>NC_058524.1:219591884-220216884 GCF_904849725.1 Hordeum vulgare subsp. vulgare | reverse complement strand
TAGGTTATAAGGATAGGAGGGAGGTTGGAGGAGACGAGGGTGCCGGGGCCGGCACGACAGCGCCGTATCGGCGTAGGGAGGAGGTGGCGGCGAGTAGAAGGGGCGGTGGCTAGGGTTAGGGTTCCGGCTCCTCTCGGAGCCGGGCAATAGAATTGTCTTATTGCTTGATTCCAAAATAACTGTTTACATCTCTTTATATAATCTCAATAACTTGGAATCTAAGATAACTAATATAACTTGGACTCTAAGATAGCTAAGATAACTTGGGCTAAGCCCGTAACTAACCCTGCCCATTGGGCCTCCTCCGTTGGTACGTAGTACCGGTCATAACATCCCTCCCCGCCTGCGCAAACAGCTCCTCCTCGAGCTGGAAGTCTGGATAGTGTTGAGTGAAGTCGTCACGCTGCTCCCACGTCGTGTCCTCCTCGGGAAGGCCTTCCCACTGAATCAACGGGTACCACACCCCGCGACGTAGTTGGGCGTGCAACACCTTTGCGGGCCCGGGAAGAAGTTGCCCGTCGGAAGTCGGGGGTAGTGTCAGCGTTGCCCCTGGTGGCTCCCCACGGAAAGGCTTCAGGAGCCCCACATCTTCGTGGATGCGAGTACCGGTCGAAACTTGAAGATGGTAGGCCACCTTGCCGATGCGCTCCAGCACGAAAAATGGCCCGGCGTAGCGCGGGCCCAACTTGCGCTTCGCACGAGGGTCAAGGGACTGCGTGGAGCAGTGAAGGAGGTGTAGGCGCACCCAGTCACCCACCGCAAACTTTGCGTCGCGGTGATGATCGTCATAGTAGCGCTTGGACGGCTGATGAGCCTGGAGAAGGCGTTGGCGCACCTCTGCAAGCATCTCATCCCGGCTGCGAAGTAGGTCGCCCACCGCCTCAGTCTGAGCCGTTTCAGGGTCAACATGGAGGATAGGCGGGAGCGGTCGGCCATAGACCACCTCGAACGGCATGGCGCGAAGGGCGGACTGATAAGAGGTGTTGTAGCAGTACTCCGCCCATGCCAGCCAATCCACCCATGCACGTGGACGGTCACCTGTAACACAACGCAAATACATGGCAATCACCTTGTTCACTACCTCGGACTGGCCGTCCGTCTGAGGATGGAAGGCCGTACTCATACGGAGCTTCACGCCCGCCAGGCGGAAGAGATCACGCGACACATGCCCCGTGAACACCGGGTCCCGGTCGCTGACGATCGAAGCCGGAAACCCGTGGAGGCGGACAATTCTGTCGAAGAAGGCCCGAGCCACAAAGGTGGTCGTGTAGGGATGGTCGAGCGCGAGGAAGTGGGCGTACTTGGAGAAGCGATCGACCACCGTGAGGATAACTGACTTGTCGCCCACCTTTGGAAGGCCCTCAATGAAGTCCATGGAGATGTCGACCCAGACTTGAGAGGGCACCTCCAAGGGATGCAGTAGCCCAGCCGAACGCAGTGTCTCCGTCTTGTTATGCTGGCAGGTAACACAAGACCGCACCCAGTCCTGGACCAAGGCCCAATCACCGGGAATGTAGAAATCAGCGCGGAGACAGTGGAGGATCTTTTGCACACCCTCGTGTCCGGTCAAGTGGGCCAGCAGCAGGACCTAGTGACGTAGATAGCCGTGATCCGGCACAAAGAGGCGATGCCCATGTAGAAGCAACCCATCCGCCAAGCGTCACAGCTCGGCCAGGTCGCCGGCTGTGAGACGTTGCCGAAGAAGCTAAGCGTCCGGTGCGTTGGAGGTGGCCCGGCGGATGTCATCAAGGAGCGCGGAGGAGGGCCCCGAGCGGATGTAGAGAGCCGCCCCGTCGGAGTCGCCGGTGTCCGAGGCGTGGTCAGCGTCGCGGCAGGACAGGGCGTCGGCCACGCTGTTAAGGTGACCCGGACGATACTCCACGATGAAGTCAAAGCCAAAAAGCTTGTTGATCCACCTGTGCTGGGGAATGGTGGACATCCTTTGATCCAATAAGAATTTGAGGCTGTAGTGATCTGTGTGAATCCAGAATGACCTCCCCCAAAGATACGGGCGCTAGTGGCGTACGACCTGCACCAAGCCAATGAGCTCCCTCTCATAGGCCGCGAGCTTATGATGGCGCGCGGCAAAATGCCTGCTGAAGAACACAAGCGGTCCGTCGCCCTGATGAAGGACGGCGCCGAACCCCACACCTGAGGTGTCGCAATCCACCATGAATGGCTGGTCGAAATCGGGCATCTAAAGGACGGGACCTGTCGTGAGGGCCTGCTTGAGGGACTCGAACGCCTCCGTGGCCGTCGCATCCCAGGCGAAGGCGTCGCGTCATCACAGGCGCGTGAGCGGGGACACGATGAGGCCAAACTCCCGGATAAATTTCCAGTAGTACCCCGCGAGGCCCAGGAAGCCGCGGAGAGCCCGTGGCGAGTGTGGTGTCGGCCAGGCCGCGACCGCCGCCACCTTGTCGGCATCCATAGCCACACCCTCGACCGAGATGACATGGCCGAGGTAGGCGACTGAAGGTGTGCCGAACAAGCACTTCGAGCGCTTAAGATGAAGATGATGCGCTCGAAGCTCGTTGAAGACGATGGCGACGTGCTGAAGGTGCTCTGCCCAAGAAGTGTTGTAGATAAGAATGTCATCAAAGAACACGAGCACAAACCGACGCAAGTAGGGGTGGAGGACGTCATTCATCAAGGCCTGAAAGGTTGCCGGAGCGTTGGAAAGGCCAAAAGGCATCACCAAGAACTCAAAGTGGTCATGATGAGTCCGAAACGCCGTCTTGGCGATATCGTCCGGATGCATCCACACCTCGTGGTAGCCCGAACGGAGGTCGAGTTTGGTGAAGAAGCGCGCCCCATGTAGCTCGTCCAAAAGCTCGTCGACGGCTAGTATAGGAAATTTGTCCTTGAGCATCATGGCGTTCAGGGCGCGGTAGTCGATGCATAAATGCCACGTGCCGTCTGACTTGCGAACAAGGAGGACCGGTGCCGAAAACGGTGATGTGGAAATCCGGATAATGCCCAAAGCGAGCATGAGTGTGCACTGTTGCTCTAGCTCGTCCTTTTGCAACTGGGGGTAGCGGTAGGGGCGTACCGCAACCGGCGCCGATCCCGGCAGGAGATGAATGCGGTGGTCATACGCCCGGGCTGGCAGAAGGCCTGGAGGCTCGTCGAAGAGGTCGTGGTGCTGCTGCAAGAGATGATCCAACAGGGGGTGCTCAAGCCCTGTGTCGGTCGCTGCCAGCTGAAGCTACAGCGTCGCTGAAGAGGCGCCACCCACGCCGGCCCACTGGATGCGGCGACCCATGCGCCAGAAAGTCATCGTCATGGCGTCGAAGTCCTAGAGAATGGGGCTGAGGGTCCGCAAGAAGTCGATGCCGAGGATGAAGTTGAAGCAGCCCAGGTCAATGTCGGCGCACGTGATGGTGAAGTGCTCGTCGCCGATGGTGACAAGTACGTCCCGGGCGATCCCATGGCACCGGAGGTGGTCACCGTTAGCCACAGTGACCCGGAGTTGCTTCCCGCCCGTCGGCTGGAGCGCTGAGTGGCGCATCGTCGACTCGGGCAGGAAGTTATGTGTGGACCCTGTATCTAGGAGGGCCACCAGGCGCTCGCCCTTGATCATCACCGACAAGAGCATAGTCCGCTCATCTCGGATGCCCGCGGGTGCGTGGAGGGATACCACGAGAGCCGTCGTCGACGCGGGCGTCGGGGCAGTGTCAACCGCAACTGGGTCGGGCATGTCGTCGGGCCCGCCGGTGGTGGTGTCCTCCTCGACGTAGTCGGACGCCTCCAAGTAGAAGAGGCGCGGGCATACATGGCTTGGGACGTATGGCTCGTCGCAGTTATAGCAAAGCCCCTGGTGACGATGCTCGAGCTGCTCGGCCGGGGTGAGTCGGCGGAAGGATCATGGCGTGGCCGGAGCGGGGGCCGCCATCGGGCCTGGGGGCGGCCACCCTGGGGATGGTGCTGTCTGGGCCAGCCGGCCTGGCGGTCGGGCGCCGCGAGCCGGAGCCGCTTGCTGAAGGGCCTGTATGTGGCACTCGAAATCTCGGGCGTAATACATGGCCGTTTGGAGGTCCTGCGGGCCATGGAGCTCGACGTCCACGCGGATGTGATCCGGCAGTCCGCCCACAAAGAGCTCGGCCCGCTGACGAGCCGACACGTCGGGCGCGTGACACGCCAGGGCCTGGAAGAGGTCGGCGAAGACCTGCACCGTGGAGGTGAAATGAAGGCGGCCGAGCTCCGCCGGGCGGCTCCCTTGGATCGGGGGTCCGAAGCGCAGGAGGCATAGATCACGGAAACGCTCCCAAGGGGGCATGCCACCCTCGTCCTGTTCCAGAGCTAGTACCACATCTGTGGGGCGCCTAGAAGGTGATATGAAGCGAGCCAGGTGCATTCTGACGCCAGTGTTCGTTGGCCCCAGAAAAACTGGTCACATTGGTTGAGCCAGCTCAGGGGGTCCTCGGTGCCGTCGTAGGTGGTGAAGTCCGGTTTGGCAAAGCCCGGCGGCGTGTGGTTAGGGCCTCCCTGGTGGTATGGCTCCTCGGCGCGGAGCAGTGGAGGGGTCTGCACCGTGTACCCGTCGGGAACGACGCAGCTGGGGGGCCCGCCGTACTGGGTGTGCGGCGGTGCTGAGGCCGTCGTGTAGACCGGCTATGACGACTCGGTCACCCAGGCCGGTAGCGGCGATGGGGAGGGGGAAACCGAAGCTGATTGAGCGGCACCCCTGGCACGGCGGGGGCTGGAGTCGGCGGCGGCAGTTGTAGGGTCGGCTGTTGTGGCCACACCGAGGGTGGTGGAGGCAGCTGTAGTGGTGGCTGCCTCGGCCAGGCTAGCGCAGCGGCTGCCGCCAGCAACGGCTAGTGCCATGGCGGCCAGGACGGGCCAGCGCTGGCTGGTGGTGGCGCGGCTGGCTGCGGCATGTAGGGCGCAGCCAGGTATAGCCGGATGCTGTGAACGGCGGTAGCCAGGTCGCGGGTCGCGCCGGTCAGCTCCTCCGGGGTGACGACGGCCGATGGCAGCGCGACAGAAGAGGCCGGCGTAGGCAGGTGCGGCACGCCGGCCGTGGTGATCATCGGAGTGGTGGTGGGGGACGACGGCGCAATGGTGGAGACGGGCGGCGGTGATGACATGATCGAACCAGAGCCTCGTGATACCAAACTGGTAGAAACTAGGGTTCTACCGGCCCTCTGCCTTAGGTTATAAGGATAGGAGGGAGGTTGGAGGAGACGAGGGCGCCGTGGCCGGCGCAAAGGCGCCGCCTCGGCGTAGGGAGGAGGTGGCGGAGAGTAGAGGAGGCGTTGGCTAGGGTTATGGTTCCGGCTCCTCTGGCAGCCGGGCAATAGAATTGTCTTATTGCTTGATTCCAAAATAACTCTTTACATCTGTTTATATAATCTCAATAACTAGGACTCTAAGATAACTAAGGTAATGTGACGCCCTCGATTTAATCATACGCTAATCATACACGCAAATGCGTACGATCAAACTCAAGGACTCACGGGAAGATATCACAACACAACTCTAGACACAAATAAAACAATAAAAGCTTCATATTACAAGCCAGGGGCCTCGAGGGCTAGAATATGGAAGCTCGATAAACACATGAGTGAGCGAAAGCAACAATATCTGAGTACGCACATAAAACATGGGGTGCCTTAGAGAAGTCTAGCACAAAAGATACAACGATCGAACGAGGCGAGGCCTCCTGCCTGGGAACATCCTAACTACTCCTGGTCTTAAGCGGCCTCCACGAAGGAGTCACCAACGGGGTGGCACGCGTCGGCAGGAAACTCCATCTCCTAGGCCCCATCATCTGGTCGCAGCAGCGGATCATGGGAGAAAGGGGGAGCAAAGCAACGGTGAGTACTCATCCAAAGTACTCGCAAGACTTATATCAGAACTATGCTAAGTATGCATCACTATCAAAGGAGGGCTTTATATGTGGACTCACTGCAGCAATGCAAGAATAGAGAGAAGACCTAGTCCTATCAAAGACTAGCATCTTCAGGGTCTTTCAGCAATAGACAAGAGTAGAGCAAGGTAACACAAATAATAGTCATATTGTTGCAGCAATTAATATCAGGTCACGCCCAAAGATCCTCCCTCGACTCCCTACGAGGAAGCAATCCCAGAGCAACTAATTCCAGTTAAGTAACAATTGTAGTTGTATAAGATCAGGGCACAACACCAAGTCGTCCTGTAACCGTGGACACGGCTATTCGAATAGATAAGTTCTTCCCTACAGGGGTGCACAACATATTCCCCGACGCGCTCGATAACACTCTAGCCGGACACACTTTTTTGGGTCATCCCCGCCTCGGAATATCGACACGGTTTATTTAATATTGATTTTTAAAGTTTTTATTCAATAATTAGGAATTAAAAACAGATTTATTTAATTATTCAAATATTATTATGACATCATCATGATGTCATGCTGACATCAGCAGTTGACTGGTCAACTGACCAGTGGGTCCTACGTGTCATTGGCATAAATTATTAATTAAGGTTAAATATTAATTAATCAGTTTAATTTAGTGGGGGACCCACGTGTCATACTCTAATAGGATAATTTAATTATCTAATTAACAGATTATCTAATTATCTATTTAATTAAATAAATAATATATCTATTTATTTATTTATTTATTTTATTAATAAAAACATATTTATTTATTTACTTATTGTCTTTTTCTTTTTCTACATACATGCATACATATGCAATACATACATACATACGTACATTAATACATACATACATACATACACATATACATTATCTTTTTCTTTTTCTTTTCTTTTTCTTCTATCTAACATTTCCAACCATGTGCTCCTCTCTGTTCCTCTTTGTCAACACAGAGAGAGAGAGGCAAACTCCACCTCCTCCAACAGGGAATCATCAGCGCCGGAACGGGATGATAAGTGCCGGAACGGGGGTAAGGAGGAGAGGGTGGCCGGGGCCCGGAGCTCACCGGCGTTGCCGGGGATCCGGGCGGCGAGGCTTGGGGAAGCCGGTTGGGGAAGGGTGACGAAGTTGGTGGAGGAGATGACGAGGAGGCCGGTGGGGACTTCAGAGGGCGACGACGCCGTGGCGGTTCCGGCAGGAGAGGGTCGGCCGGCGAGGAGGAGGGTCCCGGCCGAGGGCGCCGATGCAGCCCCCGCTGCGGCCCGACACGGGGACGACGCGGGGTCACGGCGGGAGGCAGGGAGAAGGGGGCCGAGCGGGAGGCTTTGGGGGTGCTGGAGGCAGGGCGACGGGGAACGGGAGGCGCAGGGGAGAGGAGCGACGGGCGCTGGGTGGGGGTGCTCGAGCGGGGCGGCTCCAGGGGAGGGAGTGAGCGACGGGAGGGGAGGGAGAGAGGCGCGACGGGGTAGGTGGCGGAGACGAGGGGCGGTAGGTCGGGTTGAGAGACGAGTGGGCTCACAAGGGAGTTTTTCCCTTCATCCTGGCGGCGGGGTGGGAATGGGGAGCGGGGGCGCGAGGGTTTCGCCCCGTGGGGTATAAGCCCCCAGGTGGGTGTGCCGAGGGTTTGGCCGGCTGGGCCAATTTGGCCTAGTTGGGCCAGGGACTATTAGGTTTTTTTTTTCCTTTTTTTTATTTATTTATCTTTTTATTTTTCTAATAGTTTCTGTTTTTAATTATATGGGGTTTTAATACTTTCAAGAATGACTGTTTCATTTCTATAAATTATTACGAAATATTTGTAACTCATCCGACATTTTCATTTTAACATACCAAAAGTTCTCTCGTTCGATTTATTTTAAAATTTTGAATTTGACTCGATTTCCATTAACACGAGATCAACGATAAAAATTATGATGACGTGGCATCATTAGCGCGGGATCACTGTAGCTTAATTACATTCAACACTGTAGCAAAAACTGAGGATGTCACAACTCTCCCCTACTAATAAAAATTCTCGTCCCGAGAATTAAGAGGTAGAGGGAATGAGCTCGGGGTGTTCATCACGAAAATGATCCTCGCGTTCCCAAGTGGCTTCATCTTCAGAATGATTTGACCACTTCACTTTAAGGAACTTGGTGACTTTGCAACGAGTCTGACGTTTAGCTTGGTCGAGAATGCGGACAGGATGCTCCTTATAAGAGAGGTCTTGTTGCATCTCAAGCATATCATGATCCACTGCTCGAATAGGATCCTTGAAGCAGCGGCGGAGCTGAGAAACATGGAAGACATTTTGAACCTGAGAAAGGTTCGCCGACATTTCCAATTGATAAGCCACTCTTCCACGCCTTTCGAGAACAGTGAAAGGACCAATATAGCGAGGAGCTAACTTGCCCTTGATCCCAAAATGATGTGCACCTCTCATTGGTGTGACACGAAGATAAGCCTTTTCGCCAGGTTGATAGACCATATCTTGATGATGATGGTCATACTGACTCTTCTGACAAGACTAAGCAGCCTTCAGATTCTCATGAATAATGCGGACTTGATCTTTAGTATGTTGGATAATATCCGGACCAAAGAGTGATTGGTCCATTGAATGGTGGCTCTGGAATTCCATACAAAGCCAAGTGTAAATGATACTTTGGAGTCAAAGATGTATAGGAGAGTTAGGTTTCAATCCTGTGGAACTTTGGGTTATGGGTCCACCATGTGGGACAAGAGTGGGCAGAGCAGCGACAACTTATACGGTCTTGATAACACGACATGTCATAGGATAGCCTGTCAGTTATGTTGGCAACAACATCGGTACCAAGGGTGGGGGACGAATAGAACCCTTTTCCTGCTCGTTGAAACGAGGCGGACCAATAGGCAAAGTTCTCATTCACCGGTGGCTACTGGAATGTTATCCACAATAGTAACATGGTCTTACTGACAGAGTTGTATACCGACGTATTACCTAAGCAGGGAATTAACACTGCTTAGATAAGTTATGCCACAAGAAAAGTCAAACAGACCAATGGGAAGGAAAATGTGTTCACACACACAAGTATTTAAAGTATACCATTCTCGTGGAAAACATAGAGTATGGTATACATGGTAGGTCATCAAGTATATAACCTTTTAGATAAAGAGGCAAGAAGAATCATGATGTTTACCCATACCATACGGGTTGGATAATTGATCAGGAACAATTTAGCATTGCGCTTCCAATGTTCCTGTTGAAATTTGAAGTACCACATCCGTGCTTCGAGGTAGTACCGACATGGTTATCCGATAAAGGTCGGACCAATGGGTACACAAAGAGGATCCATGAGGAACAACTTATGAAATAAGTCATATAGTCTCTGCATGGAAGATGGCGAACCTTACATATGGAAGAATTTATAACAATAGGTCCTTCGGCCCGGTGTGCCAGACAAGACATCACCGTACCAGATTACATAAGACCAAATTTATAATTATTGGAAAATGTTCCAACCATCATATTTGCCCGAGATTCAGATCTGATTGATGTCAGGACACCTCAGGCTCAAGATGCCTGAGAAGAAAGATGAAGATGCAGGATTCTCGTGATATTAGCTACACAAGCAATTCTTGAATCATGAGTTCGACTGTAAGACATATGAACACAATGTCAAGACATTCGTGCCCACAAAGAATTCTTACATCAAAATGCAGCTGAGTTCTCGTTTGGAAACCATCATCGAGGATAACAAGGTTCCATGTGTAAATCTGGATTAGCTCTTATGAAGGAACTTATTTTCCTTGATGAAATCAGTCAGTGGCTTGGTGTGCTAAGAGAAGTTATATGAAGTCTTCGCACATGGGTGAATGATTTGGGGTGACCCGAGAGAAAGCGAAACAAAACTTCGTCATATTCACGACGGCAAAAATGCACGTGAACTTTGGGAAAAACACTTCTTTTATCAACATATCCTTCATGAGCTAGGCACAAGGCTAATGCTTTCATGAGCTTCACCGTCGCACCATGAGTAAGTTGAGGGTGTGGCTGATGGGCTCAACACAATCCCTCAAGATTTTGACAAGGATGAACTTCCAAATTTATAGCATCAAGGATATATCATTTTTCAATCAAATGATATAATGTCGTATGCTCGAGGGAACAACAACAATTAAACATTGGTGAAAAGGTGCACTCGGAAATACGGACTGACTAGCACGACCAATGTCAATATGATGAGTCAACACCCAACACACTAAGAATGAAACAATCAATTGTTAACCTCAAGGCAATAGGGTTGCCAAAAGTATTGGGATCACACATCAGAGTTCACTTGTTGGTATTCCGGAGAAACAACACGGGACCAAGAAATGAATGGTGATGGCGAGAAGTATTACTATATCAAGAACTCTTAAGATGTGTGCAATTTTCACGACATTCTTGACATACCAGATAGTAATACTCGAAGGTAGAAGATAACATAAGCTGAATTAGCAAGGAAATCAAAGGACGACACAAAACATGATCAAGTTTGTGTTGGAGGGAAGGCAAAAAAGGTTGTTGATGAAAACACAAATCATCGAGGGGCAAGGATGGCATTTCTCATCATGCATTCGATTGATACCCTCAAGGAGCTTGATACGTCTCCAACGTATATATAAGTTTTGATGGTTCCATGCTATTATATTGTCTTCTTTGGATGTTTTATATGCATGGATATGCTATTTTATATCTTTTTTGGGACTAACCTATTCACTCAGTGCCAAGTGCCAGTTTCTGTTTTTTCTGTGTTTTTGACCCTTTTTCAGGCGGAGTCCAAACGGATTAAATCTTTCGCGATGATTTTTTATGGAAAACATCAAAAATACAGGAAGAAAAAGATATCGGAGAAGAGTCCCGAGGAAGCCACAATCCTGGGGGGCACCACCCCTTGCCGCACCACAAGGGCTTGTGACTTCCTCGTGGGTCCCCCTGACTTGTTCTCGGCGCCATCTGGTCTTATAAATACAGAAACCTCCAGAAAGAAACCTAGATCGGAAGTTCCGCCGCCGCAAGCCTCTGTAGCCACCAAAAACCAATCTGGAGCCCGTTCCGGCACCCTGTCGGAGGGGGAATCCATCTCCAGTGGCCATCTTCATCATCCCGGCGATCTCCATGACGAGGAGGGAGTAGTTCTCCCTCGGGGATGAGGGTATGTACCAGTAGCTATGTGTTTGATCTCTCTCTCTCTTGTGTTCTTGAGATGTCTTGATCTTGATGTACCGTGGGCTTTGCTACTATAGTTGGATCTTATGATGTTCTTCCCCCTCTCCCTTCTTGTAATGAATTGAGTTTCCCCTTTGAAGTTATCTTATCGGATTGAGTCTTTGAGAACACTTGATGTATGTCTTGCACGTGTCTATCTGCTGTGATCAACTTGCGGGTTTGTGACAATTGGGAACCTATGCATATGGGTTCGCACACGTGGATTCATGTGAGTACTCGATGTATGTTTTGGTGATCAACTTGCGGGTTCGTGACATTGGGAACCTATGCATAGGGGTTGGCACACGTTTTGACTCTCCGGTAGAAACTTTGGGGCACTCTTTGAAGTTCTATGTGTTGGTTGAATAGATGATTCTGAGATTGTGTGATGCATATCGTATAATCATGCCCACGGATACTTGAGGTGACAATGGAGTATCTAGGTGACATGAGGGTCTTGGTTGATATGTATCTTAAGGTGTTATTCTAGTACGAACTCTTGAATAGATCGATCAGAAAGAATAACTTTGCGGTGGTTTCGTACCCGACAATAATCTCTTCATTTGTTCTCCGCTATTAGTGACTTTGGAGTGACTCTTTGTTGCATGTTGAGGGCTAGTTATATGATCCAATTATGTTATCTTTGTTGAGAGAACTTCACTAGTGAAAGTATGAACCCTAGGCCTTGTTTCCACGCATTGCAATACCGTTCGTGCTCACTTTTGTTACTAGTTACCTTGTTGCTTTTGTAATTTCATATTACAAAAACCTATATCTACCATCCATATTGCACTTGTATCACCATCTGTTCGTCGAACTAGTGCACCTATACAATTTACCATTGTATTGGGTGTGTTGGGGACACAAGAGTCTCTTTGTTATTTGGTTGCAGGGTTGCTTGAGAGAGACCATCTTCATCCTACGCCTCCCATGGATTGATAAACCTTAGGTCACCCACTTGAGGGAAAATTGCTATTGTCCTACAAACCTCTGCACTTGGAGGCCCAACAACGTCTACAAGGAGAAGGTTGCGTAGTAGACATCAGAGCTCAGAACGCTGATTATGATCACCACACATTTGTCAAGAAGTTTCACGAAGATGTAATCGATCAGCGACGACATCAAGCAAAGGAATGGTGAAGCTAAAGGCTGCGGGAACACAGATAAGGTTGCTAGCTTAGAATTGAGATTGCCTTTCAGGACAACCAACGTGATGTGGAAAGCTCGTTGCAAGTTTAACGCACAGTTGAAAATGTGTTTCGGGGATGAAGGAGAGAGATAGCATGGTCAAGCTCCAACATGACGATAATGATGTAGCTTAACATCTTGGAATGACATGATCGAGTACAAACTCGTAAACAAGGAAGATTACTAAAAGTTGTTGAATCGCAATGCGTACTCGATTCAGTTATCGATGTACTCGCGTGTCCAACAACTCAAACACGAGGAAACTGGAATTAATGAAAATATCATAGTTGATGAGGAGCTCACAAGAAGTTATATAGCTTCCTGATATCCTCGAGCTACAAGGAATAATACTCGGAGGTAGATCAACGTTAAGGCTTGGACCGATGTATTGATCTAAAGAAGACAAGTACTTTAACTCGTCTGAGAATGAATCAAGGTAGGACAACATGGTCGAAACCACGATTGCAAAGGACAAGATCACAGATACCAGATCAAATCATAGAATTAATGATTATTGATACGAGAAGCTTCTCTGGTAAGATCAACGTCATCTCCATGGGCATGAACACAAAGTTCAAGGTCGACTCCCACTTCATCAATGCATCACCTACCATTTACTCCTCGCCTTTGATCAGGTTGTAGCTTTGAAAGAATACCCCGCAAAACACCAGAGGAGTAAGACTCATGAAAATTCTTCGGGGCACATTGATTTAGGAAAGCATAGGTTCAACCCATCGGGACATCTTAGGAACATATACCACAAACTTCAAGAGTAATTAACACATGCTTGAAGAGCATGGCTGACAAAATCATAGGATAGAACTTATCAGAGGGAGAAGACACAATTTACTAATGGCATTATGTATCAGGAGGAACAATATCATAAGAATTTTTTGAATGTAAAGGATGCCATCGGATAATAACCCAGCAATGAGTCTGGCAGTCCACAAAGGACCTAATGCGAGTATCGGTACTCAATCAGAGGGAGATAGGATGCAATGCATCAGGTTATAGAACATCTGAAAAATATCGATACTTAATTACCAAAGGAATTAGGATTTCCAGGTTGGTGTATCATAAACAGATGCTCCGATCAAATACAAGTAAGTTGAATGGACTTACATGGACAACCAACCAAAGTTGATTTGTCGAGAACCATCTCCTGTCTGGAAGGACGTCTGAGGTGGAGAGATACTTTATGAGTATCAACAGATGATTGTGTGCATTCACACAAAGGTAGAATCAATAAGATCATAGGAAAATCACAAAGGATTTTTAATGAATGCTGGTAGACATATGGATTTAACCATAACACAAGCAGGTGAGAAAGGTCAAAAGCAATAGGCTACTGGGGATTTCGAAAGATCGAATAGTAATTCGAAGAACTTTCGAAACCCGTGACAACTGATGATGGACGAATCCCCGGCAAGATAATTCGTTACATCTTGTAAAACAAGAGCAATCGAAAAAGAAGGTATGAATGACATTTCTATGTAGTCATCTTTAAGGGTTGATGAAGGAAGGGAAATCGCAGAAGCGATGAGCACAAGTTCTTGAGAGAACGTCGGACAGTATCATCGGAGTCTTCTGACGGATCAAGTGATCGTCTGGAATACGGGACTCTCCGGGAGGGTGTATTTACGAGAACCTAGAGTTAGAGTTAGCGAAATCTTTAACCCGAAAGAGAAGAGAGATTAGAATCCCAGAGTATAGGAAAGGAGTAGAAGATACTAATACCACCCAATTGAGATGTGGGCCCGTAAGCCATAGCATCAGTGTTAGTAAAGTTTCTCAAACACTAGACTCAACTTTGGCCAAGGAGTTGGAAAGGGGGATACCTACAGGCAGTCGGCTCTGATACCAACTTGTGACGCCCTTGATTTAATCGTATGCTGATCATACACGCAAATGCGTATGATCAAACTCAAGGACTCACGGGAAGATATCACAACACAACTCTAGACACAAATAAAACAATACAAGCTTCATATTACAAGCCAGGGGCCTCGAGGGCTAGAATACGGTAGCTCGATAAACACATGAATCAGCGGAAGCAACAATATCTGAGTACAGACATAAAACATGGGGTGCCTTAGAGAAGGCTAGCACAAAATATACAACGATCGAACAAGGCGAGGCCTCCTGCCTGGGGACCTCCTAACTACTCCTGGTCTTCAGTGGACTCCACGAAGGAGACACCAAGGGGGTGGCAAGCGTCGGCAGGAAACTCCATCTCCTGGGCTCCATCATCTGGTCGCGGCAACGGATCAAGGGACAAAGGGGGAGCAAAGCAACGGTGAGTACTCATCCAAAGTACTCGCAAGACTTATATCAGAACTATGCTAAGTATGCATCAGTATCAAAGGAGGGGTTTATATGTGGACTAACTGCAGCAATGCAAGAATAGAGAGAAGGCCTAGTCCTATCGAAGACTAGCATCTTCACGGTCTTGCAGCAATAGACGAGAGTAGAGCAAGGTAACACAAATAATAGTCATATTGTTGGAGCAATTAATATGAGGTCATGCCCAGAGATCCTCCCTCGACTCCCTGTGAGGAAGCAATGCCAGAACAATTAATTCCAGTTAAGTAACAATTGTAGTTGTATAAGATCAGGGCAAGACTCCAAGTCGTCCTGTAACCGTGGACACGGCTATTCGAATAGATAAGTTCTTCCCTGGAGGGGTGCAAAACATATTCCCTGACACGCTCGATAACACTCTGGTCGGACACACTTTTCTGGGTCATGCCCGGCCTCGGAATATCGACACGTCGCAGCCCCACCTAAGCTCAGCACAGAGGCTAGCCCGCCGGTCTAACTCCTAAGCACAAAGGGGTCATGGGCCCACTTGCCCTTCGCGCTCCTGCACGATGCGAGGGCGGCCGATGTCAGTCCTAGCACCCCTTAATACAAGAGTGATGTATCTCGGGACCACTCGGGCACGCGTCGCTACATCACTGATGTCTGAAGAGCTTCGGCTGATACCGTGACGTCGAGTACCCATAATTCTTCCCACGCAGACGGTTAGTGCGTAATAAGGCCTTCCGACCAACCCAGATCAAATACCCAAATCAATTATCATTTTAATTAAGTCATCGACACAAACACGCGGGAATCCACCCGCCTAACAACTATTCATCAAAGATCCCAATAACAGGGTCAAGTAACTGTGTGGTAGAAACATCAGGGGGAATCCGAGGTATCACCCTTGTGGGATTCCGAATGATGTATCCGTCAAGGTGGAACTAGAGGAATCACCCTAGAGGGTCCCACACTTGAGGGGTTGCACGATAGAGGCATCGTCGGGAATGGTGAAAGAGGAATCACCCTCGATAACCACGACCGACTAGCTGTACTACAAAGATATCATCAGGAGTACTTCGCGAGGTGTCACCCTCAGTACCCGATAGTATCTCTGTAGCATCGCAGAACTAAGAGGGTGTAAGTGTTGTGTCGGGTCTGGCTCGTCGATCAGGGATCGAGACTTGATAACAAAGCGGGACAACTGGACTACGGGGTCATAGGGGACGACTCCTCCACCTATACTAAACAGTTTAGAAGTGCAGTACTGAAAGTAGCAGTTCATAAAAAATAGGCTATGCATTAGATATAGGAGCTAACTACAACAGTAGCAAAATTCTAATGCAAGCAGTAGGAAGAAAGAATAGGCGATATAGGGATGATCAAGGGGGTTTGCTTGCCTTGTTGCTCTGCGGCAAAGGGCTGATCGACAGGGTCGTAGATGTACCCGGCAGCAGCGTCAGTCTCGGGGTCTACCGGTAAGAAGAGGGGGGAGAAACAATAAATAACAGCAACAGGTGCAACACTAAGCATGACATGGCAATATGCAGGGTAGGCATGAGCTAACGCAGTAACATTCGTCATAGACGGGTCGGGAAAATATCACATGATATTTCCCGGGTCTGTGGCTCCTACCGGTGAGACTGAAAACGATGAAAAAGTTCCACGTTCCCTATGTTAGGGACGCGTGACAGACAAATGGACCATGTAACCGGTTCGTCTCGTTCTGCTGATCAACTTTCATGTTGAAAATATTTTGATCTGACTTAAGGTTTATTTAATATTAATTTTTTAAAGTTTTATTGAATAATTAGGAATTAAAACAGATTTAATTAATTATTTAAATACTAAAATGGTGCAAGCCAAAAGTAATATCAAATAATAATAAAAATCCTCTACTTTAAGTGAAGTAAATAATTATAAGAAATATAGCCTCAGCGTCGAGGTGCCCGAGCGAAGAGCTTGGCTTGATGAAGTTGCGATGCGGCATGACCGATGTGGCGAAGCGAAGACCTCAGTCCAACCGAGGTGACGAAGCTGGTCGGCCGATGACACCGAAGTTCCCGTAGCAGGTTGATGAAGAGATGACGAAGCCTTCGGTCATGTCGAGGTAACGTAGTAGTCCGGTAAGCTGGCGCTAGAGCCCCCATGCTAGCCGATGTGTCGAAATAGGTCGGCGTGTTGAACGTCGGCTTGAAGAAGCGACGGCGCGGCGATGCCGACGTAGGTCGAAATTTGTGACGCAATCAATGCTGTGTTGATGAGGTAGTGGCGTACCCGACCCGTGCAACCCGTGGGCGACAAGATTCTCTGGAGATTATTCGTCCCTCACAATGTCGAACTCTTGGTCAGATCGCCAAGGGGTTGATCCGATGAGGTTGACCTCGGCTCGATGAAGCGATGATTAGCCCAGTGCAGGTCGACAACCGTGGAGCAACGTTGTCGGACTGGTTTGACACCATCGTAATGATGAAGATTGCCTTGGAAAAGGCTCAAAATTCAAGGGCATGTGTTTTAGAACATCACACAATACCTTTAGAAAAACTCCTTCAAAAAGGATGTCCAAAACTCTGTCCATGAAGAAAGATGAACCCGGGTCGGATTCGTTTTCGCGAAGAAAACATGTCCAAAATTCGTCGTACTCATTGGATGTTTCCCGGAGTTTGGACAGTCGTATCGGGCTAAAATTTTGAGGGTGCTCCATATAGGAATTCCGCAGCCGATGAACGGTGGGATTTTCTAAGAAATGTCTGAGATGGATACAAGATCCCTCTCCCTAAACTCCTCCAGATTCCCGTCCAAATTCAGCACGGCTCTGGTATATTGGAGATCGCGAAAGATTCCTCCATCGGAACGCGACAAAATTTTGTAGGGTTGTTGTAGATACAATTCCCCTGAAGCAATCGTCAAATGACACTCCAGGAAACGAAGACGTCGAACACAAATTTGTTGTCCAGAAAAAACTGCAATCAATCTGCAAACGAGCCATCAATCCTTCTGCCGATCACACATCGAAGCTCTCAATGAAAGCATCAATGTCGGAGTCAAAACCGGCGGATCTCGGATAGGGGGTCCCGAACTGTCGACCTTGGTGTAATGCCCCAAGTGTGGAACCTTCCCTATTTGGACCTGTTGCATGTGGGTCCACCCTGTCAGAGATATGTTGATGTCACTTGTGTCTATGATTTCGTGTGTCACCTTGTGTCCCTTTCATATCTTCCTTGCATGCATGCATAGCATAACATATCATGTCATCTCCTTGTCCTTGTGATTTCATGTGCCTCTTATTTTTTAGTTTCCCTTGCATGCATGCAAACCATGATGCTCCATGTCATGTCTTGTGTGCACATATCTTGCTAGGTGTGATTGTGAGATCTTGTGATTACATGTGTGGTTGCATGTGAATTTTGTGGTGTGAGATAGTGGAGTGTGGTGCTTGGCTTTCTTTTCAAACCCCCCTTGGTAGTGTCAAGCATTTTCTCTCTTTTATTCCACAAGTGCTATTTCAACTTGCTCCTATCCTGGTTTGAAAAATCTGTTATTTTAGGGGATATTGTGGGTGTTAAGTGGTGCAAGCTTGGTGATTTTTTAAAAGTGTTTTAAACAGGTGCAATAAATACAAAACCAAGGCATTAATTCTGTTTTGTGAAATATTGTTTGCTCCTAAAAATCTTGTACTTGTTTTATTTAAATAGGTCATATTTTTCTAAGGCCAGGGGTATTTTCTTTTGATTTTATCCCTACTAGTTGGCTTTGTATATTTCTTTTCTTTCAGACCTTTCTTTAATTAGATTACACCCTCAGGGCTTCTTTCTCTCTACTTGGCGCCAACTTGGGCCACAACCCTCCTCCCGTGGCCCAGCTTCCTCCTCTCTCGCTCCAGTAGCCCATCCCGGCGCTTCCTTCTCTTTTCTCTAACGCCGTTGGCTGCGTGTCTCCTTTCCGTCTCGTCAGCACAGAGAGCGAGGGCGTGCGCCGTCAGGCACAAACGTTGAGGGCCCCCCTTATATTGTTGGCGTCCGTGCCCCCTCGACCTAGGGTTCCCCCTCTCTTCCATCCGCCGCCGCCACTCCATTCCCCATCTCCCTCCTCTCTCTTTCTTTCCCAGAGGTAGTCTGTAGCCAGTACAGAGAGGAAGAGAAGGAACGCCGGCGTCTACCACCGCGTGCACCGTCGAGCGGCACGGCCACCATGTCCGGGAGCTTGGGGAGGGTGCACGCGCTCCGTTCCCGCCGTCGTTGAGGTCGGGGAGCGACCACAGCAACGGCAGGAGCTTGTCTTCGGCGCGAACCCGACGAACTCCTTCCTCTACATCGGGTCTGCAGCAGGCCTTCGTCAGCGCGTCCTCGTCGACTCCAGGCGGCTCCTCCTTCCCGATCGGCGCCCCCTCTTCTTCCCTAGGTGAGGACGTCGCCCCCCCTCCTTCTTCCTCCCTGGTTCGCCCTAGATCCGAGATGGGGTCTTCGTGTTCCTCTGTGTGCTGATCGACAGAGCCCGGTAAGTCACGTGCGTGCTCTCTGTCTCGTGCAGCAGCAGTAGATCATGTTGTAGGTGTGTGGTGCTCGTGGTGCATGCAGTAGCAGTAGCAGTAGGATGATCTCCCGCGTCACAGCACAGCAGCAGCAGCAGCAGCAGCAGTGCGGTGCACCGGTGGCCTCCCTATTGCCGGCGCACCTTCGTGCAGTGCAGACACGCAGCAGCAGTAGTTTTTTTTCCAAATACTACTCTAGTCCGCCAGGATCCGTGACGTAGCGTGGTGGTAGTGATAGTGCGGGCAGCGCCTGTGCCTGTAGGAGGGCGTGGGTTCGAGTCCCCCCCTCGGCACTTTCTTTTTCTAGGTGGTTTTGTTTGCGGTTCAGTGCACTACAGGGAGACCTTACCCTGCTTGTTCCACCTTCCTCGTCAACAGCCGTAGCAGCAGCGCAGTGGTGTTGGGTGTGGGTGTGGAACCAGGGGCTCTGGGGTTCGAATCCCAGAGAGCCCCAATTCCTTTTTCCTGTTGATTTCTTGCTTTTTTTTGTTATTTCCCATTGCCTTGTGTGCTACTCCATGTCTAGTTCAATGGAATACTTATGCCCTATGTATTTCTTTCCTTCCCTGTTATTTGTTGGAGGAGTAAGAGTAGGCTTGTATGTAGGGTGGCTTGTATGTAGGCTTGTATGTAGGTGCATGTGAGTTTGAGCTTGAGGTGGAATGTGTGTGCAAGTGTGTGTGTAACCCTACACACATGCTTGTGCAATTGCACAAGCCTTGAAGTTCAAGCTTTGGTGGAAGTAGCTTGTGATGTGTGTGTGTATTAGCTTGTGGTTGCACTAGTATAGATATGATGTGAGTGTGTGTTTTTTCTTATGCTTGGAGCTGGGTTCTTGCTCCAAGTGATGCTAATGTGTTTGATGTGTGTGAGAGCCTCACCCATGACAAGGCATGAAGTGCATTGATGTGCACATGAGTAAATAGTGTGTGATGGTGTTGGATTCATGATGGGAGTATAGCTATTGTATGTTCTAAATAGATTGAGTAGGGCTAGCTTTATGTTATGCTAGATATGTGTGTGAGTGTGGACCTTCCCACCTTTGCAAGTGGTGCACCTCCTCATGTTTAATATGAGAGAGAGCATGTTGTGTGTGGGGGGTTGGCTTGTGATAAGCATTGGTGTTGTTGATGTGCATGACACAAACATGGGGTTAAAACCCCCATGTCACTTTGTCATTGTGCACATGAACTCTACCTTGGTAGTGTTTGTCTTAGTAGAGTGTTTTATGGGGTTGCATATTCAGTTTTGTTGCAAGTTTGAGCCTTGATTCCATGGAATAGGTGGAGCCCAAGGGCATGAGTTTTTGTGTGATAGAAGTAGGGGTTTTGCTCTACACTATAGTGGTGTAAATTATCACTTGGTGTAATGTGTGTGCAAACTATGCCTAGACAAAGTGGGCATGTGGCTGAAAAATTCCAGATTAGTGAACTCTGAAATTTCACTAAGTCTCGGATTCTGGTAACATTTTCTTCCCCTGTAGATGAGGATGTGATGGTCATTCTGTTGAGAACTGGCCTTATATCAGTGCTAGGATTTTGAACCTGATGTGTTTGTTATGCTCCCTGTCAAATTTAAAGTCATTTGGAGTCCAGTAGGTTGTGTTTTGGTTGCTGTCAAAAAGCTTCAGAACAGAGACAGAAACTCAGGTGCAGGAATTTTCACTAAGTCCCTGAGATCTGATGGTTTTGGGAAAGTTTGGGGCCTTGTATCTTCTAGAGTTTAATTCCTTTTGCTGTGATTCTTGCTGGTGCTTGTAGTGTTATTGGTTGGCAACAGCCACATATATAATTTGTCATGTTTGAAGACCTGTAGATATGTTGCATGCAGCTCCCAAAGAGCTAAGATGCAGATTATGACAGATTATGTAGTTTTGTCATTTTGATCAAAGTATGTGCTTAATTGATGTTGTGGTGTTCTACCTTGCTCCAATTCATTCATGTTGGGTTGTTACATGTCTTGGCAACCTGGGAATACCAGATTTGTGCCAATTGTGAGTGTGGTGTTGAATCTTTCACGTAGAGCTTCATATCTTGTTCCGTTGTTTCCCGTTGATCCGTAGCTCCGTTTGCAATGTTCTTTATATGGTTTTGCACCGTTTTCACAAGCCGCATCTGTTCATGTCATTCTCATGCATGTCAAAGTATCTTAGTGTTCAGTTCTGTCCAGAAACTTGCAGTAGTTTATTTTGCTTGTGCTAGTGATAGAATAGTGGTGCATGTTCAAATTTCATCTCATGCATCATGTGATTGTTGCATATTGTGGTGCTGCTGTTCATTGGCTGTTATTTTTATGTTGGGTAGCATCGGGATCGTAGAACGAATACGTGGAGTCAGGAGAGTACATGCAGGACGAACCAGAACCATTCCAAGCTGAGGATATCACAGGCAAGATGATATGACCTTGATTCCATCTCTAGACTTGTTATGTTAGTTTCGTTTCCATGTCATATTGCTCGCTGCCTACCACTGAAATTAAATTGCCTCTTCATATGCCATGAGCTCAAACACCGTACTCCTTCCTAGCAAACTTGTATGGCTAAGTAGGCTTGCTCAGCTTCTAATGTTAGCTTTGATAGTTGCAGGTGTTTGACTCATGTGATAACATGAACTTGATATCATTATTTTAAATTCTGCTATTTATTTAATGCACCTATATACTTGGTAAATGACGGGAGGCCTAGCCTTTTGCCGGGTGCTTTGTTCCGTTATTGCCGCCTTAGTTACCGGTTACCGGTGTTTGATTCCATAATGATCGCTCCTAACACGTTCAGGGTTGTTATGGGGACCCCCTTGATAAATCGCGTAGTGCTAAGGCTTGTCCGGCAGGACCCAATATTGGTGTTAATTCGCTAATAACTTAATAATAATCTGCATAGGGAGTAGCTACCCCGAGGGTCTTTAATCAACAAACCCGGGCCAGTGCTCCTCATGAGTGTTGGTCCAAACTGGTCTGCCTGCGGGGCCACCACAAGGAAACTTGAGGTTTGATACCTGTAGCTAGTTCCATCCGGCGTGTCCTGAGACTGAGATACGCGGCTCTTATCGGGGTCGTCGACACGTCCGGAGGTCCTGCTAGCCTTGCCTTACCTTAGCGGTATATCTTGTGTATAGGAATCCCAGTGAAGCTTTGGGTTCCCCCAGAGTTGAGGTTTTCCCCTAAGGAATCCGACGAGATCACGAGATTCGTGATAGAGGATGCCTTTGCGGCCTGTGTTCGTTTGTGATGGACTAGTTGGAGCACCCCTGCAGGGTTTAATCTTTCGGAAAGCCGTGCCCGCGGTTATGTGGCAACTTGGAATATTTTGTTAACATCCGGTATTAGAGAACTTAAACATAAATAAAACTGCCAACTGTGTGCGTAACCGTGACTGTCCCTACGAAGATCTCTCTTCGATCGGGAACACGGTGGGGTTATGAATGCCGTAGGTAGGTGTTCAGGATCACTTAGTGATCAAGTAAATCCGACCGTTAGTGTAGACCACCTTTACTTCTATTTTGCGTAAGTTAGCCACAAATCAAGCATAGGTTGCTGCGGCCTGATACACTTCATCCTTACCCTACCTAATAACATGACTAGTTCTGGCACCAAGGTCTTAGATTGTTGAGTCCCCGTGGCTCACGGATTCCTCCGAAACTCCCAGCAGGTACAGGTACCCCAGAGACAGATGATCCCGACGTCACCCAGCTGGCGTGGCAGTACGACGAGGAGACAGACCGCCTCTACATGAACTATCCAGAGGACTGAGGCGTGGTCGTGATCGTGGGCCTGCAGCAGGGTAGCATAGCATTTTCCATGTTTTGTAGTCCGTATCGGAACTACCTTGATTGTATCTGTGTTGTACTCTGAGTTTAATAAGAAGACAGTTGAATCCCGAATTGTCTACTTTTATTATTATAGTGCTATGTTACTTGCTTGCGAAACGCTTAGATGCGCTTCTTTCCTATTCGGGGGCCTCGACCCCCAGATCGGAAAGGACCGCATCTTGGTCGTTACACTTGGATCGATGGGTAACAAAGGACGAAGGAGATGATGTTTACCCAGGTTCGGGCCCTCTTGATGGAGGTAAAATCTTACATCCCGCTCTTGTTTATATTGATGATGAAGTATCAAGTATAGAGTTGATCTACCTCGAGATCATATGTTGTGGTCCTCTCATAGTTTTGTTATCTACTTCTCCTATAGTTTTCATGACTTATATTGGTAGATATAAATTGTGGAAATGATAGCATACATTACCTAATGTTTGAAAATTATTATGCAACTTGTATTGGCAGTACATGAAGTGTTCATTTATTCTTATGTGTACTGACCTGTCTCACGAGTTCTTTTCAAGTTTTGTGTGGATGAAGTTTTTGAGACATAGGTGAAACCGGGACATGAGAGGATTGAACGAGATACAAAAGCTCAAGCTTGGTGATGCCCAAGGCACCCCAAGACAATATTATAAGAAGTCTCAAGCATCTAAGCTTGGGGATGCTACGCATCCCACCCCTCTTCGTCAAGTATCGGTTAGCCTATGTTGAGCCTAAATTTTTATTCGTTCAAATGATATATGCTATTCTTGGAGTGCTATTTTTGTTTTGTTCGATGTTTGAATAAAATATCAAGATCCAGAAATCTTTACTGAGAGAGGGTCCTTATATAGCTACTTAATTGTTTGACTACTAATTGATCTTCACTTATATCTTTTGAGAGTAGTTTGATGTTTACTCTTGTGCTTCACATATCCTAATAGTAAAACGTTGAATGAATTGAATATCATAAATGTGAAATTATATATATGCTTCATATGCTTATCCCATGAGGAGTAGTGACTTCACATACTAGGAGTATAAGAGGTAAAATTTATTGAAAGTTAGCAAACATAACATTGGTCATTTAAACGATTCATGAAAGAACTGTTATGACCGGTACTACGTACCAACGGAGGAGGCCCAATGGGCAGGTTTAGTTACGGGCTTAGCCCAAGTTATCTTAGCTATCTTAGAGTCCAAGTTATATTACATTCCATGTTATCTGTGACATCCTTAGTTTTTGCTACACTGTTGAATGTAATTAAGCTACAGTGATCCCGCGCTAATGATGCCACGTCATCATAATTTTTATCGTTGATCTCGTGTTAATCGAAATCGAGGCAAATTCAAATTTTAAAAATAAATTGAACGAGAAAACTTTTGGTATGTTAAAATGAAAATGTCAGACGAGTTACAAATATTCCGTAATAATTTATAGAAATGAAACGAGCATTTTTGAAAGTATTAAAACCCCATGTAATTAAAAACATAAACTATTAGAAAAATAAAAAAGATAAATAAAAAAAGGAAAAAAACAAACCTAATAGTCCCTGGCCCAACTGGGCCAAATTGGCCCAGCCGGCCAAACCCTCGGCCCACCCACCTGGGGGCTTATACCCCACGGGGCGAAAACCTAGCGCCCCCGCTCCCCATTCCCACCCCGCCGCCAGGGCGAGGGGAACAACTCCCTCGTCAGCCCCCTCGTCGCTCACCCCACCTACCGCCCCTCGTCTCCCCCACCTACCCCCGTCGCGCCTCTCTCCCTCCCCTCCCATCGCTCACTTCCTCCCCTGGAGCCGCCCCGCTCGAGCGCCCCCACCCAGATCCCGTCGATCCTCTCCCCCGCGCCTCCCGTTCCCCGTCGCCCCTGCCTCTAGCACCCTCAGAGCCTCCCACTCGGCACCCTTCTCCCTGCCTCCCGTCGTCACCCCGCGCCGTCCACGTGTCGGGCCGCACCGGGGGCTGCACCGGCACCCTCGGCCGGGACCCTCCTCCTCACCGGCCGACCCTCTCCTACCAAAACCGCCACGGCGCGGGCGCCCTCCGACGTCCCCACCGGCCGCCTCCTCGTCATCTCCTCCACCGGCTTCCTCACCCTCCCCAACCGGCTTCCCCGAGCCTCGCTGCCCCGATCCCCGGCAACGCCGGTGAGCTCCGGGCCCCGGCTACCCTCTCCTCATTACCCCCGTTCTGGTTCCGTTCCGGTACTTATCATCCCGTTCCGGCGCCGATGATTCCCTGTTGGAGGAGGTGGAGTTTGCCTCTCTCTCTCTGTTGACAAAGAGGAACAGAGAGGAGTAGAGGGTTGGAAATGTTAGATAGAAGAAAAAAATAAAAATAAAAAGATGATGTATATGTGTATGTATGTATTAATGTATGTATGTATTGTGTATGTATGCATGTATGTAGAAAAGGAAAAAGGAAAAAAATAAAAACAAATGTTTTTATTAATAAAATAAATAAATAGATTTATTATTTAATTAATTAGTTGATTAATTAAATAGATAATTAGATAATATGTTAATTAGATAAATTATCCTATTAGAGTATGACACGTGGGTCTCCCACTAAATTAATCCGATTCATTAATATTTAACTTTAATTAATAGTTTGTGTCAATGACACGTAGGACCCACTAGTCACCAGTCAACTGCTGATGTCAGCATGACATCATGATGATGTCATAATATGTGCACAGGTGACCGGCCCTGGCTGTGTTAGACAGTCACATCGACGCGCCGACATCATCGTCACACCTGCGTCAACCGAATTGCATCGTCGACATAGTTGACTAACGTGGGGGTTCACCATCACACTGCCAAACTACTCTGTCTCCTCGGCTGGAACTGGGGTTTCGCCTCGTCCCTTCCGAAGTGTTGTGTTGTCACTTCATCATGTCAAGCTCTTCGTCGGCTACCTCGTGACCGGCTTGGGGGTTGTGACCTTGACCCGCCACAAGCTCGGCCCTCATCATCAACACCGAGCACATTAACGAGTTAAGTCGCTTTCATGCTCAACTTTTTTCAATTCTTAATTTCTGTGGGGTTCAACTAGCCATTATATTTGTGTTAGACAAATATAAGTTGTTTATTAAAAAATTAGCTTGTTAAGAGCATTGTTTGTTATATGAGCCATTTTATAATAAATGTTTTTGATCGTTGCAAAGTCTTTTTCTACCGCTCCTTTCTCGACTCGAGTGTGTGTGGTCGGTAGCTGGATTGTCTGGTTTCTTTCTAAAGTCGCTCGAGTGTAGTTCACCAAATGGGCCTCGGAGAAACACTCCGTCTTCGGGATATGGAGGTTGAAGCCAAAGGCTGACCCGCTTGAAGTCTTGAGATTGGATGTGTCATGTTAAAGCACGACGAAAGCACAAACGAATTTAAGACCAATTTTCGGATTGGCAGCAAAAAACTTAATTTAGTTCAGACCTAAAGTTTTTTGGTTTTATGTGCTTTAGACACCATTAATCTACTTTTATGTTTTTCTTTTAAGAGGCGGGGCATCCTCATGACCGAGGTGTCCTGCGTAATAATTCAGCTCGAGAGTTCCTTTCCGACCCGCAGCTCGGCATATTTCCTATCTACCTACACGTAGGCGTTGACAAAACGCACATGACATCTGGACTAGTTCCCGAAGAGATTCGATCTTCAGGTTGGTCGGCCGCATCCAACTTGAGTCTCAGGGGACACGGTGTGTCTGCAGCATAACTCTCATAATTTAAAGTATCGACAATATCAACAAAGGGACTGCGACTAGAGCCAAACCCACCCAAAGCCAAGGTACTCCGAGGAGTCTCGGCAAAATGTTCTCGGATATTGCTTTGTATGCATCAGTTTTCAATTGTGTCTTTGGGTTGCCTGACTCCTATGATTGCCTCCTACATTTCGTTTTGTTCGGCTAAGCGTATAAAGGAAGAACCACTATGATTGTACTTTCGTTTTAACTCATCAAGTACTTCCATGAAGAAAGTCGAAAACTGGCTATCACAATGAACGCAAAGCTCGTCAGCGATTCGATGACACTATCAAACTATAGACCATAGACTGCCAGGGTCGTCCCCAGGATCCGAGACGACCCCTCCAAAGCCACCACGGCATGGGGCTGAGATCAACGGGTGAAGGGTAGAAGGCTCCTTCCAATTCCAAAACGAACCCTTGGTCGAGCGGTGGCCCAACTGGCCTGAACCAACCAGGCAGGGGAAGGTCGGCAGCCATCAGCCGTAAACATATGGGCAAAAATATACTCTGTTCCTAAATATAAGTTGTTGAGAAAAACTAGACTAGTTTTCTCCAACAACAAATATTGTGGTATAGAGGAAGTACGTAAGAGTTTAGGCATTACAGCGGTAATAATACAGAAGGCGGGCATCACTGTTTAGAAAAACTAAAAAGAGTTAAACCACACTTGAATTTAGTTGTGGCAGTGCATAACTAAACATCGGGCAAATTCAGGTAGTTCTAATTACAACATGGTGCGTTTACTACCTGGTCGCAAACTGGAAAATTACAATTATGAGTTATGTCTAACACTAGTAGTGCATGGGCCGCAAGGTTCCTCAACAACCAATTTAACCGTAGAGGGGATTTTCGCCTGGATGTACCTTCTGATGGCCAAGAGCGTTTTAGGAGCTTCCGTCAGCATACCCTTGTACAAGGGCATGCGTGTGCTACTTCCATAATACGTACCATGGACGTTCAGGGTTAGACACTCCAGTGTCGACGCAGCCATCTCCACAATATAGCACGTTAGCTCGACTAGGCTCGTCGCAGAACAGAAACCCAAGATCGTCACACTCCTAAGTTTACCATGATGCTGTCCTGGAATCTGCCTCGGGTGCGAGCGGTCTTCGGAATTCGTTGTTTCATGCCCCACGCAATCATGAGATGCGTGAAGATGAAAATTCAGCGTACTTGAATTGAAATAATCATATACTAGATACTGTCTTTGCACTGACTTACATTCAAGCAAAAGGTCTCCAAGGAAGGACAGGAATCAAGCAACGGAACCACCGAAAAATAATCATATGCCGGAGAAACAGCCCGCCCGGGTAGTGAGAGGCAGAAGTCTCTGAGGTGGAGGAACTTGCTCGGTAGCATATCAGCTGGAGGAACCTGAATGAACACATACATGATTCATTAATAAATATACATTGCAAGGTATGACTGCCATTAACTATATGCAGAAAATAGTCCATAATCAGCCAAACTTCTATCAAGATACCTCATCAATCAACTTCAGGTAAAGGCTTTCGACATTTGGCGCATTGGACAGGAGCTTCAAACGGGCGTAACTCGCAAAGTCTGGACCATGTATGCATAGCTGATTCAGTTCCAATGATACTCCAAGTGAGAGTTTTTTAACCTTTTCTACATCCAACCTGATAACACGAAGGTTTGGGGCTTTGATATCTATTACATCCAGCCTAAAGCAACCTGAAACCATCAGACAACTAAGCCGCTGAAGCTGGCCAGGTATCTTCAGGCAATCCAAGTCGCCACAACCATTAAGTTGCAACCGCTCCAGGGTAAGAGTGTTGGAAACAAGGCACCCTAACTCATACCCTGTAATACCCACATAACTGAGATGTACCATGGCCAGACATTTAAAGGGACCGAGCTGGACTGTGGGGCAGAAAGCACAAGAGCTGAGATTGAGACACCGAATTGAGTCCTTGATCCTATCAGATAACAGCCAGCATGGAAACATGTATGTTTCATTAACCAGGCTAAGGAGGTTTAACTCTTCAATCCCTGGTTTCATAGTAATTTGAAGCCAACCATCTAGCCACTGACACCAGGTGTTGGTGACTTCGGGAAAATTATACTGGTCCAGTGTGAGTGTCTTCACGTTAACACCTGAGTGTTTTTTCAGAACGTGGTCGATTGTTCTGATGAAATCCGTTCCACGCCCATCGCTATTCAAGCCCAGTAGATGCTTATTAAAGATGAGGTTGGGATAATATCTCCAGGATCGTAAAAAAGTGTGCGACACGCAGGCAATACGGGCAGCATCCCGTAGTGGCAGTATGGAATGGATGTGGTGCCAGATATCCTGCATGAATAATCATGTGATAGATGTTCAGAATTTAGATTGTACAGAAAGATGGTTACTTGGGTTGGAAATGTAAGAAAAAAAATAGCAGAACTATATGGATTATGATGGACATTCCACCAAATAGTGCGTGATTGAACAAGGTGCCATGCATTACATATGTAGGTATAGATTATTTTTTACCACAGTATTGCTACTGTCATTCATAGAAAAAGAAAGTTGCTGATGACTAAGCACTATGAACTACAGTATAATTTTACTTGCATTAGGGTAGAGTAGCTATATGTTTTTATGCATTTCTGCACAAAATGGTGCTTTATTGTACAACAGAATGTTATAGATAAGGTAAAGTGACAGAAATGAACACATCTGCAGAGTCCAAATAGAAAATCTGATCTGAATAGTGAAAGAGATGGAAACCCATGAAATAGAATCCAAAAGCTAATGAAAAAGACATAAAACGTTGCAACTAAGGTGAAGAGACTATATTCAACAGACCATATAAATAAAGACTAGATTGCATTGCGGTTCCTAAAGTTATAGTGTTATCCAACTTAACCCATCCAGCTTTCATGCTACTTTTCCAGCTCACTGAACTTGCCACAGTTTGCAACCCAGGAAACTTTAACTGTTCCATCCAATATCTGCTGACATGGCATGAAAATGCCACCTCAACATCAAGTCAACAGAAAACGGCGGAAGGGGGTTGCCAAGGCATTAGGATGATGAGCTATTCGGGGAATATATGTACGGGTAAAAGCATAGACTTCTACTCCCTCCGTCCCAAAATTCTTGTCTTAGATTTGTCTAGATATGAATGTATCTAGTCACGTTTTAGTATTTAGATACATCCGTTTCTAGACAAACTTAAGACAAGAATTTTGGGACGGAGGGAGTATTAGTTACGGTCTTGAGCAGTGGCGGATCCAGGAAAGAAATTTAGGGTGTGCACACCTCAAGAAAAAAAAAACTCAACCTAATCTTTTGGGCTAAATTAGTACTCCCTCCGTCCCAAAATAAGTGTCGCTGACTTAGTATAAAATTTATACTAATTTAGTTATAAATTTGCGACACTTATTTTGAGACAGAGGGAGTACATATTAAACAAAATCTCTAAATTCTGGGTGGGCCACAGCAGTAGCTCCACTTCCCTTGTGCCATACACGCTAGATCCGCCACTGGTCTTGAGGGTCAGACTCCATATAAGCCAACCATTTACTTGTTCAGAATCAACAAAGAACATAAACCCTAATTTCCTTGTTCCTCTTTGTACCAACCTTGCGTCTGTTCTTATCAATATATCTACAGTTCCTTGCAGTTACTTGATCTTGTCCCTGTTTTCTTTCAGTAATTGCAATTATTCACTAGCTTCAGTTAGGGTCTTCATCAAGTCGCCGACCTCCGATTTCTCTGGTGGCGTTTTTCTTCTCCATGGCATTGGCGGCCACCTCCCTCCCAGCGTCAACCAGTGAACTGTGCCAGCGAAACTATTTTGGTGTTGGTGGCGGCGATCTGCTGGTGACTACCACCAATTCATCCCAAATTCAACACGGCAGCAGGGGCGTTCATGCGGGTTGGCGGCAGCAGCTCATGCGGATGCGTTCAGCAGCGGCGTTTGTGGTTGGCGCTTGCAAGTTGTGCTGCAGCTCATTCATTCGAGGTGAGGGTTGGTACTGAATACTGTTATCCAAATCAGTACTGTAAAATCCCTTGATTGGTGCTGATTTTTCTGTGGCTGTTCATCAACAAGGAATTTGCTGAGTACATGCTCTGCCTTTCCGCTTGATGTGAGATGGACTATGGTGCTGGTTTTGTATCTTCCGTGAGCCAGAGCTCCTGGATGGGACATGCAGGAGACATGTATGGAGCAGACATACTTAAACTCGTCCACGGAGTAGGTACTGCACTTAGCAGTTAGCACCCACCAGGTGTTCGATGGAAGGCCAACACCGATTGAGAGCCACCAGATGCTCTGACACAATGCCACAGCCGACTGTTAACGCAAACTCACCTCACTATTATCCCTTTCATAACTACTACCCTCCAGCTCCTCCCATTCCTCCCTCACAAGCATCTCCAGTGTCGATCAACCAAACCACACATACTTCAACACTGTTACAGTATATGTGGATTGCACTAGCCCTTTCCATCAGTTCGGACTTTTGGTTGCGTTGGCTAGTGCATGAAGCTTAGCAAACACATCAAGCGCCATGCTTATTTGTCTTCTCCTCTTTACTGTCCACCATGTTATCCAAACCAGAGCATGGCTTTCAGAGCAGCAGAGTATCATGGATTAAGTAGTAGTATGGCACAAGAGAAGTGGAGCTACTGCTCAGCAACAAGTCAGAACTTATGTTCACAAGGATGGAACACCAAGTCCAGTGAGCAGCATCTTGAGGAAATACCGCAACAGCATTATATCCCCACCAACCTAGAAGTCAAACCCGCACTAGGAAGTGAGCTGCACGATCTCTGTCCCTCTCCTTGTGTTGGTAGTGTTTCTGTAGGTGAGAACAATTACCAGGAACAAAATGCAGCTGCTACAACACTGTTGGTCATGCATGTTCCAGCCCTGTAGCTGCCAGCGAGGGCACACGATTCCAACGTGTTCAACAGCATGCCAGTGAGTGATGTGTATGATCAAGATGACAATGGCAGAATAGCACTCTTGAGCAACAGACATACGAAGAGGAGAAACAAGAAAGTGAAGAACCTCCCAAGTGCTCTAATGTGTTTGATTGCATCCTTCGGCAGCAGCGCCATGATGATGAGAAGGCAGCGGGTCGCCAATCCCTAAATGTCTCCAATTTATATGCTAGAAGGTCCAGCCAGTTCCGTATTGAAGATAGCATGTGAGAATCCTCTCTGTCCGACTCTAAACTGTTTTGTAACAATGGAAAGGTACAGCAGCTGCAAGCCCTTCACTGGAACACATTGTTAGCTGCACAGAGAAGAGAAGATTCGGACCCAGGAGAACATATAAGTACTGAGAAATGATTTGGAAGTGTTCTTCAGACCTCTATACCCGAGACAAGAAGCCACTAATCATCTTCCAGAAACTACTACCCCCTCAGTCCGGAAATACTTATCCTAGAAATGAATAAAATGGATGTATCTATAACTAAAATAAGTCTAGATACATCCATTTCTAGGACAAGTATTTCTGGACGGAGGGAGTAGTATTCAGTACTAATGGATTGGGACACAGGAGAACATATAAGTACTGAGAAATGATTTTGGAAGTGTTCTTCAGACCTCTATAGCCAAAACAAGAAATCACCAATCATCTTCCAGAATTCACTAATATTCAGTACTTAGTGCAGTCAGCTGAAATTATTTATCCTCCTATGTTGAATTTATCCAAAATGGATTGTGATGCACAGTGACAAGTTTAGAGAGCAGGGCTAGGAAGTAAAACTGAAATTGGGGGAGATCACTTTAAAGCGCTCCAGTGCAATTTACTCTAAAATAGATGCATAGAATGTACAGTGTACAATTCAATCAATTATTTATATTTGAATAAGTATACAATAGCTAAAGGAGTGCTTTAGAAAAAATTGTGAAGAAGTGCTTACAAAATAAATGCGGCTGCTGGTGGAGCTTGGAACATAATTAAGGAGGGGCAATGGTGATTTTAGATGAATTAGGGTATGATTTTAATGCTTAATTAGTAAAGAAACTACTGACAGCTACTTAATCAAAGGAGTTACACAGTTGAGAGGGGCAGGGGGCGCAGGGTGAGGGCCATGATAGGTGTAGAAACCATGAATTGTATCAGGACACATAGCGTCTACGAAGCCCTACTTATCACAATACCTGGGGTTTAAACTCATGCCAGAATATATTTTCCTCGAGAGTGTAATCTGCAATAGTCTAGGGTATGTTTGGATAGTAACAAAAGCTGACCCTATCGCTTTTTAGCCATGACCAAAAAATTGGTCTTTGTATGGATGGTTGCCAATTTCTTTGCCATGCCAATGGCTATGGACCCAATCTAGTTCATATTTCTTGCCAATGTTTCAACTCATGGCCAATCAAAAGTTCAACCAAAATTTTGGCTGGCCATATTTGGTATGCAAAGCTTGTGCTAGAACCAAAACTAGCCCGAAAGATATGCTATCTGTTCATAAATTACATTTGCAATACAATCAGGAGGCTTCCAGCATTAGAGGGTGGGATGGCGCAAAATAGATGAGGGGCAATTTCAATCAGTTTGCACTGGATTAAGGAGAGCAATGGCTATCTGGTGCAAACTGTGAAACCAGTGACATTAAATAATAGCTGAAGAAATCAGTTACATTTTTAACCACCTCAAGTTGTCAAGATTCGTCGTTTTTCCAAATCTTGTAGTACAGGTAATAACTTAAACACAGTGCACGTGTCATGACTGCCAAATGCTTATGCGATTATGCATAAACAAAACGATAGTGGATCTAGACAGCCACTTGAGATAGCTCTAGGAAGCAAAGCAAAGGTGGTACAATGCATGATATCTACAACTATCAAACAAACAATCATGGTATATATAAATGGAAACTTCTGTGCAAATTTGGCTTGTAATTGTATACTGTAGTACTATATGCAAAAAGAGGTAAAATGATGGGTATCATTAATATTGAAATAACAGTACTTGGTTTGGTTTTTCATACAATACAATGCACAAGTCAATTTTGCACAAATTTTGACATTTACTCTTACATTTCCATGTTGCAGTCACATAGTATTTTTTTTAGATTTGTTTGTATAGCACATTTACCTTTATCCACGAAAGGAACAGATATCATGCACTGTACCAGGACGGCTAACATCTAGAAATACTAATCCCTGTCATAATACCTGGTGTTTAAACTCACGAAAGACAATTTTCTGCTGGAGTTAAAGCTGTAACAGTTAAGCACAACGCGAAGCTACTAGCGCAACAGGACTACAAATGCCGAATCATATGTAATCTGTTTGTAGTTATATCACCAGTGGTGAACTGGTGATGGACTCGTGATGGTAAAAGAAAGAGACCTCTATCACCTACTATATCATTTGGCACATTTGGAAAGAGCTTTCTTTTATAGGTGGATTTTTTTACAGTAAATCGATGAGCCCAAACACATTTACTTCCTTTATCAGAACAACGTCAGCCTCCTTCTGGAGGCTTGTGCGACTAATTGTTCTGTGTGTACAGCCCAACTGCAGTTCGCATGTTCAGGCTTTCTTTTACTTCTATTGTCAGTTCTTGTTCTCCTCTAGGTTGTTTTCAGTCTTTGTAACTTGGGTTCCCCCTTCTTAATGCAAAAACAGAGCTACTGCTAGTTCCGTCAATATAATTCTTGCATTATTAGCAAATTATTCCATACCTCTGGAAGGTTCACCCCTGAACATCTCAATCGTTTACCAGTTGGAGAAACATCATCATGTTGGCAGACCTCCTTTCTTTTAGCCAATGAAGAAGAAACACATCCAACTGCACCACATCATACAGATTTTAACAACGGGAAACGATAAATTTGAGCACACAAACACACACATAGAAATCAATTATGTTTCCTGTAGCCAACTCTTCGTCGGAGGTGGTCGGCCTGATGGCTGGGTGGTCAGATCTCGAGATCCGTCATCTAGTCCCAGCTGCGAGTCGGGGAGACATAGTTGCCGGTGAAAACCGAGCCGACAGCGGGCGATGGCGGCGTTCTACACCGTTACCTTGATGAAGGCATCGTCGTGTAACTTCTGTCAACCCACTCGTGCTGCTCTGGAGGAAACCCTAGGATTTGGTCTTCCAGTTCGGACAATGGCAGCACTGCGGTGTCGTTTCTCTCTTGGGAGCATTGTTTGTTGAGTACTGCTGGACGTCAGAGGCAGGAGGTCGAGCGGCTTCGTCTTGCACGGCGCTTCGGTGGAGATGTCAAGTCATGCCTGGCCGACAGGTGCTACACAGTGTAATGCCTGTTCGGCAAGTGCTACGCACGACAGATCTTCCAGAGACTTCAAGTTGCGTTGGCTAGTGGTACTTGGCGGCATGGTGCTGCGGTGTACCGTCGGCGACCGTGACGTGCTCAGCAGTTTGCGCGTAGGGAGGTGGTGTCTTACGGCGTCATGGCGGCGTCGACGGATGGCCGGACTGACAAGGATGATGTAATTCTCTTTCTTGAAGATGGGTCAGCGGTTCGACGATGATGGCGGCTTCTAAGACGTGTGCATGTTGTGTACGCTTTAGCTTTGCTGCACCGGCTGTAGTTTCCGATACATTATGTGGATGGATCGGCGACGACACCGGTTTTAGATATGGGGAGTGGGAGCACTCCACATTATCAGGTTTATAGGTGTGAGTGATGACTTCGAGTGGCTTGATGCATGTTTTTGTCAGACCTTTGTTGAATAATTAATAAAGATGATTGTATGCATCGATTGATGCAGAGGCCGGCGGGTTAACCTCCTTTTCCACACAAAAAAAGTGCAAGAATATGAATTTATATATGAAATCTCGATTGAGTGAATTTAGCAATGAACTTCAGTTGTCCACATAAAAGTATAATGTGCAGAGCAATACAATATCTCCAAAGGCTGTCTTCGATCTCATACTGGCTAAACACGGTGTATCTCAAACCATATGGATTTCATACTTATGGAGCCAGCATAGGCTATTGGAATTATTTGATGACTGGGTGTTTTTATACATCTTGATATCTCTTCTTATATTAGAAAGAAAAAGGAGCTCCGTTCGAATCCTAGACTACTCAAACAGAAAAAGGAGCGATCTCCCAATCCAGTAAAAAAAATAGTCAGCCGGCTTAAAGCAATCTGAATCAGAATGAATCAGTTTGCTCTCTTCGCCACACAGAAAAAGGCCAAGTAAACAGCAAACACGATAAAAAAGATATCTTTGTGTGTGTGTGGGGGGGGACCTATAGATATCCATAGAATATGTTCCACAAGCAGAGACAACTAGACAAGGCGGCGCTTACCACGGCCACGGGCTCGGATCTGGCGCCGCCGCCGCTCCGACAGCGTGGACATGAACCGCTTCAGCGCAAGCATCCCCATGATAACTAGACGAGGAATCTCGATTTCCCTCTCTCCTCCTCTTCTTGATCTACCTACCAACTTATTTGGGCTGAGAGTCACGATATCTGCAGATCCTGGAGTTAGAATTTGAATACAACAAGGCGCAAAGGGGGTGGAATCGCGCCAGCGCCAGCGCCGCCGCAAGAGGAAAACGGAGTCCGCACACGTAGGCGGAACCACACTGAAAAACCACGAACCCTGCGAGACTGGCTTGGAAAAAGGAGTATATATATTATGGTCAGCATACCTCGCCATGGGCCGGGCCAGGCCTGGCCTAAAATAACCCCATAGCAGAAAACGGTCAAATTTTGTATTATAACCTTTAGTGCAAAGAAAATGTAGTTTGGACCCACGTTTGAAAAAATTAACAAAACTGACCTCTTTATGTGTTGCACTGGAGATGCCAGGGACCATGGCATCTGGCTGGGCCCAGTCGATCAGCCTTGTCGTTGAGGGGGGGGGGTGGGGGTGGGGGGGGAACCTATAGATATCCATAGAATATGTTCCACAAGCAGAGACAACTAGCAAAGGTAAGATAACCGTAAAAAGAAAAACTTAGACAAGGCGGCGCTTACCACGGCCACGGGCTCGGATCTGGCGACGCCGCCACTCCGACAGCGTGGACATGAACCGCTTCAGCGCAAGCATCCCCATGATAACTAGACGAGGAATCTTGATTTCCCTCTCTCCTCTTCTTCTCGATCTACCTACCAACTTATTTGGGCTGAGAGTCACGATATCTGCAGATCCTGGAGTTAGAATTTGAATACAACAAGGCGCAAAGGGGGTGGAATCGCGCCAGCGCAAGCGCCAGCGCCACCGCAAGAGGAAAACGGAGTCCGCAGACGCAGGCGGAACCACACTGAAAAACCACGAACCCTGCGAGACTGGCTTGGAAAAAGGAGTATATATATTATGGTCAGCATACCTCGCCATGGGCCGGGCCGGGCGTGGCCTAAAATAACCCCATAGCAGAAAACGGTCAAATTTTGTATTATAACCTTCAGTGCAAAGAAAATGTAGTTCGGACCCACGTTTGAAAAAATTAACAAAACTGACCTCTTTATGTGTTGCACTGGAGATGCCAGGGACCATGGCATCTGGCTGGGCCCAGTCGATCAGCCCTGTCGTTGAGGGGGGGGGGTGGGGGTGGGGGGGAACCTATAGATATCCATAGAATATGTTCCACAAGCAGAGACAACTAGCAAAGGTAAGATAACCGTAAAAAGAAAAACTTAGACAAGGCGGCGCTTACCACGGCCACGGGCTCGGATCTGGCGCCGCCGCCGCTCCTACAGCGTGGACATGAACCGCTTCAGCGCAAGCATTCCCATGATAACTAGACGAGGAATCTCGATTTCCCTCTCTCCTCCTCTTCTCGATCTACCTACCAACTTATTTGGGCTGAGAGTCACGATATCTGCAGATCCTGGAGTTAGAATTTGAATACAACAAGGCGCAAAGGGGGTGGAATCGCGCCAGCGCCAGCGCCGCCGCAAGAGGAAAACGGAGTCCGCAGACGCAGGCGGAACCACACTGAAAAACCAGGAACCCTGCGAGACTGGCTTGGAAAAAGGAGTATATATATTATGGTCAGCATACCTCGCCATGGGCCGGGCCGGGCGTGGCCTAAAATAACCCCATAGCAGAAAACGGTCAAATTTTGTATTATAACCTTTAGTGCAAAGAAAATGTAGTTTGGACCCACGTTTGAAAAAATTAACAAAACTGACCTCTTTATGTGTTGCACTGGAGATGCCAGGGACCATGGCATCTGGCTGGGCCCAGTCGATCAGCCCTGTCGTTGAGGGGGGTGGGGGGTGGGGGGTGGGGGGGGGAACCTATAGATATCCATAGAATATGTTCCACAAGCAGAGACAACTAGCAAAGGTAAGATAACCGTAAAAAGAAAAACTTAGACAAGGCGGCGCTTACCACGGCCACGGGCTCGGATCTGGTGACGCCGCCGCTCCGACAGCGTGGACATGAACCGCTTCAGCGCAAGCATCCCCATGATAACTAGACGAGGAATCTCGATTTCCCTCTCTCCTCCTCTTCTCGATCTTCCTACCAACTTATTTGGGTTGAGAGTCACGATATCTGCAGATCCTGGAGTTAGAATTTGAATACAACAAGGCGCAAAGGGGGTGGAATCGCGCCAGCGCCAGCGCCGCCGCAAGAGGAAAACGGAGTCCGCAGACGCAGGCGGAACCACACTGAAAAACCACGAACCCTGCGAGACTGGCTTGGAAAAAAGGAGTATATATATTATGGTCAGCATACCTCGCCATGGGCCGGGCCGGGCTGGCCTAAAATAACCCCATAGCAGAAAACGGTCAAATTTTGTTTTATAACCTTCAGTGCAAAGAAAATGTAGTTTGGACCCACGTTTGAAAAAATTAACAAAACTGACCTCTTTATGTGTTGCACTGGAGATGCCAGGGACCATGGCATCTGGCTGGGCCCAGTCGATCAGCCCTGTCGTTGAGGGGGGGGGGGGTGAGGGGTGGGGGGGGGAACCTATAGATATCCATAGAATATGTTCCACAAGGAGAGACAACTAGCAAAGGTAAGATAACTGTAAAAAGAAAAACTTAGACAAGGCGGCGCTTACCACGGCCACGGGCTCGGATCTGGCGACGCCGCCGCTCCGACAGCGTGGACATGAACCGCTTCAGCGCAAGCATCCCCATGATAACTAGACGAGGAATCTCGATTTCCCTCTCTCCTCCTCTTCTCGATCTACCTACCAACTTATTTGGGCTGAGAGTCACGATATCTGCAGATCCTGGAGTTAGAATTTGAATACAACAAGGCGCAAAGGGGGTGGAATCGCGCCAGCGCCAGCGCCGCCGCAAGAGGAAAACGGAGTCCGCAGACGCAGGCGGAACCACGCTGAAAAACCACGAACCCTGCGAGACTGGCTTGGAAAAAGGAGTATATATATTATGGTGAGCATACCTCGCCATGGGCCGGGCCGGGCCTGGCCTAAAATAACCCCATAGCAGAAAACGGTCAAATTTTGTATTATAACCTTTAGTGCAAAGAAAATGTAGTTTGGACCCACGTTTGAAAAAATTAACAAAACTGACCTCTTTATGTGTTGCACTGGAGATGCCAGGGACCATGGCATCTGGCTGGGCCCAGTCGATCAGCCCTGTCGTTGAGGGGGGGGGTGGGGGGGTGGGGGGGGGGAACCTATAGATATCCATAGAATATGTTCCACAAGCAGAGACAACTAGCAAAGGTAAGATAACCGTAAAAAGAAAAACTTAGACAAGGCGGCGCTTACCACGGCCACGGGCTCGGATCTGGCGACGCCGCCGCTCCGACAGCGTGGACATGAACCGCTTCAGCGCAAGCATCCCCATGATAACTAGACGAGGAATCTCGATTTCCCTCTCTCCTCCTCTTCTCGATCTACCTACCAACTTATTTGGGCTGAGAGTCACGATATCTGCAGATCCTGGAGTTAGAATTTGAATACAACAAGGCGCAAAGGGGGTGGAATCGCGCCAGCGCCAGGGCCACCGCAAGAGGAAAACGGAGTCCGCAGACGCAGGCGGAACCACACTGAAAAACCACGAACCCTGCGAGACTGGCTTGGAAAAAGGAGTATATATATTATGGTCAGCATACCTCGCCATGGGCCGGGCCGGGCCTGGCCTAAAATAACCCCATAGCAGAAAACGGTCAAATTTTGTATTATAACCTTTAGTGCAAAGAAAATGTAGTTTGGACCCACGTTTGAAAAAATTAACAAAACTGACCTCTTTATGTGTTGCACTAGAGATGCCAGGGACCATGGCATCTGGCTGGGCCCAGTCGATCAGCCCTGTCGTTGAGGGGGGGGGAACCTATAGATATCCATAGAATATGTTCCACAAGCAGAGACAACCAGCAAAGGTAAGATAACCGTAAAAAGAAAAACTTAGACAAGGCGGAGCTTACCACGACCACGGGCTCGGATCTGGCGACGCCGCCGCTCCGACAGCGTCGACATGAACCGCTTCAGCGCAAGCATCCCCATGATAACTAGACGAGGATTCTCGATTTCCCTCTCTCCTCCTCTTCTCGATCTACCTACCAACTTATTTGGGCTGAGAGTCACGATATCTGCAGATCTTGGAGTTAGAATTTGAATCAACAAGGCGCAAAGGGGGTGGAATCGCGCCAGCGCCAGCGCCGCCGCAAGAGGAAAACGGAGTCCGCAGACGCAGGCGGAACCACACTGAAAAACCACGAACCCTGTGAGACTGCCTTGGAAAAAGGAGTATATATATTATGGTCAGCATACCTCGCCATGGGCCGGGCCGGGCCTGGCCTAAAATAACCCCATAGCAGAAAACGGTCAAATTTTGTATTATAACCTTTAGTGCAAAGAAAATGTAGTTTGGACCCACGTTTGAAAAAATTAACAAAACTGACCTCTTTATGTGTTGCACTGGAGATGCCAGGGACCATGGCATCTGGCTGGGCCCAGTCGATCAGCCTGTCGTTGAGGGGGTGGGGGTGGGGGGTGGGGGGGGGGAACCTATAGATATCCATAGAATATGTTCCACAAGCAGAGACAACTAGCAAAGGTAAGATAACCGTAAAAAGAAAAACTTAGACAAGGCGGCGCTTACCACGGCCACGGGCTCGGATCTGGCGACGCCACCGCTCCGACAGCGTGGACATGAACCGCTTCAGCGCAAGCATCCCCATGACAACTAGACGAGGAATCTCGATTTCCCTCTCTCCTCCTCTTCTCGATCTACCTACCAACTTATTTGGGCTGAGAGTCACGATATCTGCAGATCCTGGAGTTAGAATTTGAATACAACAAGGCGCAAAGGGGGTGGAATCGCGCCAGCGCCAGCGCCGCCGCAAGAGGAAAACGGAGTCCGCAGACGCAGGCGGAACCACCCTGAAAAACCACGAACCCTGCGAGACTGGCTTGGAAAAAGGAGTATATATATTATGGTCAGCATACCTCGCCATGGGCCGGGCCGGGCCTGGCCTAAAATAACCCCATAGCAAAAAACGGTCAAATTTTGTATTATAACCTTTAGTGCAAAGAAAATGTAGTTTGAACCCACGTTTGAAAAAATTAACAAAACTGACCTCTTTATGTGTTGCACTGGAGATGCCAGGGACCATGGTATCTGGCTGGGCCCAGTCGATCAGCCCTGTCGTTGAGGGGGGGGGGGGGTGGGGGGGAACCTATAGATATCCATAGAATATGTTCCACAAGCAGGGACAACTAGCAAAGGTAAGATAACTGTAAAAAGAAAAACTTAGACAAGGCGGCGCTTACCACGGCCACGGGCTCGGATCTGGCGACGCCGCCGCTCCGACAGCGTGGACATGAACCGCTTCAGCGCAAGCATCCCCATGATAACTAGACGAGGAATCTCGATTTCCCTCTCTCCTTCTCTTCTCGATCTACCTACCAACTTATTTGGGCTGAGAGTCACGATATCTGCAGATCCTGGAATTAGAATTTGAATACAACAAGGCGCAAAGGGGGTGGAATCGCGCCAGCGCCAGCGCTGCCGCAAGAGGAAAACGGAGTCCGCAGACGCAGGCGTAACCACACTGAAAAATCACGAACCCTGCGAGACTGGCTTGGAAAGAGGAGTATATATATTATGGTCAGCATACCTCGCCATGGGCCGGGCCGGGCCTGGCCTAAAATAACCCCATAGCAGAAAGCGGTCAAATTTTGTATTATAACCTTTAGTGCAAAGAAAATGTAGTTTGGACCCACGTTTGAAAAAGTTAACAAAACTGACCTCTTTATGTGTTGCACTGGAGATGCCAGGGACCATGGCATCTCGCTGGGCCCAGTCGATCAGCCCTGTCGTTGAGGGGGGGGTGGGGGGTGGGGGGGAACCTATAGATATCCATAGAATATGCTCCACAAGCAGAGACAACTAGCAAAGGTAAGATAACCGTAAAAAGAAAAACTTAGACAAGGCGGCGCTTACCACGACCACGGGCTCGGATCTGGCGACGCCGCCGCTCCGACAGCGTGGACATGAACCGCTTCAGCGCAAGCATCCCCATGATAACTAGACGAGGAATCTCGATTTCCCTCTCTCCTCCTCTTCTCGATCTACCTACGAACTTATTTGGGCTGAGAGTCACGATATCTGCAGATCCTGGAGTTAGAATTTGAATACAACAAGGCGCAAAGGGGGTGGAATCGCGCCAGCGCCAGCGCCGCCGCAAGAGGAAAACGGAGTCCGCAGACGCAGGCGGAACCACACTGAAAAACCACGAAATCTGCGAGACTGGCTTGGAAAAAGGAGTATATATATTATGGTCAGCATACCTCGCCATGGGCCGGGCCGGGCCTGGCCTAAAATAACCCCATAGCAGAAAACGGTCAAAATTTGTATTATAACCTTTAGTGCCAAGAAAATGTAGTTTGGACCCACGTTTGAAAAAATTAACAAAACTGACCTCTTTACGTGTTGCACTGGAGATGCCAGGGACCATGGCATCTGGCTGGGCCCAGTCGATCAGCCCTGTCGTTGAGGGGGGGGTGGGGGTGGGGGGGGGAACCTATAGATATCCATAGAATATGTTCCACAAGCAGAGACAACTAGCAAAGGTAAGACAACCGTAAAAAGAAAACCTTAGACAAGGCGGCGCTTACCACGGCCACGGGCTCGGATCTGGCGACGCCGCCGCTCCGACAGCGTGGACATGAACCGCTTCAGCACAAGCATCCCCATGATAACTAGACGATGAATCTCGATTTCCCTCTCTCCTCGTCTTCTCGATCTACCTACCAACTTATTTGGGCTGTGAGTCACGATATCTGCAGATCCTGGAGTTAGAATTTGAATACAACAAGGCGCAAAGGGGGTGGAATCGCGCCAGCGCCAGCGCCAGCGCCGCCGCAAGAGGAAAACGGAGTCCGCAGACGCAGGCGGAACCACACTGAAAAACCAGGAACCCTGCGAGACTGGCTTGGAAAAAGGAGTATATATATTATGGTCAGCATACCTTGCCATGGGCCGGGCCGGGCCTGGCCTAAAATAACCCCATAGCAGAAAACGGTCAAAATTTGTATTATAACCTTTAGTGCAAAGAAAATGTAGTTTGGACCCACGTTTGAAAAAATTAACAAAACTGACCTCTTTATGTGTTGCACTGGAGATGCCAGGGACCATGGCATCTGGCTGGGCCCAGTCGATCAGCCCTGTCGTTGAGGGGGGTGGGGGTGGGGGTGGGGGTGGGGGGGGGGAACCTATAGATATCCATAGAATATTTTCCACAAGTAGAGACAACTAGCAAAGGTAAGATAACCGTAAAAAGAAAAACTTAGACAAGGCGGCGCTTACCACGGCCACGGGCTCGGATCTGGCGACGCCGCCGCTCCGACAGCGTGGACATGAACCGCTTCAACGCAAGCATCCCCATGATAACTAGACGAGGAATCTCGATTTCCCTCTCTCCTCCTCTTCTCGATCTACCTACCAACTTATTTGGGCTGAGAGTCACGATATCTGCAGATCCTGGAGTTAGAATTTGAATACAACAAGGCGCAAAGGGGGTGGAATCGCGCCAGCGCCAGCGCCGCCGCAAGAGGAAAACGGAGTCCGCAGACGCAGGCGGAACCACACTGAAAAACCACGAACCCTGCGAGACTGGCTTGGAAAAAGGAGTATATATATTATGGTCAGCATACCTCGCCATGGGCCGGGCCGGGCCTGGCCTAAAATAACCCCATAGCAGAAAACGGTCAAATTTTGTATTATAACCTTTAGTGCAAAGAAAATGTAATTTGGACCCACGTTTGAAAAAATTAACAAAACTGACCTCTTTATGTGTTGCACTGGAGATGCCAGGGACCATGGCATCTGGCTGGGCCCAGTCGATCAGCCCTGTCGTTGAGGGGGGGGGGGGGTGGGGGGTGGGGGGGAACCTATAGATATCCATAGAATATGCTCCACAAGCAGAGACAACTAGCAAAGGTAAGATAACCGTAAAAAGAAAAACTTAGACAAGGCGGCGCTTACCACGGCCACGGGCTCGGATCTGGCGACGCCGCCGCTCCGACAGCGTGGACATGAACCGCTTCAGCGCAAGCATCCCCATGATAACTAGACGAGGAATCTCGATTTCCCTCTCTCCTCCTCTTCTCGATCTACCTACCAACTTATTTGGGCTGAGAGTCACGATATCTGCAGATCCTGGAGTTAGAATTTGAATACAACAAGGCGCAAAGGGGGTGGAATCGCGCCAGCGCCAGCGCCGCCGCAAGAGGAAAACGGAGTCCGCAGACGCAGGCGGAACCACACTGAAAAACCACGAACCCTGCGAGACTGGCTTGGAAAAAGGAGTATATATATTATGGTCAGCATACCTCGCCATGGGCCGGGCCGGGCCTGGTCTAAAATAACCCCATAGCAGAAAACGGTCAAAATTTGTATTATAACCTTTAGTGCCAAGAAAATGTAGTTTGGACCCACGTTTGAAAAAATTAACAAAACTGACCTCTTTACGTGTTGCACTGGAGATGCCAGGGACCATGGCATCTGGCTGGGCCCAGTCGATCAGCCCTGTCGTTGAGGGGGGGGGGGGGTGGGGGGTGGGGGGGAACCTATAGATATCCATAGAATATGTTCCACATGCAGAGACAACTAGCAAAGGTAAGATAACCGTAAAAAGAAAACCTTAGACAAGGCGGCGCTTACCACGGCCACGGGCTCGGATCTGGCGACGCCGCCGCTCCGACAGCGTGGACATGAACCGCTTCAGCAAAAGCATCCCCATGATAACTAGACGATGAATCTCGATTTCCCTCTCTCCTCGTCTTCTCGATCTACCTACCAACTTATTTGGGCTGAGAGTCACGATATCTGCAGATCCTGGAGTTAGAATTTGAATACAACAAGGCGCAAAGGGGGTGGAATCGCGCCAGCGCCAGCGCCAGCGCCGCCGCAAGAGGAAAACGGAGTCCGCAGACGCAGGCGGAACCACACTGAAAAACCACGAACCCTGTGAGACTGGCTTGGAAAAAGGAGTATATATATTATGGTCAGCATACCTTGCCATGGGCCGGGCCTGGCCTGGCCTAAAATAACCCCATAGAAGAAAACGGCCAAAATTTGTATTATAACCTTTAGTGCAAAGAAAATGTAGTTTGGACCTACGTTTGAAAAAATTAACAAAACTGACCTCTTTATGTGTTACACTGGAGATGCCAGGGACCATGGCATCTGGCTGGGCCCAGTCGATCAGCCCTGTCGTTGAGGGGGGGGGGGGGGGGTGGGGGTGGGGGTGGGGGGGGGAACCTATAGATATCCATTGAATATTTTCCACAAGCAGAGACAACTAGCAAAGGTAAGATAACCGTAAAAAGAAAAACTTAGACAAGGCGGCGCTTACCACGGCCACGGGCTCGGATCTGGCGACGCCGCCGCTCCGACAGCGTGGACATGAACCGCTTCAACGCAAGCATCCCCATGATAACTAGACGAGGAATCTCGATTTCCCTCTCTCCTCCTCTTCTCGATCTACCTACCAACTTATTTGGGCTGAGAGTCACGATATCTGCAGATCCTGGAGTTAGAATCTGAATACAACAAGGCGCAAAGGGGGTGGAATCGCGCCAGCGCCAGCGCCGCCGCAAGAGGAAAACGGAGTCCGCAGACGCAGGCGGAACCACACTGAAAAACCACGAACCCTGCGAGACTGGCTTGGAAAAAGGAGTATATATATTATGGTCAGCATACCCCGCCATGGGCCGGGCCGGGCCTGGCCTAAAATAACCCCATAGCAGAAAACGGTCAAATATTGTATTATAACCTTTAGTGCAAAGAAAATGTAGTTTGGACCCACGTTTGAAAAAATTAACAAAACTGACCTCTTTATGTGTTGCACTGGAGATGCCAGGGACCATGGCATCTGGCTGGGCCCAGTCGATCAGCCTTGTCGTTGAGGGGTGGGGGGGTGGGGGTGGGGGGGGGGAACCTATAGATATCCATAGAATATGTTCCACAAGCACAAACAACTAGCAAAGGTAAGATAACCGTAAAAAGAAAAACTTAGACAAGGCGGCGCTTACCACGGCCACGGGCTCGGATCTGGCGACGCCGCCGCTCCGACAGCGTGGACATGAACCGCTTCAGCGCAAGCATCCCCATGATAACTAGACGAGGAATCTCGATTTCCCTCTCTCCTCCTCTTCTCGATCTACCTACCAACTTATTTGGGTTGAGAGTCACGATATCTGCAGATCCTGGAGTTAGAATTTGAATACAACAAGGCACAAAGGGGTTGGAATCGCGCCAGCGCCAGCGCTGCCGCAAGAGGAAAATGGAGTCCGCAGACGCAGGCGGAACCACACTGAAAAACCACGAACCCTACGAGACTGGCTTTGAAAAAGGAGTATATATATTATGGTCAGCATACCTCGCCATGGGCCGGGCCGGGCCTAGCCTAAAATAACTCCATAGCAGAAAACGGTCAAATTTTGTATTATAACCTTTAGTGCAAAGAAAATGTAGTTTGGACCCACGTTTGAAAAAATTAACAAAACTGACCTCTTTATGTGTTGCACTGGAGATGCCAGGGACCATGGCATCTGGCTGGGCCCAGTCGATCAGCCTTGTCGTTGAGGGGGGGGGGTGGGGGTGGGGGGGGGGAACCTATAGATATCCATAGAATATGTTCCACAAGCAGAGACAATTAGCAAAGGTAAGATAACCGTAAAAAGAAAAACTTAGACAAGGCGGCGCTTACCACGGCCACGGGCTCGGATCTGGCGACGCCGCCGCTCCGACAGCGTGGACATGAACTGCTTCAGCGCAAGCATCCCCATGATAACTAGACGAGGAATCTCGATTTCCCTCTCTCCTCCTCTTATCGATCTACCTACCAACTTATTTGGGCTGAGAGTCACGATATCTGCAGATCCTGGAGTTAGAATTTGAATACAACAAGGCGCAAAGGGGGTGGAATCGCGCCAGCGCCAGCGCCGCCGCAAGAGGAAAACGGAGTCCGCAGACGCAGGCGGAACCACGCTGAAAAACCACGAACCCTGCGAGACTGGCTTGGAAAAAGGAGTATATATATTATGGTCAGCATACCCCGCCATGGGCCGGGCCGGGCCTGGCCCAAAATAACCCCATAGCAGAAAACGGTTAAAATTTGTATTATAACCTTTAGTGCAAAGAAAATGTAGTTTGCACCCACGTTTGAAAAAATTAACAAAACTGACCTCTTTATGTGTTGCACTGGAGATGCCAGGGACCATGGCATCTGGCTGGGCCCAGTCGATCAGCCCTGTCGTTGAGGGGGGGGGGTGGGGGTGGGGGTGGGGGGGGGAACCTATAGATATCCATAGAATATGTTCCACAAGCAGAGACAACTAGCAAAGGTAAGCTAACCGTAAAAAGAAAAACTTAGACAAGGTGGCGCTTACCACGACCACGGGCTCGGATCTGGCGCCGCCGCCGCTTCGACAGCGTGGACATGAACCGCTTCAACGCAAGCATCCCCATGATAACTAGACGAGGAATCTCGATTTCCCTCTCTCCTCCTCTTCTCGATCTACCTACCAACTTATTTGGGCTGAGAGTCACGATATCTGCAGATCCTCGAAGTTAGAATTTGAATACAACAAGGCGCAAAGGGGATGGAATCGCGCCAGCGCCAGCGCCAGCGCAAGAGGAAAACGGAGTCCGCAGACGCAGGCGGAACCACACTGAAAAACCACGAACTCTGCGAGACTGGCTTGGAAAAAGGAGTATATATATTATGGTCAGCATACCTCGCCATGGGCCGGGCCGGGCCTGGCCGAAAATATCCCCATAGCAAAAAACGGTCAAATTTTGTATTATAACCTTTAGTGCAAAGAAAATGCAGTTTGGACCCACATTTGAAAAAATTAACAAAACTGACCTCTTTATGTGTTGCACTCGAGACGCCAGGGACCATGGCATCTGGCTGGGCCCAGTCGATCAGCCCTATCGTTGAGGGGGGGGGGGTGGGGGGTGGGGGGGGGGGAACCTATAGATATCCATAGAATATGTTCCACAAGGAGAGACAACTAACAAAGGTAAGATAACCGTAAAAAGAAAAACTTAGACAAGGCGGCGCTTACCACGGCCACGGGCTCGGATCTGGCGACGCTGCCGCTCCGACAGCGTGGACATGAACCGCTTCAGCGCAAGCATCCCCATGATAACTAGACGAGGAATCTCGATTTCCCTCTCTCCTCCTCTTCTCGATCTACCTACCAACTTATTTGGGCTGAGAGTCACGATATCTGCAGATCCTGGAGTTAGAATTGGATACAACAAGGCGCAAAGTGGGTGGAATCGCGCCAGTGCCAGCGCCGCCGCAAGAGGAAAACGGAGTCCGCAGACGCAGGCGGAACCACACTGAAAAACCACGAACCCTGCGAGACTGGCTTGGAAAAAGGAGTATATATATTATGGTCAGCATACCTCGCCATGGGCCGGGCCGGGCCTGGCCTAAAATAACCCCGTAGCAGAAAACGGTCAAATTTTGTATTATAACCTTTAGTGCAAAGAAAATGTAGTTTGGACCCACGTTTGAAAAAATTAACAAAACTGACCTCTTTATGTGTTGCACTGGAGATGCCAGGGACCATGGCATCTGGCTGGGCCCAGTCGATCAGCCCTGTCGCTGAGGGGAGGGGGGTGGGGGGGGAACCTTTAGATATCCATAGAATATGTTCCACAAGCAGAGAGAACTAGCAAAGGTAAGATAACCGTAAAAAGAAAAACTTAGACAAGGCGGCGCTTACCACGGCCACGGGCTCGGATCTGGCGCCGCCGCCGCTCCGACAACGTGGACATGAACCGCTTCAGCGCAAGCATCCCCATGATAACTAGACGAGGAATCTCGATTTCCCTCTCTCCTCCTCTTCTCGATCTACCTACCAACTTATTTGGGCTGAGAGTCACGATATCTGCAGATCCTGGAGTTAGAATTTGAATACAACAAGGCGCAAAGGGGGTGGAATCGCGCCAGCGCCAGCGCCGCCGCAAGAGGAAAACGGAGTCCGCAGACGCAGGCAGAACCACACTGAAAAACCACGAACCCTGCGAGACTGGCTTGGAAAAAGGAGTATATATATTATGGTCAGCATACCTCGCCATGGGCCGGGCCGGGCCTGGCCTAAAATATCCCCATAGCAAAAAACGGTCAAATTTTGTATTATAACCTTTAGTGCAAAGAAAATGCAGTTTGGACCCACATTTGAAAAAATTAACAAAACTGACCTCTTTATGTGTTGCACTCGAGACGCAAGGGACCATGGCATCTGGCTGGGCCCAGTCGATCAGCCCTGTCGTTGAGGGGGGGGGGGGTGGGGGGTGGGGGGGGGGAACCTATAGATATCCATAGAATATGTTCCACAAGGACAGACAACTAACAAAGGTAAGATAACCGTAAAAAGAAAAACTTAGACAAGGCGGCGCTTACCACGGCCACGGGCTCGGATCTGGCGACGCTGCCGCTCCGACAGCGTGGACATGAACCGCTTCAGCGCAAGCATCCCCATGATAACTAGACGAGGAATCTCGATTTCCCTCTCTCCTCCTCTTCTCGATCTACCTACCAACTTATTTGGGCTGAGAGTCACGATATCTGCAGATCCTGGAGTTAAAACTTGAATACAACAAGGCGCAAAGGGGGTGGAATCGCGCCAGTGCCAGCGCCGTCGCAAGAGGAAAACGGAGTCCGCAGACGCAGGCGGAACCACACTGAAAAACCATGAACCCTGCGAGACTGGCTTGGAAAAAGGAGTATATATATTATGGTCAGCATACCTCGCCATGGGCCGGGCCGGGCCTGGCCTAAAATAACCCCATAGCAGAAAACGGTCAAATTTTGTATTATAACCTTTAGTGCAAAGAAAATGCAGTTTTGACCCACATTTGAAAAAATTAACAAAACTGACCTCTTTATGTGTTGCACTCGAGACGCCAGGGACCATGGCATCTGGCTGGGCCCAGTCGATCAGCCCTGTCGTTGACCAGATGACGTGGTTAAGGGGCCAGACGCCACGCACCCTAGCGTGTGGCTCGGATAACTTAAGTAACACCCTGGCCCGACCCACCCACCCATCTTCTTCCTCCACCCACCAGCCGCCAAAACAGATCCTCTCTCGCCCCTTCTTCCCCTCACACGCTCCCCCCCTTGATCTACTCCCTTCTCCACAAAAAACACTAGATTGGATCCCCCAAAGCTTCGTTGAGGTAATCTCCCCCAATCCTTTTTTCAACTGTTGGGGAACGTTGCATGGGAAACAAAAAAATTCCTACGCACACGAAGACCTATCATGGTGATGTCCATCTACGAGAGGAGATTTGGATCTATGTACCCTTTTAGATTGCACAACAGGAAGCGTTAAGAAACGTGGTTGATGTAGTGGAACGACCTCACGTCCCTTAATCGACCCCGCGAACCGTCCCGCCATCCGTCCCATGATCCATTCCGATCTAGTGCCGAACGGACGGCACCTCCATGTTCAGCACACGTACAACTCGACGATGATCTCGGCCTTCTTGATCCAGCAAGCAAGATGGAGAAGTAGATGAGTTCTCCGGCAGCGTGACGGTGCTCCGGTGACGGTGAAGGATCTACTTCTGCAGTGATCCGCCTGAGCTCCGCAGAAATACGATCTAGATGTAAAATTATGGTGTCTAGATCTGAGTTGCACGTGGCAAAAGTTGTCTCAAATCAGCCCTAAATCACCACTATATATAAGGGAAGGGGAGGAGGCTTGCCTTGAGGGCCAAGCCCTCAAGGGTGCGCCGGCTAGGGAGGAGGAGGAGTCCTACTCCAATCCTAGTCCAACTAGGATTGGAAAGTGGAGTCCTTCTCTTCCTTCCCACCTTTCTTTTTTTCTTTCTTGGCGCATAGGCCCTCTTGGGCTGTCCCACTAGCCCACTAGGGGCTGGTGAGCCACCCCTAGGGCCTTTGAGCTTCCCCCGGGTGGGTTGCCCCCCTCCCGGTGAACTTCCGGAACCCATTCGTCACTCCCGGTACAATTCCGGTAATGTCCGAAAACCTTCCGGTAACCAAATGAAGTCATCCTATATATCAATCTTCGTTTCCCAACCATTCCGGAAACCCTCGTGACGTCCGTGATCTCATCCGGGACTCCGAACAACATTTGGTAACCACACATATAAATCAACTATACTAAAACATCATCGAACCTTAAGTGTGCAGACCCTACGGGTTCGAGAACTATGTAGACATGCCCCGACTCACTCCTCGATCAATATCCAATAGCGGGACCTGGATGCCCATATTGGATCCTACATATTCTCTTAAGATATTATCGTTTGAACCTCAGGGTCAAGGATTCATATAATCCCGTATGTCATTCCCTTTGTCCTTCGGTATGTTACTTGCCCGAGATTTGATCGTCGGTATCCGCATACCTATTTCAATCTCGTTACCGGCAAGTCTCTTTACTCGTTCCGTAATACAAGATCCTGTGACTTACACTTAGTCACATTGCTTGCAAGGCTTGTGTGTGATGTTGTATTACCGAGTGGGCCCCGAGATACCTCTCCGTCACACGGAGTGACAAATCCCAGTCTTGATCCATACTAACTCAACGGACACCTTCGGAGATACCTGTAGAGCACCTTTATAGTCACCCAGTTACGTTGTGACGTCTGATGCACACAAGGTATTCCTCCGGTGCCAGTGAGTTATATGATCGCATGGTCATAGGAACAAATACTTGACACACAGAAAACAATAGCAATAAAACGACACGATCAATATGCTACGTTCATAGTTTGGGTCTAGTCCATCACATGATTCTCCTAATGATGTGATCCAGTTATCAAGCAACAACACTGTGCACATAGTCAGAAAACCTTGACTATCCTTGATCAACTGGCTAGCCAACTAGAGGCTTGCTAGGGACATTGTTTTGTCTATGTATCCACACATGTATCTATGTTTTCATTCAATACAATTATAGCATGGATAATAAACGATTATCTTTAAACAGGAAATATAATAATAACAATTTATCATTGCCTCTAGGGCATATTTCCAACAGTCTCCCACTTGCACTAGAGTCAATAATCTAGTCCTCACATCACCATGCAATTTACATTGTAATAAATCGAACACCCATACAGTTCTGGTGTTGATCATGTTTTGCCTGTGGAAGAGGTTTAGTCAGCGGGTCTGCTACATTCAGATTCGTGTGCACTTTGCAAATATTCACGTCCTCTCCTTCGACGTAGTCGCGGATGAGGTTGAAGCGTCGTTTGATGTGAATGGTCTTCTTGTGAAACCTTGGTTCCTTTGCTAAAGGCAATGACACCAGTGTTGTCACATAACAGAGTTAAAGGATCTAGTGCGTTCGGCACAACTCCAAGATCTGTCATGAACTGCTTCATCCACACACCCTCCTTTGCTGCCTCCAAGGCAGCCATGTACTCCGCTTCACATGTAGAATCTGCTACGACGCTCTGCTTGGAACTGCCCCACCTTACCGCACCCCTATTAAGAATAAATACGTATCTGGTTTATGACTTAGAGTCATCCGAATCGGTGTCAAAACTTGCGTCGACGTAACCCTTTACGACGAGCTCTTTGTCACCTCCATAAACCAGAAACATTTCCTTAGTCCTTTTCAGGTACTTCAGAATATTCTTGACCGCCGTCCAGTGATCCACTCCTGGATTACTCTGAAACCTGCCTGCCATACTTATGGCCAAGCTGACGTCTGGTCTAGTGCACAACATTGCATACATGATAGAACCTACGGCTGAAGCGTAGGGGACGGGACTCATTTGTTCTCTATCTTCCGCAGTTGCTGGGCACTGAGTCTTACTCAATTTTATACCTTGTAATACTGGCAAGAACCCTTTCTTGGACTGATCCATTTTGAACTTCTTCAAAACTTTATCAAGGTACGTGCTTTGTGAAAGTCCTATCAGGCGCCTCGATCTATCCCTATAGATCTTAATGCCTAGAATGTAAGCAAGTTCTCCTAGGTCCTTCATAGAGAAACTTTTATTCAAGTAATCCTTTATGCTCTCCAAAAGCTCCACGTTGTTTCCAATCAACAATATGTCATCCACATATAATATTAGAAATGTCACAGAGCTCCCACTCACTTTCTTGTAAATACAAGATTCTCCAACCACTTGTATAAACCCAAATGCTTTGATCACCTCATCAAGTGCTTATTACAACTCCGAGATGCTTGCACCAATCCATAAATGGGTCGCTGGAGCTTGCATACTTTGTTAGCATTCTTCGGATCGACAAAACCTTCGGGTTGCATCATATACAACTCTTCCTTAACAAAACCATTAAGGAACGCCGTTTTGACATCCATCTGCCAGATTTCATAATCGTAAAAGGCATTTATTGCTAACATGATTCAGATGGACTTAAGCATCGCTACCGGTGAGAAAGTCTCATCATAGTCAACTCCTTGAACTTGTGAAAAACCCTTTCCACAAGTCGAGCTTTATAAACGGTCACATTACCGTCTGCGTCCGTCTTCTTCTTATAGATCCATTTGTTCTGAATAGCCTTGCAGCCTTCAGGTAGTACTTCCAAAGTCCACACTTTGTTCTCGTACATGGATCCTATCTCGGACTTCATGGCCTCAAGCCATTTGTTGGGATCCGAGCCCACCATTGCTTCTTCATAATTCATAGGTTCATTGTTGTCCAACAACATAATCGTTAAGACAGGATTATCGTACCACTCAGGAGCAGTACGTGATATTGTCGACATGCGAGGTCCGATAGCAACTTGATCCGAAGTTTCATGATCATCATCATCAACTTGCTCCTCAACTGGCGCCACAGCAACAGGGGTTTCCCCTTGCCCCGCGCCACCATCTAGAGGGATTAGAGGTTAGACAACCTCATCAAGTTCTATCTTCCTCCCACTCAATTCTTTCGAGAGAAATTCCTTCTCAAGAAAAGCTCTGTTTTTAGCAACAAACACTTTGCCCTCGGATTTGAGATAGAAGGTATACCCAACTGTCTCTTTTGGGTAACCTATGAAGACACACTTTTCCGCTTTGGGTTCCAGCTTTTCAGCCTGAAGCTTTTTGACATAAGCATCACATCCCCAAACTTTAAGAAACGACAATTTTGGTCTTTTGCCATACCACAGTTCGTATGGTGTCGTCTCAACGGATTTTGATGGTGCCCTATTTAAAGTGAATGCAGCTGTCTCTAATGCATAACCCCAAAACGGTAACAGCAAATCGGTAAGAGACATCATACATCGCACCATCTCTAATAAAGTACGATTACAACGTTCGGACACACCATTACGCTGTGGTGTTCCATGCGGTGTCAATTGTGAAACAATTCCACATTGTCTTAAGTGAGCACCAAACTCGAAACTCAGATATTCACCCCCACGATGAGACCGTAGGAACTTGATCTTCTTGTTCTGATGATTTTCAACTTCACTCTGAAATTGCTTGAACTTCTCAAACGTTTCAGACTTGTGCTTCATCAAGTAGACATAACCATATATACTCAAATCGTCAGTGAAGGTGAGAAAATAACGATATCCGCCGCGCGCCTCCACACTCATCGGACCGCACACATCGGTATGTATGATTTCCAACAAGTCACTTGCACGCTCCATTGTTCCGGAGAATGGAGTCTTAGTCATCTTGCCCATGAGGCATGGTTCGCACGTGTCAAGTGAATCAAAGTCAAGTGACTCCAAAAGTCCATCGGTATGGAGTTTCTTCATGCGCTTTACACCAATATGACATAAGCGGCGGTGCCATAAAAACATGGCGCTATCATTGTTAACTCTAACTCTTTTGGTCTCAGTGTTATGTATATGTGTATTATCGCTATCAAGATTCAATATGAACAATCCTATCACATTGGGTGGATGACCATAAAAGATATTACTCATAGAAATAGACCAACCATTATTCTCTGACTTAAACGAGTAACCGTCTCGCAATACACAAGATCCAGATATAATGTCCATGCTTAACGCATGCACTAAATAACAATTATTAAAGTTCATAACTAATCCTGATGGTAACTGAAGTGAAACTGTGCCGCGGCGATTGCATCAACCTTGGAACCATTTCCCACGCGCATCGTCACTTCATCCTTCGCCAGCCTTCACTTATTCCGCAGTTCCTGTTTCGAGTTGCAAATATGAGCAACAAAACCGGTATCGAATACACAGGCACTACTACGAGAGCTGGTTAAGTACACATCAATAACATGTATATCGAATATACCTGATTTTTCCTTGGCCGCCTTCTTAACAGCCAGATACTTGGGATAGTTGCGCTTCCAGTGACCCAGACCCTTGCAATAATAACACTCCGTTTCAGGCTTAGGTCCAGCTTTGGGTTTCTTCATCGGATTGGCAACAGGCTTGCCGCTCTTCTTTGAATTACCCTTCTTTCCTTTGTCGTTTCTCTTGAAACTAGTGGTCTTATTCACCATCAACACTTGATTCTCTTTACGGAGTTCTGACTCTGCGACTTTCAGCATCGCGAATAACTCGCCGGGTGACTTGTTCATCCCTTGCATGTTATAGTTCAACACAAAGATCTTGTAGCTTGGTGGCAGTGATTGAAGAATTCTATCAGTGATAGCATCTTGCGGGAGATCAATCCCCAGCTCAGCTAGACGGTTTGAGTACCCCAGACATTTTGAGCACATGTTCAGTGACAGACGAATTCTCCTCCATCTTGCAAGCATGGAATTTATCGGAGGTCTCATACCTCTCGATCCGGGCGTTCTTCTGAAAGATAAACTTCAACTCCTGGAACATCTCAAATGCTCCATGACGCTCAAAGTGACGTTGAAATCCCGGCTCTAAGCCATACAAGACTGCACATTGAACTACTAAGTAGTCCTCCTTGCGTGCTAACCAAGTGTTCTTAACATCTTGGTCAACCGCGGCGGGTGGTTCATCTCCTAGCGCAGCATTAAGGACATAATCCTTCTTCCCAGCTTGTATGGGCAACTTAAGATTATGATCCCAGTCTACAAAGTTGCTTCCATCATCTTTCAACTTAGCTTTCTCTAGGAACGTATTAAAATTTAGGGTGACCGTCGCGTGAGCCATTGATCGACAACACAAATATTTTCAAAGTGGACTTAGACTATGTTCAAGATAATTAGAGTTTAACTAATCAAATTACTTGCTAAACTCCCACTCAAAAAGTACATCTCTCTAGTCATTTGAGCGGTACATGATCCAAATTCACTAACTCAAGTCCGATCATCACGTGAGTTGAGGATAGTTTCAGTGGTAAGCATCTCTATGCTAATCATATCAACTATACGATTCATGCTCGACCTTTCGGTCTCATGTGTTCCGAGGCCATGTCTGTACATGCTAGGCTCGTCAAGCTTAACCCGAGTGTTCCGCGTGTGCAACTGTTTTGCACCCGTTGTATGTGAACGTTGAGTATATCACACCCGGTCATCACGTGGTGTCTCAAAACGAAGAACTGTAGCAACGGTACAGCTGGGGAGAACACAATTTTGTCTTGAAATTTTAGTGAGAGATCACCTCATAATGCTACCGTCGTTCTAAGCAAAATAAGGTGCATACAAGGATTAACATCACACGCAATTCATAAGTGACATGATATGGCCATCATCTTGTGCTTCTTGATCTCCATCACCAAAGCACCGGCACGATCTTCTTGTCACGGTGCCACACCATGATCTCCATCAACGTGTCGCCATCGGGGTTGTAGTGCTACTTATGCTATTACTACTAAAGCTACGTCTTAGCAATATAGTAAACACATCTGCAAACACAAACGTTAGTTTAAAGACAACCCTATGGCTCTTGCCGGTTGTCGTACCATCGACGTGCAAGTTGATATTAACTATTACAACATGATCATCTCATACATCCAATATATCACATCACGTCATTGGCCATATCATATCACAAGCATACCTTGCAAAAACAAGTTCGACGTCCTCTAATTGTTGTTGCGTGTTTTACGTGGTTGCTATGGGTATCTAGTAGATCGCATCTTACTTACGCAAAAACCACAACGGAGATGTGCAAATTGCTATTTAACCTCTCCAAGGACCCCCTCGGTCAAAACCAATTCAGCTAAAGTTGAAGAAACCGACACCCGCCAGTCATCTTTATGCAACGAGGTTGCATGTCAAGCGATGAAACCAATCTTTCATAAGCGTACGAATAATGTCGGTCTGAGCCGCTTCAATCCAACAATACCGTCGAATCGAGAAAATACTAAGGAGGGCAGCAAATCAAACATCACCGTCCAGAAAACCCTTTGTGTTCTACTCGAGATTACATCTATGCATGAACCTAGCTCATGATGCCACTGTTGGGGAACGTTGCATGGGAAACAAAAAAATTCCTATGCACACGAAGACCTATCATGGTGATGTCCATCTACGAGAGGAGATTTGGATCTACGTACCCTTGTAGATTGCACATCAAGATGCATTAAGAAACACAGTTGATGTAGTGGAACATCCTCACTTCCCTCGATCCGCCCCACGAACCATCCCACGAACCGTCCCGCGATCTGTCCCACGATCCGTTCCGATCTAGTGCCGAACGGACGACACCTCCGCGTTCAGCACACGTACAACTCGACGATGATCTCGGCCTTCTTGATCCAGCAAGCAAGATGGAGAAGTAGATGAGTTCTCCGACAGCATGATAGCGCTTCGGTAGTGGTGAAGGATCTACTTCTGCAAGGCTCCGCTCGAGCTCCGCAGAAATACGATCTAGAGGTAAAACTATGGTGTCTAGATCTGAGTTGCACGTGGCAAAAGTTGTCTCAAATCAGCCCTAAATCACCACTATATATAGGAGGGAGGGGGAGGAGGCTTTCCTTGAGGGCCAAGCCCTCAAGGGTGCACCGTCTAGGGAGGAGGAGGAGTCCTACTCCAATCCTAGTCCAACTAAGATTGGAAAGTGGAGTCCTTCTCTTCCTTCCCACTTTTTTTTTCTTTCGTTTTTCTTTCTTGGCGCATAGGCCCTCTTGGGCTATCCCACCAGCCCATTAAGGGTTGGTGCACTACCCCTAGGGCCTTTGTGCTTCCCCCGGGTGGGTTGCCCCCTCCCGGTGAACTTCCGGAACCCATTCATCACTCCCGGTACAATCCCGGTAATGCCCGAAAACCTTCCGGTAACCAAATGAAGTCATCCTATATATCAATCTTCGTTTCCCAACCATTCTGGAAACCCTCGTGACGTCCGTGATATCATCCTGGACTCCGAGCAACATTCAGTAACCACACATATAACTCAACTATACTAAAACATCATCGAACCTTAAGTGTGCAGACCCTACGGGTTCGAGAACTATGTAGACATGCCCCGAGTCAATGTCAAGGATTCATATAATCCCGTATGTCATTCCCTTTGTCCTTCGGTATGTTACTTGCCCGAGATTTGATCGTCGGTATCCGCATACCTATTTCAATCTCGTTACCGGCAAGTCTCTTTACCCGTTCCGTAATACAAGATCCCGTGACTTACACTTAGTCACATTTCTTGCAAGGCTTGTGTGTGATGTTGTATTACCGAGTGGGCCCCGAGATACCTCTCCGTCACACGGAGTGACAAATCCCAGTCTTGATCCATACTAACTCAACGGACACCTTCGGAGATACTTGTAGAGCACCTTTATAGTCACCCAGTTACGTTGTGACGTTTGATGCACACAAGGTATTCCTCCGGTGCCAGTGAGTTATATGATCTCATGGTCATAGGAACAAATACTTGACACGCAGAAAACAATAGCAATAAAACGACACGATCAATATGCTACGTTCATAGTTTGGGTCTAGTCCATCACATGATTCTCCTAATGATGTGATCCAGTTATCAAGCAACATCACTTTGCACATAGTTAGAAAACCTTGACTATCCTAGATCAACTGGCTAGCCAACTAGAGGCTTGCTAGGGACATTGTTTTGTCTATGTATCCACACATGTATCTATGTTTTCATTCAATACAATTATAGCATGGATAATAAACGATTATCATTAAACAGGAAATATAATAATAACTATTTATCATTGCCTCTAGGGCATATTTCCAACATCAACTTCTTATTTTGATAGTATTGTTGAATATCAGGTTATGTTTGATTAGTTGATTTTGTCTTAGTATTAGAGATTGTTTTGTAGTTGTTAGATGATATAGTTCTTATATGTTAGATGATGTATTAGGTTAGATGATATAGTTTTGTAGGGATGTACCATATTAGGTTATGTTATATGTTAGATGATGTGTTAGATTAGGGATTGTTTTGTAGTTGTTAGATGATGTAGTTCTTATGGAAGAGTTTGGAATATAGGATAGGTGTATGTATATGATAGGTGTATGTATATGATAGGTATATGATAGGTGTATGTATATGATAGTTCTTTTAGAAGGGTGTATGTATATGATAGGTGTATGTATTTGCCTTTGTTTATTTTTTTTACAAAATAAACCTACTAAATTCGATGTATGTTATTTTTTGTAGGATGGCGGATGATAATGGCCTTTGGTATGATGGATTAATAGAAGAGTTTGACAGAGTGCACCATGGTCGTGCAATTGAGAATCGTAAGGTATGATGGATTAATCGAAGACTTGTCAATTATTTGTGTTTTTATGTGTGTTTGTCGTACTGATATGAAGCTGACATTCTTTGCAGAATGTAGTAGCTATGCGCAAGAGGGGTCATGGTGCAAATGACTTTCCATACGACGTGTGATACAAGCCCTACATTGCAAGGTTGGGTCTGTTGCCCTTTGTTTTGCAATTCAAGAGGAGCCCACCACCGGTGAACCATGCAACACTCACCGCACTGACTGATCATTGGAGGCCCGAGACACACTCTTTCCACCTTCCTTGTGGGGAGATGACGATGACCTTAGAGGACATGTCCATGATAAGCGGCCTTCCTCTCAATGGCGATGCTGTTACGGGTCATGTTAGTGCCGTTAGCTGGCGACAGCGGGTTGGCGTCTTAATTGGTGTTGAACCCACTCCCCCTCTGCCAGGCAAGCCTGATGCCTTAAAAGTGAAGCATTCATGGTTAAAAGAAGTGAGAGGAGCACCGTGCCCTGCGGATGCTGATGATATTGTCGTGCAGCAATATGCTCGGGGCCTATCTTTGGTATACTAACCAAAGTAGTCTTCACAGACGCAACCGGTAACTCGGCACTCTGGATGTATTTGGAGCGCCTAAGGAACTGTGATATTCAATTTAGCTGGGGTTCAGCAGCACTATCATACTTGTATCGTCAGGTGAGAGCTATCTGCAGACATTTCTTTTTAATTTGTCACGCGTCACACATTGCTAACATTTATGTTTAATTATAGTTGGATCAGGCGTCAATGAGGACAAGAGAATCATCTTCATTGTGCGGGGTTGTGTGGAGCCTCTTTGTGTGGATGTGGGAGCGGTTGCTGGTTGGACGGCCCATGTTAAAGAACCTTGATAACCCGAACCCCAATCCACATGAAGGGCTTCATGATGAAGATACATATCGTCGGCCGATAGTTGCCTATCACTGGGATCAGGTGTCTGTTTACACATGAAGCTCTCATGTGCGATACAAGTATTATGTGAACGAGCTGGACACCTTAACTGCTGAGCAGGTACCAACATTTCAGTTTCTTGTATTGTAGGTTTTTTTACGGCCATATTAGAACGTGTACCTAACATCTCAGCTCGTCCTATTGTTGTAGGTTTTATGGCGTCCTTATGAGGAAGATCGTGAGTACGACCTCAACTACATGTGCACGCGTGATAGTAATATTTGGAGGTCTAGGTGTCCAATGATATGCTTTTACGCTGTCGAGTTCCACTTTGTAGAACGTGTTGCCAGGCAATTTGGGAAACGCCAAGGTATTCCAACTGAGGAGACCAGGAGTTTAATCACAAGTCTGCATGGGTAAGCCAAAATTATTAATGAGATTTTGCACTATAGCATTGTGAAAGTTTATGTTTCATAAACCACCATGCATCGTTTTAGGTTCAGTCGAAGGAACAATCAGGATATATCGGATTGGGCTGCCAAACACCATCACTAGATAGCAATGTGGAATCAGAGAGCAACGTTAATTGACAAAGAGAATAGACCCCACAATGATTCTGCCTACCAGAATTATCTTGTGTGTTATGCGGAGCGTTACTGGTTGAAGCTTAATCCCGGTTGGACTAGGGAAGAGTGGTCTGAGTTGGTGTCAGAAGATCCATCTGTTGCAGAAGGGTATCATGCCTTCAACATGGTTGTGCGAGAGACCGGAGGGAGTCAAGTGGACTATGCACCCATGCATGACGAACTGGTAAGTGAATGAATCAGAACCAACCAGCATTACATTGTCTTCTTCAATTCTGAGTGTTTGTTGTGTTAATGAATTGAAGGGTAGAGAGTTCCTTATGTGCGTGAACGATGCCAATGTAGCACTTAGTCATCCCCGAGGAGGTGCATCATCTAAGATAACTCTTAGGACCACGTTGGAGGGATGATCATGTTTACAAATGTTTGTCTTAATGAATTACTTATTTGTGTCTAACATAGTGTTTCATGTTTTCTCAGAAGTTTAAGTCAAGGTTCCACAAGTGGGCAGCTATGCTTTCTTGCCACGGTGCTCAGTCTGTGGACGTGTTTACAGCTGGTACAAGCCGCTCCTCTAGAGCACGACGTCGTCAGCTGACCATCAATGACATAGAAGAAGAGGAACAAATAGAAGAGGAGACGACACATGAGCATGAGGTAGATATTGATGCTCCACAACCATCACAGTCCATGAAGAAGAAGACACCACGTGCGGCGAGAAAGAAGAGATTAAATTCTCGGTTTTGTAGTCTGGAGTATAATCGTAAGCTTTTGCCTAAGGGGATGCGGTATGCGGAAGAAGAGGAAGACGAGGGAGAGGAAGAGGAGGAAGATATAGAAGAGGAAGAGGAAGAAGAGGAGTCTAGCAAAGAAGAGGAGGAGGAAGTGCCTACAAGAAAGGGGAAAGCCACGAAGAGAGGAAGAAGGAAGTGAAGTGAAGTGCCATTGATATGTTATGAATAATTTGTGAACTTGTCGTGTAGTGAACACCTATTTTATCTTGAATTCGTGAACTTGTCGTGTAGTGAACACCTTATGTTATCTTGAATTCGTGAACTTGTCGTGAAATGAAATCAAATGCACTTTATGTTATGAATAATTTGTGTACATGTCGTGAAATGAAATGAAATGCATCTGTTATGTTATAAAGATTGCATAGTTCAAATGGTAAAGATTACATAGTTCAAATGATAAAGATTACATAGTTCAAATGATAATGATTACATAACAGGCTGATGGATAGATGTCATTGTAGTTTCAAATGACAAAGATTACATAGGCTCATTGGCGTTAGGTCCAGGATTGCATCAAATGATTCTTTCTTTGACCCATGCCCAACGAGAAGCTTGCTTCGGAAGTGGCGAAAAAGGTTGCCTCACTAACCAATCAATGACCTGGCCATGGTTGTGTATGTTAAACTGTTGATGTTCTTCCCTTGTTGCACACAATGTAACTTGCATTACAAGATCACGCCGACAATCTTTTTCGCTCTTCTTCAGCTTCTTGATCTCGCTCTCTTTTTTGTCGATTATTCTTTTGGCAACGTCCTTACAAAAACAGTAGTTTGAAAAGGCTCTACATGCCACATTCAACGCATCAACGGCTGCCACCCAGTAGGTCATTTTTCCTCAATAAATTCGCGTTCACGCTTCATCGCCGCCTCAGCAGAAGCCTCAACGTAGATGAACGGTCTCATCTTATATTTCAAAAAATGACTACTCAATACACACTAACTACTCAACACACACTAAATTTATCTAGGGTTTCTCTAAGATGTAAAAAATGTAAGATGTACAAAATGTATCATAATAAGCAGGTTCAACAAAAAAATTGGATGAATCGGAGGACAATACTACAAGGAACAAAGTTTATGGACAAATTTATGTTAGGGAATCACCTTCTTGCTCGGATTCGATGGGGGTCTTGAGGGAAAGGAGATAGGAGGAGAGTAGAAATGAAGCAGCAACCTTGGTCTGGATGGTAGGGGAAAGTGAGTGTGGTGGGACCCACACCAACAGTCCACCACATAGTCTAGTTGGGTTCAGGACCTAGACGCCAGGGTCCCTGGCGTCTGGTGATGTCGCCAGGACCAGACGCCAGGGTCCCTGGCCCTGGCGTCTGGGTGCGCACAACAAAAACCAATAGGTTTGCACTAAATTGGACATATGAGACGCCAGGGACCCTGGCGTCTGGGTGCGCATAACAGAAACCAGTAGGTTTGCACTAAATTGGACTTATGAGAGCCAGGGACCCTGGCGTCTGGTCTTGGGGCAGACGCCAGGGACCATGGCGTCTTGCCCATTCGCCACGTCATCTCGTCAACGACATGACTGATCCACTGGGCCCAACCAGACGCCATGGTCCCCGGCGTCTCCAGTGCAACCCAGACGTCAGGGACGTTGGCGTCACGTAAAGAGGTCGGGTTTGCTATTTTTTTTCAAACGTGGGTTGAAACTGCATTTTCTTTGCACTAAAGGTTATAGCACTAATGGGCCTGGCAGAAAACTGAGGTCCCGGCCCGACCATGGCCCTACCATCGGGCCTACTTTTTAAGCCCAAGCCCGTCACCTATGTTGAAAAGCCTGTCAGACGTAGCACTGGGGGGCTGGGCCTCTTCCTTAAAATATCAATATGCCAACATCAAGCCCAACCTGAACCTGTTGGCTGGTTCAAAACTCACGCCCAAGCCCAGCTCACGGGTCGTAGATTTTAGGGTCGGGCCTGGGAGGGTCGGGCCAGAGATTACCAGGTATAATCATGGACAGAGATAAGGTAACATGTCCATGGGCAATCACCCTGTAACATACGACCATTCATTGAACGTTCATTTAATATCCAACGACCATGAGCCATCAAACTCGAAAAAGGCAACGCTTAGCAGTTTTTTGCATGAAGACATCCATGCTAGTGGCTCTATATACAATGCCCACACTACTATCATATGGATATGTATATGGATCGAGAATATGTCCGCACGCGGTATGAGAATACGTCAAGTATCCACACACGCGTATGTATGTATAAATCAATGCATGGATTAATTCTTGATGCACTCATGGTTTCCTAATGGGTAGCTAATTACCTGATGGTTCTAAAAAATAATGATCTGATGAACTCATGCATGGTTATAAATTATAATGACAAGGGTTATTAAGAGCATTTGCAGCCAGACTCCCAAACCCAACTGTCATGCCCATGATGCGATCCTATCCTCAATTTGGCACGAGGGTCTCGTCAGGGATAGAAGCGCATCTCGTCGTTTCGCAAGAATGGATATCATTACAAGTACACGTACTGAAAAGATAAGATATAAAGAATTGGCTTACACTCGCCACAAGCTACATCAGAGTCACATCAGTACAATACATAATCATCATGAAGTAGAGTACGGTCGGTCTACGGATGAAAACAAACAAGAACAGAAGAACAACGTCCATCCTTGCTATCCCAGGCTGCCAGCCTGGAACCCATCCTAGATCGATGATGATGAAGAAGAAGAAGCAACTCCAAATGAACAATCAACGCGCTCGCGTCAAGTAACCTTTACTTGTACCTGCAACTGGTGTTGTAGTAATACTTGAGCCACAGGGGACTCATCAATCACATTTCCAAAGGTATCAAGACTAGCAAAGCTTAATAGGTGAGGTATGGTTAAATGGTGAGGCTGCAGCAAGCGGCTAAGCATTTACATGGTGGCTATCTTACGAGTACAAGAATAAAGAGGGGGATGATCTACGCATATCGGACGTGTACTACTGGTGATCAAATGAATGATCCTGAACACCTACTTACATCAAACATAACCCCACCGTGTCCTCGATCGGAGAAGGAGCTCACGAAAGAGACAGTCACAGTTACGCACATAGTTGGCATGTTTTAATCAAGTTATCTTCAAGTCATCTAGAACCAGTGTTAAACAAAGTTTCCACGTTGCCACATAACCGCGGGCACGGCTTTCCAAAAGATTTAACCCTGCAGGGGTGCTCCAACTAGTCCATCACAAATTACCACAAGCCGCATAGAAATCCTCGATCACGAAGCTCGCAATCTTGTCGGACTCCTTAGTGGAAAACCTAAACTCTGGGATTACCCAAAGCATAACCGGAATCCCGATGTACAAGATATCTCATCAAAGGTAAAACTAATCCAGCAAGGCCACCCGACGTGTCGACGATCCCGATAGGAGCCGCGTATCTCGTTCTCAGGACACGACGGATAAGCGAAGCGTACGGTGGCCTGATAGACATCACCCGAGTTGCGTCGGGTTGGCCCCGCACGGTGCTCTGTTTTTGACCAGCACCATCAGCACTGGCCCTCCCTGTATTATGTAGAATTACTCCTCGGGTAGCGCTAACTCCCTATGCATTTCAGTATTAACAAAATTATTATGTTGGGCAAATGTAATACCAATGTTGGGCCTTGCCAGACCAGCTTTAGTCTAAAACGAATTATCAAGGGGGTCCCCATAACAACCCCGATCGTGTTAGGAGCGCTCAATTATGGAACATAACACCGGTAGCCGAAACTAAGGGGGCAAAGGTGGAACAAAACACCGGGCTAGAAAGGCCGAGCCTTCCACCTTTTACCAAGTATATAGGTGCATTAATTTAGATAACATTGAATAGGATGATATGACAAGGGACCCATGTTATCACATGGAAGCAACTGCACCTGCAACTAGCAACGCTAACACATGGTTAAGCAAGTAGTAACATAGCCAATCAGTGGTTTGCTAGGTTGTGAACAGGTTGAAGGTTTTCATGGCAATGTTGGGAGGCTGATATTTGACATGTGGTAGGCAACGAGACATAATCGGTAGATACGGTAAAACTAGCATGGCAATGATAGTAATGGTATCTGGGGAAATGGTCATCTTGCCTGAGATCCCGCGTGGAAGAAGAATGACTCCGTGAAGCAGACGAACCGTTGTAGTCGAACGGGTCCTCACTTTCCGACACGCTTGCGGAACTCTAATGAGATGGAGGAAACCGGAAACAATCATCAACACAGATATACACCACATGATGCAAGACACATATGATGCATGAACGGTCTAATGCAAGGCATGACAATCACAACAATCAAACACTAAACATTAAGTGAAGCTCGATATGCAACGAGTTGCATATCGATGAAACTCCACGTTGAATTATTTAGTTCACTCCCGTCCAGGTACACGGCTATACTAAATGTTATTAAACATGGCACGAGTGTGAAGCACAAATTAATCTACCTAGCTAGGCATTTTAAATGAGACCGGAACGACATATAGCATCTCCCAAATGACCCCATGTGTTAAATCTTAATTCTGTCCACATTTGTCCTAATCACATTTTAGGTTTGTTAAACAGCAAAACAAAGTGGTTCACGTGATTCTACTCCTCGTTCTGCTCCATTTACATATATGGCACATCTCCAACGGAGCTACGGACAAATAGTTACGACCTAAACCATTTTCAACACATCGACACACAAACTGATGCAAACAACACACCAAATAGTTCTAATTGTGCACGAGAGTTGGAAATTATTAACCTACACGAAATTCTAGACAAGTTACAAATTTGAATCACTCCGATCCGATGCACGATTTAGAAACTACCCTCGTTTGAAAAACAAAGCTTTTCCTGAAATTAGCAAAGTCCTTGGAAATTGGAAAAAAATCACACGATGTTAGAACAATGGACCAAATTGCACTATTGTGGAGTGGTCCAGGGCTGAAATTGGCCCAAGTGGGCATGTGTGTGCAAAAGAAATAAAAACATGGGAAAAAGGGGTTCCTGGGACTTGAACCCAACACCTCCTAGTTGTAAACGTGGAGGCTAACCAGTGGGGCTTGGAACCCAATCTGTTCAAATTGCAGACTAGTACTACCTGAACTAAGAGTGGCCGGCATTGGCTTGCAGAAAAACAAGAAAAAGGGCAAAACAAATAGGGGCAGCAGACTAGTACTACCTGAACTAAGAGTGGCCGGCATTGGCTTGCAGAAAAACGAGAAAAAGGGCAAAACAAATAGGGGCAGCTGGGATTCGAACCCCAGACCCCTCGAACCACTACGCGATGCAATGACCAGCTGAGCTGAGATGTGATTTGTGCCAAAAAGGGGTTCCTCTTCTAGATGAACATACACACCCATTGAATCTGAACCTAAAAAACTGAATCTGAAACCAGGCTGTAACTGAACCTGCTGCGATGGTTCGGCCGAGGCTGGGGACGAAGCTTGCTGTGGGAAGAACTCGGGATGCGGTCCGGCAACGCGGGAACGATGGGGTTCAACTCATCTAGGACCGAGGGTTACATTCCCGGCGACAAGGTGGTTTGGGGCGGTATGGATGCGGAGATCGGGCGACCGACTCCATGGTTGTACCTGCAGACAAGAAGAAGAGGAGGTGTGCTGAGCGGTAGGAGAAAGGGGAAGGGTACCAGCAAGGGGCAGGAAGCAGGGCGCACGGGGTATTGGCTTGAGCGGGCGGTGGCTTGGACGAGGGGAGCCACCTGGGTGCATCAGGGCGAGCTCCATCTGCTTCCTTGGCGTTGCTGTTGGCTGAAGAACAAAAGGGGTACAGAGAAGTTCAGAGAAGAAACATAGGAAGAAAGAAGAAATAGGGAGAGAGGGATTCGAGAGGGAGAGGAGAGAAAGGGAGGAGGAAGAAGGAGTTTCCTCGTCCTGAAGGCCACCGGCGAGTGGTGCTCCGACAGGGCTCCGACGAGCTCGCCATTATGGTGAAGCGCGGGGGCGAGCAAGCATGGGTTGCTGGCGGAGGCGGCTCCTGCTCGAGTGCTGGGCTGCGGGGCTAGATGGATGGGACGATGTACTCAGGGGGTTGGCTGCTGGCTGAAAACGAGGGAGGTGGTCGTGCTGGATCCAGAGGGAATGGCGGCGCAGACGGGACAGATGTCCTAGTTTTTAGGGTTTGACTGATTTGCTAGGGTTGCCTACCTTTATATATAGTAGGGTCCATATGGAGGGAGTTGGGATTATTTAGAGGCATCGGATCGCGATCGGACGTCTGCAGATAATTGGGAAGGATAGATGGGCTATGAAGGGATGAGAGGGAAACAGTGCGGCCCTTGACAGAGTTTTAACGATGTCGCGGGCACGTGCGTGTGTGGTTGGTCTCCAACGGTCAACGACAAACACGAAGAGAACCGACAACTAATAACGGATGCACGTTTTGGAAACTCACGACAACGAGATGCCGATGCAATGCAGATGATGCGCATGATGCGATGATGATGCGACAAATAAAAATAGACACACGGTGAAAATGGAATAAAGGGGAATGTTCTGGAACATCGGGCTCGGGCTGTCACAACTCTCCTACACTACAAGAGTATCTTGACCCGAGATCGAAGAATGAACGGGGAAGAGGATGAGAAAGAAGAGGTAAAACTTAGTCGCTTCTTTGATAAACGAGTGAAACCAACGATCCTTGAAGGTTGCGTGAGGAATGATATGAGAAACAAGCAAGGATTCACAAAAAATTTCGGCAACACTTCGGTAGGAAAAGGGAACAGAAAATTTGATAAGATGGGAGAATTAGACAATATACATAACAAACAACTAAATAGAACAAGGGAACACCATGATCTTGACAGAACACATGATAGGCCCAAAAGAGCAATATCACAATGCCTCCGGAACAATAGAATAGGAACTAGCTCATACAAAGTAAAAGACTGAAGAAAAGAATGACAACTATTATCTCAAATGAACTTGGCAAGCATCCTTGCAAGAAGAATTGAACGGAGTTTTTGGTAAAACAACAACGAAAAGAACAAGATAGTAGTGGGCTTATGGAAACCTTTTCAAACTAATGAAGTGACAACCAACCACTAACAGAAACAAGGATCGTTTCAGGAAACAAGATAAGCAAAACTTCTTACACCAAGAGGATACCTTGAGAACTTGGGTTAACGACAAGCACCATAATTGCGACAATCCTTAGGAAAGGCTTTAGGTGAAAACTAAGCCAAGATACTCAACCCAGAAATCATGAGTTGAAAAAAAATATCTTATGATCATAGAATTGGTGGATTTAATTATCTCATTCTTGAAAGGAAAACTCTTCGAGGCTCCTACACTAACAAGAATGCTATAATACCACCTCAAAGGATAAAGGAAGAACAAATGCACTGGAAATGCAAGTGAAAGAATACTTGAGGTACTCCAACAGGAATCCTGAAGAACACTTTGAGAAAAATCACATCCTTGAAGAACCACCATGACGAGCCTCCGTATCAAAAGGATGATGCAAGATATGAAGGATGAAAGAATAAGATTGAAGCCTTGCAAAGACTTCGATGAAGCTTCACCAATAGATACTTTAGAAACCTTGGGACTCCGGAAAAGAAAGATAAGCACTTGAGAAAAGAATTGATATCATGAGCTACTCCGGAAGAAGAATTCAAATTACTATGAACAAGAATAAGAATTATGTTATGCTTATCATTCATCAAGTTTAATTGATGACAAGCAACGGATTTAGCATACCACTTATTCTTCTAGAAAGAAACTTGAAGAGATAGATAGATATGCACCACATGAAGCATAATTGAAGGAAGCACCGGTCAGAATGCATGGAGACACATGAGAATGAAGAGATCATGAGGCACCTGAGAGAAAAAACTTGAACAAGGCACCAGAATGATTGAGAGACGAACGAAGAGACAACAATTGAGGATGAAAGCTGAAAGCTGAGAACGAAGAATCTTCTGAAATGATGGCCTTTGGAGGACCGAGAATGAAAACAACTCAGAAAAGCATCGGATAGCAAGAAAGGGATTACTCATGATTGGGAACAATTCAATATGATAGCACAAAGTTGAAATGATGAAACTGCAAGAGAATGAACCAAGATTTGAGACAAACACTCCTTTAGTCTTCCAAGCTGAAAATGATGACGAGAAACAATACCATGGATAATGAGACACTCTGAAATAAAGAAGAATGAAAGGTTGAGCCAAAGACAAGAAACAATTCAACTTGATCTAGGATAAGGGATATGACTGATGGAAATCATTCTTATGTCATATTTTAAAAGATTTAGAGATTTACGGAAAAACTTAGAAGAGACATATAAGATCCTGGGGAAAACCTGTGGGTTATGGGCCCACTTAAAGAAACCACCTTTGAAAAGATTGAAAGAAAGATTGAATGCACCGGTACAAATGAAAACTAGATGACGTTAGCACCCCAAAATAATTAAAGACTTGAAAACAAGAAACTTCTGAGATAACTTCAATGCTCCGGATAGAATAGAGATAACTGAATAAACAAGATAGGTTGATAAGAATCTCCAACATGGGAAAGAATTTAAGGATGAAAATGATAAGAGGAACACGGATAACTGAATTGAATTCACCTAAAAAGATTACAAGATTTAATAACTATGAACACAAAGCTCCTGAGACCCTTCACAATGAATCACCGGCTAAGAGAGAAAAGAACAGATAGCGGAAGCAACAATGAAATGAAATGCACTTGGATGAAATCCAATCACTGAAGAAAAAGGGGCGGGAGGGTGGGGAAAAAACAAAGACAACTTGGGCTAGATGAGATGAACTCCGGAATAAAATGAGAGAATGATCTTGCAAAATTGGAGAGGATTGAATTCACTTGAAGAGAAGCACACCGGTTGGAAAAGAATTAACATGACGACTCCGGTTGACAAGAATTGATAAGACAATTGATTAAGCAAAATGATTAGCCCTCTCATATGAATATGAGAACACTACTTAGAAAAGATCTAAAATCACCACTTGACATCGAAGCAACTCGAATTACCATATTCCAACAAAAAAAGGGTGAGGCTCATGAAACAAGCTAGAACAAACTCATGAGAGAGATTTCTGTTCGATATTTTCGTGGAGAGGATCGCACGGGCTCGATCCTTATAGTAGCCATCCTGTGCAAGGCAGTGCACACGACATACGAAGCGTCCCCAAGTCGTAGCAAGCTACAAGGACTCTTTAAGACACAACGAGAACCGCTGTAAGTCGACCGTGAACAAACGAATCCACTAGATGTCGAACCCCAACCTAACATCATGCATTTGTTGGAAGATTGTCATATAAGCAACTACTTGAATTCCCACCTAAGAATTCCCGAAATTTCTGGTCATGCAATCTGGTACACGGATACAAGGAGTAATATATCACTCAACTCCTATACTAACCCGTCCAGTGTATCACATCTGTCAACACATAACCTGAATCTCGGATCTTCATCTACTACACACCCTCGTGATCACAACAATACAAAGTATGGCAGTACTCCCAAACAATCTGCACGAGTACTAGGGACATCGGGATTATCTCGCCACTACTAGTATTGAAGCAATTACGAACATCCTTCATTCTGAGATACTAAGAAATATGAATGATAACAATGTGCTCGAGAATCCCCTGGAGCTCAACTCCTCGGAAGAAATCAAGTCAGACAGGAGGCACCAAGACAGAACTCCGTCACATCGACATCACATAGATTCCAAGAATATCCACGTGATCCTAATTATTATTTTTGAGTGAGAAGAGGAGTAGAATTAAAATATTATGTCAAGATTCCTCACAGAGCATAGAAGAGGAGAAAAAAGAATCCTACTTTCCGATATATAACTAGACTCAAAGCAAAAAAAAATCACTAGACTCGACTCAGCCAAGTTTGATCAATCAAGGGGGCTCCTAGGTCGGTACTGCTCTCATACCAACTTGTCACGCCCATGATGCGATCCTATCCTCAATTTGGCACGAGGGCCTCGTCAGGGATAGAAGCGCATCTCGTTGTTTCACAAGAATGGGTATAATTACAAGTACATGTACTAAAAAGATAAGATATAAAGAATTGGCTTACACTCGCCACAAGCTACATCAGAGTCACATCAGTACAATACATAATCATCATCAAGAAGAGCAGGGTCCGTCAACAGATGAAAACAAATGAGAAAAGAAGAACGACGTCCATCCTTGCTATCCCAGGCTGCCGGCCTGGAACCCATCCTAGATCGATGAAGAAGAAGAAGAAGAAGAAGCAACTCCAAATGAACAATCAACGCGCTCGCGTCAACTAACCTTTACCTGTACCTGCATCTGGTGTTGTAGTAATCCGTGAGCCACATGGGACTCAACAATCTCATTTCCAAAGGTATCAAGACTAGCAAAACTTAATAGGTGAGGTATGGTTAAATGGTGAGGCTGCAACAAGCGGCTAAGCATTTACATGGTGGCTATCTTACGAGTACAAGAATAAAGAGGGGGATGATCTACGCATACCGGACGTGTACTACTGGTGATCAAATGAATGATCCTGAACACCTACTTACGTCAAACATAACCCCACTGTGTCCTCGATCGGAGAAGGAGCTCACGAAAGAGACAGTCACGGTTTCGCACACAGTTGGCATGTTTTAATTAAGTTATCTTCAAGTTATCTAGAACCAGTGTTAAACAAAGTTTCCACGTTGCCACATAACCGCGGGCACGACTTTCCGAAAGATTTAACCCTGCAGGGGTGCTCCAATCAGTCCATCACAAATTACCACAAGCCGCATAGAAATCCTCGATCACGAAGCTCGTAATCTCATCGGACTCCTTAGTGGAAAACCTCAACTCTGGGATTACCCAAAGCATCGCCGGAATCCCGATGTACAAGATATCTCGTCAATGGTAAAACTAATCCAGCAAGGCCACCTGACGTGTCGATGATCCCGCTAGGAGCCGCGTATCTTGTTCTCAGGACACGACGGATAAGCGAAGCGTACTGTGGCGTGATAGACATCACCCGAGTTGCCCCGGGTTGAGCCCGCACGATGCTCTATTTTGGACCACCACCATCAACACTGGCCCTCCTTGTATTATGTAGAATTACTCCTCGGGTAGCGCTAACTCCCTATGCATTTCAGTATTAACAGAATTATTATGTTGGGCAAATGTAGTACCAATGTTGGGCCTTGCCAGACCAGCTTTAATCTAAAACGAATTATCAAGGGGGTCCCCATAACAACCCCGATCGTGTTAGGAGCGCTCAATTATGGAACATAACACCGGTAGCCGCAACTAAGGGGGCAAAGGTGGAACAAAACACCAGGCTAGAAAGGCCGAGCCTTCCACCTTTTACCAAGTATATAGGTGCATTAATTTAGATAGCATTTAATAGGATGATATGACAAGGGACCCATGATATCACATAGAAGCAACTGCACCTGCAACTAGCAACGCTAACACATGGTTAAGCAAGTAGTAACATAGCCAATCAGTGGTTTGCTAGGTTGTGAACAGGTTGAAGGTTTTCATGGCAATGTTGGGAGGCTGATATTTAACATGTGGTAGGCAACGAGACATAATCTGTAGAAACGGTAAAACTAGCATGACAATGATAGTAATGGTATCTGGGTAAATGGTCATCTTGCCCGAGATCCCGCTTGGAAGAAGAATGACTCCATGAAGCAGACGAACCGTTGTAGTCGAACGGGTCCTCACTTTCCGACACGCTTGCGGAACTCTAACGAGACAGAGGAACCAGAAACAATCATCAACACAGATATACACTACACGATGCGAGACACATATGATGCATGAATGGTCTAATGCAAGGCATGACAATCACAACAATCAAACACTACACATTAAGTGAAGCTCGATATGCAACGAGTTGCATATCAACGAAACTCCACATTGAATTATTTAGTTCACTCCCGTTCAGGTACACGGCTATATTAAATGTTGTTAAACAGGGCACGAGGGTGAAGCACAAATTAATCTACCTAACTAGGCATTTTAAATGAGACCGGAACGACACATATCATCTCTAAAATGACCCCACGTGTTAAATCTTAATTCTGTCCATATTTGTCCTAATCACAATTTAGGTTTGTTGAACGGAAAAACAAAGTGGTTCACGTGATTCTACTCGTTGTTCTGATCCATTTACATATATGGCACATCTCCAACGGAGCTACGGACAAATAGTTACGACCTAAACCGTTTTCAACACGTCGACACGCAAACCGATGCAAACAGCACACTAAACAGTTCTAATTATGCATGGGAATTGGAAATTATTAACCTACGCGAAATTCTAGACAAGTTACAAATTTGAATCACTCCGATCCGATGCACGGTTTAGAAACTACGCTCGTTTGAAAAACAAAGCTTTACGTGAAATTAGCAAAGTCCGTGGAAATTGGAAAAAAATCGCACGACGTTAAAAAAAAGAACAATGGATCGAATTGCACTATTGTGCAGTGGTCCAGGGCTGAAATTGGCCCAAGTGGGCATGTGTGTGCAAAAGGAATAAAAACATGGGAAAAAGGGGGTTCTGGGACTTGAACCCAACACCTCCTAGTTGTAAACGTGGAGGCTAACCAGTGGGGCTTGGAACCCAATCTGGTTATCACATGGAAGCAACTGCACATGCAACTAGCAATGCTAACACATGCTTAAGCAAGCAGTAACATAGCCAATCAGTGGTTTGCTAGGTTGTGAACAGGTTGAAGGTTTTCATGGCAATGTTGGGAGGCTGATATTTAACATGTGGTAGGCAACGAGACATAATCTGTAGAAACGGTAAAACTAGCATGCCAATGATAGTAATGGTATCTGGGGAAATGGTCATCTTGCCTAAGATCCCGCTTGGAAGAAAAATGACTCTGTGAAGCAGATGAACCGTTGTAGTCGAACGGGTCCTCACTTTCCGACACGCTTGCGGAACTCTAACGAGACGGAGGAAACCGGAAACAATCATCAACACAGATATACACCACACGATGCAAGACACAAATGATGCATGAATGGTCTAATGCAAGGCATGACAATCACAACAATTAAACACTACACATTAAGTGAAGCTCGATATGCAACGAGTTGCATATCGACGAAACTCCATGTTGAATTATTTAGTTCACTCCCGTTCAGGTACACGGCTATATTAAATGTTGTTAAACATGGCACGAGGGTGAAGCACAAATTAATCTACCTAGCTAGGCATTTTAAATGAGACCGGAACGATATATAGCATCTCCAAAATGCCCACGTGTTAAATCTTAATTCTTTCTAGATTTGTCCTAATCACAATTTAGGTTTGTTGAACGGCAAAACAAAGTGGTTCACGTGATTCTACTCGTTGTTCTGCTCCATTTACATATATGGCACATCTCCAATGGAGCTACGGACAAATAGTTACGACCTAAACCGTTTTCAACATGTTGACACGCAAATCGAGGCAAACAGCACACTAAACAGTTCTAATTATGCATGAGAGTTGGAAATTATTAACCTACGCGAAATTCTAGACAAGTTACAAATTTGAATCACTCCGATCCGATGCACGGTTTAGAAACTATGCTCGTTTGAAAAACAAAGCATTTCGTGAAATTAGCAAAGTCCTTGGAAATTGGAAAAAAATTACACGACGTTAAAAAAGAACAATGGACCGAATTGCACTATTGTGCAGTGGTCCAGGGCTGAAATCGACCCAAGTGGGCATGTGTGTGCAAAAGAAATAAAAACATGGGAAAAAGGGGGTTCTGGGACTTGAACCCAACACCTCCTAGTTGTAAACGTGGAGGCTAACCAGTGGGGCTTGGAACCCAATCTGTTTAAATTGCAGACTAGGGCTACCTGAACTAAGAGTGGCCGGCATTGGCTTGCAGAAAAACGAGAAAAAGGGCAAAACAAATAGGGGCAGCTGGGATTCGAACCCCAGACCCCTCGAACCACTACGCGATGCAATGACCAGCTGAGCTGAGATGTGATTTGTGCCAAAAAGGGGTTCCTCTTCTAGCTGAACATACACACCCATTGAATCTGAACCTAAAAAACTGAATCTGAAACCAGGCTGTAACTGAACCTGCTGCGATGGTTCGGCCGAGGCTGGGGACGAAGCTTGCTGTGGGAAGAACTCGGGATGCGGTCCGGCAACGCGGGAACGATGGGGTTCAACTGATCTGGGACCGAGGGTTCCATTCCCGGCGACGAGGTGGTTTGGGGCGGTATGGACGCGGAGATCGGGCGACCGACTCCATGGTTGTACCTGCAGACAAGAAGACGAGGAGGTGTGCTGAGCGGTAGGAGAAAGGGGAAGGGTACCAGCAAGGGGCAGGAAGCAGGGCGCACGGGGTATTGGCTTGAGCGGGCGGTGGCTTGGACGAGGGGAGCCACCTGGGTGCATCAGGGCGAGCTCCATCTGCTTCCTTGGCGTTGCTGTTGGCTGAAGAACAAAAGGGGTACAGAGAAGTTCAGAGAAGAAACATAGGAAGAAAGAAGAAATAGGGAGAGAGGGATTCGAGAGGGAGAGGAGAGAAAGGGAGGAGGAAGAAGGGGTTTCCTCGTCCCGCAGGCCAGCGGAGAGTGGTGCTCTGACGGGGTTCCGGCAAGCTCGCCATGGTGGTGAAGCGCGGGGGCGAGCAAGCATGGGTTGCTGGCGGAGGCGGATCTTGCTCGAATGCTGGGCTGCAGGGCTAGATGGATGGGACGATGTACTCAGGGGGTTGGCTGCTGGCTGAAAACGAGGGAGGTGGTCGGGCTGGATCCAGAGGGAATGGCGGCGCGGACGGGACAAATGTCCTAGTTTTTAGGGTTTGACTTATTTTCTAGGGTTGGCTACCTTTATATATAGTATAGTCCATATGAAGGGAGTTGGGATTATTTAGAGGCATCGGATCGCGATCGGATGTTTGCAGATAATTCAGAAGGATAGATGGGCTATGAAGGGATGAGAAGGAAGGAGAAGGAGGAAGGAGAAGGAGGGCTGACTTGGCCCCTCCTCCAAGGAGGAGGAGCTTCGGTCGAACTAGGGGAGAGTGCTCCTCCCACAAGAGAGGTGGACTCCCTTGGAAGGACTCTTCCTCCTTTCCTTTTAAGTCTTTTTTGCCTTATCCCTTTATCCCTATGCGCATGGGCCTTTAGGGAAGTCCTTGGCGAGCCCAATAAGGGCTGGTCCACCTCTAACAGCCCATGGACTTCTTTGGTCGTCACACCCCTCCCGGGGGTCCTCTGGCACCCTCCCAGCACTCCCTGTACACCACCGATGAGCCCGAAACTTTTCCGATGACCAAAACAGGACTTCCTATATATCAATATTCACCTCCCGACCATTCTGGAGGTCCTCGTGACGTCCGGGATCTCATTAGGGACTCCGAACAACCTTCGGTAACCACATACCATTCTCTTTACAACTCTAGCGTCATCGTACCTTAAGTGTGTAGACCCTACGGGTTCGGGAGACATGCATACATGATCGAGACACCTCTTCGGCAAATAACCAATAGGGGGGGGGTCTGGATATCCATGTTCCCTCTCACATGTTCCACGATGATCTCATCGGATGAACCACGATGTCAAGGATTCAATCAATCCCGTATGCAATTCCCTTTGTCTACCGGTATGATACTTGCCGAGATTCGATCGTCGGTATCCCTATACCTTGTTCAATCTCATTACCGGCAAGTCTCTTTACTCGTTTCGTAACACATCATCCCGTGGCTAACTCCTTAGTCACACTGAGCTCATTATGATGATGGATTACCGAATGGGCCCAGAGGTACCTCTCCGTCACACGGAGTGACAAATCTCGGCCTCGATTCGTACAACCCAACACAGACTTTGAGAGATACCCGTAGTGCACCTTTATAATCACCCAGTTACGTTGGGACGTTAAGCACTCCTACGGTATCCGGGAGTTGCACAATCTCATGGTTTAAGGAAATGATACTTGACATTAGAAAAGCTTTAGGAGACGAACAACACGATCTAGTGCTACGCTTAGGATTGGGTCTTGACCATCACATCATTCCCCAATGATGTGATCCCTTATCAACGACATAGAATGTCCATGATCAGGAAACCATGATCATCTATTGATCAACGAGCTAGCCAACTAGAGGCTCACTAGGGACACATTATGATCTATATATCCACACATGTATTACGGGTTCCGGTTAATACAATTATAGCATGAATAATAGACAATTATCATGAACAAGGAAATATAATAATAACCACTTTATTATGGCCTCTAGGGCATATTTCCAACAGTCTCCCACTTGCACTAGAGTCAATCATCTAGTTACATTGTGATGAATCGAACACCCATAGAGTTCTGGTGCTGATCATGTTTTTCTCATGGAAGAGGTTTAGTCAACGGGTTTGCGGCATTCAGATCCGTGTGTACTTTACAAATATCTATATCTCCATCCTGGATGTATCCACGAATGGAGTTGAAGTGAAGCTTGGTGTGCTTGGTCTTCTTGTGAAACCCGGGCTCCTTTGCAATGGCAATAGCTCCATTGTTGTGACAGAACAGAGTCATCGGGTCGACGCACTTGGAATCACTCCTAGGTCGGTGATGAACTCCTTCATCCAGACTCCTTCCGAAGCAGCTATGTACTCCGCTTCACATGTAGATGCAGCCACGACGCTTTGCTTGCAACCACACCAGCTAACTAACCATTATTCAAAATGTACATATATCCGGGTTGTGACTTGGAGTCATCCGGATCTGTGATGAAGCGAGCATCCACGTAACCCTTTACGACGAGCTCTTCGGCACCTCCATAAACGAGAAACATATCTTTAGTACTTTTCAGGTACTTAAGGATGTTCTTGACCGCTGTCCAGTGATCCACTCCTGGATCACTCTGGTACCTCCCTACCAAACTTATGGCAAGGTTCACATCAGGTGTGGTACACATCATGGCATACATGATAGAGCCTATGGCTGAAGCATAGGGGACTGTACTCATCTTTTCTGTATCTTCCGCCGTGGTCGGTCGTTGAGTCGCACTCAACCTCACACCTTGTAATATAGGCAAGAACCCCTTCTTAGTCTTATCCATATTGAACTTCTTCAATATCTTGTCAAGGTACGTGCTTTGTGAAAGACCTATGAGGCGTCTCGACCTATCTCTATAGATCTTGATGCCTAATATGTAAGCAGCTTCTCCAAGGTCCTTCATTGAAAAACTCTTATTCAAATAGGCCTTTATGCTTTCCAATAGTTCTATATCATTTCCCATCAATAATATTTCATCCACATATAATATGAGAAATGCTACAGAGCTTCTACTCACTTTCTTGTAAATACAGGCTTCTCCATAAGTCTGTATAAACCCAAACGCTTTGATCACCTCATCAAAGCGAATGTTCCAACTCCGAGATGCTTGCACCAGTCCGTAGATGGAGTGCTGGAGCTTGCATACCTTGTTAGCATTGATAGGATCGACAAACCTTCTGGTTGTATCATATACAATTCTTCTTTAAGAAAGCCATCCAAGAATGCTGTTTTGATGTCCATTTGCCAGATTTCATAATCATAGAATGCGTTAATTGCTAACATGATTCGGACCGACTTCAGCATCGCTACGGGTGAGAAGGTCTCACCATAGTCAATCCCTTGAACTTGTCGATAACCCTTAGCGACAAGTCGAGCCTTATAGATGGTCACATTACCATCCGCGTCAGTCTTCTTCTTGAAGATACATTTATTTTCTATGGCTCGCCGATCATCGGGCAAGTCCACCAAAGTCCATACTTTGTTCCCATACATGGATCCTATCTCGGATTTCATGGCCTCAAGCCATTTGTTGGAACCCGGGCCTGCCATTGCTTCTTCATAATTCGAAGGTTCACTGTTGTCTAACAACATGATTTCCATGACAGGGTTGTCGTACCACTGTGGTGCAGAATGTACCCTTGTCGACCTTCGACGTTCAATAGCAACTTGATCCGAAGTTTCATGATCATCATCATTAACTTCATCTCCAGCCGGTGCAGGTGCCCCAGAAACATTTTCTTGCGCTACGCCACTCTCCGGTTCGAGAGGAGGTACAATTACCTCATCAAGTTCTATTTTCCTCCCACTTACTTCTTCCGAGAGAAACTCTTTCTCTATAAAGGATCCGTTTCTAGCAACAAAGATCTGGCCTTCGAATCTAAGATAGAAGGTGTACCCAATAGTTTCCTTGGGGTATCCTATGAAGATGCATTTTTCTGCTTTGGGTGCGAGCTTCTCTGGTTGAAGTTTCTTCACATAAGCATCACATCCCCAAACTTTCAGAAATGACAACTTAGGTTTCTCGCCAAACCATAATTCATATGGTGTCGTCTCGGATTTAAACGTGCCCTATTTAAAGTGTATGCGGCAGTTTCCAATGCATAGCCCCAAAACGATAGCGGTAAATCGGTAAGAGACATCATAGATCGTACCATATCCAATAGAGTGCGATTACGACGTTCAGACACGCGTTACGCTGTCGTGTGCCAGGTGGCGTGAGTTGTGAAACAATTCCACATTTCCTTAGGTGCGTGCCAAACTCGTGACTCAAATATTCTCCTCCACGATGAGATCGTAGAAACTTTATTTTCTTGTCACGTTGATTCTCCACCTCATTCTGAAATTCCTTGAAGTTTACAAAGGTTTCAGACTTGTGCTTCATTAAGTAGACATACCCATATCTACCCAAATCATCAATGAGGGTGAGAACATAACGATAGCCTCCACGAGCTTCAACGCTCATTGGATTGCATACATTGGTATGCATTATTTGCAATAAGTCGGTTGCTCGCGCCATTATTCCGAAGAATGGTGTCTTGGTCATCTTGCCCATGAGGCACGGCTTGCATGTGTCAAATGATTAAAAAACGAGAGACTCCAAAAGTCCATCAGTGTGGAGTTTCTTCATGCGCTTTACGTGGATATGACCAAGGCGGCAGTGCCACAAGTATGTGGGACTATCATTATCAACCTTACATATTTTGGTACTCACACTGTGAATATGTGTATCATCACGACCGAGATTCATCAGGAATAAACCATTTACCAACGGGGCATGACCATAAAACATACCACTCATATAATTAGAACAACCATTATTCTCTTATTTAAATGAGTAGCCATCTTGCATCAAGCGAGGTCCCGATAGAATGTTCATGCTTAAAGCTGGTACTAAATAACAGTTATTAAGGTTTATAACTAATCCCTAAGGTAGATGTAAAGGTAGCGTGCCGACGACGATCACATCGACCTTGGAACCATTCCCGACGCGCATCGTCACCTCGTCCTTAGCCAGCCTACGCTTGTTCCGTAGTTCCTTCTTAGAGTTGCAAATGTGAGCAACAACACCGGTATCAAATACCCAGGAGCTACTACGAGCGCTGGTAAGGTACACATCAATAACAAGTATATCACATATACCTTTGACGTTGCCGGCCTTCTTGTCCGCTAAGTACTTGGGGAAATTCCGCTTTCTAGTGACCGGTTCCCTTGAAGTAATAGCACTCAGTCTGAGGCTTGGGTCCTTTCTTCTTCTTCCCGACAACTAGCTTACCGGGCGCGGCAACTTCTTTGTCGTCTTTCTTGAAGCTTTTCTTACCCTTGCCCTTCATGAAACTGGTGGTCTTATTGACCATCAACACGTGATGCTCTTTCTTGATTTCTACCTCCGCAAATTTCAGCATTGAATACAACTCGGGGATAGTCTTTTCCATCCCTTGCATGTTGTAATTCATCACAAAGCCTCTATAGCTAGGTGGAAGTGACTGGAGGATTTTGTCAATGACCGCATCATCCGGAAGTTCAACTCCGAGCTGAGTCAAGCGGTTGTGCAACCCAGACAATCTGAGTATGTGCTCACTAACAGAACTATTCTCCTCCATCTTACATATAAAGAACTTGTCGGAGACTTCATACCTCTCGACCCGGGCATGAGCTTGATAAACAAGTTTCAACTCCTCGAACATCTCATATGCTTCGTGATGCTCAAAACGCCTGTCACATCCCTGACACCTTAAGCAAGTTAGTCTTGTGCTCATGTCTTCTTTGCATTTGCATCTAAGAATTTTCAACAAGATCAAAGAAAGAGGTGAAGGAAAACTCAAAACCCTAGCCACTACTTTAAATAAAGGAGATCTCAAACTAGTTAAAATCAATGAACCCAAAATGGCCTCAAGAAATGTTCAAACTTTCTGATAAATCATGAAAGTAAATGAGCATTGGAGAAAACTATTTTCTTGACACTTTAAGCATTTTAAATAAATGCAAAAAGCTACTGGTTTCAAGTTTTAAATTTGAAAACAGAAACTTTAAACTTTCAAAAATGTTGAAAACTTTAGGAATGGTTGGAAATATTCCAACAAATATTCTAGGGTGCCTCAAATAAATTTTACAAATTATTTGGGAGCTGAAATAAATAGCAAATTATTGAAGTAGCTAAAACAGAAACAAAAACAGAATTTTTTTTGGAAAACTCTTACCTGTCGCTCACCTGGCCCGGCCCATCTCAGCTCCTGTCGTCTTCCTCCCCGCCAGTGGGCAGCAGGAGGTGGCCGCCTCGTTCTCCGGCGCAGCCACGCACCTGTGCGCCTGCCTGGCCGCCGCCTCGCGCTGGCAAGCACGGGGATAAGCTCCCCGTGGCCGACCCTATCCATTCCCAGCGCCAGATCCCCCCCTCCTCTCGGATCTCTCCTCCCTCCTTCTGCCGCCATTGGAGCCCGAGCAAATCTCGAGCTACCCGTGCCCCTAGCCATAGGATCCCCTCTCTGAGTGCGCCGTTAGCTCCGCCTCGTCGTTCTGGTCCTCCGTGCAGAAGCCGAAGCTTCCCCGAGCCCTGCAACGCCCACGGCACCGTCGTCTTCAACCTTCGGCCGCCGGCGAGCTCTGCTCGATGCGTCGCCCCCAGGCCTTCCCCGAGCCGTCTAAACCCTGCTCTGCACTCCCCGTGAGCATGCGGTCCTTTCCCCTAAGCTCTCCCCGTCGATCCCCTCCTCTAGGATAAGTTCCATCGGAGCCCGACGAGGACCGCCGCTGCAGCTCGTCGCCGGTAACCCTCCGGTGAAGTGCTTGTCCGTCTGAGGCTACCAACAGCCTCAGGACATCGTGTAGGTGCGTTAGGTGCCCAGCCCCGAGCGTTTTGACCCCGTATCCGATGGCTTCGTCGATGGCCGAACTTGGTCGCCGCCAAGCTCGTCGCCGGCGTTGATCCCGGCCACCCCAGCCCCTGGGGCTTGTTCCATCGTGCGCGCCATCGAGTGGCCGTACCTCCCATGGTCTCAGCCGTGCGTTTGGCCCTCTGTGCGCCATTTCCGAGCCCTCCCGACATTGTGGTGCTCGCCGGAGGCTCCCCACCGGCGAGGACGACCTCGCCGCCGGTGGATCTCGGATGGCCTGAGGCACTGACGTGTGGGGCCAGCCTCTGGGAGATTAAGTTTAAAGAACATAAATTTAATTAATCTGCTAAGTCACTGACATGTGGGTCCAGTGGGTTTAATTAACTAAATAAGATTAATCCTAATCTAAAATTGACCAGAGAGACTGACCAGTGGGTCCCACTGGTCAGGTTTGACTTTCAACGGCGAGATGGACCTGCTGATGTCATGCTGATGCAATAAAAGTATTTTCCAGTATAAAAATAATTCCAGAAATGTTTAAAACTTCAAAAATTCATAGAAATTAATCTTTAAATCCAATGAAAATAATTTATATATGAAAAAGTATCAGAAAAATTCAAGGAATCTGAATATGCTATTTTCAATCATGTTTGAAAAAGTTACAGAACCCTAACATGTAGAATAATGAATAATTCAATTCTTATAATTACTTTATAAATGGAATTTGGAAAAATATTCAAATTTCATTATGAATGACATGATCACACACTGTCCTAATTACAAATCAGTACCCTAACATGACATTTCATGCATGTTAACATCAAGTTGATCTGAGCATCAGGTCGAATCAATTAAATTGGTATCCGGGAATACCTCGTTTGAATTGATATCCGAATATGATTCAAATCAATTACAAACCTAATACATGTTAATTAAAATAGTTAATCACCTTGCATGCCATGCCCATGCATCATCTTGCTTGCATATGATTGTTATTGATTGTTGCCATTCATTTCGGTAGGCTCCGCACCCCCGGATTCCACCGAATATCCGTCTCACGGATATTGTTCCTCCTCTCAACAACAAGGCAAGCAACCCTTTTGATCATCCCGATAATTCCCATGTTCTTGCTCCTGCACTTATTTATTGCATTAGGATCAAATGCTTCAACTGCTTTTGCCACGTTAGTTGAACCCACTTCCTTTGCATGACCTAACCTTGTCACAGTAAATAGCCGAACCTTGCAACCTAGCATACCTGGTAGTTGCTTGAGCTATGATGTGCCTTATCCTGCTATGCATGCTATGCTTAGAGTTGTGTATGGTCTGTCATCTAGGAGATGAACAGAATTGTGAGAATGTGTTCGGTAAGCAAAGGTTGTGTGTTGAACCTGACTTGGTAAAGGTACCGGTGAAAGGCTGTGTAGGAGTACATGGCAGGTTGTTTCATTGGAACCGTCCATAGGAACTGAGTTCCGTGTATGTAATCCAAGACTAGATACTACCACATGCTGGGCCCTGAAATATGACCCCGCTCGGCCTATTAATCGCGTAGTACTCGGTCCAGGAGTTGCAAGTAGTTTCTGGTGTTTATAGTAATGCTGAAGGCCGTGCATGGTGCTGACCTGAGAGGTGGGCCGTGATGCGGTAGGCAGTGGCACGGTGTACCAAGTGGCACCCGGATGGTGGGCTTGGGAACCCTGCGCACATCGTTTGAGGCCGTGGCGGAAACCTCGGCCGGACTTCCGTACGGGTTACTCTCAGATAGGCGATAAACCTGGACTAGGTACTAGTGTGGTTAACGGTCGTGGCCGACTCCCTCGCTGGGCTTCCGCTTGAAGGTTGCCGAGGTGCATGACGTGCACATGGCGATAAGTGGCGAGAGCGTGTGTGATGAAGTACACCCCTGCAGGGTTATGATCTATTCGAATAGCTGCGTCCGTGGATATGGACTACTTGGAGACATATGTTGTTCATAGATAACTTCAATGGCTACTCATAAAATTGCCAAGATAAGCGTGAGTGTCGTCGACGGCATTTCTGTATGGAGACGGAATGATTCCACGATAGTGTATTGTTGTGGTGTTAGTGGACTCGTGTGCGAGAAATCAAGTTGTCAAAATTATTTAAAAATGCAAGTTGTCTAGCCACGAGTCAAATGCTGGCTTTCCGCATGAAACCCCACAATACCTTTTGATACCTTGCATGAGTAGTTAGTTATCTTAAAGTCTTGCCGAGTACCTTCGTACTCATGTTTGCTTAATAAATGTTGCAGAGGTTGCTAATGACCCTAATGGAGGGTTCTTCGTAGACATCGATGACGACGAGTAGCTGGTGTCCCAGCTACGATCTGGCCCTATGTTGGGTCTGTAGTATAGTCAGGCCATGTGCCTTCTAGTTGCCCTGTCTGTACTCAGACAGTTTAAACTCTTCCGCTGGCTTGTAACTGAATGACTGCTATTATGGGTCGTGAGACCCTTAATGTGTAATATTATGTGTGAGGCTCCTCCGAGCCTCTTAAATAAGGGTTGTATGTTTATGGTTATGTTGTGATGCCATCGATGTATCTATACATATCGGTATGCCATGCGTACGTGTGTCGTACTTGATATGTATGGGGTTCGATTACTTAGTCGTGAACTTTAGTAGCACTCCTTACAAGGAAATGCCCCTTTGTGATCCAATGAGCCTTGGTAGTACGCTACTGCTCCGAACACATTGGTTGACCGACATGTGTCCTTCTTAGCTGCTGTGTCTGTCCCCTTTGGGGAAATGTCACGCGATGTAATGGAGTCCTTGTAGCTTGCTACGACTCGTCTACATTCGCTGATGACCGACACCTGCTTTGTTGGGTCATGTATGCCTGTCCTTGTGCGGTACTGCCACTTTGGGTTATGACTAAACATGTCAATCCAGGTTCTTTGACATTGGAATGCTAGCGACACTATTGCATACGTGAGTCAAAAGACGCAAACGGTCCCGGCTAAGGTAAGGCTGCAGCCGTGGAGTTAACCGTGCGTGAGACCACAAAGGGATGCGATGTGTTACAGGCTGGATTCCTATGGCTTAGGATCGGGGTCCCGACAACGCCTTGGAGCCCCGGTTCTAAACTGTAAAGCATGCCGCACTAAACGAGAGAATAGTCATCACTCCGCGACTACCAGGTGTTCCTAACGTCCTGGTCTGCCGCGAGAACGGGAGGATCACCTAGTGGTGCAGTAAGGACATATGCCTTCTCAGGAGCATTGAGGATGAGCTTTAAGTTACGAGCCCAATCCGCATAGTTGCTCCCATCGTCTTTCAGCTTGGTTTTCTCTAGGAACGCGTTGAAGTTGAATGAGACATCTGCGTTGGCCATTGGATCTACAATATTTGTAAAGACACTTTTAGACTTAGTTCATGATAATTAAGTTCATCTAATCAAATTACTAATGAACTCCCACTTAGATCGACATCCCTCTAGTCATCCAAGTGACACATGATCCACGTCGACTAGCCCGTGTCCGATCATCACGTGAGACGGACTAGTCATCAATGGTGAGCATCTCTATGCTGATCATATCAACCATACGACTCATGTTCGACCTTTTGGTCCCCCATATCCGAGGCCATGTTTGTACATGCTAGGCTCATTGAGTCAACCTAAGTGTTCTGCGTGTATAAACTAGCTTACACCCATTATATGGGAACATTAGAATCTATCACACCCGATCAACACGTGGTGGTTCAAAAGAACGAACATTCGCAATGGTGCACACTTAGAGGAATACATATCTCGAAATTTTAATGGGGGATCATCTTATCTTTGCTACCGTCGTTCTAAGAAATAAGAGGTAAAACATGATAAACTTCACATGCAATCATATAGTGACATGATATGGCCAATATCATCTTGCTCCTTTGATCACCATCTTCGGGGCACAATGATCATCATCGTCACCGGCATGACACCATGATCTCCATCATCATGATCTTCATCATTGTGTCGTCGCGAAGTCGTCTCGCCAACTTTTACTTCTACTATTATAGCTAACCATTAGCGATAAAGTAAAGTAATCAACATGGTGTTGCATCTCATACAATAAATTAAGACAACTCCTATGGCTCCTGCCGACTGTCATACTCATGCAAGTTGTGAATCTTATTACAAGAACATGATCAATCTCATACATCACATATGTAACATCATATCCTTTTGGCCATATCACATCACATAGCATACCCTCCAAAAACAAGTTAGACATCCTCTAATTGTTGTTGCAAGTTTTATGTGGCTGGTTAGGGTTTCTAGCAAGAACGTTTCTTACCTACGTGACAGCCACAACGTTGATATGCCAATGCTATTTACCTTTCATAAGGACCCTCTTCATCGAATCCGATCCGACTAAAGTGGGAGAGACAGACACCCGCTAGCCACCTTATGCACCAAGTGCATGTCAGGTGGTGGAACCAGTCTCACGTAAGAGTACGTGTAAAGTCGGTCTGGGCCGCTTCATCCCACGATGTCGCCGAATCAAGATAAGACTAGTAACGGCAAACAAATTCACAAATCATCGGCCAAAACTTTTGTTTTCTACTCGTGCATAGAATCTACGCATAGAACCTTGTCTCTGATACCACTGTTGGGGATTGTAGTAATGTCAAAAAATTTCCTACGCCATACAACGATCTATCTATGGAGAAACCAACATTGAGCAAAGGGGTAGCGCATCTTTATACCTTTGAAGATCGCTAAGCGGAAGTGTTACTATGAACGCGGTTGATGGAGTCGTACTCGTAGCGATTCAATCACGGTGGATTCCGATCTATGTGCCGAATCACGACACCTCCGCGTTCAACACACGTACAACCCGGTGACGTCTCCTCCTTCTTGATCCAGCAAGTAGAGAGGAGAAGTTGAGGGAGAGCTCCGGCAGCACGATGGTGTGGTGGCGGTGGAGCTATGTGGTTCCCGGCAGGGCTTCGCCAAGCGCTGCGGAGGAGGAAGAAGAGAGAGAGAGAGGGTTGCGCCTTGGGAGAGATTAATTGTGTGTTCCCAAAAGGCCAAAACCTCAAGTATATATAGGAGGACGGAGAGGGAGGGCTGCCTTGGCCCCTCCTCCAAGGAGGAGGAGCTTCGGCCGAACTAGGGGAGAGTCCTCCTCCGACAATGGAGGTGGACTCCCTTGGAAGGACTCTTCCTCCTTTCCTTTTAAGTCTTTTTTGCCTTATCCCTTTATCCCTATGCGTGTGGGTCTTTGGGGAAGTCCTTGGCCAGCCCAATAAGGGCTGGTCCATCTCCTCTAACAGCCCATGAACTTCATTGGTCGTCACACTCCTCCCGGGGGTCCTCCGGAACCCTCCGAGGGGTCCTCCGACACCCTCCCGACACTCCCGGTACACTACCGATGAGCCCGAAACTTTTCCGGTGACCAAAACAGGACTTCCTATATATCTATCTTTACCTCCAGACCATTCTGGAGCTGCTCGTGATGTTCGGGATCTCATCCGGGACTCCGAACAACCTTCGGTAACCACATACCATTTTCTTTACAACTCTAGTGTCATCGCACCTTAAATGTGTAGACCCTACGGGTTCGGGAGACATGTAGACATGACCGGGACATCTCTCCAGCGAATAACCAATAGCAGGGTCTCGATATACATGTTGGCTTCCACATGTTCCACGATGATCTCATCAGATGAACCACGATGTCAAGGATTCAATCAATCCCGTATGCAATTCCCTTTGTCTACCGGTATGATACTTGCCCGAGATTCGATCGTCCGTATCCCTATGCCTTGTTCAATCTCATTACCGGCAAGTCTCTTTACTCGTTCCGTAACACATCATCCCGTGGCTAACTCCTTGGTCACACTGAGCTTATTATGATGATGGATTACCGAGTGGGCCCAAAGATACCTCTCCGTCACACAGAGTGACAAATCCCGGTCTGTATTCGTACTAACTCACAGACACTTTCGGAGATACCTGTAGTGCACCTTTATAATCACCCAATTACATTGTGACGTTTGGTACACCCAAAGCACTCCTACGGTATCCGGGAGTTGCATAATCTCATGGTCTAAGGAAATGATACTTGACATTATAAAAGGTTTAGCACACGAACAACACGATCTAGTGCTACGCTTAGGATTGGGTCTTGTCCATCACATCATTCCCCAATGATGTGATCCCGTTATCAAGGACATCTAATGTCCATGATCAGGAAACCATGATCATATATTGATTAACAAGCTAGCCAACTAGAGGCTCACTAGGGACACATTGTGATCTATATATCCACACATGTATTACGGTTTCTGGTTAATACAATTATAGCATGAATAATAGACAATTATCATGAACTAGGAAATATAATAATAACCACTTTATTATTGCCTCTAGGGCATATTTCCAACATATAGGGCCGCGCTCCGCGTATGTCGACAGATGCGCCTAAAACATACGTCGCATGGATAGCCGTAGGATACATGGTATCTGAGCCATTAGATCTAACATCCCGATCCCGGCTAATCAATAACAGGTTCGTGCAAAAACCGATCTGTTTCAGAAACACAGCTCCTGGCCGCTCGGTCCCGACATGCATGCGACAAGCGCGACGTCGCCGCTAGGAGCCGTCGGCGCACGTCCCTCCTCCTGCAACACCATGACACATCATATCGCTCGTTAGATGGTTCGATCGGGCGTGAGTCGACCTCGCCGTGGTGCCGTGCTTCGAGAAGAGCCGCGACAATATTTCTCAGCTCCAGCCATCGGCGGGTACTTCCGCCGTGAGTTGGAGCTTCAGCATGTTTCACAAATCTTCCTGTTGTGTTTACAAAAGCTTCTACGACTAGATCGCATCAAAGGAGTTGGGTGAGTACCTGTATCTGAATCTAAAGATCACTATGTACAGAACACACAACTCCTTGATGTGGATCCTCAAACACTATTATTAATTGTGTCATTGGAACATTGTATGCGTAAAAAAATTGTCTATTACTTGTTGATCTCCATGTACAGAAACAATATGCTATTTGTGTACAGAAACAACCTGTCTATATAATTCTGAACGTGAAACACCATTGTTTTCCTGTTTGTGGTACAAGGAATTATTTGGTCTGCTTTTGTGTAACTCAGACATGGCCTATATTTCTAGTTGCATTTCTCTCTTGTTTGTTACTTGTTGATCACCATGAAACTAAACGGAAACATGACAAACTCTGTGTTGATCACTATTTGTGTCACTAAAATCATGGCAAAAACTGTTGACTGAACTCATAACTTTATTTATGAAACAAGACAAGAAATGTTGATTCCATGAAGATGAAAATATGAATTTTGCTTGTTTGCAAAAAAAATGTGGTTTCAGAAACACATCTCTGTTTCTCTATGATAACTTTTTTTTGTGAATCACCTCTATGTTTCTCCCTGTTTGCACAAAGCTGGCGATGAAGAGGAAGAGAGCTATGTCGAAGGCAACTTTGGTGGTGGTGGTGGTGAAGATTTGTTGCATGCTCATGATGCAATGCAAGATGATTCACATTATGGACTGGTCTCATTGCAACCACTGTCGCCGTATGTTAGCATGGCGTTTGACACACTTGACGATGCACAAAAAATCTACAACGACTATGCCTTGAAGTTGGGGTTCGAGACACATATATCTTTCACAAAGTTCAACCAAAAGAGGGGGCAGAAGAAAGAGGGTGCAATAATAATCAAGAGGGTCTTTGAGTGTGTGCATGCTAGATAGCCTAGTAAAGCAAAAATGAGTAGCACCTCAGAGAGCATTGCAACAGAAACTAGAAACTCCAACAGACATGCTAGTGCCAGAATGGATATAACAAAAACACGTGAGGAGAATAGGATGTTCCATCACGATTGTAAAGCACATATGATTGTTGGGCTTAGGACCGAGAGATGGACCGTCACTTGCTTTGTTTTGGAGCATACACATCCGTTGGTGGAGCAACCTGAGTGTGTTAGGTACTACCGCTCACACCAAAAAATGCCTGCCGAGGAATACCAACTCTTTTTGATGTTGCATGATGGCAACCTGTCAAATTTAGATTGCATGAGTGTCCTTGAAAGAATCCATGGAGGTGACGCGAGCTACTCCCGTATGTGAAGAGGGATGTTTCGAATGAACGTGCAAAGCTCCGGCAAGGGATAACATTCCAAGACATGGATATGACAGACAAATACTTTGAGAGAAGGAAGTTCGAGAATCCTGAATTTTTCTTTGCGGCGCAAAAATATTCCGCGACAAACTTGGTGTTTGCACTGTTTTGGGTTGATGGAAGAACAAGGACGTTGTACCCAAAGTATAAAGATTGTGTATTATTTTATAGAACACTCTGCACCAATAGATACAACATGCATTTTGCTCCTATAGTTGGCGTGAACAACCACCTACAGACCATTGATCTAGGATGTGCCTTGTTGCCGGGTGAAACAATTGAAACATTCAAGTGGGTGTTTGAGCCGTGGTTGGTTGCAATGGATAATGAGCATCCAACAAACATAATGACCAACCAGGACCAGGCAATGGCAACAACTATTAATCAAGTTTTCCCGAACACGTGCCATAGGTGTTGCAAGTTTCATGTATTTAGCAATGCTCGCTCTAAGTTGGTGTAGGATCCAAAGTATGTCTAGAGGGGGGCGGGGGTGATTAGACTACTTGACCAAATAAAAACTTAGTCTTTTCCCAATTTTAGTTGTGGGCCACTTTCAGCAATTATGACTAGTCAAGCTCACCCTACACATGCACATCTAAGAGTATAGCAGCGTAAAGTAAAGACATGCAAATGTAATATAGCTGGAAGGGTAGGAAGATGAAACACAAAGGTTGACACGATGAGTTTTGGTGTGGTTCTGATAGGTGGTGCTATCATACGTCCATGTCAGTGCATACTTCAACCCATAGAGTGTAACGACTGTGGGAGTCCACAGAGGGCTCCACCCACAAGGGGTCCACGAAGAAGCGACCTTGTCTATTCCACCATGGCTTACGTCCATGAAGGACTAGCCTCACTCACGGTAGATCTTCGCGAAGTAGGTGATCTCCTTGCCCATACAAACTTCTTAGTTCAACTCCACAACACTAAGTAGGAAGCTCCCAAGCGACAACTAACAAATCTAGGAGGCATCACCCTCAAAAAGGTAACAAATGTGGTAGAACGATGAACTCCTTGCTCTTGTGCTTCAAAAGATAGTCTCCTCAACACTCAACCACTCTCTCACAGGTTTGGCATGGGTAGGATAGATTGATTTTGTGGAAAGCAACTTGGGGAGGCTAGAGATAAAGTTTCAAATGGTTGGATTGGAATCTATTGATCTCAACACATGAGTAGGTGGCTCTCTCTCAGAAAAATGGTTTGGAAAGTGTAAGTGTGTTCTCAGTGCTTCCTCTACAAATGAGAGGTGGTGGATGGGGTATCTATAGGCATCCCCCAAAATCCAACCGTTACAACATTATTTCCCAACTCGGTGACACCGAAATGAATCTCGATGGTACCGAGTTGCACTAAATGTGGCAACTTTTGAACTCTCGGTGAGACCGATACATGAATATCGGTGGTACCAATATGATAACCTAGACCAGATTTCAAATCTCCATGAGACAGATTCCAAACTCGGAAATTCCGATTTTGGAACTTGAGACACCAGAGAGTTGGTCACTGATCTCGGTGGTATCGATGTGAATGTTGGTGGTACTGAGATGGTAGGGTTTGGCATAGGATCTGCTTGAGTGGAAAATTGGTAGGGCCGAGTGGAAATTGTTGGTGGCACCGACTTTGCTGGTTTGGCTTTGGATAGATATATTTTGTGGGAGAATGGCTGAGTATTTTTGGTGCCTATCTCTAAGCACTTGAGCAACCAATTCATCATAACACCTCACCCCCTTTTAATAGTATTGGCTTTCCTATGGACTTAAAGTGATTTCTCACAAATGTAAAATGTAGAGTCTTCTTGCTCGAAGCTTGAGCCAATACTATTTCTTCCTTGCATCAAGGGGTTTCTCCTGACAATCCTATAGCCAAGGCATCTTTGAAATTTTCTGAAATATACTTGGCTAAGATCATTAGTCCAATGATGCATATGTTGTGATCAATTATCAAAACCACCTTAGGGAGAAATTGTGCTTTCAATCTCCCCCTTTTTAGTAATTGATGACAACATAGAGATCAAAGCTCCGACAAAACATATAATCAATGATTAACATTGACGCTTTGAGAGGTATGTGAAAAGCAAGAGCCCCCCAATTTTTTTGCATCATTTATGATTTGCGTCTGAATGAAAATGCACAGTCGATTAGGATCATGGGTCACTCTTCCATGTCACATACAACTTGGTGTTGTGCATAAATGATATGAATGAATATTAATGCACATAACACCAAACAAATGAGTGATTGATCATCATGTAGATAGCTCAAAATTAATAACGTAGTAGCATCAATCGGTCAAAGCGTATGATCAAACACTCCTCCAAAAGATAAAATCATAAAAAGAGACCAAATGTTTTGAAAAAACAAATGAGAGCAAATAGAAACCAAAGCTATCTCTCTCTCTCAAAGCCCTAATGATCTATACACTTCTCCCCATTTGGAAACAAGTTACCAAAATGTTCAAAGGTCTAGAGCTAATCATCTCTCTGGGCTCGATCTCCTCCGGTAGTTGATGATGGAGTGGATAGGAGAGCGTCGAGGAAGGCTTCTGCAGAAGTCCTTGGAGATGGAGGTGTAGACACTGGAGGTGCTAGAGCTGGAGCTGAAGATGAAGGTGGTGACCCCTGAGATGATGAGGCTGGTCTTGCTTCTGTCACTAGCACAACTGCTAACCTAGGCTTGGTACTGAACTGAGTGGTTGTGCGAGGATGCGACTCTTCATCATCACTGCTTGATCTAGGTGTTTGCACGCCATCAACTTCATGCTTGAGCTGCTCAACACTAGCGGATATCTCTACAACTTTAACGTCCATATCATGGAATTTGGATTCCGCAATCCTCCCTAGGCTCTTCTGGTTCAGCAGAATCTCAGAAATATTTTCTCCATCCCTTGGATGGTGCTGACTTGGAATGCCATGTGCTCATCTCTGGTTCTGAGTCGTGGAGTCGGAGCTGGAGCATTCCTAGTTGCCTCTGTCTCTGCTGCCTCTCGAGTTGTAGCTGAGCTGGGATGGCTGGGATCCATCACAACTTCATTATCTTCAAACTCAGGTAGAAGTGGCAGGTCTGGACGATCAAGTAGATATATGCTTGCCAATCTTGGCATTGATGAGCATCTGAATATATGGAGCATATCCACAAGATCTCTTCTGATCTGAAGCAGTCCCCCCGACAGTCTCAAATATCAAGTCCATCACTTTGTACCGAGTGTGGGTGTCTACATGATGCAACATATTGATGGAATAACCTCTAATCATCTTGTCATCACCTGATTTGGGCATCAGGGTGTATCTCATAATAGTGTTTGTAGTGGGTATTCCTGCTTGCAAAAAGTAGACAGAGCCAAACTTGTGCGTCTCCACATACTTATGGGGCACTGGCTTATACATGTTAGCCATGGAGTTGTGATTCATCTTAGATTCTGAACACACATCCAAATCTATTTCTTTCTCCTTTGGGACACCATTGATAGTGGCCCACTCATCAATTGTGGCTTCATACATGTGGCCATCCGTCATCCATACAATTGTGCCATCTGGATAGAAATGAGCACTAGAATAGAATTGCATGATCATCCATGCAGTCATCTTCTTCACAACAAAGACTTCAATATAAACTAGCCTCAAGTTTTCTCTCACATGGGGGAAATAATGTTCATTGGCCTTGATATATGCCCAATCAACATATCTCATGTCACTAAGTGCGGGACTCTTTTCAAGCAACATAGTCTCATAGATATCTAGTTTCTCCTTTATGTGAAAACGAGGATCAACAACAGTTCTCCTTCTTCTAGCATATGGATAAACACACCTCCACTTCCTCAAAAATGCATCCCTTCTCTTCTTCATGTCCTCAGCAATTGGATGGGCTTCATTGTGCAGTGGCAGATGAGCTCTCAGCTTCATTAGCACATGTGCATCCTCTTCCTCCCATGCAACAAAGTCTCTGGACGTAGTGCCTTTGTTCTTATCAGCTGCAGGGATGTCCTTGCTAGTCCTCTTGGGTACTACAGGCTTCATAGCCTTAGGTGTTGAAGGCTTGGGTGTAGTCTTCTTACTCATAACATCAGCCATAAGATTCTTCTTCTTAGGAGGAGGGGCATTAGCTAGATTTTCTTCTTCCTCCTCCTCTTCACTTTGCTCTAGAGTTCTCACCATGGAAGTTGGCCTTCGAGTTATAAAGACAGTTGTCTTCCTCTCTCTCTTCTTCGTAGGTTGTTTTCCTATAATGCCCAAGATGTGATCCTATCCTTATTTTGGCACGAGGGCCTCGACAAGGATAGAAGCGCATCTTGTCGTTTCGCAAGAATGGATATCGTTACAAGTACATGTACATAAGAGATGAGTATATGGAATTGGCTTACACTCGCCACAAACTACAACATGTACAACACAATACAATAATATGTTCATACACCATGCAGAAGAGCAGGGTCCGACTATGGATGAAAACAAACAATAAAAGAACGAGATCCATCCTTGCTATCCTAGGCCGCCGCCCTGGAACCCATCCTAGATCAAAGAATGTAATAAGAAGAAACTCCAAATAACACAGTCATCGTGCTCACGTCAAAGTATCACTTTACTTGTACCTACAACTATTGTTGTAGTAATCTATGAGCCACGGGGACTCAACAATCTCATTTCCAAAGGCATCAAGACTAGCAATGCTTAATGGGTGAGGTATGGTTAAGAGGTGAGGCTGCAGCAAGCGACTAAGGATTTATTTGAGTGGTTAACTTACGAGTAGAAGATTAAAAGAGGGGGTGATCTACGCATAACGGACGTGACTAGAATGATCATGAAGTGATCCTGAACACCTACTTACATCAAACATAACATCACTCTTCCGGATGCAGAACTTCGAGAAGAGACAATCACAGTTACGCACATAGTTGGCAAGTTTTTAATTAAGTTTACTTCAAGTTTTTTAGAATCGAATGTTAAACAAGTTTCAAGTTTGCGACATAACCGTGGGCATGGCTTTTCGAAAGATTTAACCCTACAGGGGTGCGCCAACTAGTCCAACACAAACTACCACATGTTGCGCCAGAATAGCCTCGACTAGGGAAAGCCCGTGATCTCCTCGGGTTCCTATAAGGAAACCTGAACCACGAGATATCCCAAAGCATCCTCGGAATCCCTCGCACAAGTCACTCGAGAAAGGTAAAAAAATCCGGTAAGGCCGCCCGACGTGTTGACGATCCTGATAGGAGTCGCGTATTTCATTCTCAGGACACAATGGATAAGCTAAGCTACGATGCCCAGATAGACATCTCCCGAGTTGCCCCGGGTTGGCGCCGCACGATGCTCTGTTTTGGACTAGCACCAGCAGCACTGGCCCCCTGTATTATGTTGAATTACTCCTCGGGTTCATGATGCCCTATGATTTTTAACGGTGTTCATTATTATTATGTTGGGCAAATATAGTACCAATGTTGGGACTTGCCAAACGAGTTTTATCCCAAAACGAAAGTCAGGGGGGTCCCCATAACAACCCCAAGCATGTTAGGAGCGCTCATTTATGTAACATAACACCGGTAGCCGAAACTAAGGTGAAAAATATGGAACAAAGCACCAGTCTAGAGGGCCAAGCCTTCCACCTTTTACCAAGTATATAGGTGCATTGATTAATTAGCAATAATATGGTGATATAACAAGGAACCCATATTTTCACATGGAAGCAACTACACCTGCAACTGGCAATGCAATAAGAAGGCTCAGCAAGCGGTAACATAGCCAAACAAGGTTTGCTGGCTAGTGGAGGGGTTTAGAGGCTTTCATGGCAATATAGGGAGGTTGGCATTTGAGTGGTAGGCAATGAGACATAGCGAAAGAATCGAGACAACTAGGATGGCATTGATAGTAATGGTATCTAGGGAAATGGTCATCTTGCATGTGATCCCTCTTGGAAGAAGATGAAGCAGACGAACCAACGTAGTCGAATGGATCCTCACACTCCAAAGCGGTTCGGAACTCTACCGAGAAGAAACAATCTGGAACAACAATCAACACACGATAACACCACACATATTCATGACAGGATGCACAACACATATGATGCATGTCCAGTTTAATTATGCAAGGCACGACAAAGCACAATAATCAAACACTACACATTAAGTGAAGCTCAATATGCAACGAGTTGCATATTGACGAAACTCCACAATCAATTTATTTAGTTCACTCCTGTTTATTTACACGACAAGATTAAATGTTGTTAAACATGACAAGAGGTGTGCTTGTTGTTTTCTTTTCTGTTTGTGTCTTGATACAAGCCGCGTTTTTGTCTTAGGCAGCATGTAAACGGCTGGATCGCTTATCTCACTTAATGATTATGTGTTGGGTCTTTCGGCCCTCTTGTTTGACACACTTGCACCATACCAACCTATCCCCTATTTAGGGACGTTCCCCTCTTGTGTTGTTTGTTCATCTATTCCAATTGTTCACTTGGCTACTCCAAATAGGATGGTGACTGCTACTCGTGCTAGTATATTTGACCACCCCAGCACTTGCGACTCTAGCCAGCAGCTAGGAGTCGGTGGGTCTACTCAAGCTGGATCTCACCAGGAGCATCCACAAGGCGACATTCCACCGCCACCGGCTCCTCTAGAGAACCTGACCATGACTCTGTTTCTTCAAGCTCTCCGAGAGGAATACCAAGCCGACAATGCTGCTATCCAGCAGATGGCTCAGGTCCTGGTGAACAACCTGCAGCAGGGCTGGAACGGCAATGGTCGCTCCACTCTGCCGGAATTTATGAGAACTTCACCCCCAACTTTCACTGAGACAACCGAGACTTTGGATGCCGATTAATGGATCCACACCATTGAGGACCTCCTCGCACTAGTCAACTGCATTAACGATTGTGATATGGTTTTGTATGCCTCTCACTATCTCGAGGGTACTGCCAAAGCTTGGTGGGATGGATTCAAAGTCATGCAAGGCGAGCATTTTTTTCACCTGGGCCGAGTTTAAGGAAGGATTCCGTACTTCAAACATTCCCTCTGGGATGATGGCTATCAAGAAGCGGGAGTTTCGCGCGCTGAAGCAAGGAAGTGGCTCAGTTAAGGAGTACGTGCGAAGGTTCAACCTCTTATCAAGGTACGCACCTGACGATGTCAGCACTGAGGCCGCCAAGATAGAATGCTTCATGGATGGGCTTTAGTAGTCGTTGCAATACCAACTTGTTGTTTGTGACTGCCGAACCTTCCGCGATCTGGTGAATAAGGCCCTCATGCTTGAAGACAAGCGTCATGCCATGGAAGACACGTGCAAGCACAAGCTGATCATAATCGATGGTTCCAGCAACGAGAAGACTCGCCCATGACAATCAGCCCCGGCAAGGCCAAGCTATTAGCCCGAGCACCCCAGGACTCCTGCACCTCGACCAAGCTACGAGCCTCAGTCGTATGCCAACTCCAAGCCGGCATACAACCCTCCCAGCAACAAAAATGGCAACATGACAAAAAACTTCATGGAGGTCACCTGCTTTGGGTGTGGTCAGCCTGGACACCTCTTAAGATAGTGCCCCAACAAGAAGCCTGATGCACCGTGCCTCAATGCGCCCAATCAAGGACAATGTCGTGGAGCACCAACCAGGAACTAAGCCCCCTGCAACCAGACTTACAACAGCAAGGCTCGTGTAAATCACGTCACCACAAAGGAAGCCCAGGAGGACCCTGATTGCATACTGGGTGCGTTCCTCGTGAACTCAACTCCAGCAACAATACTATTTGATTGTGGTGCTTCACACTCTTTTGTCACCCAAAAGTTTGCGATGGAGAGCGGTTTCAAGCCTACATTCCTGAATGGTCATATGTTGGTACAAACCCCGGGTGCGGTATTGAGGACCAATATAGGATGTAGGGGAGTTGGGATCAACATCAACGGGGTAGACTTTGTAGCAGATCTCATCGTCCTTACGTCGCAAGACTTGGACGTGATCCTTGGTATGGATTGGTTAGCCAAGTACCAAAGCATGTTGGATTGTTCCAAGAGGACTATTACTATGATCAACAACAAAGGATTCAAGGTCAAGTATGTTCTCATACCCGCCTGCACTCAAGCCCCTCAGGTTAATTGCCTTTCGGGAACTGAGTTGGTCTAAGTGCAAGTGGTATGCGAGTACCCAGATGTCTTTCCTGACGAACTACCCAGGTTGCCTCCCAGCCGAGACATTGAGTTCATTATTGAACTGATGCCCGGAGCAAGACCTATCTATAAGAAGCCAGATAGGATGGGGTCCAAGGAATTGGCAGAGTTGAGGAAGCAACTGGCTGAGCAACTCAGGAAAGGATTTATTCACCCTAGTGCCTCCCCTTGGGGATCACCTAGTCTCTTCATGTCCAAGAAGGACGAAACTATCAGGCTCTGTGTTGACCTATTCTCTTCATGCTCAACGAGGTCATAATAAACAACAATTATCCACCCCCAAGATTGAACTATTAGGCCTTTCATCTTTCTCCTTTTACTTTTCTTTGGGTTACCGAGGTAACTATGTACATATTGTAATTTTTGTTCAAAAAGGTGTAAATTGTGGGGGGTTCTGCCCTTGAAGTGTTCAGTCAAAAAAAAGTATCCACTCCCCAAGATTGAAGACCTGTTTGATCAGTTGAATGGTGCCAAAGTATTCTCCAAGATCGACCTCAAGTCTGGGTACTACCAAGTAAAGATCCGACCCGAAGATATACTGAAGATGACATTCGTAACCAGATACGGCTTATACGGGTGCACGGTCATGTCGTTTGGGTTAACCAATGCCCCAGCCTACTTCATGTACCTCATGAACAAAGTCTTCATGGATTATATAGACAAGTTTGTCGTCGTCTTCATCAACGACATACTCATCTTCTCCAAGTCCGAAGAAGAGCATGAGCAACACTTGAGGACGGTGCTAGAAAAATTTCGAGAGCACCAAATTTATGCCAAGTTCAGCAAGTGCGAGTTTTGGATGCATGAAGTTGGGTTCTTGGGTCATATAATGGCGATAGATGGGTTGGAAGTCAATCCCACCAAGATTACATCGGTAACAAAGTGGAGCTCACCAACCAACATGAAGGAAGTTAGAGGCTTCCTCGGACTCGTGGGCTACTACCGCAAGTTCGTTGAAGGATTCTCTAGCATCACCCATCCCATGACTCAACTCTTGAAGAAGGGCAAAAAGTTCGAGTGGACGCCGAAGTGCGAAGAAAGCTTCCAGGAGCTCAAGATGAGATTGATGACAGCCCCAATTGTGGCCACTCCTGATATTCACAAGGAGTTTGTGATATAGTGAGATGCATCAAGGATTGGGCTTGGTGGTGTCTTCATGCAAGAGGGTAGGGTCATCGCATATTTGTCTTGACAACTACACTCCCATGAGGAGAATGACGCCACTCATGATCTTGAGTTGGCAGCATTGGTTCATGCCTTGAAAACATGACAGCATTACCTTCTGGGGAAGCGATGTGAGATATACACCGACCACAAGAGTTTGAAGTATATTTTCACTCAAAAGGAATTGAATATGAGGCAACGAAGATGGTTGGAATTAATTAAAGATTATGACCTCAGTATTCAATACCACACAGAAAGGCCAACATAGTAGCGGATGCCTTGAGCCAGAAGGCTTGCACCTTGTATGTTGTAATCAAGGAAAGGCTACCCGCCCTACATGAAGAACTTGAGAGCTTTGGGTTGGAGCTGGTTGCACCAGGATTCCTGGCCAACCTCGAAGTGAAGCCTAGCTGATGGACGATATTAAGGTGGACCATAAGGGACATGAGAGCATCGAAGGTATCAAGAAGAAGACCAAGGATGGCAAGGGCCCAGGATTCTCCATAGACAAGCAGGGAGTCATGTGGTTTGGGAGTCGCATTTGCGTACCCAACAAAGCTGACCTCAAGAACCTGATCTTGCAAGAAGCACACGACACCTCATATTCTATTCACCCTCGAGGAACCAAGATGTACCAAGAACTCAAGGCAAGGTTCTGGTGGCATGGCATGAAGAGGGAAATAACTTCGTATGTCCCTAAGTGTGACATATGCCAGAGGGTCGAAGGTGAGCACCAACGACCCGCTGGGCTACTCAAACCTCTCAAGTTGCCAGATTGGAAGTGTGACATGGTCAGAATGGACTTCACCATCTGTCTGCCCAGATCAAGCAAAAGACATGACTCCATTTGGGTATCAATCACCTCACCAAGGTGGCCAATTTCATTCCAGTCAACACCACCTATAATGGTAGCCACCTAGCCCACCTCTACATCAACTGCATCGTGAGTCTTCATGGACTTACAGAAGAGTTCATGTCTGACCGAGGCACACATTTCACCTCAAGATTCTGGAAGAAGTTTCAAGAAGCCATGGGAACCAAGCTCTCATTCAACACTACCTTTCTCCCTCAGATCGACGAACAGACAGAACGCGTAAATCAGATACTCGAAGATATGCTCCACGCTTGTGTTTTGGCATATGGAGCCAAATGGGAGGACTGTTTTTCCCTTCGTCGAGTTCTCCTACAACAATAGTTATTAGTCCGGCCTTCAGATGGCACCATTTGAGATGTTGTACGGACGCAAGTGCCACACTCCACGCAAATGGTCCAAGATCGGACAAGGATTGATCTTTGGGCTGGACATCCTCCGTGAAGCCAAAGAGCAAGTCCAACTTGTCAAGGAACGTCTCAAAACCGCCAAGTCATGACAGAAGAGCTACGCCGACTCACACAATCATGAAGTTGAACTCAACACCGGAGACTATGTATACGTCCGTGTCACACCTCTCAAGGGAACGAAGCATTTCCACGCAAGGGGAAACTCGCACCAAGATACATTGGCCCCTTCAAAATAACCGCAAGGCGAGGAGAAGTTTCTTATGTAACGCCCAAGATAGGATCCTATCCTTATTTTGTCACGAGGTCCTCGACAGGGTAGAAGCGCATCTCGTCATTTCGCAAGAATGGATATCATTACAAGTACATGTACTCAAGAGATGAGTATATGGAATTGGCTTACACTCGCCACAAGCTACAACAAGTTCACATTAGTACATTAACATATTCAATCACCAAGTAGAAGAGAAGGGTCCGACTACGGACAAAAACAAACGATAAAATAACGACGTCCATCCTTGCTATCCCAGGCTGTCGGCCTATAACCATCCTATATTGATGATGAAGAAGAAGAAACTTCAAATAGAACAATCATCGCGCTAACGTCAAAGTATCGCTTTACCTGTACCTGCAACTGGTGTTGTAGTAATCTGTGAGCCACATGGACTAGCAAACCTTAATGGGTGAGATATGGTTAAGTGGTGAGGCTGCAACAAGCGGCTAAGCATTTGTTTGAGTGGCTAACTTACGAGTACAATAAGTAAGAGGGGGGATGATCTACGCATAAACAGATGTGACTAATGATGATCAAATGAATGATCATAAACACCTACTTACGTCAGACATAACCCCACCATGTCCTCAGTCGGAGAAGGAACTACCGTAAGATATAGTCACGGTTACGCACACAATTGGCATATTTTAATTAAGCTTACTTCAAGTTGTCTAGAACCGGATGTTAAAGAAAGTTTCCAAGTTTGCTACATAACCGCGAGCATGGCTTTCTGAAAGATTTAACCCTGCACGGGTGCTCCAACTAGTCCATCACAAACTACCACAAGCCGCATAGAAATCCTCGATCAGGAAACTCGTGATCTCCTTGGATTCCTTAGTGGAAAACCTCAACTCTGAGATAGTCCAAAGCATCACCGGAATCCTGATGCACAAGATATTTTGTAAAAGGTAAAACAAGTCCAACAAGGCCGCCCAACGTGTCGATGGACCCAATAGGAGTCGCGTATCTTGTTCTCAGGACACGACCGGATTGGAAAGCCTACGAGTAAAACCAAACCTCGAGTTGCCCCGTGGTGGCCCCACACTCTTCCCTTTTTGGACCAACACTCATGAGGAGCACTGGACCGGGGGTTGATTGATTACTGCATGGGTGCCGGCGGGTCCCTATGCATTTTATTAGTTATTAGTCAAATTTAGTACCAAAGTTGGGCCTTCCCAGACCAGTCTTAAGCCAAAACAAATTATCAAGGGGCTCCCCATAACAACCCCGATCATGTTAGGAGCGGTCAATTATGGAATATAACACTGGTAGCCGAAACTAAGGTGACAAAGGTGGAACAAAACACGAGGCTAGAATTCCAAGCCTTGCACCTTTTACCAAGTATATATGTGCGTTAAATTAAATTGCAATTATATGGTGATATGGCAAAGAATCCATGTTATAACATGGAAGCACTGCACCTACCACTAGTAATGAAAACACATGGTTAAGAAAGCGGTAACATAGACAATCAGTGGTTTGATAGGTTGTAGAAAGGTTGAAGGTTTCATGGAAATCTGGAGAGGCTGACATTTAACAGGTGGTAGGCAACGAGACATGGCGATAGAAACAGAACAACTAGCATGGCAATGATAGTAACCATATCTAGGGAAATGATCATCTTGCCTATGATCCTGCTCGGAAGAAGAACGAATCCGTGAAGCAGACTAATGGACGTAGTCGAGCGGATCCTCACATTCCGACACGCTTGTGGAACTCTATCGAGACGAAGCAAACCGGGAACAAGAATCACCACACAATATTCACCACGGCACATGCACAATATGATGCACACCCTAATATGATGCATGTCCATTTTAATTATGCAAGGCATGGCATGGCAATTCTCATCAGGCAAACACTACACATTAAGTGAAGCTCAATATGCAACGAGTTGCATATTGACGAAATTCCACATTTAATTATTTAGTTCACTCCCTCTTATTTACTCGGCAATACTAAATGTTGGTAAAGATGGCAAGAGGTGAAGCACAAGTAAACTACCTATCTATACATTTTAAATGAGGCCCGAAACATCATATAGCATCTCAAAAATGACCCCATGCGCTAATTCAGAATTCTGTCGAGATTTGTCCTAAACATATTTTATGTTTGGTATACGTCAAAATAAAGTGGTTCACGTGAAACTACACGTCATTCTAGTCGATTTATATACATGGATCATCTCCAACGAAGCTAGAGTTAAGTAGCTACGAACTAATACATTTTAGCATGTCATCTACGCAAAGCGAGGCAAACAGCAAGGTTAACAATTTTAAATATGCTTGATAGTTAGAAAATATTATTCCACACGAAATTCTATATGTTTTACATATCTAACTTGTTCCTATCCGTCGCACCATTTAAAAGATATGAGCATTTTAAAATCATGCAATTTTCTAAAAATAAATTAAATCGCAGGACCTAAAAAAATACTAAACGGGCTGAATTTGTCTAGAGGCCTAGACAGAGCATGGGCGCACAATAGCTATAATGCGCCGGGGCGGAGAATAGGCAGCGGGGCGCTCACCTTGCGACCTCTTGGGTCGGCCTAGTGGGGCGAGGTGGAACAGAGGCGGCTGGGCCGGCTAGCGCGGTCAACGGGGGCGAGCTGGGCCGGGATCTGGTGTGGGAGCTGGGCCGACTCCTCATGGCCCACGCGGTTGGGTGAACCACAATCGCACCGTGCCCGTCGTCTCCCTCCTGGAGAGCGAGCAGGACGAGTCAACCGGCAACACGCGACATGACAGGGCTCCTACTACTCAATCCGACAAGGAACCGGCATGGGGTGCTCGGCCATGTCCGGATCTAGCCACCGGCGGCCGAATGTGAGCCAACTCTCGGCGGCATCGGCGCTCAAGGGGCAACCATGGCGTCCCGGTTCCTGCAGAGATGAGGGGAGAGAGGTGAGGGATAGTAGAACGGGAGGAGAGAGAGAGGAGGCAGATCGGCGGGGCTACCCTGGTCACTCCGCCGAGCTGGCGGCGCGGTGGTCCGATGAGGCTGCATCGGGTGGTGGCACGCTAGATCGAGGGGCTCCTCCCCTCGTGCGGCTACAGGCGCGGGGATCAGCTCCGAGCTGCGGTGACGCGGTTCGGGCCTGGGGCGGGCCTCAGATGGGCTTGGCGGGCCCGCTCAAGGTAGGAGGCGGCGGCTATGGTTGGTGGGGGGTTTCGAGGAGAGGCTTGTTTGGGTGTCTATTTATAGACACGGAGCTAGGTTAGAAGTTTTGCATCATTTTCGGGTCGTCGGATCTCAATCGGATGGTCCGAAATGGAGGGGTAGGCTAGGTGGGTTGTTTAGAGTGGGCTAGGAGGAGATGAGAGGGAAATTTGTGGCCCGACACAATATTTGGAAATACCGAAAAAACGTCCGATGATAAACCGACGACGGTGTCGCTATGGTCGACCGTTCAGGTATCAAACGGACTCCGATTACGATGAAAATTGGTAGGCGGCCTACCTACATTAAAATAAGACCACGCGGTAAGTTTCATCCCAATCCCACAATATTTTATATGTACTTCTAAAAACAATATTTTTAATGATGCCGCACGCGCGTGCGAGTGTGGTTGGTCTCAAAACAGTCAACGATAAAAATGGAGGGAACCAACAACTACTAACAGATGCAAGTTTTGAAAACTGACGGCAACGGAGTGCCAATGCAATGCAGATGATGCGCATGATGAATGCGACAAACAAAATAATAACACGGTGACAACGAAATAAAGGGGGAATCTTCTGAACCGTCGGTCTCGGGCTGTTACACCTTACCAGCTGCAGCTACCTTCCGAGCTTTCGGGTGTGCACACCGTTTTCTATACCGTCTGGACCTCTACAAGGACATCGATCATCACGCCATCGACCTTTAGCCGGACCTTACTTATCGTGAGAGACTGATCTGCATCCTAGATGTAGTCGAGTGTCGCACTCGAAGCCGCAACCTCAAGTACTTCAAGGTCCAGTGGAGCAACCAAACCGAGGCAGAAGCAACATGGGAGCGTGAAGACTACCTCAGATTCGAGTTCCCTTATCTTTTTAGTGCTTATACTAGGAATCTCGGGGTCGAGATTCTCGTAAGGGGGCTAGGTTTGTCACACCCTGTGTTTGTACCACTTTGTCACTTCATGTTTTAGATAGTTTGGAACCAATTAAAACTTTTTGAGTGATTGAGATGATTGATTTGATTGCAACTTGCTTGCATGCTTAATTGTGTTTTAGCTCACCAAAACAACTTTCCTTCTAAAAGCTTCTATCCTTGACCCAAACCCTTTCCCAATGAACATGCCATGTGTATAGGACGAGAAACTATTTTTGTAAAATATTATTTCAACAAAAAGCCTTTTATTTATTTTAAAGCTTCAAAACCCGTGAATTGGGATTTGCACTACAAGTCCCTAAGTGAGGAGAGATGTTTTGCCCCAAAGATTTTCTTTTGATTCTATTATTAAAATAACTTTCCAAAACCACAAAATAATTATTTTAAAGTTATTTTCCTATTTTATTAAAATGCCATTTTCTAAGTCCACAAACGGTATTTCATAGGGAAAAATTATTTTCCTATCTTCAAAATATTTGAGAAAATTTAGGAAAACTCGGAGGACATATATTTTCCATATATGTGAGTTTCAAGACATCATCATGTTCAAAGTAATGGGCAAAATCCCTCAAAACTCTTTCTGCCTATTTTAAGCTTTTGAAATATTTCCAAAAGACATATTCTCAATAAATCCCAGGAAAATTCTAGCATGTCCCACATGTTATATGAGGTGACTCTACAAAGTTTCATCCTCATACAAGTTGATTTGATTCACCCAATAAACCCAGAACCCTTCTTGTCCAGAACCAAGTTGAAACAACTCTACATTACCAAATTTGCCCAATTGACCTCAAACTTTGCAAGGGTGATCCAACCCCCAAATAAGGATGCCACACCAAATTTTGCATCTGTGGGAGCTGGTTTACTCATTTTGGTTTACAGAAATATGATCTTCCCCATTTATAAGGTTTTCCATGTCTACATTGCCAAGCTTGCTCAAATGAGCTCAAACTTGGTGAATCCTACTATTTTTACCCCTCATTTAATCCTATTAATTCTCAATGCATTTGGTGGAGCTTAACTTGCTCAAAACAGCATCAAACACCTTCTGGTGATTTTGTAAAACAACTACTTTCAGCCCTTCTACTTACTTAGTTCACTCCAAACATTAATTACAGGTCTGTGGGTTAGCCCCACATCTACAGACAAAAGCCCCATCTTTAATTAGATGTAGAGCAAGAAAAATGCCCCAATTTCTTTTTTGATTCATCACCCGCAAAGGCTGCCTCTCATTTTTTCTTTGACCTCCACGTCTCCCCTCAGCTCCAAGGTATCCTAGGAGCATGTCCAAAGAACCCACACACTACTAGACACAATGGGGCGTGCTAGAGCTGTTCAACATGTCGTGAAATGCCATAAATGCATTCTGGATGCACCACACCGCACGCCCAAGGCATAGGAGGCCAACCCCGGTGAGGCCTTGCCCCCACAGGCTGTCTAGCTTTGACTGCCTCGACGACCGGAGCCAACGCCACGTCGGGCCCCTCCTCTCGCCCTTTTTCCTGCCCTTGGCGACGCGTGCCCGCGCACGCCCGAAGCGGTCAGGGGGCGCTTGCCACCGCAACGCGCCACAAAGCCAGCCTCGCTCCTCCTTAGTCCTTCACTCGAGCGTAGAGCTCACCCACGAAGGTCATGGGCTCATTCCCGAGCCTTCTCCCCTCCTCTAGCCATTCCCATGACCTTGCCGACACACCACCCTTCGGTGGAACGTGCCCCGCCTATATAAAGGCCACCCTGGCCTCTCTCCCCCCATTTGGAACCCCTCTTCAACCTTCAATCGACGACCCATTCACTCCACTCGAGCTCCCCGAGCACCAGTGCTCGAGATCGACCGAGGCGTCGCCGCGTTGGGGCTCCATCGATCTCGGGACACAAGTCCACCTCCATCGAGACTGTAGCTAGCTATAGCTTCACCTCTGCCACTTTACAACTCATTTCCATCGCTGAGCATCGGCACCAACCACCTCCCGACACCCTCCGCATTGGCCTCCTTGTCACTGGCGACTCCAACCACTTTAGCCATTCCCTCAACCCTCATCCGAAAGTCATGAGTGCGAGGAGTCCATTCCTGTGCTCATCCCCCTCGTCATCGACGGAGGGGACAACCCTGACATGGTGGCCCCACCTATCGGCATCCTTCTTTCTCACTCTCTCTCTCAGTCATTGGCCACATGGCCCCGCGTGTTTGGTTCAAACCTGATGGCGCATGACTGCCTGGGCTGACTGGCTCGCTGGTTTGCTCGCTGGGCCGGCCCAGTTGATGGGCTCGTCTGGCCCAGGGTGTTAGGACCTTTTCATTTTCCATTTTTCTGGCTTTTGCCAAAATTCCACAGGGGGAAATATTCTGCCAAATTGAATTAATATTCCACCATAAATTTTATAAAAATATGTAGAATTTAATAAAACTATGAAAGCACAATTGCTCCCTAGGGTGGTTTTGATAATTGATCAAGACATATGCATCATTGGACTAATATGTTTTCCAAGTATATTTCATAAAAGTTCAAAAGATGATATGGCTAAAGGCTTATGTGGAGATTCCCCTTGATGTAAGAAAGAAATAATATTGGCTCAAGCTTCAAGCTAGAAGACTCTTCATTTTATATTTCTAAGAAATCACTTTTGAGTCCATAGGAAAGCCAATACTATTAAAAGGGGGTGAGTTAGTAAAATGAACTGATTGCTCAAAATGCTCAAAGTTAGCCACCAAAATACTCAATCATTTTTCCCACATAACCACTCTATCAAATTCCATATAAACCAATTCGGTGTCACCAACATTCACATATCGGACGCACCGAGTTTGACCTCAGACAGAAACCCTATCCATTCCCACCAAATCGGTGCAACCAAAACCAAGTCGGTGCTACTGAGTTTGGGTGGACAACTTTCGGGTGTCTCGGTACACAAAATTGGAATTTCCGAGTTTGAGTATCGATGCCACCAAGTTTGTCCATCTGACCGTTAATCACTTTTTTGGTGCCACCGAGTTTCATATATCGGTCTCACTGAGATTCAAAAGTTGCTACCTTTGTGCTAATCGGTACCACCAAGTTTGTCACTTCGGTGTCACCTAGTTTGACACTTTGTGTGTAATGGTTGGATTTTGTGTGCTGCCTATATGTACCCCTTCACCCACCTCTCATTCGTGGGAGAAGCCCTCAGAACGCACACTTCATTGCCAAATCCATTTTCTGAGAGAGAACCACCTACTCATGTGTTGAGACCAAGATATTCCAATCCAACCATTTGAAACTTGATATCTAGCGTCCCCAAACTGCTTTCCACCAAATCTACCTCTCCTACCCATGCATATTCTGCGAGAGAGTGATTTTGTGTTGAGGAGACTATCTTTAGAAGCTCAAGATCAAGGAGTTCATTGATCTACCACATCTGTTACCTTTTGGAGGGTGGTGCCTCCTAGATTGGTTAGGTGTCGCTTGGGAGCCTCCCAGTTCGTGTTGTGGAGTTGAACCAAGATGTTTGTAAGGGCAAGGAGATCGCCTACTTTGTGAAGATCTACTGTGAGTAAGGCTAGTCCTCCGTGGACGGAAGCCATGGTGGAATAGACAAGACCGCTTCTTCATGGACCCTCCGTGGGTGGAGCCCTCCATGGACTCTCGTAGCCGTTACCCTGTGTGAGTTGAAGTCTCCACAAGCATGGACGTTCGATAGCGCCACTTATCAGAACCATGCCAAAAATCGCCGTGTCAACCTCATGTGTTTGATCTCCCTACCTTACTCCTTTACTTTACACTTGCATGTTTTACTTTGCGCTGCTATACTCTTAGAACTGCATGTGTAGGGTGTACTTGACTTGCTATAACTGCCATAACTACCTCTCAACTAAAATGGGGAAAAGGCAAAAAAATTATCTTGTCAAGTAGTCTAATCACCCCCATCTAGTCATACTTTCAGTCTTACAAATGATTGTGGAATTTTTACAATACTTTTTATGCATAGTTTTATTTTAAAACCTAATTTTGAGTATTTTCAGCCTTTGTTAAAATAGTTTTCAAAACCTTTTTTCACTACCAGAAGCAAATAATTTTAGATGTGAAACTAGTATTTTAGAGAATAGGGTAACATTTTAGGAGTTATTTTTGTGCTCTGTTTTGTTGTGATTCTTATTATTGCTATTACTATCGCGATGATAGATCACATGGTTGACAAAGGAGTTGGACGTGAAGACTTCGAAGACCCCGAAGACTTTGCTGACCAAGGCAAGCAGTCCTTTGAGCATGGCCGAGAAACTTCTACTTGCATATCATATGATGCCTTACTTATGCATATATTTCTGTTGGATTGGAGACCCTCCTCGTGGGGTTGTACCCGAGGTACACCTCGTTGAAACTTGCATTTGGGCATGACCTACCACCTATGAGGGTTGCGCATGTGGGACGTAGTTAGTTGCTAGTAGATGCTACACAAGAAGGAACGGGAATATGCATGGTGACAATGAAGGGTTGATACGTCTCCAATGTATCTACTTTTGCAACCTCTTTTGCCCTTGTTTTGGATTCTAATTTGCATGATTTGAATGGAACTAACCCAGACTGATGCTGTTTTCAGCAGAATTGCCTTGGTTTTATTTTCGTGCAGAAATAGAAGTTCTTGGATTGACCTCTAAATTTATGGAGAATATTTTTGGAATTAATAAAAAATACCGGCGAAAGAATCTACCGAAGAGGGGCCACCCCCTGGCCACAAGCGTGCAGGGCGCGCCCCCTGGCTTGTGGGCCCTTGAAGCTCCACGGACCTCGTTTCCACTCCTATATATTCCTATTCGTTTTGGGAAAAATCAAGGAGAAGAGTTCATCGCGTTTTACGATATGGAGACGCCGCCACCTCGTGTTCTTCCTTGGGAGGGCAGATCTAGAGTCTGATTTGGGCTCCGGAGAGAGGAAATCGACGTCATCGTCATCATCAACCATCCTTCATCACAAATTTCATGATGCTCTCCATATTTCGTGAGTAATTCCATCATAGGCTTGCTGGACGGTGATGGGTTGGATGAGATCTATCATGTAATCGAGTTAGTTTTGTTAGGGTTTGATCCCTAGTATGCATTATGTTCTGAGATTGATGTTGCTATGACTTTGCTATGCTTAATGCTTGTCACTAGGGCCCGAGTTCCATGATTTTAGATATGAATCTATTATGTTTTCATGAATATATATGTGTTCTTGATCCTATCTTGCAAGTTGTAGAAACCTATTACGAGTTATGTTTCGCATCCCCGAGGGTGACAATAGGTGGGATTCTTTTCGGTGATTACTGTAGTTTGAGGTGTTCATGTATTCACTAAGTGCTAATGCCTTGGTACGGTTCTCTATTAAAAGGAGGCCTTAATATCCCTTAGTTACCATTAGGACCCTGCTGCCACGGGAGGGTAGGACAAAAGATGTCATGCAAGTTCTTTTCCATAAACACGTATGACTATATATGGAATACATGCCTACATTACATTGATGAATTGGAGCTAGTTCTATATCACCCTATGTTATAACTGTTGCATGATGAATGCCATTCGACATAATTATCCATCACTGATCCATTGCCTACGAGCTTTCCGTATATTGATCTTTGCTAAGTTACTTTTCCGTTGCTACTGTTACAATCACTACTAAACTGCTAGTGTTACTTTTGCCATCGTTACCGTTACTTCCATACTACTTTGCTACTAAATACTTTGCTGCAGATATTAAGTCTTTTAGGTGTGGTTGAATTGACAACTCAGCTGCCAATACTCGAGAATATTGTTTGGCTCCCCTTGTGTCAAATCAATAAATTTGGGTTGAATACTCTACCCTCGAAAACTGTTGCGATCCCCTATACTTGTGGGTTATCAAGACCTTTTTCTGCCGCCGTTGCCAGGGAGCATAGCTCTATTCTCTGGGACACTTGGAATTTATATCTGTTGATCACTATGAAGAATCAGGAAGACTCTAAAACCAAGATCTACCCCTCAACTACGAGGACATGTAAGGAACTGCCATCTAGCTCTGCACTTGATTCACCTTCGGTTATGAGTAAATTTGCGACACCACCACCAGTTACTGAATCTAATATCTAGAAAGTAATTGATGATGCTACTTCTTCTATGCATGTTGCTTATGATACTTTGCTTGATACTACTATGCCACTTGGTGAATTTCTTGATGAACAAATTGCTAGAGTAAATGCTGAAACTGATAATATCTATGAGTGTGATGAAATTATTGAAACTGAACACTATGGTACACCTGCTAGACCTATCTCTACTAGATATGAATTGCCTGATATACTCGAGGGTTATGTTATGGAAGTAAAAGTAGCTAGGGACTTTCTTGCTTGTCAGGATAGAGATGATCTTAAGAAACTGTTATGCAAGTGGAAGGAAAAATCTTTGATAGAATGCAATATGATCACATGTTTGCTACTTCAACTATTTGTGTTACTCATAAGGATTATGAATTCTCTATCGATCCTGAGTTGATTACTTTGGTAGAATCTGATCCTTTCCATGGTTATGAATCTGAAACTATTGTGGTGCATCTTACTAAATTGAATGATATAGCCACCGTATTCACTAATGAGGAAAAGATTCGTTATTATTATATTCTTAAGTTCTTCCAGTTCTCATTAAAGGGTGATGCTAAGATATGGTTTAATTCTCTTGCTCCTGGTTGTGTGCGTAGTCCCCAGGATATGATATATTACTTTTCTGAAAAATATTTTCCCGCCCATAAGAAACAAGCTGCCTTGCAGAAAATATATAACTTTGTGCAAATTGAAGAAGAGAGTCTCCCACAAGCTTGGGGGAGGCTTCTCCATTTACTTAATGCTTTGCTTGATCACCGTCTCAAGAAAAATGAAATACTTGATATCTTTTATAATGGACTAACTAATGCTTCTAGGGACCACCTAGATAGTTGTGTTGGTTGTGTTTTTAGGGAACGAACTGTCGAACAAGCTGAACTACTATTGACTAATATATTGTGCAATGATAATGATTGGACTATTCCTGAACCACCTCCAAAACCAACTCTGAAGAAAAGAGGTATTCTATTTCTCAGTCCTGAAGATATACAAGAGGCAAAGAAATCTATGAAAGAAAAAGGTATTAAAGCTGAAGATGTTAAGAATCTACCACCTATTGAAGAATTACATGGTCATGATAACCCGACACTGGTAGTAGAGGTAAATTCTCTTCATAGATTTGATGAAGGTGATATTCCTTATAATAAGTCTGCTAGCCAATACTTGGATGAATTTGATAACTTTATTGTTAAGCAAGAAAATTTTAGTGCTTATGTTAGTAGACAATTGAAACATAATGCTTACATGCTTGATCGCTTGGGTGAAAATATGAGTAGAACTGTCAATGATCTTAGGCTTATTAGTAAGCATGCTTCCATGGTAACTACTCAAGTAGAACAAGTACTTAAAAGCACATAATGATTTGCTCAATGAGATGATTAGTAAAAACAATGATCATTGTGTTAAAGTTGTCACTAGAGGAGGTAGAATGACTCAGGAACCTTTGTATCCTGAGGGCCATCCTAAGAGAATTGAGCAAGATTCACAGAGAGTTAATATTGATGCACCTAGTCCTTCTAATAAAAATAAAAAGAATGATGATAGGACTTTGCATGCTGCTAGTGAACCTGTTGAAGACTCGCATGAAAACCCAAATGATATTTCTATTTTTGATGCTGATACACAGTGTGGTAATGAACATGAACCTAGTGATAATATTAATGATGATGTTCATGTTGATGCTCAATCTAGTAATGATAATGATGTGGAGATTGAACGTGCTATTGATCTTGATAACCCACAACCTAAGAGCAAAAGATATGATAAAATAGACTTTGTTGCTAGGTAGCATGGTAGAGAAAGAGAACCATTGGTTCAGAAACCCATGCCCTTTCCTCCTAAACCATCCAAGAAGAAGGATGATGAGGATTTTGAGCACTTTGCTGAAATGTTGAGACCTGTCGTTTTACGTATGCGCTTAACTGATATTCTAAAAATGTCTCCTTATGCTAAGTATATGAAAGAAATTGTTACAAACAAAATAAAAATACCGGAAGCTGAGATTTCCACCATGCTTGCTAATTATACCTTTAAGGGTGGAATACCAAAGAAACTAGGAGATCCGAGAGTACCTACTATACCATGCTCTATTAAAGGAAATTATGTTTAAACTGCTTTTTGTGATCTCGAAGATGCTGTTAGTGTTATGCCTTTCTCTTTATATCGTATACTTGATTTGAATAAGTTGACACCTACTAAGATCTCTCTACAAATGGCTGATAAATCAACTGCTTTACCTATCGGTATTTGTGAGGATGTGTCTATTGTGGTTGCAGACATTACTATCCTAACAAACTTTGTTATTCTTGATATTCTCGAGGACGACAGTTTGTCGATCATCCTTGGTAGACCCTTTATGAATACTATAGGGGCTGTTATTGACTGCAACAAAGTCAATGTCACTTTTCATGTTAATGGTAATGAGCATACCGTTCACTTCCCGAGGAAACAACCTCAAGTTTAAAGTATCAATTCCATTGAAAAGGTTTCAACGATTATTATTGGAGACATTGAAATCCCTCTCCCTACTGTCAAACAGAAATATGATATACTTATTGTGGGGGACATGCATATCCCCATTGAGGTAACCTAGTGCTATTCGTAAATTCTCTTGTTTCATGTCATTCGGAAAAAGTTTGTCAATAAGACTTGATCAACCTTATTGCTGGATTCTTTTTGACGGGCATAAGATGGATGAATTTAGAAAGCACAACCTTCTGTACCCAACTTTTATTTTGTGTTCCTTAGCTTTAATTTAGTAGGAATACTATTATTTTCCATGCAATAGAAAAATGACCTGAAAGTAAAAGTTCTCAGAATACCATGAAAATTTAGTATGATTTTTTTGGAATATTGAAGAATTTTTGGCACTGAAAATACATCAGAGGAAGCACCAGTGGGCCACAAGCCTGGAGGGCGCGGCCACCCCCTAGCCGCACCCCCTGGCTTGTGGGTCCCACGTAGGCCCCTCCACTTATTCTAGTACCCATCCACTTCGTCTTCCTCCAGAAAAAATCCCACCGTTGCTCAAACCCGTGTTTTAGCTCAACTTGCTGCCATTTTTGATCTCCTCGCTCAAAGCTTCATTTGCAAACCTATTTTAGGAGATTGTTCATCGGTATGTGACTCCTACAATAGTCCTATTAGTTTTTATTCTCGTGCTTTATATGTTGCCAATTTTTGCTGCTGTGGTGACCTTGTTCTTGAGCTTGCATGTCAAATTTGTAGGGTCCCAAGTAGTTTTGATGCATGACATAACTTCTAGGCACTTGTGGAAGTAGTTGCTATAAGTTTTGATTGAGCTTTGTTCACCTTTATTTGGAGTCACTAAAATTTTTAGACTTATTTTCAAAGAAAGAAAAAAATGTTGAGGAAAATATACCAAGGTGGTTCCTCGAGCAAGAAGACCCTGAGACTCGCGATACGCGAGCCCGACTTTGATCCACCGCGGGAAGCTCAAGTACGATCTTGTGAATGGCAGTCGGATCCGTTCATGGTCCATGCTCGATTCAAGGAAGAATTTTACGCGTACGTACGAAATGTTGGCCTTGAAGATTTTGTTACACACCAATGCAAGCAATATTATCAACTCACTGATTCCTTTGTGCGTAGGTTTGAATTTTTATCCACCCGTTCCGTTATATTTATTTTTTATGATGAATCTTACACCATGGACCTAGAGGATTTTAACCATGCATGCAAAATTCCACAATGGGGAAGCCATAGTGTTCCCTGTAAAAACGAATATAATGATTTCCTTGCGAGCATCACTCTGGGAGAAACTAGAAATATTACTTAGGCTACCTTGGGGAGCATTCACTTTCCGGCCATACATTATTTTGCTCTCTTCATAGGTAGATGTTCAACAGTAAAATTGATCATATACACCTTTGCGTACCTGACCTTAGTATTCTTAAGATTGCGGTCATGGGTGATAAAAGATATAACTTGGGAGCTATTTTTGCTAGGAGACTACATAAAAATGCTAACGATGGAGATCTCTTTGGTGGAATTTATGCCACACGTGTAGCTAATTATCTTGGGGGTACATATAAGGGAGACTGATATTGAGTTAACACCTACTTTTATTGATCATGAGGCTATGGTGCGTTACCAGTTTCTTGAGAGAAATGGACAATCCCTCCTATACCGACTAATTTTTGACAGACATCATGCTGTCCATATTACCCTTCCTACTCCTGTCTTCTTTAACTTTCAGGAAAAACGGATATACTTTATAACCAGAGAGGAGGCAAACGAGTACGAGAGGGAGGCGAGAGCCGCACGCCTCCACACTGAACCCGTTCAGGTAGTTGCCACCGCAACCTAGTACAACCCCAACTATGACTTTTGATATTATCCGGGCCAACAATGACCTTAGACCAACTAAGGCCAAAAGCCTAAGTTTGCGGGAGTACGTATTTCTCACCGAAATTACATTCATGTTCACACACTCATTCCAGTTGTCGGTGTTCATACTTTTTCATTGTACTATCCATGGTAGTTTATTCCTTCTTTTGTTTTTTTCTTGCGTGTTTCATTAACCTTGAGAAAATCCAAAAAAAATTAGTTCTAGCTTTACCTTCTAGTTTTTTTAGTTGTAGTGTTAAAAGAAAAACCAAAATATTTTCTCGTTCTTCTTTTGCTTGTTGGGAGCTTTCCCGTGTAAATAGTTCTTCTTTTTTCTTTGTTTCGTAAGGAGAAGACCACGATGACATGTTGAGTGGTTCTCATACGTTATTGTTTATCTATCACAGAGTCCATCTTACATTGACTTCTCCTTTGAGTAAATGCTTGCAGATTCCAGCTTAGTCCAATGCACATACACTATATTATTATTATTCACACCATTCGGTCGTGCAAGTGAAAGGCAATAATGACGATACATTATGAAGTGACTAAGATGGAGAAAAGATGGTATGAACTCGACCTATTTTGTTTTTGTAAATATGATTAGCTCATTGTTCTTGATTCAACTCGTTATGAATTGAACAAGTTTGTAGTGATAATTAGAGATTATAGTTACTTATTCCATGCTTAATTAGCTAGGAGTGAATAATGGTTTGTCTTGAGTGCCAACATGCATATTAAAATGGTTGTGATATAGTATGATAGAATGGTATCATCCTCTGAATGATTCGAGTGGATTGACTTGGCACATGTTCATGCATGTAGTTGAAACAAAATTAACATAGCCTCCACGATGTTTATATGCATGGTGAATTATATCCAACTCATGCTTGTATTCAATATTGGTTAATCTTGAAGCATGTTTATGACTGTTGTCGCTCTCTAGTTTATCGCTTCCGATTCTTTTGCTAGCCTCCACTTGTAGTAAGCGGGAATACTGCTTGTGCATCCATCTCCATAAACCAAAAGTTGTTCCATATGAGTCCACTATACCTATATATATGCGGTATTTACGTGTTGTCCCAAGTAAATTTGCATGTGCCATACTCTAAATCTTCAAATAAAAATTCCATTTTGTATGCCTGAATCGCTCATGTAGTGACTAGGGGCTGTCAATATCTTCCATGCTAGGTGGGTTATTCTCACGATATGTGTTGATTCACTATCATTCACGAGAAAATGGCTGGTATTCGGGATGTTGATACATCTCTAACGTATCTATAATTTTTTATGGTTTCATGCTATTATCTTGTCAAACTTTGAATGTTTTGCATGCCTTTTATACATTTTTTGGGACTAACTTATTAACTCAGTGCCAAGTGCCAGTTCCTGTTTTTTCCATGTTTTTGACCCCTTTTAGAGGAGATTTTGAAACGGAGTCCAAACGGAAGAAAATCCATGAAAAGATTTTGTCCGGAACGGAAGAAGATCGGGAAACTTGAGAGCCAAGGCAGGGGAGCCTCAGGGGCCCCACAAGCCCCCACCCCGCGACCAGGGGGGTAGGACGCGGCCCAGAGGCTTGTGGCCCCCCTGAGCGCCCCCTGACCTAGGGGTTGCGCCTATAAATTCCCTAAAAATCCCAAAAAATTCAGGAGATCATCGAAATTACTTCTCCACCGCCGCAAGCTTCTGTCTCCGCAAGATCCCATCTGGGGCACGTTCTGGTGCCTTGCCGGAGGGGGGATTCGGACACGGAGGGCTTCTTCATCAACACCATGACCTCTCCGATGATGCGTGAGTTGTTCACCATAGACCTACGGGTCCATAGATAGTAGCTAGATGGCTTCTTCTCTCTCTTGGATCTTCAATACAAAGTTCTACATGATTTTCATGGAGATCTATCTGATGTAATCTTCTTTTGTGGTGTGTTTGTCGAGATCCGATGACTTGTTGATTTATGATCAGATTATCTATGAATCTTATTTGAGTTTCTTCTGATCTCTCTTATGCATGATTTCATATCCTTGTAATTCTCTTCGAGTTGTGGGTTTTGTCTAGCCAACTAGATCTATGATTCTTGCAATGGGAGAAGTGCTCGGTTTTGGGAGGCTTGCAATGGGAGAAGCGTTGGGTGCAAGCTTGTTTATGTTTGCCCAGGTACTCTTGACGAGGCTCTCCTTCTGGATCGATACCTTGGTTCTCAAACTGAGGGAAATACTTACTGCTCCTGTGCTGCATCACCCTTTCCTCTTCAAGGGAAAAACCGACGCAAACCAGAGAAGTAACAAGAAGAATTCCTAGCGCCAAGGAAGTACTTTTGTTGCCGCAGCAGAAGAATTTCTGGCGCCATTGCCGGGGAGGAAGATCAAGTCCAGAACTCATCCAAGTAAGTGTCACAAACTCATCTCTTGCATTTACTTTGTTTGCGAGTTGCCTCTCGTTTTCCTCTCCCCCACTTCACCAATTTGCCTTTTTCGTTTGCCTTTTTTTCATTTGCCTTTTTTTCGTTTGCCTTTTTCGTTCACCCTTTTCTCTCACTTGCTTTCTGTTCGCTTGTGTGCCATGTGCCTTCAATATGCTTGCATCTTCGCTTGCTGAAAATCTAGTGATATGGATCCTCATCCACTTGCTAATCTCTTTAAGAGATCCAATTATGTTGATCCAATTGCTAGTGAGTTGAGTTCACTTGACTATCTTTATGGAGTTTTTCTTGAGATGCGTGAATCTGAAAGTTGTGAGGAAGAAATTTATGAAGTGATTCACGAGGGCTCCTTGGATGAAAAGCATGATTGCAATGGTTTCACTATAAATTCTATTAGTGACAATCATGCCAAAAATATGCAAAACCCTAAGCTTGGGGATGCTAGTTTTGCTATGTCCACTACTGGTTGAAATGATAATGATTGGGGTAATGATTTTTCTTATGATCTTGAAAATTTGTTTAAATCTCATGATGAATATGATGTTTGCAATATTATTGAAAGTGGGTTTGGAGACGTCATGACTTTAGTTGATGATAATCCCACTATTTTTGAAGAGCATCAACTTTGCATGCATGTGGATCGTGAAAAGAATATCCTATGTGATAGTTACATTGTTGAATTCGAATATGATCCCACATGTAATTATTATGAGAGAGGAAAATATGGTGGTAGAAACTTTCATATCACTAAATCACCTCTCTTTATGTTGAGATTGCTATTGTCTCTTTCTTCTTCTTTGCATATGGTAACTATTGGTTGTCTTGACAATCTGTTTTCCTATAAAATGCCTATGCATAGGAAGTATGTTAGACTTAGACATGATTTTCACATGCTTTATGATGCTCTCGTTGTGCTTCAATTCTTGTCTTTTGTGTGAGCATCATTGATTTATCACTGCCTAGCTAAGGGCGTTAAACAATAGCGCTTCTTGGGAGGCAACCCAATGAATTTATTTCTTTTTCTTTCTGTTTTGTTGCGTCCACACCATCATAATTCTGTTGTGATTGTGTTTTTTGTGTTTCTTTTTGTGTTTGAGCCAAGCAAAACCTTTATGACTAGTCTTGGTGATGGTTGTTTGATCCTTCTGGAAAAAGACAGAAACTTTTCGCTCACGAGATGATTTTTCATTTTTATACAGAAAGAGTTTTTGAGTTGATTCTTTTTGCTGCTGGTTGATATGCCTTTTTCCCAGGAATTCGTAATTTTTCAGAATTTGTGAGGTACGAGAAGTATACGAAGTATACAGATTTCTACAGACTGGTCTGTTTTTGACAGGTTCTGTTTTTGTTGAGTTGGTTGCTTGTTTTGATGAAACTATGGTTAGTATTGGGTGTACTAGCCATGGAAAATTGAGAATACAGTAGACCAACACCAATATAGATGGAATTCAAGTTTTCTACAGTACCAAAAGAAGTGGTAGTTTGTTTTCTTGTGCTAATGTTATCACGAGTTTCTGTTTAAGTTTTCTGTTGTGAAGTTTTCAAGTTTTGGGTGATGTTCTCATGGACAAAGAGATAAGGAGTGGAAAGAGCTCAAGCTTGGGGATGCCCAAGGCATCCCAAGCCAAATTCAAGGACACCAAAAAGCCTAAGCTTGGGGATGCGCCGGGAAGGCATCCCCTCTTTCGTCTTCAATCCATCGGTAACATTACTTGGAGCTATATTTTTATTCACCACATGATATGTGTTTTTGCTTGGAGCGTCTTGTATCGTAGGAGTCTTTTCCTTTTGTTGTGTCACAATCATCCTTGCTGCACACCTTTTTTTTTGAGAGAGAGACATGCACTCATCATGATTTTGCTAGAATGCTCATAGTGCTTCACTTATATATTTTGAGCTAGATACTTTTGCTCTATGTGCTTCACTTATATCTTTTAGAGCACGGCGGTGCGTGATTTGGTAGTTGGCTTATGCTATGAAAGTAGTCCCAAAAGTGATAGATACCTAAAGAGGATGCAAAAAACCTCCATCCTTTTGTGCATTGAGTAGAAAGAGAAGTTTTGATTCCTCTCAAATAGTTTTGAGACATGGATTTAGTAATATTAAGAGTTATGTTATTAGGGTGTTGTGAATCTAGAAATACTTGTGTTGAAGCTAGTGATTCCCGTAGCATGCACGTATGGTGAACCGCTATGTTAGGAAGTCGGAGCATAATTGATCTATTGATTGTCATCCTTTGTGTTGAGGTCGGGATCGCGCGATGGTTTACACCTACCAACCCTTCCCCTCGGAGTATGTGTTTAGCACTTTGTTTCAATTACTAATAAAAACTTTCGCAACAAGTATGTGAGTTCTTCATGACTAATGTGAGCCCATGGTATAGATGCACTTTCACGTTCCACCATTTATATCCTCTCTAGTGCCACGCAATTCTCGCCGGTGCACAAACCCACCAAATTCCTTCCTCAAAACAATCACCATATCTACCTACTATGGCATTTTCATAGCCATTTCGAGATATATTGCCATGCAACTCCCACTGTGTTGGGGAACGTCGCATGGGAAACAAAAATTTTCCTACGCGCACGAAGACCTGTCATGGTGATGTCCATCTACGAGAGGGGATGTGTGATCTACGTACCCTTGTAGACCGTACAGCAGAAGCGTTAGTGAACGCGGTTGATGTAGTGGAACGTCCTCACGTCCCTCGATCCGCCCCGTGAACCGTCCCGCGATCAGTCCCACGATCTAGTGCCGAACGGACGACACCTCCGCGTTCAGCACACGTACAGCTCGACGATGATCTCGGCCTTCTTGATCCAGCAAGAGAGACGGAGAGGTAGAAGAGTTCTCCGGCAGCGTGACGGTGCTCCGGAGGTTGGTGATGATCTTGTCTCAGCAGGGCTCCGCCCGAGCTCCGCAGAAACGCGATCTAGAGGTAAAACCGTGGAGATATGTGGTCGGGCTGCCGTGGCAAAGTTATCTCAAATCAACCCTAAAACCCCACTATATATAGGAGGAGGAGGGGGGAGCCTTGCCTTGGGGTCCAAGGACTCCCAAGGGGTTGGCCGAGCCTAAGGGGGAAGGTCTCCCCCTCCCAAACCGAAATCTACTTGGTTTGGAAGGTAGAGTCCTTCTTCCCTTTCCCACCTCCCTCTTTTTTTTTCTTTTCTCTTTGATTTTTCTTCCAATGCACACAGGGCTCTTTTGGGCTGTCCCACCAGCCCACTAAGGGCTGGTGCGCCACCCCAAAGGCCTATGGGCTTCCCCGGGGTGGGTTGCCCCCCCCCCACCCCGGTGAACACCCGGAACCCATTCGTCATTCCCGGTACATTCCCGGTAACTCCGAAAACCTTCCGGTAATCAAATGAGGTCATCCTATATCAATCTTCGTTTCCGGACCATTCCGGAAACCCTCGTGACGTCCGTGATCTCATCCGGGACTCCGAACAACATTCGGTAACCAACCATATAACTCAAATACGCATAAAACAACGTCGAACCTTAAGTGTGCAGACCCTGCGGGTTCGAGAACTATGTAGACATGACCCGAGAGACTCCTCGGTCAATATCCAATAGCGGGACCTAGATGCCCATATTGGATCCTACATATTCTACGAAGATCTTATCTTTTGAACCTCAGTGCCAAGGATTCATATAATCCCGTATGTCATTCCCTTTGTCCTTCGGTAGGTTACTTGCCCGAGATTCGATCGTCGGTATCCGCATACCTATTTCAATCTTGTTTACCGGCAAGTCTCTTTACTCGTTCCATAATACAAGATCCCGCAACTTACACTAAGTCACATTGCTTGCAAGGCTTGTGTGTGATGTTGTATTACCGAGTGGGCCCCGAGATACCTCTCCATCATACGGAGTGACAAATCCCAGTCTTGATCCATACTAACTCAACGAACACCTTCGAAGATACCTGTAGAGCATCTTTATAGTCACCCAGTTACGTTGCGACGTTTGATACACACAAAGCATTCCTCCAGTGTCCGTGAGTTATATGATCTCATGGTCATAGGAACAAATACTTGACACGCAGAAAAACAGTAGCAACAAAATGACACGATCAACATGCTACTTCTATTAGTTTGGGTCTAGTCCATCACATGATTCTCCTAATGATGTGATCCCGTTATCAAGTGACAACACTTGCCTATGGCCAGGAAACCTTGACCATCTTTGATCAACGAGCTAGTCAACTAGAGGCTTACTAGGGGCAGTGTTTTGTGTATGCATCCACACAAGTATCGTGTTTCCAATCAATACAATTATAGCATGGATAATAAACGATTATCATGAACTAAGAAATACAATAATAACTAATTTATTATTGCCTCTAGGGCATATTCCCAACACACTATTCCTCTCATGACTTGTGCCGTCACTCTCATATTGCCATTGCATGATCGTAAGATAGCTAGCGAGATGTTTCAACATCATGCGCCATGCTAGATCGTTGCACATCCCGGTACACTACCGGAGGCATTTCCTATGGAGTCATCATCATTGTGATCTTTGAGCCGTGAGTAAATAAAAGTGTGATGATCATCATTATTAGAGCATTGTCCCATGTGAGGAAATAACAAAAGAGAGGCCAAAAGAGCCCAAAAACAAAAAAAAGAAAAAAAAAGAAAAAAGAGAGGCGTAAGAGCCCAAATGAAAAAAAGAGAGAAGGGACAATGCTACTTATCTTTTTCCACACTTGTGCTTCATGATAGCACCATGTTCTTCATGATTGAAAGCTTCTTGCTTTGTCACTACCATATGCTATTGGGAATCTTGATTATATAACTTGGCTTGTATATTCCAATGATGGGCTTCCTCAAAATTGCCCTAGGTCTTCGTGAGCAAGCAAATTGGATGCACACCCACTAGTTCTCCTTTTGAGCTTTCACATACTTATAGCTCTAGTGCATCTCTTGTATGGCAATCCCTACTCATTCACATTGATATCTATTAATGGGCATCTCCATAGCCTATTGATACGCCGAGTCAATGTGACTATCTCCTCCCTTTTTGTATCACAACCACCACCACACTCTATTCCACCTATAGTGCTATATCCATGGCTCGCGCTCATGTATTGCGTGATAGTTATAAAAAGTTTGAGAAAGTAAGAGAGCGAAAACAATTACTTGGCCAATACCGGGGTTGTGCATGATTTACATTAGTCGTGTGAGGATGATGGAGCATGGCCAGACTATATGATTTTGTAGGGATAACTTTCTTTGGCCTTGTTATTTTGAAAGTTCATGATTACCTTGCTAGTTTGCTTGAAGTATTACTGTTTTCATGTCAATAGAAAACTATTGCTTCGAATCTTACGGATCTGAACATTCATGTCACGTGAAAGAAGTTGCATAGGACAACTATGCTAGGTAGCATTCCACATCACAAATTCGTTCTTTATCACTTCCCTACTCGAGGACGAGCATGAGTTAAGCTTGGGGATGCTTGATACGTCTCCAACGTATCTATATTTTTGATGGTTTCATGCTATTATCTTGTCAAACTTTGGATGTTTTGCATGCCTTTTATATATTTTTTGGGACGAACTTATTAACTCAGTGCCAAGTGCCAGTTCCTGTTTTTTTCCATGTTTTGACCCCTTTCAGAGGAGATTTTGAAACGGAGTCCAAATGGAAGAAAATCCCCGAAAAGATTTTTTTCGGAACGAAAGAAGATCGGGAAGCTTGAGAGCCAAGGCAGGGGAGCCTCAGGGGCCCCACAAGCCCCCACCCCGCGGCCAGGGGGGTAGGCCGCGGCCCACAGGCTTGTGGGCCCCCTGAGCGCCCCCTGACCTAGGGGCTGCGCCTATAAATTCCCTAAAAATCGCAAAACAATTCAGGAGATCATCGAAATTACTTTTCCGTCGCGCAAGCTTCTGTCTCCGCAAGATCCCATCTGGGGCACGTTCTGGTGCCCTGCCGGAGGGGGATTCGGACACGAAGGGCTTCTTCATCAACACCATGACCTCTCCGATGATGCGTGAGTAGTTCACCATAGACCTACGGGTCCATAGCTAGTAGCTAGATGGCTTCTTCTCTCTCATGGATCTTCAATACAAAGTTCTCCATGATCTTCATGGAGATCTATCCGATATAATCTTCTTTTGCGGTGTGTTTGTCGAGATCCGATGAATTGTGGATTTATGATCAGATTATCTATGAATCTTATTTGAGTTTCTTCTGATCTCTCTTATGCATGATTTCATATCCTTGTAATTCTCTTCGAGTTGTGGGTTTTGTGTGGCCAACTAGATCTATGATTCTTGCAATGGGAGAAGTGCTTGGTTTTGGGTTCATACCGTGCGGTGACCTCACCCAGTGATAGAAGGGGTAGCGAGGCACGCATCGTGTTGTTGCCATCAAGGGTAAAAAGATGTGGTTTTCATTGTTGGTTTGAGATTATCCCTCTACATCATGTCATCATGCTTAAGGCGTTACTCTGTTCGTCATGAACTCAATACACTAGATGCATGCTGGATAGCGGTCGATGTGTGGAGTAATAGTAGTAGATGCAGAAAGTATCGGTCTACTTGTCTCGGACGTGATGCCTATATGTATGATCATTGCCTTAGATATCGTCATGACTTTGCGCGGTTCTATCAATTGGTCGACAGTAATTTGTTCACCCACCATAATATTTGCTATTATGAGAGAAGCCTCTAGTGAACACTATGGCCCCCAGGGTCTACTCCACACCATATTTTCAGCCTTACACTTTTTTACTTCGTTGAACTTTCCGCCTTCAGATCTCACTTTGCAAACAATCTTGAAGGGATTGACAACCCCTTCGAAGCATTGGGTGCAAGCTTGTTTGTGTTTGCGCAGGTACTCTGGACTTGACTAGGCCCTCCTTCTGGATCGATACCTTGGTTCTCAAACTGAGGGAAATACTTACTGCTCATGTGCTGCATCACCCTTTCCTCTTTAAGGGAAAAATCGACGCAAACCAGAGAAGTAACAAGACGAATTCCTAGTGCCAAGGAAGGAATTTTGCTACCGCATCAGATGTCGAGTCCCATAATCAAATAAAAAATAATGAAACAAAACTCCCTCAGGATTGTTGTTTGTATGGATGGTACCTGTGGATACAGCCCGCCGTGGAGTGTGATTGATTGGTGGTGGGGGAGTAAAAACTTTACTATTCTGTTTGGAAACCGCCTATAATGTATCTAGCATGGAAGATATCGAGATCTCTTGGTTGTTATGTTGACAATGGAAGCATACCGCTCAAAATTATGATTCATCCCTGTTTTAAAAGCTCGAGCTCTGACGCCTCTGTAAAACAATGCTTCCCTCTACGAAGGGCCTATCTATTTTAATTTTATGTTGACCATCCTCTTCTTATAAAACATCCCTTGCATAACAGACTCTGGGCTCTGACATCAGCAGGTCTGGCATACTCCTTCTTTTGGAAATATGCCCTAGAGGAAATAATAAATTGGTTATTATTATATTTCCTTGTTCATAATAATTATTTATTATCCATGCTAGAATTGTATTGATTGGAAACTCAAATACATGTGTGGATACATAGAGAACACACTGTCCCTAGTGAGCCTCTCGGTGACTAGTTCATTGATCAAAGATGGTCAATGTTTCCTGGCAATAGGCAAGTCTTGTCACTTGATAACGGGATCACATCATTGGGAGAATGATGTGATGGACAAGGCCCAAGCTATAAACGTAGCATATGATCGTGTCAGTTTATTGTTACTGTTTTCTGCATGTCAATGTATCTGTTCCTATGACCATGAGATCATTCAACACCCGGACACCAGAGGAATACCTTGTGGGTTATCAAACATCGCAACGTAACCGGGTGACTATAAAGGTGCTCTATAGGTATCTCCAAAGGTGTCTGTTGGGTTGGCATGGATCAAGACTGGGATTTGTCACTCCGTGTGACGGAGAGGTATCTCGAGGCCCACTCGGTAATACAACATCACAACAAGCCTTGCCAGCAATGTGACTAAGGATTTAGTTACATGATCTTGTATTACGGAACGAGTAGAGAGACTTACCAGCAACGAGATTGAACTAGGTATAGAGATACCGATGATCGAATCTCGGGCAAGTAACATACCGAAGGACAAAGGGAATAGTGTATGAGATTATATGAATCCTTGACATAGAGGTTAAACCGATAGAGATCTTCGTAGAATATGTAGGAACCAATATGGAAATCCAGGTCCCGCTGTTGGTTATTGACCAGAGAGTGTCTCAGGTCATGTCTGCATAGTTCTCGAACCCGCAGGGTCTGCACACTTAAGGTTCGGTGACGTTTCGGTATAGTTGAGTTATATGTGTTGGTGACAAAGGTTTTGTTCGGAGTCTCGGATGAGATCCCGGACGTCACAAGGAGTTCCGGAATGGTCCGGAAACGAAGATTGATATATAGGAAGTTGGTGTTTGGATTCCGGAAGGTTTTCGGGCATTGTTGGCAGTGTACCGGGAGTAATGAATGGGTTCCGGGGGCCCACTGGGTGGGCCCACCATGCCCCAAGGGGTCCATGTGGGTTTATTGGATGCGCAATAAAGTATAATGGGCTGACAAAGTCATCCAAGGAAAGCCCATGAGGAAAAAGTGGAAAATCCAAAGGATGTGGGAAAATAAGGAAGGAGTTCTAATCCAAGTGGGATTGGAGGAGGACTCCTCCCTTCCCCACTTCGGCCGACCCAAGGAGGCCTTCCTTGGTGCACCAAGGCTGCCTCCCCCCTCCTCCTATATATACTAGAGGTTTAGGGATTTTGAGACACAACTTTAGCCACGTGCAACCCTAAACCTCTACTTCGTAGTTCTTCCTCTAGATCGGTTTTCTGCGGAGCTCGGGCGGAGCCCTGAAGGAATAGATCATCATCATCACTGGGGCGCCGTCACGCGGCCGAAGAACTCATCTAATTCCCCGTATCTCTTTCTATATCAAGAAGGCGTATATCATCATCGAGATGTACGTGTGCGGAACACGGAGGTGCCGTCCGTTCGACACTTGATCGGGACGGATCACGAGACGGTTCGCGGGACGGATCATGAAGACGTACTACTACACCAACCACGTTTATGAATGCTTACTCTTAGCGATCTACAAGGTATGTGGATCTGATCTCCCTCTCGTAGATGATCATCACCATGATAGGTCTTCGTGTGCGTAGGAATTTTTTTGTTTCCCATGCAACGTTCCCCAACAATGGTATCAGAGCCAGGTTCATGCGTAGATGTAATCTCGAGTAGAACACAAAAGTTTTTGTGGGTGTTGTTGTTTGATTTGCTGCCCTCCTTAGTCTTTTCTCGATTCGACGGTATTGTTGGATTGAAGCGGCCCGGACCAACATTACTCGTACGCTTACGAGAGACCGGTTTCATCGAATAACATGCAACTTGTTGCATAAAGATGACTGACGGGTGCATGTTTGTTCAACTTTAGTTGAATTGGATTTGACCGAGGCGGTCCTTGGAGAGAGGTTAAATAGGAATTTTCTCATCTTCGTTGTGGTTTTGCGTAAGTAAGATGCGATCATACTAGATACCCATAGCAGCCACGTAAAACATGCAACAACAAATTAGAGGACGTCTAACTTGTTTTTGTAGGGTATGCATGTGATGTGATATGGCCGAAGACATGATGTGATATATTTGATGTATGAGATGATCATGTTGTAATAGTTAAATATCGACTTGCACGTCGATGCTACGGCAACTGGCAGAAGCCATAGGGTTGTCTTTAAACTAACGTTTGTGTTTGCAGATGCGTTTACTATATTGCTAGGTTGTAGCTTTAGTAGTAATAGCATAGATAGCACAACAACCTCGATGGCAGCACGTTGATGGAGATCATGGTGTGGCGCCGGTGACGATGAAGATCATACCGCTGCCTTGGTGATGGAGATCAAGAAGCACAAGATCATGGCCATATCATGTCACTTATGAATTGCATGTGATGTTAATCCTTTTATGCACCTTATCTTGCTTAGAACGACGGTAGCATTGGAAGGTGATACCACGGTGGGCGCCAACTGTCGTGGTTTTTTGACGGCATATGTCCTCGTGAAAGGACTTAAAGATGGAGCCATCGCACCTTGGTGGTGACTCGAAGGGGGTGAGCGAAAGCGAGACTCAGATTTACCCAGGTTCGGCCCCTCGTGAGGAGGTAAAAGGCTACGTCCTGCTTTGTGTGGATTAATGGTGATTTCGATTACAAGGAGGGCGTATCTCGCCTGACCTAGCTTTCGATTCTCTCTATGGACTCACCTTTATATACACGTCGAGGCCCTAGGGTTTACAAAAGTCCCGCCATGCTACTCCTTGTGGCTTTCCCTATCTCTGAGTCGCCGTGCTCTCCACGATTGGGAACTCCCTTGGTAATCTACCATCTGCACGACCTCTTGAACCGCCATCCAGCTTCTGGGCCACGAGACACGCTTTGAATGGTAAGTCGCCCGTTTGATGACCCATCCCACTAAGGGCGGGTTATCCGGAGGTAATATCCCCAAAATTAGGCCCCAGATTGTCTTGAATTCATTCATGTCAATAAACCTTCACCAATTTGGGGCGACTCTTACCATTTCTATCTTTCGACGAACGATAAGTCACCACTCGTTGTAATTTTATCTCACCCGCCGTGTAATCTTTGATGACATCACCTTATTCCCTTAATTCCGGGGTTTTTAATACCGCAACCACCCAACGGATCTTTTGCTACATATTCACCTATCCCGAAAACCTAGGCGCCATTATCGCAGATTCTGACTTGTCGCCTCGATCTCTGCCTTGACAGCATCGATTCCCATTCCGGCCCTTTAAATAACGCAGGAGAAATGGGGGGGGGGAGCTCCGTCAACTACCTCCATCTCTTCTCTCGTCTTCCTCGCGCTCTTCCTCTTCCTGCGCCAGCACCACGGCGTCATCACCGGCTCCTGAAGCTCCTCCGTCGACCGTGGTCTTCCAGGCGCCGTCAAGTCAACAAGAAGCACGAACTTCTCCACTTTCGTCCCCGGCACCGGTCTCCTTTCCTCAGGTACAGACATTCCCTTATTAGGATTAAGCCGAGAATGACATGGCCATAGTTCCCGCGAGCTAGCTCCGTGACGCGACAAACGTCCCTTCCTGCTTTAGATTCGCTTTATATCTTCGTAGTAGATTCAGGAAGTGGCAAACCATGGCCACTTTATCGCGTCCTTTCGTTATCTTAAGCCTTCACGTCGTGGATCCAATACTGTCTCTGCCTTATGTTCATAGCCTTTCATCATTTTCCGAGCATTATTCCTTTATTTTGATCCACTCGTAGATCCATAGTTTACTGCTTGTTTTTAGAAACATGTTTGTTCGTCTCCTGAGAACATCCCTAAGGAAAAAGAACCCTTGAGAGTCGCTGTTTAGCTCCCGCTTCCGTAGCGACTTAAATTTATCACCATAGCTATGCCCCCTTCCTTTCCAATTGAAGAGCGAGTTACAATATTTCAAAGATACTTCCATGAATCGCCCGAGTAGCGAGTTATGATGTATGCCACCCATTGGCGAGTCACCAAATCCTTCTTGAACATACTGTAGAACCACACTGGCGAGTTGGAACACTTCATAGTTTTTACTGAATCGCCTTGTTCCCCTCTCTTTTCTAGTCATGGCTATTTCGAAGTGCAATTGGTTACCAACAAAAATCGATGACGCTACTCTCGAGAAGTTTGTTAAGGAGGGTCTTCTTGACAACAAGGAAACCATTGGTTGGAGAACCGCCCCGGATAAGTTGATTCCCAATCCCGCTGCAGGAGAAGTAGTCATCTTCACCGATTACCTTGAACGAGGTTTTAAACCGCCCGGGTCAAAGTTTTTTCAAGACGTCTTGCATTTTCTTAACGTCCATCCTCAAGACCTGGGACCCAACTCCATCAGCAACCTTTGCTAGTTCCAGGTCTTTTGTGAGGTATACTTGCAGAGAGAGCCCACAGTTCCTTGATTTTGGAACTTCTTCCATTTGAATCGCCAGACTAAGTTTACCAACGGTCCCAACCATGAACTTGGAGGAGTCAACATTCAAAGACGTCGCGAGCGTGGATTTCCATCACTCCTTCTGCCCAGCCATCCCAAGGGCTGGGCCGAGTCATGGTTTTATTGCCGAGACACCTCTCCACCTGGCAAAAACCCACTCCCGGGTTTCAGAGAAGACCGCCTGCCTATGGACTTCAAACTGCCCGAGAAACTCACAGAAGAGGAAGAGTCGGAATTTGTCCCTGTTTTCTCTGAGTTACGGTCTTTGACCAACAATGGGCTCATCGGGATTGATCTGTTCCGTTGCTGGGTCGAGTGGAATATTCTTCCCTTGAGTCGCCAAGACGGGTTAATGTATGAATATGATGGTACGGTAAACCATCTGAAGTGCTTCCACCACAAAATACTCTCAGAGAGTGACATTGTTGGAATCATCAAGAAGCTAACCGGTGAGCATTTGGAAGAATGTGCCAAGATTGGGCTCAAGGCCTTCTACCGCTCCAACCTGGTGCCGCCAGTAAGAATCCAAGCCGCCTTTCATTTCTTTACACTTACCAATGCTCTTGGTTTAAAATTCCCTTCTATTCGTTAGAAAAGTGATCCATTTTGGCGAAGGGGCCCCAAAGTGACCGCCCAAAAGAACACCAAGCCGCCACCAAAGAAGAAGAAGAAAACAAGCAAAGGTAAAGCCGCCGCTAAAGATTCATCTGTTGTCGGCGAGTCACGAGCTGACGAAGAGCAGTCAGAGGTAAAACTTCCCCCTCACTCATTACCTGTGTGTTCCGACTCACGCTTATACCATGCGCCTTTATGTGTAGGACGAGGACAATGAGAGCCAAGATGATGCGGTCGAGGTAATTTCTATTTCTTCTGACTCACCTTCCCCTTCTCCTAGACCAGCCAGACGGATCTGTGGGAAAGTGCCCATGTCTCACCCATATGCTTATATGGACCCTAATTTCCTTTTGAAGAAAGCAAGATATATCCCCAAGCGCAAAACCCGTAGTCACTCTGGCGACTTAATCTCTGGACTACTTGAGAAGACAACCGGTCGGAAGCGCACCAGCGAGGTACACTTTCGTTTTACCATACCCTTCCTTGTGTAAAATATGATTCTCAACTTCCTTAACTTCTAATCTTTTATTCTACCAGACTTCTCCCCCTACATCTGGTGACTCAGCAATATCAACTCTCCCGCCGATGGTTCATGTGCAAGGGTGAGTCCCTTTGTTAATCCCAATTTCTTCTAAATAACGATATGTGCTTTTAATCTTGGTGCCTTTGTCTCAAAGCGCAAGCGAAGAGAAGGAAAACTGGCGACTTATCTTCTGCTCCTAAAACAACCGAAGCCTTAGGTACGAGCGCTTCTGTCCTAGATATTGATGAGGAGCAAGCGGCGGCTCTTGATATTCGTGTGGACGATATTCCCAATGTCCGGGATGACTCGCCCGTAATTTTGAAGGAAACTGCTGACAAGGTTAACCCGCCAAGCCCTCTCAAGGCGACTGAAGATCCAGATGATGTCGTAGTCACCGATACTGGCTACCCTACTCCTCCGGTTGCGGTACTGTCCAAGCATACCCCGAAAGAATCTCGTCCTTCCACTGATCAAGACACCAGTCAATTCAAGCTCCCCCATTATGAGAAGCTGGAATTTGACCAACTTTGCTCTGGCTTCGCAAGTCGCCTAGAGACGAGTTATGAGATGAACAAAAGCTTGATTCATCTTATGAAGGTTAAGCATGAGGTACGTCTACTTATGTATTCTCTTCCACCCATTAGCCTTCCAAGGGCCGGGTCATATTTTGAAAGATGAGCCGGGTCTCAAATATAATTAAAATCTTCAACCTGCAGCCCCCAAGGGCCGGGTCATCTTTTGAAAGATGAGTCGTGTCTTGAATATAGTTAAAATCTTCAACCTGCAGCCCCCAAGGGCCGGGTCATCCTTTGAAAGATGAGCCGGGTCTTGAATATAGTTAAAATCTTCAACCTGTATCCCCCAAGGGTCAGGTCATCTTTTGAAAGATGAGTTGGGTCTTGAATATAGTTAAATTCTTCAACCTGTAGCCCCCAAGGGTCGGGTCATCTTTTGAAAGATGAGCCGGGTCTTGAATATAGTTAAAATCTTCAACCTGTAGCCCCCAAGGACCGGGTCATCTTTTGAAAGATGAGTCGGGTCTCAAATATGGTATGACTTTGAATAAAATCGTACATTAGCCCCAAGTGTTAGGAGTATTGCTTGCAATAATGTTGAAACTTGTCTCCCCAAATTTTATGTGCAGGAGTCTGTGACCCAGACTGAGTCGGCTTTAGCCGACTTAAGGAAGAATCTGGCTGAACAACAAGATGCACAATCTGAGTCGGAGAGGAAATACCACTTGATTCTGGCTGAGTTGGAGAGGATGAAAGTTGACCATCAAAAACTGGAGAAGAAAGCCAAAGCTTACCAAGCCGCCATCCTTAAGCGTGCTGAGCAAGCTGAGGAAAAATTGGAAGCCGCCCAGCAAGAGCTTTCCGGATTAAAAAAGCACATTTCCAACATGACTGTCGTTATGTTTGGTAAGCATTAACCCTTGCCTTTTGAAGAAATAATCTGGTCTCCCAAAAACTATCAAATACTGATGTCTCCTTTGTAGGTTCACGAGCCTCCAATCTTCCAGACGACTGCATGCTGAAGCTAAAGGCTATATATACTTTCACAGAGCAGCTATATACCAGGGGCGTGCTGACGATTAAGGCGGTGATGGGCAGCAAGGAGCCAGTCGAAACCATCAAGAATATGCTCAACTATCTGTCCAGATTGCCTCCTCAAATAGAGGAACTTAAAAGATCACCCGCCCAGAAAGGAGTCCTGAACACCCTGAGTCGGTGTTTAGCCTATGCCCTGGAGCTCAAACCAGAAGAAATAGCCGCTGGCTATCCTGAGCTGAAGGACGACGGGTCAGAGTTCACCGAGGAGGACTACCACCGAGTTATCATAGATTCCCGCTTCTCAGTGACTCAACTGGCAGCCAACTTGGATTTGAATAAATACCAAGCCGCATATGACGAGAAGAAAAAGAAGGTGACGCCTCCCTCGTACCAAATTGCTAGCTTGGTTCCTCGTTGACCCAAGAATCCTTTTGACCTTGACATGGAACTATCCCTCTTCCTTGAGTATGAAGATGAGTTCGTTGCCCTATCCAAGTGTAATTGGAAACTGGGCGACTTAAAAATCAAAGACAAAGAGAGCTCAAGGCAAGGTGACTCGGAGGCGGCTTGATTCGTCCCTAGGTGTGAGTGTGACTTTAAGAAGACAATCTGATCCTTTCTTCACTAGGGGATGATACCCTTTTTGGCCATGCGAGCCATGTAATAGCTTGTTAGATTTTGTGGAACAACAATCAGTCAGTAGTACCTTTTGATGGAACCTTTTCTGAACCACTTTTATTCCTTGAATCTATGCGTGAATCGCGTGTTAATTTGATGAACCAGGGAGTGTCATAATTTGACAAAAAAGTCTTCACCTTATGTGTCAGGAAAAACATAAGCCGACTCAATGAGTGCATGGCAAAGAATAGACCCGCCCCCTGGATTATGGCAAAAAATAGATCAGCCCCCTGGGTTATGGCAAAAAATAGATCAGCCCCCCGGGTTATGGCAAATAGTGGTTAAGAAAAATGAGTCGGGGCGAGTTATAACCAAAGGCCAACACAAAGATATTAGGAAACCTTGTGGTCTTGCCATCAAGAAATTAAATTTTATCGACTCAGTGAGCTACGACAGGATAAGACGAGTTTGCAAAACTCTAGTGCTACCCTTAGAAGGCTTTTGCAAAAAAGCCTTGTTGTTTTTGACCGGCTAATCAGGCGCGAGTCAAGCTTCCGTGAAGCAGGTTCAATGAACCAATGGTTTCTCTATTTCCCATGTGTGACTCTGGCCGGTACCTTTTATGTTTTAACCAAGGCGAGTTCAGGGTCGAAATGACGGATTGACTCGCCCTGAGTACATAGGTCCATGTGGCGACTTGTTCAACACATATTCCAGTATAACCATTTGTAATGCGGTAATTTTTCGCTAGCCAAGAGGGTATTCAGGCTGAACTCAATGAGTGGAAGCCCCCAAGTGACCTATGATTCAGGAAAAAGATGGGCATAGGATCACAGAAGCATATACGCTCTTACTGCGAAACGACTTGGGGACTAGTAGCCCCTATGTAAGCCAACTTAATTCTCAAAACCACATAAGGCGCCTATGTTTGAACCATGCAACGTGGCAACGTTGGTCCTCTTTGGCTTTATCAAGGCCCAGTTTTGAAGTAAGTGCAGCATGGCGACTTACGCTCTTTGACTTTGATAGCGTCCATGTTTGGACGACTTATAGAACAATAAAGACTCATGCTTTCAAAAGCTGAAACGGCAAAGGACCCCGAAATTCATGGGTGCCGGCTTTATTGCTTTCATAATTCATGGATTACAATTTTTTGAAAACTAGTAAAAAAGGGAGATAATGGCCCTAAGTGTAGTAAGGCCGCAGATGGGCTATGTTCCAGGGGCGAATTGTCTCAACCTCTGTAGTTGGCCGATCCGGGCGAAGATCCACCAAGTAATATGAGCCGTTTCGAAGATTCTTGCTGATGACAAACGGTCCTTCCCACGGTGGTGATAGCTTGTGCATACTAGTATGATCTTGAATCAAACGTAGCACCAAGTCGCCTTCTTGGAAAGTCCGGCTCTTGACCTGGCGGTTGTGGTAACGTCGCAAGTCTTGTTGGTAAATCGCCGATCGTGATGCGGCCAAGTCACGTTCCTCCTCCAAGGCGTCCAACTGGTCTTGTCGCGCCAGCTCGTTGTCCTATTCCATATAGGCAGCGACTCGTGGTGAATCGTGTTTGATGTCACTTGGTAACACCGCTTCTGCTCCGTAGACCAGACAGAAAGGAGTAAAACCCATGGAGCGATTTGGAGTTGTCCTGATGCTCCATAATACTGACGGCAACTCCTCCACCCAACACCCTGGAGTACGTTCCAAAGGCACCATGAGCCGAGGCTTAATCCCCCACAATTTTTCCTGATTCGCCCTTTCCGCCTGCCCATTAGACTGGGGATGTGCAACCGCGGAAACATAAAGCCGGATATGCTCTCTTGAACAAAACTCTTGCATTGCACCTTTGGATAGATTAGTACCATTGTCAGTAATGATACTATGAGGATATCCGAATCTGAAAATCAGTTTCTTCAAGAATTTGACGGCCGTATCTGCATCACAGCTACTAACAGGTTCCGCCTCCACCCACTTGGTAAACTTGTCAACCGCCACCAATAGGTGAGTCTTTTTAGTGCAAGACATCTTGAAAGGGCCAACCATATCAAGCCCCCAGAATACAAACGACCAAGTGATTGGTATCATCCGCAATTCTTGAGCCGGCACGTGCATCTGACGTCCAAATTTATGGCAGCCATCACATCGGTGAATGATCTCCTCTGCGTCTGCATGAGCCGTCAGCCAATAGAACCAATGTCTGAAGGCCTTAGAAACCAAGGATCGGGACCCAACATGATGACCACAATCGCCCGGGTGAATCTCATTAAGGATCATACATCCTTCTTCAGGAGAGATGCATCTTTGAAATACCCGTGAGGTGCTTCGTTTGTGTAACTCACCATTGTGTATGACCATGGATTTACATCGACGGACGATTTGGTGAGCTAATAACTCATCGGTAGGTAGCTCGCCTCTGGTGAGATATGCCATGTAAGGGGTCTCCCAGTCTGAAGTAGCGTGAAGAGCCGCCACGAGTTGAGACTCGGGGTCCGGTACCGCTAAATCTTCCTCTGAAGGCAGTTTTACCGAGGGGTTATGCAATACATCCAAAAAGACATTGGGATGAACTGGCTTACATTGTGAACGGAGATGGGAAAGAGCGTCCGCTACTTCGTTAAGTCACCGATCGATGTGATCCACATGATAACTATTGAAGTGACCCGCTACATCTGACACAGCTCGTCGGTAAGCCACCATCAAAGGGTCTCGTGAATCCCAGGTGCCAGAAACCTGCTGTGCCACCAGATCTGAATCGCCTAGACACCTGACTCGCGTGAGGTTCATCTCTTTGGCGAGTCGCAAACCATGGAGCAAGGCCTCGTACTCCACTGCATTATTGGTACATGGGAACATGAGCCGAAGGACATAGCAAAACTTGTCACCTTGAGGCGAAGTTATCACCACTCCAGCCCCCGAGCCTTCCAATTGCCTGGACCCGTCGAAATAGATGGTCCAATAAGTATGATCGGGCCTCTCCTCCGGGATTTGTAACTCGGTCCAATCATTGATGAAATCCACAAGTGCTTGAGATTTGATGGCCGTCCGAGGTGTATACCGCACATGATGGGATCCGAGCTCGATGGCCCACTTAGCAATCCGTCCAGTGGCCTCTCGATTCTGTATGATGTCGCCGAGGGGGGCGGAACTGACAACCATGATCGGGTGTTCCTGGAAGTAGTGCTTCAGCTTCCGACTCGCCATAAACACCCCAAAAACCTGCTTCTACCAATGTGGGTAACGTTGCTTGGAGAGGGTGAGGACCTCGCTGATGAAATACACCGGTCGCTGGACCGGATACTCCTTTCCTTCTTCTTCCACTCGACAACTACTACCACGTTGACTGCCTTGGAATTGGCTGTAATGTACAGGAGCATAGGTTCCTTATCCGCCGGAGCCGCCAACACTCGCGGGTTAACTAATTGTCGCTTCAAGGCTTCAAAAGCTTCGTCGGCTTCGTCCGTCCATACGAAACGATCAATTTTCTTGAGCAACTGATAGAGAGGGATGGCCTTCTCCCCGAGGCGACTTATAAAGCGCCTCAGAGCTGCAATTCGACCCGCCATACGCTGGACCTGGTTAACGTTGGCCGGTCTCCCCAGTGAGGTAATTGCCTCAATCTTGTCCGGGTTGGCCTCAATGCCACGCTCCGACACCAAGAAACTCAATAACTTCCCCACGGGGACACCAAAAACGCACTTGGTGGGGTTAAGCCTCATCTGGTAAACGCGCAGGTTGTCAAAGGTTTCGTTGAGATCCTCCAAGAGCGACTCCTTTCGGTGAGACCTGACCACGATGTCATCCACATAAGCGTGGACAGTACGGCCTATCTGGTTGTGCAAGCAATTTTGGATGCAACGCCGATAAGTCGCCCCCGCACTCTTGAGCCCAAATGGCATAGACACGTAATAGAAGGCCCCGAATGGGGTTATGAAGGATGTCTTCTCCTGATCCGCCACTGCCATCTTGATCTGATGGTATCCCGAATAAGCGTCCAAGAAACACACATGTTCACAACCCGCCATCGAGTCAATAATTTGAGCAATGTGGGGAAGGGCGAAGGGATCCTTCGGACATTCTCTGTTGAGGTCAGTGTAGTCGATGAACATGCAGAAAGTGCCGTTCTTTTTGAGCACCAGGACTGGGTTATCCAACCATTCATGATGGAAAACCTCGATGATAAACCCGGCGGCCAGAAGCCGGGCTACTTCCTCTCCGGTCGCCTTACGACGCTCTTCACTGAACCTGCAAAGGTACTGCCGAACTGGCTTATCTTTAGGGTCAGTATTAAGATGGTGCTTAGTGAATTCTCTCGGTACACCTGGCATGTGAGAAGGTTTCCATGCAAAGATGTCCCAATTCTCAAGGATGAATTCGATGAGCGTGCTTTCCTATTTGGGGTTGAGACCCGCCCCAATAGTGAACTGCTTGGTGGAGTTGCCAGGTGTAAAGTCTATAACCTTGGTGTCGTCCGTCCGTTTAAACTTGAGGGGCGGCTCAGAATCGATGGTTGGCCTCATGAGCGGCGTCATGTTTGCCAGGTCAACATTAGCTTGGTGAAATTTGAGCTCCTCAGCTGCGCAAGCCGACTCGGCGTAAGCTGCGTCTCCTTCTACACATTCTTGAGCTATCTTCCTATATCCGCTGATGGTAATAGGACCCTTAGGGCCGGGCATCTTGAGTTTGAGATAGACATAGCAAGGGCAGGCCATGAATCTGGCGTACGCCGACCGTCCAAACAACACATGATAGGGGCTCTTGATTTTGACCACTTCGAACAGGAGAGACTCGCTCGTGTAATTTGACTCTCTGCCAAAGGCCACGTTAAGTTTAATCCGCCCAATTGGACACGCCAACTTACCGGGGACATTGCCATGGAAGACCGTGGATGATGGCATCAGGTCTTTCTCCAAGAGGTTCATCCGTTATAAAGTATCGAAGTATAAGATGTTGATGCTGCTGCCTCCATCCATGAGGACCTTGGAAAGGGTGTACCCTTCAACTTGGGGAGCCACAACCAAAGCCAAGTCGCGAGGGTTGTCTACTCGGGGGGGGGGGGGGGATGGTCTTCCCCGCTCCAGGTTATGGGCTGTTCAGACCAGTGAAGGTATCGAGGGAGCGTCGACTCAGCTATCCTGAAGGTTCTGATCTTCACCTTATGATCCCGCTTGCAAGTGCTGGTGGTGAACACGTGATACTGCCCGCTGTTCAATTGTTTGGGGTTATTCTGAAAGCCACGATGATCTTCCTGTCGCTGGGGATCCCCTTGTAGGGGGGGGGTTGCTGGAACACTCCCGACGGGTGGTACTGCTGATTGTAAACTTGGTACTGCCCAGCGTTGGGCTGTGACCCGCCTTGTGATCCCGGATTAGGAAAACCACCGAACGGGACCTAGCATGACCCGGATGCGCCGGGTTGTTCCTGTCACTCGCCCTGTTCACCACCTTGACCTGTTCTGAGCACCTCGGCCTGGAATTCCTGCATCACGTAGCAATCCTCCCAAGAGTGAGTCGCCGGTCCCTCCGCCGTGCCGTGCTGCGGACAAGGGCCTTTGAGAATCTCGTGATAATTGCGCGGTTTCTTCCCACCAAAGCCCTGCTTCTTCTGGCACGGGTTTCCGTTGCCGATATTAGTATTAGCGACAAACTCCGTACGACCTTCCTGTTGTCTCTTTTTGCCGTGCCCACCGGAGTGGTGGTTGCCCGGGCTCTGAAACTGAGAATAGCCCTTGTGTAATTCGCCCTTCCTAGCGGTACTAACTTTGTCGTCGTCCTCCCCGGGATCCTTGGTGTCGTCCGACTCAGCATACCTAGTGAGGGTATCCATTAATTTGCTCATGTCTTGTACTTTCCGCTTAAGTCGCCCTAGCTTTAATACCACAGGTTCGTAATGGCAGTTCTTCTCTAGGATCAACACCGCCTGAGCCGCCGGGATGCCTTCTGATGAATGAATAACTTCCGTGACTCGCCGGGTCCAATGGTGGGCCGACTCATCCGGTCGATGACCGCAGTGCTGTAGGTCGACGATGGTCATCGGGCGTTTGCAAGTCCCTCTGAAATTCTTGATAAAGCGCTCTTTTAGCTCCGGCCAGGTGTTGATGGAGTGTGGTAAGTTTTTCAACCACGCACGTGTCGTCCCTTCGAGCATCATAGTGAAGTACTTAGCGCAGACCGCCTCATTTACGTTGAGCATGTCCATCGCGAGTTCGAACTCTCGATCCATGAACCTGGTTCGATATCCAGCGAGTAATTAGGGACCTTCCGGGGCCCTTTGAAGTCCTTTGGCATTCGCTCGTTGCGCAGAACCGGTGCAAGACACGATACCCTGATGTGCTTACCTCCGGCGTCCAGGGGCGTGGGAGGTCATGACGTGTAAGCCGGGTAGACCTGACCCGCCGCGGCTGCTGTTTCTATTTGACGCGCAGCTCGTGCCGCGTCCAGATATCTTGAGCTCGCATTTCGGGCATCCCGAGCGGGTAATGTTGAGGGAATCGCCGCGGCCCGCTGGTTACCGCGGATAAGTCCTTGTGGCGACTCCTGGTGTGGCTTGCTACTGCAACAAAAGACCTTCCAACGGCGCCAGAAATAGGCACGTCAAGAGGAGAATACTTGGCTTGATCTTTCTACTGCAGCTACGCCTTAAGGGACTTCCTAGGCAAGTGTGCAAAGGATTTCCCCGTGGCCTTGGAGCCTTGCGTTGGTGTTCCCTCGAAGCGGAAAGGGCGATGTAGCGTAGCGGTGGTAAGTATTTCCCTCAGTTTGAGAACCTAGGTATCAATCCAGTGGAGGAGTATCTCAAGATCCTGCACAAACACAAAAACTTGCTCCCAACTCTATGAAGGGGTTGTCAATCCCTTATAGATTATTTGCCAAGTGAGAACTGAAAGCAACAAGTAACAAAGAAAAGTAAAAGCGGAGATGTAAATGATGGATGTGAATAGACCCAGGGGCCGTAGTGTTTACTAGTGGCCTCTCTCATGAAAGCAAGTAGACGGAGGGTGAACAAATTACTGTCGAGAAATTGATAGAACCGCGCAAAGTCGTGACAATATCTATGCAATGATTACTTTATAGGCATCATGTCCAAAACAAGTAGACCGATACTGTCTACATCTACTACTATTACTCCACACGTCGACCGCTATCCAGCATGCATCTAGTGTATTAAGTCCGTAAGAACAGAGTAACGCCTTAAGCAAGATGACATGATGTAGAGGGATAATCTCAAACCAATGATAAAAACCACATCTTTTTACCCTGGATGGAAACTACTTGATGTGTGCCTTGCTGCCCCTACTATCACTGGGAAAGGTCACCACATTGCAGAACCCAAAACCAAGCACTTCTCCCATTGCAAGAATCATAGATCTAGTTGGCCAAACAAAACCCAAGACTCGGAGAGACTTACAAGGATATCAAATCATGCATATAAGAAATCAGCAAAGACTTAAATATATATCATAGATAATCTGATCACAAATCCACAATTCATCGGATCTCGACAAACACACCGCCAAAGAAGATTATATCAGATAGATCTCCATGAAGATCATGGAGAACTTTGTATTGAAGATCCAAGAGAGAGAAGAAGCCATCTAGCTACTAACTACGGACTCATAGGTCTGAAGTGAACTACTCACGAGTCATTGGAGGGGCGATGATGATGATGAAGAAGCCCTCCAACTCCAAAGTCCCCTTCGGCAGGGTGCCGGGAAGGGTCTCCAGATGATATCTCACGGAAACGGAAGCTTGCGGCGTCGGAAAAATATTTTCGAGGCTCCCCTGATTTTTTGCGGAATATTTGGGAATTTATAGGCCAAAGATCTAGGTCAGGGGGCGGCCTGGGAGGCCACAAGACTGCCCACCGCCGCCTCCCCCTGGTGGCCGAGTGGGGGCTTGTGGGCTCCCTGGAGCCCACCTGGCTTGGCCCAAAGGCCCCCTAATCTTCTTCCGTCCGGGAAAAAATCATTTCGGGGTTTTTCTTCCGTTTGGACTCCATTCCAAAATCAGATCTAAAAAGAGTCAAAAACACGGAAAAAACAGGAACTGGCACTTGGCACTGAATTAATAAGTTAGTCCCAAAAAAGATATAAAAGGTACATAAAACAACCAAAGAAGACAAGATAACAGCGTGAAACCATCAAAAATTATAGATACGTTTGAGACGTATCAAGCATCCCCAAGCTTAACTCCTGCTCGTCCTCGAGTAGGGAAGGGATAAGAATGAATTTTTGATGCTTTCATGCTACCTAGCATAGGTGTCCTTTTTAATTCCTCTTATGTGACGTGAATGTTCGGATCCATTAGATTCAAAACAATAGTGTGCTATTGACGTGGAAACAATAATAATTCAAGCAAGATAGCAAAGTAATCATGAACTTTCAAAATAACAAGGACAAAAGAAAGTTATCCCTACAAAAGCATATAGTCTGTCTATGCTCTATCATCATTGCACAACGAATTTAAATCATGCACAACCCTTGTATTGGCCAAGTAATTGTTTCACACCTTTACTTTCTCAAACCTTTTCAACTCTCACGCAATACATGAGCGTGAGCCATGGTTATAGCACTATGGATGGTGTGGAATGTAGTGGAGGTTGCAAGACAAAAAGGAGAAGATAGTCACATTAACTAGGCATATCAATGAGCTTTGGAGATGCTCGTGAATATATATCAATGTGAATGAGTAGGGATTGCCATACAATTGATGCACTAGAGCTATGAGTATGTGAAAGCTCTTAAAGAAAACTAGTGGGTGTGCATCCAACTTGCTTGCTCACGAAGACCTAAGGAAATTTTGAGGGAGCCTATCATAGGAATATACAAGCCAAGTTATATAATGAAAATTTCCCACTAGCTATATGGTGGTGACAAAACGAGAGACTCTCAATCATGAAGATCATGGGGCTTAATATGCACAAGTGTGGAAAACGTGGTAGCATTGTCCCTTCTCTCTTTTTCTCTCATTTTTTTATTTTGGTGGGCTCTTTGGCCTGTTTTTTTTGGTGGGCTTCTTTGGCCTCTTTTATTTCCTCACATGGGGCAATGCTCCATTAATGATGATCATCACACTTTCAACTCAAAACTTAGAGTAACGATGACTCTATATGGAATGCCTTCGGTAGTGCACCGTGGCAATGATCTAGCATGGCATAGACATCAATGGAAACATCATGCTAGCTATCTTACGATCATGCAATGGCAATGTAGACGTGGTTGCACATGTCATGGTCGTAGTTGCATGGCAATATATCTCGGAATGACTTTGAAAAAGCCATAGTAGGTAGGTATGGTGGCTGTTTTGAGGGAGGCTAATGGTGGGTTTTGTGCACCGGCAAAAGTTGCACGACACTAAGAAGATAGTGATGGTGGAAGGTGAAAGTGCATCTAAACCATGGACTCAACATTAGTCATGAAGAACTCATATACTTGTTGCGAAAGTTTTATTAGTAATCGAAACAAAGCATTCAACGCATACTCCTAGGGGAAGGGTTGGTAGGTATAAACCATCGCGCGATCCCGACCGCCACGGAAAGGATGACAATCAATAGACTAATCATGCTCAGATTTCATCACATAGCGGTTCACCATACGTGCATGCTACGGGAATCACTAACTTCAACACAAGTATTTCTAGATCCACAACACCTTACTAGCATGAATTCAATATTACCATAACCACAACTCAAAACTAATTGAGATGAATCAAACTTCTCTAACTATTTAATGCACATGAAGGTGGAAGTTTTCGTATCCCTCTGGATAACTACCCCTTTTGAGACTAATTTCAAAGCATAGATCAACTACCAAGCCACACACCACTATGCTCTAAAAGATATAAGTGAAGCACAGAGAGCAAAAGTATCTAGCTCAAAAGATATAAGTGAAGCACATTGAGCTGAATTGTCTACCAAAAGATATAAGTGAAGCTCGACAAAATCACGGTGTGTGCATGTCTCTCTCTCTAGTTGTGCAGAAAGGATGATTGTGACACAACAAATATAAAAGACTCCTATGATACAAGATGCTCCAAGAAAAAACACATAACATGTGGTGAATAAAAATATAGCCCCAAGTAATGTTACCGATGGATTGAAGACGAGAGAGGGGATGCCTTCCCGGGGCATCCCCAAGCTTAGGATTTTAAGGCATCCTTGAATATCTTGGGGTGCCTTGGGCATCCCCAAGCTTGAGCTCTTTCCACTCTTTATCTCTTTTTCCATAAGAACTTCACCCAAAACGTGAAAACTTCACAACACGAAACTTAAACAGAAACTCGTGATAACATTAGTACAAGAAAGCAAACCACCACTTCCTTAGGTACTGTAGCAAACTTACATTCTACTTGTGCTGATGTTGGTTTACTATGATTTCAATATTCCATGGCTAATACCCCCCGATACTATCCATAGTTTCATCAAAATAAGCAACCAACACAACAAAAATAGAATCTGTTAACAGCAGACCAGTCTGTAGCAATTTGTATATTTCGTATACCAATGGTACTTCAAAAATTCTTAAAAATTACGAAAGTCTGAAGCATTTGTGTAGAAATCAGCATCAAGAAGAATCAACTCAAAAGCTCTTACGAAAAAAAAACGAAAATTCTTTTCGTGAGCAGAAAGTTTCTGTCTTTTCCAGCATGACCAAACGATCACCCCCAAGACTAATCATAACGGTTTTGCTTGGCGCAAACACAAAAAGAAACACAAAAAACACAATCATAACAGAATTATGAAAGTGTGGAAAACACAAAACAGAAAGAAAAATGATATATTTGTTGGGTTGCCTCCCAACACGCGCTTTTGTTTAACGCCCTTAGCTAGGCGAAAGTGATGGAATCACGTATAGTCATCTTTGGTGCTCAAACCATAGGTAGCCCTGATCATAGATTCATAAGGCAATCTTATTTTCTTTCTAGGAAAGTTCTCCATGCCCTTACTTAAAGGAAATTGAAATCTAATATTCCCTTCCTTCATATCGATGATAGCACCAATAGTCCTTAGGAAAGGTCTACCAAGAATAATGGGACATGTAGGTTTGCAATCTATGTCAAGTACAATGAAATCCATGGGTACATAGTTCTTATTTGCAACAATAAGAACATCATAGATCCTCCCCATGGGTTTCTTGATAGTAGAATCCACAAGATGCAAATTAAGAGAACACTTTTCAATCTCATGAAAACCAAGAATATCACATAAAGACTTTGGAATCGCGGAAACACTAGCACCCAAATCACACAAAGCATTGCACTCATAGTTTTTGATCTTGATTTTGATAGTAGGTTCCCACTCATCATGAAGTTTTCTAGGTATAGAGACTTCTAGTTCGAGCTTCTCTTCAAGAGATTTCATCATAGCATCTACGATATGGGCGGTAAAGGCTTTGCTTTGGCCATAAGCATGTGGAGAGTTTGCAATGGATTGCCTCAAAGGAATGCATTCAAACAAGGAGAAATTATCATAATTGAATTCCTTGAAATCCAAAGTGGGAGTTTCATTACTACCCAAATTTTTGACTTCTTCTACTCCACTCTCCACACCTTTATCATCAAGATAGGTGCACTCCGAATCATTGGGGCGTTTTTCAACCAAAGTGGATTCATATCCAGCCCCTCCATAAGTAGGTTTGACACGCGAAAACAAAGATTCAAGAGGAGACACACCAAGCACTTTAAGATCTTCGTGATTTGCATCACTAGAACGCACCCTTTTAAACCATTCATGTCTAGCGCGAATTTGGGCGGTTCTTTCTTTGCTCTCATTCATGGAGATACACATAGCTTTCAAAGTTTCATCCAAGTTGACCTTGGGAGGAGCACATCTAATTTTCAAAGCATCAATATCACAAGACATCCTATCAACGCTCTTAGCCAAATCGTCTATTTTGAGTAGTTTTTCCTCTATGGACGCATTGAAAATCTTTTGAGAGTTGACGAACTCTTTGATATTACTCTCTAAATCAGAGGGTAATTTGTTGTGATTTCCATAAGTGTTGTTGTAGGAATTGCCATAATTTATAGAGGAGTTACTAGGAAAAGGCCTAGGAACATAGTTTCCTCTAAAAGCATTATTGTTGCCAAAATTGTTCCTACCAACAAAATTCACGTCCAAACTAGCGTTGCTACTCTCAATCGAAGAAGATAGTGGTATGTCATTAGGATCTACGGTAGCGTTTCTACTAGCAACTAAATTCATCAACTCGTCCATTTTAGCACTAAGTGAGTTAATCTCTTCTATAGCGTGCACCTTTTTGCTAGCAGACGACCTTTCAGTGTGTCACTGAGAGTAATTGGTCATGATATTGTCTAGGACTTTTGTAGCGTCTCCTAACGTGATTTCCATGAACGTTCCACCTGAGGCGGAGTCCAAGATATTGCGAGAAGCGAAATTCAAGCTAGTGTAAAAGATTTGTATAATCATCCACAAACTCAAGCCATGAGCGGGACAATTTCTAATCATAAGCTCCATCCTCTCCCAAGATTGTGCAACGTGTTCATGATCAAGTTGCTTGAAATTCATGATATTGTTACGTAAGGAGATGATCTTAGCCGGTGGAAAATACTTGGATATGTAAGCAAATTTGCACTTATCCCAAGAATCGATACTATTTTTAGGCAAAGAAGAAAACCAAGTTTTTGCGCGATGTCGCAACGAGAAAGGAAAAAGTTTCGACTTAATCACGTCATTATACACATGTCTTTTCTTTTGCATATCGCAAAGCTCAATGAAGGTATTGAGATGGGATGTGACATCTTCACGAGGAAGGCCAGAGAATTGCTCTTTCATAACAAGATTCAGCAAAGCTGCGTTGACTTCATACGATTCCGCACTAGTGGTTGGAGCAATCGAAGTACTAATAAAATCATTATTATTAGTGCTCGAGAAGTCGAAAAGTTTCGTGTTTTCAGCCATGATGACTTCAACAAACAAACAAGCACACAAGCAAGCAAGAAAACCGTCAAGGGCAAAAGAAAATGGCGAAGGCGAAAGGCAAATGAAAACGGCAAATGTGAAGTGGGGGAGAGGAAAACGAGAGGCAACTGGCAACAAAAGTAAATGCAAGAGAAGAGTTTGTGAGACCTACTTGGATAGATCCTGATTTCTCCTCCTAGGCAACGGCGCCAGAAATACATCTGCTACTACAACAAAAGACCTTCCAACGGCGCCAGAAATAGGCACGTCGACGGGAGAATACTTGGCTTGATCTTTCTGCTGCGGCTACGCCTTAAGGGACTTCCTAGGCAAGTGTGCAAAGGATTTCCCAGTGGCCTTGGAGCCTTGCGTTGGTGTTCCCTCGAAGCGGAAAGGGTGATGTAGCGTAGCGGTGGTAAGTATTTCCCTCAGTTTGAGAACCAAGGTATCAATCCAGTGGAGGAGTATCTCAAGATCCTGCACAAACACAAAAACTTGCTCCCAATGCTATGAAGGGGTTGTCAATCCCTTATAGATTGTTTGCCAAGTGAGAACTGAAAGCAACAAAGTAACAAAGCAAAGTAAAAGCGGAGATGTAAACGATGGATGTGAATAGACCCGGGGGCCGTAGTGTTTACTAGTGGCTTCTCTCATGAAAGCAAGTAGACGGAGGGTGAACAAATTACCGTCGAGCAATTGGTAGAACCGCGCAAAGTCGTGACGATATCTATGCAATGATTATTTCTATAGGCATCACGGCCAAAACAAGTAGACCGATACTATCTGCATCTACTACTATTACTTCACACATCGACCGCTATCATGCATCTAGTGTATTAAGTCCATAAGAACAGAGTAACGCCTTAAGCAAGATGACATGATGTAGAGGGATAATCTCAAACCAATGATAAAAACCCCATCTTTTTACCTTTGATGGCAACTACTTGATGTGTGCCTTGCTACCCCTACTGTCACTGGGAAAGGTCACCACATGGCAGAACCCAAAACCAAGCACTTCTCCCATTGCAAGAATCATAGATCTAGTTGGCCAAACAAAACCCAAGACTCGGAGAGACTTACAAGGATATCAAATCATGCATATAAGAAATCAGAAAAGACTCAAATATATATCATAGATAATCTGATCACAAATCCACAATTCATCGGATCTCGACAAACACACCGCCAAAGAAGATTACATCAGATAGATCTCCATGAAGATCATGGAGAACTTTGTATTGAAGATCCAAGAGAGAGAAGAAGCCATCTAGCTACTAACTACGGATCCGTAGGTCTGAAGTGAACTACTCACGAGTCATTGGAGGGGAGATGATGATGATGAAGAACCCTCCAACTCCAAAGTCCCCTTCGGCAGGGTGCTGGGAAGGGTCTCCAGATGAGATCTTGCGGAAACGGAAGCTTGCGGCGGCGGAAAAGTATTTTCGAGGCTCCCCTGATTTCTTGCGGAATATTTGGGAATTTATAGCCCAAATATCTAGGTCAGGGGGTGGCCAGGGAGGCCACAAGCCTGCCCACCGCTGCCTCCCCCCTCGTGGCGGAGTGGGGGCTTGTGGGCTCCGTGGAGCCCACCTGGCTTGGCCCAAAGGCCCCCTGATCTTCTTCCGTTCGGGAAAAAATCATTTCGGGATTTTTCTTCCGTTTGGACTCTGTTCCAAAATCAGATCTGAAAAGAGTCAAAAACACAGAAAAAACAGGAACTGGCACTTGGCACTGAATTAATAAGTTAGTCCCAAAAAAGATATAAAAGGTACATAAAACAACCAAAGAAGACAAGATAACAGCATGAAACCATCAAAAATTGTTGATACGTTTGAGACGTATCATGGCTCGCCTAAGGCGTGGAGTGCAGTCGATCGAGGCTATGAGAATTCTGTGCGTGTTGGACCACAGCCGTTTTAGCATCTTGATGGCGTTTCTGGCCTCTATCTCGGCCGGGGAGTTTCCGTAAATCGGCAGGGACTCCAAGTGGCGGGTTGCCGCCAGCACATTGTCCACGGGATTCGAGAAGTGACCCCGTGGCGTCTGTAACTAAGTCGCATGGGCATCCATTGGTTGAGGCGACGGTGGATTGGGCGGTGGAACCGGACCTCCCCTCGGAACAGTTTGTAAAGGTTGATCATGACCCGCCCCGGGGGTGCGCGGGGTGTCGAAAAGGCGAGTTGGATGTAAGTCGGCCGGGATACGCCCGTGGTGCCTCCTTTGGTGAATGGCGTCGGACGCATGTTGCTGTCTCTTGAGCCGCCAGCCTTCGGTGTTCAACCATTCCGTCTCTGCTGCGATCGCAGCCTGCTGCGTCTCCACCCTGGCGGCTTCTCCTTCCATGTCCAGCTGCGCCTTGGCCATCGCCTCCCGCAGCTTTGCTAGCTCGGCGTTGGTAGACTCCTGATTCTCGGACATGACGGTGGTTGCCATACGGCTGGCGACCTCCGCTGCTAATTCCGCCATTGTTTGTGCTGGGGGTTTGGACGTCCCACCGGTCTCGTTGTTGCCAGTTGGATTTTGCTGAGGCTACGCCGACCCCGCCATGTAGATGGCGATTTGTCGATGGGATCTCTCGAGGATCTCGGGGTCCATTGCCAACGACAGCCCTCCGAGTTGTCCTTCCTGGATGGGGTCGACTGAATGTGTCTCACGCATGGATGACTCACCGTCAGAATTGACGGGGGTGATCTCCTGGACCACCGCTTCGTCTTGTACGTCATTTCCCTGCGTAAAACCGACGAAAGTGTGGCGACTCCTGTCCTACCACGTGATGGGGAGAACGTACCTGGCCGGCTCGACGATGTTGGTGGAGGTGTCCGGATCAGGCACGGGCGTCCCAATCATGCCGATGAAGATGTTGATTTTGCCAAAGGGGACTCGGTAGCCAGATTCGACTGAATCGGCTTCCGGCTCCCACAGGGAGTTGTCGATGTATTACCTCCCACGGCGGCTCTTTGTCATGATGTCGGCCGCATAGCTTTCTAACCCTAGTAGGGTTCCCTTCGAGAACTCAACTCCACCGTGCGCTAGCCCCACGGTGGACGCCAACTGTCATGGTTTTGTCACGGCAGATGTCCTCGTGAAATGACTTAAAGATGGATCCATCGCACCTTGGTGGCGAATCGAAGGGGGTGATCGAAAGCGAGACGCAGATTTACCCAGGTTCGACCCCTCGTGAGGAGGTAAAAGCCTACGTCCTGCTTTGTGAGGATTAATGGTGATTTTGATTACAAGGAGGGCGTAACTCGCCTGACCTAGCTTTCAATTCTCTCTAACTCACCTGACCTTTCCCGGGACTCGCCTTTATATAAAGGTCGAGGCCCTAGGGTTTACAAAAGTCCTGCCATGCTACTCCTTGTGGGTTTCCCTATTTCTGAGTCGCTGTGCTCTCCACGATTGGGAACTCCCTTGGTAATATACCATCTGCACGACCTCTTGAACCACCATCTAGCTTCTGGTCCAGGAGACACTCTTTGAATGGTAAGTCGCCCCTTTGATGACCCGACCCACTAAGGGCGGGTTATCTGTAGGTAATATCCCCAACACCGACTGTACACCGTTGCGACAGTTCGTCGTTTCGAGACACCACGTGATGATCGGGTGTGATAGACTCAACGTTCACATACAAAGGGTGCAAAACAGTTGCCCACACGGAACACTCGGGTTAAACTTGGCGAGCCTAGCATGTACAGACATGGCCTCAGAACACAAGAGACCGAAAGGTCAAGCATGAATCATATAGTTGATATGATCAACATGGAGATGTTCACCACTGAAACTATACTCAACTCACGTGATGATCGGATTTGAGTTAGTGGATTTGGATCATGCGCCACTCGAATGACTAGAGGGATGTCTATTTGAGTGGGAATTCTTAAGTAATTTGATTAATTGAACTAATTATCATGAACATAGTCAAAAGGTCTTTGCAAATAGTGTTGTAGCTTGCACTGTAGTTCTACTGTTTTTATATGTTCCTACAGAAAATATGAGTTGAAAGATGATAGTAGCAACTTTGCGGACTGAGTCCGTGAACTGAGGATTGTGCTCATCGCTGCGCAGAAGGCTTATGTCCTTAATGCACCGCTCGGTGTACTGCACATCGAGCGTCGTCTATGGATGTTGCGAGCATCTGACTTACACGTTTTGATGACTACGTGATAGTTCAGTGGGTAACACTTAACAGCTTAGAATTGAGGCGCTGAAGATGTTTTTTAAGGTCACGGAACATATGAGATGTTCTAAGAGATGAAATTGGGATTTCATGCTCGTGCCCATGTTGAGAGGTATGAGACCTACGACAAGATTCTTTGTCTACAAAGTAAAAGGAGAAAAGCTCAATCATTGAGCATGTGCTTAGATTGTCTGAGTGCAACAATCGCTTGAATCAAGTGGGAGTTAATCTTCTAGATAAGATAGTGATGGTTCTCCGAAGTCACTGCCACCAAGCGGCTAGAGCTTCGTAATGAATTATAACATATCAAGGATAAATATGGTGATCCTTGAGCGATTCACAATGTTTGACATTGCGAAAGTAGAAATCAAGTAGGAGCATCAATTGTTGATGGTTAGTAAAACCACTAGTTTCAAGAAGGGCAAGGGCTAGAAGGGATACTTCATGAAACGACAAACCAGTTGTTGCTCTAATGAAGAAACCCAAGGTTGAACCCAAACCCGAGACTAAGTGCTTCTGTTATGAGGGGAACAGTCACTGAGGCAGAGCTACCCTAGATACTTGATAGATAAGAAGGCTGGCTAAGTCGACAGAAGTATATTTGATATGCATGATATTGATGTGTACTTTACTAGTACTCCTAGTAGCACGAGGGTATTAGATACCGGTTCAGTTGATAAGTGTTAGTAACTCGAAATGAAAGCTACGGAATAAACAAAGATTGGCTAAAGGCGAGGTGACGATATGTGTTGGAAGTGTTTCCAAGGTTGACGTGATATAAAATATCGCACACTCCCTCTACCATCGGGATTAGTGTTGAACTGAAATAATTGTTATTTGGTGTTTGCGTTGAGCATGAACATGATTAGATCGTGTATATTGCAATACGATTATTCATTTAAAGAGAATAATGGTTATTCTATTTGCTTGAATAAATACCTTCCATGGTTTATTGAATCTCGATTGTAGTGATACACATGTTCATACTATTGATGCCAAAAGAAACAAAGTAGTAATGATAGTACCACTTACTTGTGGCACTGCCGCTTGAGTCATGTTGGTGTAAAATGCATGAAGAAGCTCCATGTTGATGGATCTTTGTACTCACTTATTTTTGAAACGTTTGAGACATGCAAACCATACCTATTGGTATAAACGCATGAAGAAACTCCTTGCAGATGGATTATTTGGACTCACTTGATTTTGAATCACTTGAGACATGCAAATCATACCACATGGAACAAGAAGTAACTTGCTGGAAGTAATACATTTTAATGTGTGCAGTCCAAATGAGTGCTGAGGCATGCAGTGGATATCGTTATGTTCTTACTTCACTGATGATTTGAGTAGATACAGGAGTATTTACTTGATGAATCACAAGTCTAATATATTGAAAAGTTTAAATCTATTTCAGAGTGAAGATCATCGTGACAAGAGGGTAAACTTTCTACGATAGGATCATAGAGATGAATATCTGAGTTGCGAGATTTGGTACACAGCTAAGACAATGTGGAAATTGTTTCGCAATTCATGCCACCTAGAACACCATAGTGTGATGGTGTGTCCGAACGTCATAGCCGCGCCCTATTTGATATGGTGTATAGTGTGATGTCTCTTATCGAATTACCACTATCGTTTATGGGTTATGTATTAGAGACAACCGCATTCACTTTAAATAGGGCACCGTGTATTTCCGTTGAGATGACAAAGTATGAACTATGGTTTGGACAAACCTGAGCTGTCGTTTCCTTAAAGTTTGGGGGTATGAGGCTTATGCTAAAAAGTTTCAGTTTGATAAGCTCGAACCCAAAGCGGATAAATGCATCTTCATAGGATATCCAAAACAGTTGGGTACATCTCCTATCTCAGATCCGAAAGCAAAGTGTTTGTTTCTATAAACGGGTCCTTTCTATAGGAAAGGTTTCTCTCGAAAGAATTCAGTGAGAGGGTGGTGGAACTTGATGAGGTTATTGAACTGTCAATTCAACCAGTGTGTAGCAGGGCGCAGGAAGTTGTTCCTGTGGCGCCTACGCTAATTCAAGTGGAAACTGATGATAGTGATCACTGAGATTCGGATCAAGTTACGACAAACCACGTAGGTTGACAAGGTCGCGTACTGCTACAGAGTAGTACGGTAACCCTGTCTTGGAGGTCATGTTGTTGAACAACATTGAACCTACGAGCTATGAAGAAGCGATCGTGGGCCTGGATCCCGACAAATGGCTGGAGGCCATGAAATCCGAGAGATGATCCGTGTATAAAACAAAGTGTAGACTTTGGAAGAACTACTTGATGGTTACAAGATTGTTAAGTACATATGGATCTTTAAAAGGAAGACATACGATGATGGTGACATGTCACCATTAAGAAAAGCTCGACTTATCACAAAGATGTTTCCGACAAATTCAAAGAGTTGAGTATGATGAGACTTTCTCACTCGTAGCGATGCTAAAAGTCTGTTGGAATTATGTTAGCAGTTGCTGCATTATTTATGAAATATTGCACATAGGATGTCCAAAGATTGTTTCCTCGACGGTTTCCTTGAGGAAAGGTTGTATATGATACAACGAGAAGGTTTTTTCGATCCTAAGGATGCTAACAAGTATGCAAGCTCCAGCGGTCCTTCTATGGACTGGTGCGAGCATCTCGGAGTTCGAATATACGCTTTGATGAGATGATCAAAGCTTTTGGGTTTATACAAAGTTTATGAGGAACTTGTATTCCCAAAGAAGTGAGTGGGAACACTATAAAATTTCTGATAAGTATATGTGGTTGACATATTGTTGATCGGAAGAAATGTAGAATTTCAGTAAAGAATAAAGGGTTGTTTGAAAGGAGTTTTTTAAAGGAAAACCTGGACAGAGCTACTTGAACATTGAGCATCAAGATCTATAGAGATAGATCAAAACGCTTAATAGAACTTTCAATGAAATGCATCCCTTGACAAGTTTCTGAAGGAGTTCAAAATAGATCAGCAAAGAAGGAGTTCTTGGCTGTGTTGTAAGGTTTGAATTTGAGTAAGACTCAAAATCCCGACCACGGCAGAAGAAAGAGAAAGGACGAAGGTCGTCCCCTATGCCTTAGCCGTAGACTCTAAAGTATGCCATATTGTGTATCGCACCTGATGTGTGCCTTGCCATGAATCTGTCAAGGGGTACAAAGAGTGATCCAAGTTTGAATCACTGAACAACAGTCAAAGTTATCCTTAGTAACTAGTAGGCTAAGGAATTTTGCTTGATTATGGATGTGATTAAAGAGTTCGTGGTAAAGGGTTACGTCGATGCAAGCTTTGACACTAATCCGAATAACTCTGAGTAGTAAACCGGATTCGTATAGTAGAGCAATCATTTGGAATATTTCCAAATAACACGTATTAGCAGCATCTATAGGATGACATAAATATTTCTAAAGCACACACGGATCTGAAAGGTTCAGAACCGTTCACTAAAAACCTCTCTCACAAGCAAGACATGATCGAACCCCAAAACTGTATGGGTGTTAGATTCATTACAATCACATAGTGATGTGAACTACATTATTGACTCTAGTGCAACTGGGAGACTATTGGAAATATGCCCTAGAGGCAATAATAAATTGGTTATTATTATATTTCCTTGTTCATAATAATTGTTTATTATCCATGCTAGAATTGTATTGATTGGAAACTCAAATACATGTGTAGATAATAGACAACAGACTGTCCCTAGTGAGCCTCTAGGTAACTAGTTCGTTGATCAAAGATGGTCAAGGTTTCCTAGCCATAGGCAAGTGTTGTCACTTGATAACGGGATCACATCATTGGGAGAATGATGTGATGGACAAGACCCAAACTATAAACGTAGCATATGATCGTGTGAGTTTATTGTTACTGTTTTCTGCATGTCAATGTATCTATTCCTATGACCATGAGATCATGCAACTCCCGGACACCGGAGGAATACCTTGTGGGTTATCAAACGTCGCAACGTAACTGGGTGACTATAAAGGTGCTCTACAGGTATCTCCAAAGGTGTCTGTTGGGTTGGCATGGATCAAGACTGGGATTTGTCACTCCGTGTGATAGGGAGGTATCTCGGGGCCCACTCCGTAATACAACATCACAACAAGCCTTGAAAGCAATGTGACTAAGGAGTTAGTTACAGTATCTTGTATTACGGAATGAGTAAAGAGACTTACGGGCAACGAGATTTAACTAGGTATAGAGATACCGACGATTGAATCTCGGATAAGTAACATACCGAAGTACAAAGGGAAAAGTATACGTGATTATATTAAGCCTTGACATAGAGGTTCAACCGATAGATATCTTCGTATAATATGTAGAAACCAATATGGACATCCAGGTTCCGCTGTTTGTTATTAATCAGTGAGTGTGTCAGGTCATGTATGCATAGTTCTCGAACTCGCAGGGTCTGCACACTTAAGGTTCGGTGACGTTTCGGTATAGTTGAGTTATATGAGTTGGTGACCGAAGTTTTGTTCGGATTCCCAAATGAGATCCCGGATGTCACGAGGAGTTCCGGAATGGTCCGAAAATGAAGATTGATATATAGGAAGTTGGTCTTTGGATTCCGGAAGGTTTTCGGGCATTGCCGGCAGTGTACCGGGAGTGACGAATGGGTTCCGGGGGCCCACTGGGTGGGCCCACCACGCCCCAAGGGGTCCACGCGGGTTTATTGGATGCGCAATAAGGTATAATGGGCTGACAAAGTCATCCAAGGAAATCCCATGAGGAAAAGGTGGAAAATCCAAAGGAGGTGGGAAAATAAGGAAGGAGTCCTAATCCAAGTGGGATTGGAGGAGGACTCCTCCCTTCCCCACTTCGGCCGACCCAAGGAGGACTTCCTTGGCGCACCAAGGCTGCTGCCCCCTCCTCCTATATATACTAGAGGTTTAGGGATTTTGAGACACAACTTTAGCCACGTGCAACACTAAACCTCTACTTCGTAGTTCTTCCTCTAGATCGGTTTTCTGCGGAGCTCGGGCGGAGCCCTGCAGGAATAGATCATCACCATCACCGGCACACCATCATGTTGCTAGAGAACTCATCTACTTCCCCGTATCTCTTGCTGGATCAAGAAGGCGGAGATCGTCATCGAGCTGTACGTGTGCGGAACGAGGAGGTGTCGTCCGTTCGGCACTTGATCGGGACAAATCACGAGACGGTTCGGGAGACAGATCGTGGGACGGTTCGTGGGACGGATCTTGAAGATGTACCACTACATCAACCGCGTTTATTAACGCTTCCACTTAGCGATCTACAAGGGTATGTGGATATGATCTCCCTCTCGTAGATGATCATCACCATGATAGGTCTTCGTGTGCGTAGGAATTTTTTTGTTTCCCATGCAACGTTCCCCAACACCTTCCTTATAGTTTTCTTAACTATGATCTTCTCTTTCTTCTTTTGGGGGGAATCTCCTCTGGGATAAATCAGCATCTTCTTCATCTGAATTTAGCTTATTCCTAAACCTCGTAGCTGCGTTGGGCAAACCATGGGAGCTAGGTGTAGCTGGGTCAGAAGCTGTCCTCTGTGTACTAGTACATGAAATAATGTCAGCACTGGGCTTACTGAATTTGTTCTCATAATCCTCTAATCCTGACATAGTGACAGACAGCCAAGCACAGAAGCACACCTTGTGAAAAGAGTTAGAAGAGCTGGAATGGCTGAGCATCACAAAATTCAGAAGTTTCTGAAAGTTTTGAACTCTGAAAAATTAGGTTTAACTTTCAGCAAAAAGGGATTTCGGTTCCACCGAGACACAAATTTCAGAGCCACCGAGACTGGCATTCTCTTTAATAGAAACTTGGCAACCCTTTTTAGTTCCATCAAAAGGGAAACTCGGTTTCACCGAGACTATTCTCAGTATCCCTAAAAAATTGGTCACACCCATTTTTATGACTCGGTGACACCGAGATTTAGTTTTACAGACGGCTAACCCTAAGTTCTTCTTTATTGTCCTATCTACGAGGATAACCTTATGGATGGAGTCATTGCAATCATGGACAGTTCAAACAAAACCTATTTGCGCATGAATCATAGATGGGAGCACAAAGAGGGGTCGGATCCATACCCTAGCTTGGTGACGGATCCGCTATGGAGGCGACGCCAGCGAGGATTCCCGTTGACGGTGAGGACTCTAGTGGAGAGGGCGCACGGGAGAGTCAAGGCGACGTCCTCAGGACCAGGGCACGTCAGCGAGGAGGTGCACGAGGCACAGTTTGAAGAAGTATTTCAAACGTCGGGTCCGCAAATTATATACCCCGTGGCCGTCAGTGACACCGAGATGGAATTTTCGGTGCCACCGAATTCCCTAAGTCTCAGCAGACAGTGAAACTTGGTGAGGCGGAAAAGAACAACTCGGTGGTACCGAGATAAGAAAACCATATCAACCCTAGGCTTCGGTGAGACCGACTTTTTGAGGCTGGTCACACCGAGATGCACTTTGGGAGATTTTGGAACTCAACCCTTGTCGAGATGGATCTCCAAGTGCTTCTCACACACAGTGTCCCTAAAGTTCTTTCTCAAATTTCTAATGTAGCATGAATTCACTTTGAAATGAGAAAGCATTGATAGGTAGAGAGTGGTACTTAGGCATTCTTGTATATCCAATTTCCAAATGAAATATAGAGACAAATAACAACAATTGGATATCCTCGAATGAACAAAATATGCATACAAGCATGCTCAAAAAATAAGATGTCAAATAAAGCATGGTGAACATGCACAAACACTCTAGTATGTACCAAGCACTTTGGCGATAACAAAGTCATCTATATATATGAGTATATTGACTTAGCAGCCAAGCAAGAATACTTGATCATAGGTCATACTCATCGTTTAAGCACAAGTGGGGATACCACTTTTACATAAGGCATTCAATGTATTCACATCTTTAGGAGATTCTTACACTCAAGTCTTAGAGTAAAGCTCCCCCTTGATGTGACATCCCCCCTAAGAAGGATAAACTAACCTTGGGTTTTGTCGTAGAAGACTTCAAGTAGGTGTAGTAGTGGTGGATGCTTATTGTTGATGAAGATCATCTTGAGTTAGGAGCAATCCTTGTTGTTTCATACTCTTCTCACCTACATGGGTTAGTCCCAAAGCAAAAGGAACATATAAATAAATATTGATGGACATGGAATGAAATTCATGTGAGATGATGTCCAAAGATACATTAATTACCTTTTCCATTGCTTACCTTTGAGGGAATGTTTGACTCCTTGAACTAATGCATATGGTTGGAGTTGATTGCATATAGTTCTTGACAAAATGAATAAGAGTGAGTTACACTGGCGGAGTCATCCCTAGAGAACTTCTCTAGTTCTTCCTCTTAGGGACCCACATCAACTTGATGGGGATCCTTGGAGTTGTGGTAGTTCTAGATGAAGTGGTGCTAGTAGTGTCCTTGGGAACCCACTTGACCTCGGCTTGGGTTTCTTCCTCAAATGAGTCAATCTCCTCTTGAAGCTTGCCCTTGCCCTTGTGGTCTTGTGGTAGAAGGTTATCTTGATAGTTTGTTCCCTTGGGGAGAATAGGGTCATACTTATCCTTTTGGGGAACAAACTTCGGAATGGGATATTGACCTTCTTCCCATTCAACTCTGTTGGCATTGAAGTAACCATCACCTTGGTTCTTCTGATGTCCTCCTTGCTTGCGCACAATTTCCTCGAATTGCTTACTTCCATCCAGACTCTTGAAGACACCTCTCTCTATAATTCCTTTCAATATATCATTTTCTTGCTCAAGTGTAACTTGGCTAATAGAATCATTAGTGGAATCAATAGAGTTACTGGCAACAACATCATTTGATTTTACTTTAGAATTGTTGTTACGAGATGAAGAAACTTTCTTGCCTTTGCTACTAGTGTTCTTAGGTTTAACTTGTGGAACAAAAGTAGACAAGAGTAATCATTTGGCTAGATAAGAAGAACTCTTCTTTCGAAGATCATCATTGATTGCATTTAGAAACTCATGCTCTTGCTCTAAATTTAGCTTCTCGAAGCGTAGCTTCTCATGAGTTCTTGCAAGCTCTCTATGATCTTCTAGAGAAGTTTCATGAGCTAACTTAAGAGTGTTTAATTCTTTAGTTAGTCCTTGAATATTTTTCTTATCATCATCATTCGACCACTCTTGACTAGCATGATTATTGTCAAGTTCATTTTAAATGTTATCACTTGTTTTGTCAACAAGTCATCCTCTCCTAACAAGTCATCCTCATCACCATCAAAGTCAAAATACTTGGGGTGTGATACCTTGGGGCCTTTTTCCATGAAGCAGTTTCCAATCCCTTCATTTAGTGAATCAAATAAGTTGTAGGAGTTGGAGCAACGAGTGCAAGAACGGCAACACCTTCATCTTGGTGAATCAAAAAAGTTTTCGGAGTTGGAGGAAACGAGTGTAAGACCGATGATACGTCTCTGTCGTATCTACTTTTCCGAACTCTTTTACCCTTGTTTTGGACTCTAATTTGCATGATTTGAATGGAACTAACCCGGACTAACGCTGTTTTCAGCAGCATTGCCATGGTGTTGTTTTTGCGCAGAAATAAAAGTTCTTGGAATGACCTGGAAATTTACGGGGATTTTTTTGTGGAATATATAAAAAATACTGGCGCAAGAATCAACCGGAGGGGTGGAGCTGAGAGCCCACAAGCCCACCAGGCGCGCCCCCCTGTCCGCGCGTGGTAGGCTTGTGGGGCCCACGTTGCTCCAACGCCTCCAATCCCAGTTCTATTTAGTCCCTTTCGCCCAGAAAAAATCAAGGAGAAGAGTTCATCGCGTTTTACGATATGGAGGCGCCACCACCTCCTGTTCTTCCTGTGGAGGGTAGATCTGGAGTACGTTCTGGGCTCCGGAGAGGGGAGATGGTCGCCATCGTCATCACCGACCTTCCTTCATCGCCAATTCCATGATGCTCTTCACCGTTTGTGAGTAATCTCATCGTAGGCTTGCTGTACGGTGATGGGTTGGATGAGATCTATCATGTAATCGAGTTAGTTTTGACGGGTATTGATCCCTAGTATCCACTATATTCTGAGATTGATGTTGCTACTACTTTGCCATGCTTAATGCTTGTCACTAGGGCCCGAGTACCATGATTTCAGATCTAAACCTATTATGTTGTCGCCAATATATGTGTGTTCTTGATCCTATCTTGCAAGTTGTAGTCACCTACTATGTGTTATGGCCCGGCAACCCCGGAGTGACAATAGCCGGAACCTCTCCTGGAGATGACCATAGTATGAGGAGTTCATGTATTCACAAAGTGTTAATGCGTTGGTCCGGTTCTTTATTAAAAGGAGAACCTTAATATCCCGTAGTTTCCATTAGGACCCCGCTGCCACAGGAGGGATGGACAATAGATGTCATGCAAGTTCTTTTCCCTAAGCACATATGACTATATACAGAATACATGCCTACATTACATTGACGAACTGGAGCTAGTTCCATATCTCTTTGTGTTATAATTGTTGCATGATGAATAACATCTGGCATAATCATCCATCACCGATCCAATGCCTACGTGTCTTTTTCCTACTGGTCCTTGCTATGTTACTTTGCCGCTACTGTTGTCACTGCTGTCACTCTGTTGCTACTGCTGTTACTGCCGCTACTGTTACTCTGCTGCTGCTACTGTTACTTTGTTCCTACTGTTGCTATCACACTACCTTGCTACTGATACTTTTCTGCAGATACTAAGTCTGTCAGGTGTGGTTTAATTGACAACTCAACTACTACTACTTGAGAATATTCTTTGGCTTCCCCTTGTGTCGAATCAATAAATTTGGGTTGAATACTCTACCCTCGAAAACTGTTGCGATCCCCTATACTTTTGGGTTATCAACCGGTAGCTTCTCTCGGATTGGTTCTCAGACTCGGAGCGAGAAACCCATTCACCAACATGAGCTTGATATATTCTTCTTGAGCCCACTTGGTGTACCTTTCCTTCTTCTTCGATTCCTTACTTCTCCTGGAGTGTCTTCATTCATAACGATCTTGTCTACTCCTTCTCTCTCTGCGAGGTGACTCGTCTCTTGAGCTTCGTCTTCTAGGTGACTCTTCTCTTTGTTTGTAGGGAGCCGAGAACTCATTTGAAAAGCGTCTAGGATTTCCAAAATTGTAGTAGTTTCGGTCACAACTAGATGATCGCTTCTCTTCATATCTTGAGCTTGAGGTTATCTCTCTGCCTCTACTCTTGTAGAACTTGTTGAATTTTCTGACCAGGAGGGATCTCTTCATTGGTAACATGGTTTTCATTTGAGGCATTGGTAGTATCACTTGAAGCTTTGTAAGCACTTCTTGTAATTTTTGTGCAACTTATCTCTGTCCTTGAGTGACGTTTCATGAGCAACAATCCTTCCAATGACTTCTGTTGGCTTGAGATCCTTGTAGTTTGGCATCATTTGGATTAATGTGCACATGATATCTTATCTTGCATCCAAGGCTCTAAATATCTTCTTGATGATGAATTTGTCGGTCATCTCTTCGCTTCCTAAGCCGGCAATCTCATTTGTGATGAGAGATAGCCTAGACTACATTTTAGCAACTCCTTCACCATTCTTCTTCTTGAACTTATCAAGCTGACTGTGAAGCACATCCAACTTAGATTCTCTGACAGATTCAGTACCTTCATGCATATCAACCAAAGTATCCCAAATTTCTTTTGCATTCTCAAGGCGGGTGATTTTGTCGATTTCTTCACGACACAAGTAGTTGAATAGAATGTGCAAGCTTGAGCATTGTATTGCAACATCTTCAATTCTTCCGCCATTGGATCGTGATCCGGTTCTCTACCTTATTTGAAGAAATCACCTTGGATACCAACATGAACAACAACCCAAACGGTGGGGTTATGACCAATAATATGCATTTTCATCGTATGCTTCCAACTAGCAAAGTTTGAGCCATTAAAATATGGACCTCTACGGTGATAATTTACCTCACTATAGGTCATACTCTCCTAGGTTGTGAAACCAATGCAATGGAGACCAAAGCTCTGATACCACTTGTAGAGTCTGAAGTATGTCTAGAGGGGGATGATTACACTACATGACAAAATAAAAACTTAACCTTTTCCCAATTTTAGTTGTGGGCCAGTTTTAGCAATTATGACCAGTAAAGTTCACCCTACACATGCATATCTAAGAGTAAAGCAGCGAAAAGTAAATACGTGCAAATGTAATGTAGAGGGTAGGGAAGGAAGATCAAACACAAAGGTTGACACGACAATTTTTGGCGTGGTTCTGATAGGTGGTGCTATCGTACGTCCATGTTAATAGAGAGTTCAACCCATGGAGGGTAATGGCTGCGGAAGTCCACGGAGGGCTCCACGCACAAGGGGTCCACGAAGAAGTGGCCTTGTCTATTCCACGATGGCTTATGTCCACACACGACTAGCCTCACTCATGGTGGATCTTCACAAAGTAAGCGATAAGATCAAAGTTCAATGATACATATGTTGTTATTAATTACCAAAACCACCTAAGGGAGTACTTTTCTTTCATGGGGGAATCATAGTCTCCATCATCCTTTCCTCATTGGGACAATGCTCTAATAATGATGATCATCACACTTTTATTTACTTACCACTCATGAAACCTTGATATGACTTAATATGAATGCCTCTGGTAGTGTACCAGGATGTGCAATGATCTAGCGTGACATGTATTCAACAATATAATGGATGCTGGCTTTGCGACAAATGCTATGTCATCTCTATATGATCATGCAAAGCTATATGATTGTCGGTGTACTAGAGACCAGGGTCCCTTTGTGCCCTAGACTTGTGCGCGGGCATCGGTGACGCCCCTGATAGCAGTGCATAGGGAAGAACGGCACGAAGGAAATCCAAGACCCACCAAGGCCACGCCCTTCCCTCTCTCTAGGGGCGTGGAGTACAATGGCTCCAGATGCAAGGCCCCGGCAAGCCCTCCTTGCCAGGAAGATTCCCAAGGCCCCGGCAAGCCCACTTCGCCGGGAAGACTCCCGAAGATTAGCAAGACCCCGACAAGCCTGCCTTGCCAGGAAGGCTCGCACAGACTAGCAAGGTCCACGACAAGCCCTCCTTGCCGGGAAAGTGTTCAAGCCCCCGACAATCCCTCCTTGTTGGGAAGGTGACCAAGTCATCTGATAGAGACTCCAGGCCAGCAAGCCCCTTCTGCTCGCCAGGTGTCCTCCCTCGTTTCTACCACAATATGGCCGCTCCAGCACATCCTTCATGCACCAGCGCAAGACCGAGGTGTTGATTCACCTGGGTACGTGTCGCGACCACCTTGCGGTAGGTCAGGAGTCACACAAGGCATTTACTGTCCCTGATACCACCGAAGAAGAAGAGCGGTGAACATTGTTCACTATGCACCCAGTGAGCACAGTGTTGGTGACCCCTTTGCCTATAAAAGGAGGCCAAAGGATTGTTCTCAGGGATGGGACTTTTTGGGATCGGAGACTCCCTAATCACCTACTAAGTTACTTTAGCAAATCACCCTACACTAAGCACACAATACAAACTAAGCAGGAGTAGGGTTTTACGCGCCAAGCGGCCTGAACCTGGGTAAAAGACCTTGCCGATGTTGATCGCTAGCCCCGCTCTCGACGCCGTACCTCTCTCTCCCCGCCGAATGATCAAGGGACTCCTCAAGTTTCCCATAGGTGTCGGTTTCCCCGACATCTTTGGTGCGCCACGTAGGGGGGAGTGGTGGTTGAGAGCGTTTTCGCAGATTCAAGAAAGTTCTGCGCGAGATCTTGGGAAGTTGAGCGCACCACTGCGGTCCCTCAAAGCAGGGAGCAACGGTGGCCTCTCTACTTCGCCACGACCTCCTAACGCCTGGGCGGGCGCCCCGTTGCGCGAACGCATGCTAGGGAGACGGAGGCCTCGATCTTGAAGGCATCAGCTGACGCGCCGCTCCGGGACAGTGCGCTGCTGTCGAGGGTGTGCCTGGGGGGCTTCGGCGAGGCCTCCGGCGCATACTCCGGCCAACGCACCTCCACGAAGTGATGCATAGCCGTCGAGAATGCACCTACAGGCCCCGAAAACCAGGCACGCACTCCAGCCGAAATGTTTTCCCCGCGGAAGCATCACGTTGTCGCAAAAGATGCGCTCAGGGGCTCCGTCAGCACGGCCTGGCAAAACAGGAAAATGAGTTATGCTCCGGCAACCCCCTTCTATACGATAGTCAAGAACTGTCGACAAGTACCTTGCCGGAGGGGAAGTTGCCGGGAAAGTATAGTCTCCTGCTTGCCGGGGACCTGAGACCCCGGCAAAGGAACCAAGCGCCACGGGGAGAAGTGCCGCGACACAACATGTAAGTGATAAATATTTAAGATGAGATTTCAGAGTAGATAGGTTGTTTCCTTTCTGAAAGATCCCAAACCTTGTTCTAGAAACCTGCGCGTAGATGGAACATTGTCAGGATCAGTGCACCTTAATTATGTTTTGAACTAGTTCAACGACCTGAACAACCACAGAGCACCTTCACACTATTTCAAACCTGTTCAACAGACTAAGCGGCTACACAACACCTTATTTTGCCTCAAGCCGCGCTCGACGATCTAACGGTTGCACTGAGTGCGGCAAGGAGCCTTGCCGGTAATGACCCCTCAAGCGAACTGCTAAGGTTCCATTCCTCAAAGCACTAGCGGCAGGACTAGTCACGCCGACAAGCTTTTGGAAAATCCAAAAGGCATATCATACAAGGGAAAGGATCAGACACAAGGGAAACAACATTTCATTCATTTGTTTGAAACAAACTCAGGGATATTACATGAATGATTTTTGCTACTCTAACCTATGGTACTGTCTTTTAGCGAGGGACATGCTCGCCGGACAGAAGTTCAAGAAGACAAAAAGGCGGAGCTCACGGAGCGGTCAGGGCTGGCTCCCCCAGGACCAGCACTGTGCCGCCAAGAACGGGACCAGCCTCGACAAGCACCACCTGGCCCCCTCTGGCTTGATACCAGAGGGCAGGGCATAGGAAGGGGCGAAGGATCCGGAGCCCGCCAGCGCCTCCTCCTGGAGCCGGGGGACTGACACCCGCTCCGGTGAGGTGGCCCAAGCAGAGGGCATGGAGAAGTCAGAGCTTGCGGAGGTGCCTCCCTCTCGAACACGAGGCACCGACGCCAGCTCCGGCAAGATAACCCCGCCAGGCGGGGGAGAGGCGTGAGCGGGCCTTGGCGGGGGGTCGGCAGTCAGTTGGAGCTCGGGGAGTCGAACTCCGACTTGACCCCCCGAGATCCTGACCTGCCAAGAGCGCCACTGCCACCGCTGTGCTCCTCGTCGCTATCGCTCGAGGAGGGACATTCGACACCGCTCGAGCTCTCTTTGCAACAGCCGAAACGCACACCTGAGCGCCCATAAAATTTGACGGATAGCATATTATCCTCCGCTAGCATAAAGCGGAGGATATGCCCATCCTCGAGGCCGTGGGCGCGGGCGAAGGCTTTCCAGCCACGCCTGAGCAACATGGAGCGGCGTTTCGGGTACTCCACATGCACCTGCATAGCGCTGTGGGAGCAACCGTACTCCCGCAACCACAAGACCGGAGGCTTCACGGCCTCCATCGCGTGCAGTTCGACGACGAACTCTAGCGCCATCTCGTCCGAGTGCCTGCCCCATGGAGGAGAAGCCGGCCCTAGAGGAGAAGACGGAGGTGCTGGAGTAGCACTCCACCTCCCCCGGCCTTAGCCTCCACGGTAACCGTGGCCCCTTGCCCCTCCGCCACCACGGGTGCTCGTGCCGCCCTCCGCAGCTGCGGCCCCTGAAGCTATGGCATGATCCGAGTGGGATCCCCTTGCCGCCCTGGCAACCGATGGTGGCCTCCCTCATCCCCTAGCCATGGTTAAGGGAGAGCGCCACGTGGAACTAGAGAAGATTCTTCAGATGCAAGATGGGGGTGATGAATGTTTCAGGAGTTGATGGATGAGAAAAACCCCCTCGCGAACTTCCTAATTTATAGGGCGAGGCGTGGGGGGCTAGCTCCCCCCACTCCGGAGACCGCCGCCCCTCTCGCCCAATCACCCATGATCACAGGCAAACAGGGAACCGCCCTGCTACACCAATGCATGCGGGGGCAGGCCCTGCCACGACTGCGGCCTTTATGGACACGAACGCCACTTGCGTGACCGTTACTGCACGTGCTACACGCGTGGCAGTAACGCGTCGGGAGGTGGAGAAGCTACTATGCACGCACTTCTCCACCTCTCGCGCTTGATGCGCGACGTGGGGAAGGGCCGTCTACAACGGCTCCAAAGCTACAGAGTCCCCTGCCAAGGAAGCCCGTGCACTACATTGGGCCTGTCCCAGCAATTCCCCGCTCACATGCGTGGCCTAGGCCCCGGGGCTCCTGTCGGTGCACTAGAGATTGGGGTCCCTTGTGCCCCAGACTTGTGCACGGGCATCGGTGACGACCCTGACAAGAGTGCACTGGGAAGAACGGCAGGAAGGCAATCCAAGATCCACCAAGGCCACGCCCTTCCCTCTCTCCAGGGGCGTGGAGTACAAGGGCTCCAGATGCAAGGCCCCGGAAAGACCTCTTTGACGGGAAGATTCCCAAGGCCCCGGCAAGCCCACTTCGCCGGGAAGACCCCAAAGATTAGCAAGACCCCAACAAGCCTCCCTTGATGGGAAGGCTCGCACAGACTGGCAAGGCCCCCGACAAGCCCTCTTTGCCGGGAAAGTGTTCAAGCGCCCGACAAGGCCTCCGTGTCGGGAAGGTGACCAGGTCATCCGATAGAGACTCCATGCCAGCAAGCCCCTTCCGCTCGACAGGTTTCCTCCCCCGTTTCTACCACAATCTGGCCGCTCCAGCACATCCTTCATGCGCCAGCGCCAAGACCCAGGTGTCGATTCACCTGGGTACGTGTCACAACCACCTTGCGGCAGGTGAGGAGTCACACAAGGCATTTACTGCCCCTGACACCACCGAACAAGAAGAGCGGTGAACACTGTTCACTATGCACCCCGTGAGCACACTGTTGGTGACCCCTTTGCCTATAAAAGGAGGCCCAAGGCTCATTCTCATGGGTGGGTCTTTTTTGGATTGGAGACTCCCTAATCACCTACTAAGTTACTATAGCAAATCACCCTACAGTAAGCACACAATACAAACTAAGCAGGAGTAGGGTTTTACGCGCCAAGCGGCCCAAACCTGGGTAAAAAACCTTGCCGGTGTTGATTTCTAGCTCAACTCTCGACGCCATACCTCTCTCTCCCTGTTGAACGATCAAGGGACTCCTCGAGTTTCCCATAGGTGTCTGTTTCCCCGACAATGATGATGAATGAACTAGTCATATGATGTAACAGTAGAATTGGCATGGCAATATATCTCAGAATGGCTATGGAAATGAGGTGATAGGTAGGTATGGTGGCTGTTTTGAGGAAGATAAATAAGGGTTTGTGTGTGATAGATCGTATCATGCCATGGGGTCTGGATGCACCGGCGAAGTTCGAACTGATCCTCGAGATGAGAATGGGTAATGCACGGTACCGAAGAGGCTAGCAAAATTGGAGGAGGTGAGATTGCGTATGTCCATGTTTGCACATTGTCATGAAGACCTTGTATACTTATTGCACTGTTTTATTAGTTTCATCACAAATCAAAGCACTAGCCACATGCCCCGAGGGGGAGGGTTGGGAGGAGTTAACTATCGTGCGACTCTCACTCAAAACAACATTAGGATTTCAACGAGGAATAGAAATTCTCACACATCCCCGCCATTCCTTTTTAATATTTAGAGAGTCAAGGAATTCACACCACTTAGTCCTACTACTCCTATGAACCAACAATGATGCACTCATACCTTTTTCATATTACCACATCAATATCATTAACCCACAATTTCTCTTTATGTGCTAGATGATGGTTTTGATTATCACCCATTGAATACCTATTATTTTTGGACTAGATTTGTGACCCATGCAAATTAATGCTATTGTTTATTAACTATAAAAAAGTGAGGAATGATAGGTCAAATATTACTGTAAAATCCACACGCCACCGTGCTAAAAAAGATACAAGTGAAGAACTAGAGCAATTGTTTAGCTCAAAAGATATAAGTGAAGCACAAATAGTATTCTAACAAATCATGATAGATGTATATATCTCTTAGGTTGGTGTGTACAGAAAAATATGATTGTGTCAAACTAAAAATAAAAAGCAAGCGAAAGAAAACGACGCTCCAAGCAAACTCATATCATGTGGTGAATAAAAAATATAGCTTCAAGTGACATACCGATGGATTAAGACGAAAGAGGGGATGCCTTCTGGGCATCCCCAAGCTTAGACGCTTGAATCTTCCTAGAATATTACCTTGGGGTCCCTTGTGCATCCCCAATCTTAGGATGTTGCTACTCCTTATTCCATTGTCCATCGCGATAGGACCCAAAACTTGAAAACTTGAATCACACAAAAGTCAACAAAACTTCGTGAGATCCGTTAGTATAAGAAACATAACAAATACTTAGGTACTTGTAAATTGATTCATATTTAATTATTTCATAATAGGTATTGTATTCTAACTTCTCCATGGCTGTACAACACATAGCATCATCAAAACATGCAAACTATGTAAGCAAAAATAGAAATTGTCTAGTACAGAAGAGTGTGTTGTAATCTATGATGAGCCTATAGTTCTATAACTACAATTTTTTTGAACAATTAGCAAAACCTGAGGAATTTGTACAACAATACTTTGTAAAAAAAATCAGCCTAAAAAGATGTTCCGCTAAAATCAGAAAAATTCTGCACACTCGACGTGAAAGTTTCTATTTTTGCACTAATCATACAAGTCACCCAAAGGTTTAACTTGGCACAAACACTAATTTAAACATATAACAAAAACATTAGAAAATACATAATCATGTAATCACGCCAAATCAGAAAGTAAAAAGCAAAAAATAAGATAACTATTGGGTTGCCTCCCAACAAGCGCTATTGTTTATGCCTCTAGCTAGGCATAATACATATGATCAAGTGTTGTCATCCTTGACACTCAATCCAAAAGTAGCCCTCATGATAGATTCATTAGGTGGTTTGGTTCTATTTCTAGGAAAGTGTTCCATCCCTTTCTTTAACATAAATTGGAACCTTATGTTGACCTCTTTCATGTTAATAATTGCACCTATGCCTCCCAAGTATTATTGGACAAGTAGGATTGCAATCAATATCAAGCACAATGAAATCTACACACATACATTTTTTATTTGAAATAATGAGAACATAATTAATTCTACCTAAGGGTTTCTTAATGGAAGAATCCGCAAGATGCAAGTTTAGGGAACAGTCTTGAATATTAGTGAGACCAAGCACATCACACAGATATTTAGGTATTGTTGAAACACTAGCACCAAGGTCACCCAAAGCATTGCATTCATATTTATTTATCTTTATTTTGCTGTTAGGTTCCCACTTATCATTCAATTTACTAGGAATAGAAACTTCAAGTTCAAGTTTCTCATCATATGCCTTTATCATCGCTTCCACTATATTATTACTGAAAGCTTGTTTTGTTCATAAGCATTGGGTGAGCTAATAATGGATTGAAACAAGGAAATACATTCTGTTAAAGAGAAAATTCCATAATTGAAGTCATTGTAATCCAAGATAGTGGGCACATCACTAGATAAAGTTCTGACCTCTCCAAGCCAACTTTTTTTAGTTTTAGCACTAGAATCATCACCCTCGTAGCAAACGAGGTACTCGCTTGCTAAAGTTGAATCATCTCGAGTCCCTTTATTATTAGCATTCCGAGAAGTAAATAAATATTCATTAGGAGAAGTGCCAATCATTTTAAGATATTCATCATGGTTTTGGTAAAAATCGAGTGGAGAGCCTTTTTAAGGAATTACTGCTGAGCTTTCAACATAGCGGTCCTGTCCCTACTTTCATCCATATATATTTGGATAGATTTAATACTCTCATTAAAATCATGCTTGGGAGGGAATAATTTACTTTTAGGATTTTCTACATCAAGAGCAATTCTATCCATGTTCTGGGCCAAAGTATCAAGCATGTGCATCTTTACTTCTACCATAATATTCATTTTTTTAGAATTAAAAAATTCTTTAATAGTATTTTCAACTTTAGACAAGAATTTATTATTATTGGTAGAAGGATTTCCATAAGAATGGCCATAACCATTAGGATGATTACCAGGATATGGCCTAGTATTGAAATTACACCTATATGCATTGCTATTGAAAATATTCCGTGAGCTAAAATGGACATCAATGACACCATTATTTTGCTCAATCAAAGTAGACAAGGGCATGTAATTAGGATCAATATGAGCATTTTTATTAGCAACGAAATTCATATGAGCATCCACTTTTTCACTCAAAGTAGGGATTTCCTCAACAGAATTTACCGTCTTACCAGTTGGAGCTTGTTCTGTATGCGAGTGAGAACAATTAGCCATGATGTTTTACAGAAGTTTGGTGTCCTCTCCTAAGGTTACTTCCATAAAGGTAGCACCTGCGGTAGAATCTAGAAGATTTCTGGATACAAAGTTTCGTCCTCATTGGAATTTTTGGATAATCATCCACAAGTTTAAACATGAGTTGGGCAATTTCTAATCATTAATTTTATCCTCTCCTAAGTGTGTGCAACATGTTCATGATCTTGCTGTTTAAAATCCATTATTTGATTTCTAAGGGAGGTGATCTTAGTAGGAGTAAAATACTTGGCAATAAAAGCATATTTACAATTATCCCATCTTCCAATACTACTATGTGGTAAAGATGAAAACCAAGCCTTAGTTTTATCTCTTAGCGAGAAATGAAATAATTTTAATTTCAAAATATCATTATACATGTCCTTTTATTTTGCATATCACAAAGTTCAACAATGGTATTAAGATCAGCACCGGGATCCTCATTAGGACTTCCCAAAAATTGTTCTTTCATGACAAGATTCAACAATGCAGCACTAATATCAAAGGCATCCGCACTAGTGGTGGGCAGTATTGGAGTACTAATAAAATCACTATTATTATTATTTGACAAGTCACACAAATTAGTAGTCTCTTGAGACATGGTGACCGAGCAAGCAAAGTTACAAGCAACACAAGCAAACTAGAGAGCGAAGATGCAAACTAGTGACTAGCAAAGCAAGCAAAGGTAAACATTTTTGATTTTTTCATTTTTAAGAAAGTAATATAAAACATATAATAAAAAATAGAATAAGTGAATGATAATTTGTGTGAAGGTACTTGATAGTTGGTGATGATATTCCCCGGCAACGACGCCAGAAATCCTTCCACATGCTTATGATATGCAATGGATTTTATGTGAAGAGGAATGGGTTATCGCAGCACAATGTGGGTAAGTATTTCCCTCAATGAATAAAACAAGGTTTATCTAACCAATAGGAATATCAATCCTCAACCGTCTTCAGTGGCTGCAAATAAAAGAACAAACAACTTGCACCCACAGCGGGCAATAGGGTTGTCAATCTCCTTGATCTCGTTATTTGGAAGCAAGTAAGTTGTGTACATAATTGTTGAGAATAGTAACTAAAATAAAAGATAAAATAAGTTAGCGAGGAAAACATAAGTTTTCTGAATATATAAGTGAATTGACCCAGGGGCCATAGTGTTCTCTAGGGGCACCTCTCATGAAAACGACATATGGTTGGTAAACAAATTACTGTTGGGAAATTAATAGAAGAGTGAATAGTTATGCAATTTACACGGCAATGATCATGTGTATATAGGCATCACGTCCATAAGAAAATAGGTGGACTCCTACCTGCACATACCAGTATTATTTCACTTCAACAACACCTCTATGCTTGCCTCTCTACATATTAAGTTCATGACAAACAAAGTAATGCTTGGAGAACGATGACATGATGTAAACAAAGTAAACTCAACCAATATGAATAAACCCCATCGTTTTATGCTTAGTGTCAAAAACAAAAAGACGCAACTAGTCCCCTTCTGTGACTGGGATATAGAAAATCGTCAGGTTGAACCCACTACAACGCACATCTACCACTGAAGAACGATCAAACTACTTGGCCAAAGCAATTCAATAGATCATATAGTTTTACGATGCTATGATGATCATGCAAATAAGATTCATAATAATTCACAGAACACTCAAATACTATTTATGAATAATCTAAACATAAACCCACAATTCATCGGATCCCAACAAACAAACCATAAAAATGAATTACATCGGATAAATGAAAGCGAACATGCGATGATCATTGTATTTATAGCCATCTAGGTATGAACTACAGTCTCGTAGGTCTATAGTGAACTACTCACACATCATCACGAGGGCACCGAGGTTGATGAAGAGGCCCACTGTGACCAATCCCCCTCCGGCAGAGTGCCTGAACGGAGCTCCGGATGCGATCGCCGTGGAATAGAGACTTACGACGGCTTGAAAAGTGTTTCGTGGATATCTTTAGGGTTTCTGGAATATTAGAGAATTTATAGACCATAGAACAAGGCAAGAGGGGCCACATGGAGCCGAGAAGGCATCAGGGTGCACCCAGCCCCCCTGAGTGCGCCCTGTTGCCTTGTGGGCTCCACGTGTGGCTCCAGGTATCCTCCCGAATCTTCTAGGTCTTCTTTTGGTCCAGAAAACATGATAAAAAAATTTCATGGTAATTGGACTTCGTTTGCTACTGAAAACCTGAAAACCCCAAAATACACAGAAAACAACAACTGTCACTAGGCACTTGATTAATAGGTTAGTGCTCAAAAATAATATAAATTGGTGTATTATGACCCAAAAAGTATCTTAAGATGATAATATAACAACATGGAACAATAAAAAATTATAGACACATTGGAGACATATCAGTGACCCTCTCTTCCCGGTGGACGTCATCATGACTTACTTGTGCCGAGGACTATGGAAGTTTGTTGAGTGATGTTGCGGGTCACATATCTTCGGTGGTGTGTCTAGAGAACGAGGCAGATTTCAACGACGTGTAGGTGATGTCGGGCGGCAAGACCGCATTCGTCCGCAAGCTGGTGTCGAGGCCGTATCCCTAGCATACTTGAAGTTGAGCCCCATGTGGCCATTTCTATCATCGATGAAGATGGATGCCTCCGGACAGACGCTTTTCCTCCACGTGATAGTCCTTAGCTTTTTATGCCTATTTTGGAAACAAAATCCTGTAGCAGGGATCAAGTTTAGTATGTAAGACTTAGTTTGTAACATGTTAAGGGTCGTTGTCGACAACACATGTGTAATATCCAAGATGCATCACTATTCTTATTTGGGGGCGAGGCCCTAGTATGGATAAAGGCGCATCTTGGTGTTTTGCAAGTACAGAAATCATGGCAAATACATGTATGAAGAGATCTCCCAAGTTGCCCAAGTTGGACACGTCGGAAAAGATAGTGTACATGGCCTAATAGAGATCTCCCAAGTTGCCCTAGGTTGGCCCCGCACACTGCTCTAGGTTGTACCAACAGTCATGAGGAGCACTAGCCCGGGGGTTGATTAAATTATCCTCGGGGTAGTTGTTCCCTATGCATTTTATTAAGTTGTTTAGCAAATGGAGTACCAAAGTTGGGTCTTGCCAAACGAATTTTAACCTAAAACAATTTATCAAGGGGGTCCCCATAACAACCCCAAGCATGTTAGGAGCACTCAATTATGGAACATAACATCGGTAACCGAAACTAGGGCGGCAAAAGCGGAACAAAACACCGAGGAAAAGACCAAGCCTTCCGTCTTTTACCAAGTATATAGGTGCATTAATTTAAATAGAGTAATAAGATGATAATAAAAATGCCGATGTTATCACATGGACCAACCTGCACTTGCAACTAGCAATGATATAAGATGGTTGAGCAAGCGCTAATTTAGCCAATCAATGTTTTGATAGGATGTAGAGGGTTAGAGCTTTTTCATGGGAATGTTTGGAGGCCTGATATTCAGGTGGTACGCAACGATAAATAGCGATGGTAATGAGACAACTAAGCATAACAAAATTAGAAACGATATCAAGGTCACAATCATCTTCCCTGGCACTTCTTCTGAGGGGTACAACTCTGCTCTTCAGGAACGTACACAACCGGATCCTCGCACTTGTTCTCAGCACCAGATGCTACCAAAAATAAAATACACAACCAATGAACACACAACAAGGTACAATGCTTCAAAAAACATGATGCATGAGTATGGTATGAAAGAAGCACGGCAATGCTACACTTGTCATCTTTCTCAAGCCTTTATTTAGTTGTTATCATTCTGAAACGAACCTCGAGATTAATTATTTGGCCATGCATGAACATGGAAAAAAATGGACGCATCATGAGAAAATGGTGCAAATGCATATAAGGAACGCCGCAAACCGAGTTACAGATCTCTCGAAACTCAGAAAACAAGATACATAAGGCAATAATAATAAACCCGAATTTAAGAGAGGCTACGGGCAATTCCTTGGCAGTCCAAGTATGACAATAGATTGGGCACGAAATTGTAGGTGAAATATACCTAAAATACATGCAAAACAAAGATCCACAACTCGCACAATGCACAAAACAAAACAACAACTAACCTGTCCACAACTAGCAACATGTCACTTTGTTCATGTGAAAACTAGTACCTACAACCACTCAACAAGTTCAACCAAGACATGAATATGAAGCTATCAAAGAGCTCAATAATACCTAGCTAACATGAACATGTATATGTTCATGAAACAATGGAAATCAAGCTCATAACATGGCAAGAAATATTACATATAAGGACTTAGTGAAAATTTCAGTTTCCACTTGCAGTTTTCAACAGGATGGCATGTTGACAGCAATAAAACTCTACTCTACAACAAATTTCATGGTATGAAATATAACACGGTTATAGAGGGCAACAACTACTACAAATAACTCCCACTAAGCATGAGCTTAAACTTCACAAAATACATGGTAGCATCCCCTAAGTATGGCCTGAAAATAATAGCATACTCTCAGACTTCGTCAAATTTCACAAGGAGAATTCACAGCAACTTACGACATCATAACATATTTGATAGGAAGAATAACTAAGATGCCAAACCTATATGGCAAGGTGATGGCACCATTTGACATAAGGCAACAAGCACTATAATTCATGGCACTGGACCAACCACAAAGGAACAATAGATTCATGGGAATCGTGAAGACAACATGGCAAGAAAATAACAAGTTCAACACTTAGAAATATTTGAGTATATGAAAGAGCAATATTTTCTTAACATGTTGACAAAAAGAGACCCACAAATCCACAAGCTTATCATGGCAAAGAAAATTATCAGGGCCTAGTACCCTCAAAACACTGCCACATTCATGTTGATAAGTTTTTCAATAGGTACACGGATTAAATCATATGAAAATCACAAGATGGCATCCTATCACAAAAATCACATTTTCACAAAGTTGCACTGATCAAAAAACTAATGGCACCACTAGATTCCTGGGATTTTTGTACCCCAAATTCATATAGAATAAGTATATGTTACTCTATATAAAACTCACACAAATTTAATTCGAAAAGTAACATAGACACTTATATCCTAGTATATGCCTAAATAGGCATATCCCTAAATGGCAATGACACAACAGGAAACATCCAAATCTGGAATTACCCTAAAAGGAAATATCTGAAAATAGAGAAATAAAACATAACAAAACAAAATAAAAAGAAAGGGGCCACCTCGCATAGACACCAGGCCCCGTGGTGATGATATGTGAGCCCAGGGCGCATTGTGAGAGACTCGGCTAAATGGAAAAAGAGGGATATTAATGTATGCCCCTCGGGGATCGAACCTGGGTCTCTGGATTGGCTGGATTCGGTCGAACTAGCTTGGCTGGCGTGGTCGTAGGACCAAGGGCGGGGGGGCTTGCCCCCTTTTGACCTAACCCCGACGACAGGCACATCCCACACATCATCCACATGAACACAACCAACATAGAGCTACACAACGACGAGTAGAGGACGGCGAGGTCGCGTCGGAGGGGCTCCGGTGACCTATCAACGTGGTGGAGGGTACCACTAGACTCGCAGTGTGATCCTGCACACACGCTGGTGACCCACAAGTTGGGATCAATCGTAGTCCTTTCGGTAAGTAAGAGTGTCGAACCCAACGAGGAGCAGAAGGATCTGACAAGTGGTTTTCAGCAAGGTAAAATCTGCACGCACTGAAATTGTCGGTAACAAGTGGTTGTGTGGTGAGATGATTCATAGCAAGCAACAAGTAACAAAAGTAGCAACGGTGCAGCAAAGTGGCCCAATCCCTTTTGTAGCAAGGGACAAGCCTGGACAAAGTCTTATAGGAGGAGAAACGCTCCCGAGGACACACGGGAATTTCTGTCATGCTAGTTTTCATCATGTTCATATGATTCGCGTTCGTTAGTTTGATAGTTTGATATGTGGGTGGACCGGCGCTTGGGTACTGCCCTTACTTGGACAAGCATCCCACTTATGATTAACTCCTCTCGCAAGCATCCACAACTACGAAAGAAGAATTAAGACAAAGTCTAACCATAGCATTAAACTATTGGATCCAAATCAGCCCCTTAAGAAGCAACGCATAAACTAGGGTTTAAGCTTCTGTCACTCTAGCAACCCATCATCTACTTACTACTTCCCAATGCCTTCCTCTAAGCCCAAATAATGGTGTAGTGTTATGTAGTCGACGTTCACATAACACCACTAGAGGAAAAACAACATACAACATATCAAATTACCGAACGAATACCAACTTCACATGACTACTATTAGCATGACTTATCCCATGTCCTCGGGAACCAAAGTAACTACTCACAAAGCATAATCATATTCATGACCAGAGAGGTATTGAGTAGCATCAAGGATCTGAACATAAAGTCTTCCACCAAGTAATCCAACTAGCATCAACTACAAAGAGTAATCAACACTACTAGCAACCTTACAAGTACCAATCGGAGTCGCGAGACGGAGATTGGTTACAAGTGATGAACTAGGGTTTGGAGATGAGATGGTGCTGATGAAGATGTTGATGGTGACGAGTCCCCTCCGATGAGAGGAGTGTTGGTGATGATAATGGCGACGATTTCCACCTCCGAGAGGGAAGTTTCCCCAGCACGATCGTCCTGCCGGAGCTCTAGATTGGTTCTGCTCAAGTTCCGCCTCGTAGCGGCAGCGAATCCACGAAAAAGCTCCTCCCTGATTTTTTCCTGGACGAAACCCTTCATATAGCAAAAGAGGGGGCAAGTGGGCCAGCAGGTTGCCCACAAGCCCTCATGGAGCGGCCTGGGGGGGGTGGCCGCGCCGTGCAGGCTTGTGGCCTACCCCTGGCGCCCCTGTGGCACTTCTTCGGCCCAGTATTTTTGATAAATCCGGAAAAAAAAATCCTCGTTGATTTTTACGGTGTTTGGAGTTGCGCAGAATAGGTATCTCAAACTTGCTCCACTTTCAGGCCAGAATTCCAGTTGCCGGCATTCTCCCTCTTCAAGTAAACCTTGTAAGATAAGAGAGAAAAGGCATAAGAATTGTACCGTGAAGTGAAATAATAGCCCAAGAAGCGATAAATATCAACATGAAAACATGATGCAAAATGGACGTATCAACTCCCCCAAGCTTAGACCTCGCTTGTCCTCAAGCGAAAGCCTAGCTCAATAAATATGTCCACATGTTTAGGGAGAGAGGTATCGACAAAACAACATACGAACATGCATGCATCATGATCAAGATCAGAACAACAATACCAACATATAATCTCTCATGCTAAAGTGATAATCCCTTCACAAAGTAAAGCATGGATCAAGAACCTTATCAAGAAGTAACAACCGATAGCCTTTAGTCATTGAAGCAATTGCAATTTATCACAACATCAGAAAGAGTCAAGTAAGAGCTTGTAAAGCAAATCCACATACTCAATCATTCTTTCGTTCTCTACAATTGCTGCAACTCACGTGGTACTTATGAGATCGAACTTTCAGCTGGACACAGAGAAAGATAGGGGCTTATAGTTTTGCCTCCCAACTGCTTACCTCAAGGGTAATGTCAACAATAATAATTCATGAAAACTTACTTCCAAGTTGACATATGAATATAGATCTTTCCCAAGCATATGACGTTAGCCAAGACAAAGGCAAAATAGGGAACTGGTGAAGATCACCATGACTCTTTCAAGGGCAAAAAGTAAAGGTACATGATAGCCCTTTGCAGGGGGAAGCAGAGGTTGTCATGCCCTTTTGAGGTTTGGATGCGTGTCCTCTTAGTGCGGAGGAACGTCACTTTATATTGCCCCCTGTGATAAAGAACTTTGTTTTGCAGTGTGTCGCTTTTATGTCTTCCTCATCATAGGTTCGTACAAAACTTATTTTCCACACACTAATAGATCATACATATTAGGGAGCAATTTTTATTGCTTGTACCGATGACAACTTTCTTCAGGGATCTTATTCAATCCATAGGTAGGTATTGTGGACACTCATGGCAAAACTGATTTGAAGGTTTATGGATGCACAAGTAGTATCTCTACTTAGTGCGGGGGTTTTGGCTAATATTAGGTGGAAGCAATCGTCACATGCTAAGGGATCTCTAATCATATAACATTGTTTGGAGCCAAGAAAATACAATTCATTATGCTATCTTCCTTGTCCAGCATCTACTTCTAGGCATGCAATAGTTTAGTGAGTGTTCACGATCATAGATGGTGTTAGAGATGATATGTTTATATGTGAACCTCTCCTTATTTATCATTTCCTATTAATTGCAACCATGACCAAGGTCTACGTTTGCCTACCCTAACAAGTTTCAATCCTCATTATTTTAATATGTGAAGCCATCACTTCCCATAAGATCATTACATGATCTTTCATGCTTTTGTTCTATTCTCACTCTTTTGATCATGGCAAGAGGTAAAGCCCTTCAACTAAGACACTCTTTATTATATGGCTCACAAGCTCGAATACATCGGGGGTGACACAAAGCAAAACTCAAGACTAAAACACTAAGACTTTTAATCTACTAGAGAAAGAGAAAACTTAAAAGGAAAACTAAAACAAAGGTAAAGGCAAAAGATGTGATGGTGATACGATACCGGGGCAACTCCCCAAAGCTTGGCACAAGCCAAGGGGATTGCCCATACCAATGCTCAGTTGTCTTCCTTTGGTGGTGATGGTGGTGAAATTGTTGCAACATGAGTTTGATGCTCCGTCTTCCAAGGCATAGGTGCTCCATCATGGAAAGATGAACGAGTCTCCAGAATCCTCAAATCTGCAGCCAACCATATTGATTTAAATCTATACTCATAGTCACAGTTTTGGTTCTGCAGGTCATAGATCTGGGCCTGGAGTTCATCAATCGTGTCATAGAGCCTGGAGAGGTGCTTCCCAATGTCATTGGCATCAATCATGTGCTTGTTGGTGAACTCCGTGATGATCATGTGGTTGGCTTTGAGTCCACGCTCCACCATCCCTTGGCACTTGAAGACTTGTTGCTCCATTGCTTCGAGCCTCGTCTCCATGCTTCCGGTCTTCTTAGGCACCTCAACATCATGGATGTGCAACATCCCTTCACGCATCTCGATAGATTGAGGGTGTTGCAGCACTCCCGTGAGGTAGGGATTGATGACCTTCTCGAAGATCTTGTCCTTCGGAGCTTTTGGGGAAGTCATAGCGATCTAGATCTGCAACAGAAACAAGCTCGAAACGAAAAACAGAGGAAATCTGCGTGATGCAGGGGTCAGATCAAACGGGAGTATATATATTGATTTTTTCAGACCAGAAGGAGTACCTTGCATGAAAACGGAGTCCGGGAGGCGCACGAGGTGGCCACAAGCCCTCAGGGCGTTGCCAGGGGTGGGCCCGCGCCGTGCAGGCTTGTCGCCTCCTCGCGCACTTTCCGGGCTACTTCCAATTTTTGTATTTTTTCAAATATTCCAAAGCGGAGAAAATTTCCTACTGGAAAAGTTTTGGACTCTGTTTTCTTACCAAATCACATGCCTCTTCGTTTTTGGAGTCTGAAACAGGCTGATAAATATCCCTTAGGTATTCTTCCGGAGTTATGGTATTAATGATATTGCTTTGAACATTTATGGGAGTACGTGAGATATAATGCTTGATTCTCCGCCCATTTGCCACTCTCGGACAATTACCATCCGTGTTGTTGATCTTGATAGCACCGGAACGATATACTTCCTCAACAACATAGGGACCTTCCCATTTAGAGAGAAGCTTTCCTGCAAAGAACCTTGAACGAGTGTTATATGGCAAGACATAATCACCTACATTGAACTCACACTTTTGTATCCTCTTATCATGCCACCTCTTAACCTTCTCTTTGAACAGCTTGGCATTCTCATATGCCTGAGTTCTCCACTCATCAAGCAAGCTAATGTCAAATAACCTCTTCTCACCGGCAAGTTTGAAATCAAAGTTGAGCTCTTTGATTGCCCAATAAGCTTTATGCTCTAGCTCAAGAGGTAAATGACATGCTTTACCGTACACCATTTTGTACGGAGACATGCCCATGGGATTCTTATAGGCAGTTCTATAAGCCCACAGTGCATCATCGAGCTTCTTAGACCAATTCTTTCTAGACCTATTGACAGTCTTTTGCAGAATCAGTTTAATCTCTCTATTACTTAGCTCTACTTGACCACTCGACTAAGGGTGGTAGGGAGATGCAATTCTATGGCTGACATCGTACTTAGTAAGCGTCTTACGGAAAGCACCATGAATGAAGTGTGAACCACCGTCGGTCATTAGATATCTAGGGACTCCAAATCTAGGGAAGATAACTTCTTTCAGCATCCTGATAGGGGTGTTGTGATCAGCACTACTAGTGTGGATAGCTTCTAACCACTTAGTGACGTAATCAACAACAACTAGGATATGAGTATACCCGTTGGATTTTGGAAAAGGTCCCATATAATCAAAGCCCCAAACATCAAATGGTTCACTGACAAGTGAAAGTTCATAGGCATTTCCTGACGTTTGCTAATATTACCTATTCTTTGACATTCCTCACAAAACAATACAAACTTACGGGCATCCTTGAAGAGAGTGGGCCAATAGAAACCTGATTGCAATACCTTGTGTGCAGTTCTATATCCCGCATGGTGTCCTCCGTAGGCCTCAAAGTGACACTTCTGTAGATCTATCCCTATTCATGTTCAGGTACACAACATCTAATAACAGCATCTACTCCTTCCTTATAAAGGTGAGGATGATCCCAAAAGTAATGTCTCAAGTCAAAGAAGAATTTATTCTTTTGCCGATACGTGAAACTAGGTGGTATGTATTTGGCAATGATATAGTTTGCATAATCAGCATACCACGGTGCACTACGTGAAGCTTTGATGACATTCAGTTGCTCACCGGGGAAGCTATCATCAATAGGTCGTGGGTCATCAAGAACTTTCTCGAACCTAGACAAGTTATCTGCTACTGGGTTATCAGCACCCTTTCTGTCGACAACGTGCAAATCAAATTCTTGTAGCAAGAGAACCCATATGATAAGTCCAGGTTTAGCGTCCTTCTTCTCCATGAGGTACTTGATAGCAGCATGATCAGTGTGAATAGTGACTTTGGAATCAACTATCTAAGACCTGAACTTTTCACATGCAAACACGACTGCTAAAAATTCCTTCTCCGTAGTAGCATAGTTTCTCTGGGCACTGTCTAGGGGTTTTACTAGCGTAGTGAATAACATTCAACTTCTTATCGACTCTTTGCCCTAGAATAGCACCAACAGCATAATCACTAGCATCACACATGATCTCAAAAGGTAGGTTCCAATCAGGTGGTTGAACAATAGGTGCACTTATAAAAGCCCTCTTCATTCTTTCGAAGGCTTCCTCACAATCATCGTCAAAAACAAAAGGAATATCCTTTTGCAAGAGATTGGTAAGAGGCCTAGAAATCTTAGAGATGCCTTTAATGAACCTTCTATAGATACCATCATGACCAAGGAAACTTCTTATACCTTTGATATTTGTGGGGTATGGCATTTTCTCGATTGCATCAACCTTAGCCTTATCAACTTCAATACCTCTTTCGGAAATTTTATGTCCTAAGACGATGCCTTCATTAACCATAAAGTGGCACTTCTCCCAATTCAAGACAAGATTGGTGTCTTTACATCTCTGTAAGACTCGATCAAGGTTGCTGAGGCAATCATCAAAAGAAGACCCATAAACGGAAAAGTCATCCATGAAAACCTCGACAATCTTTTCACAAAAGTCAGAGTATATAGCCATCATACATCTTTGAAAGGTGGCAGGTGCATTACATAAGCCAAAAGGCATATGTCTATAAGCAAAGGTACCGAAAGGGCAGGTGAAAGTGGTTTTCTCCTGATCAGATTGTGCAACTGGTATTTGGGAGAAACCAGAATAACCGTCTAGAAAGTAGAAGTGTGTGTGTTTGGACAACCTTTCTAGCATTTGGTCGATAAAAGGCAAAGGGTAATGATCTTTCCTAGTGACTTTATTCAATTTCCTAAAATCGATCACCATTCTATAGCCAGTAACAATCCTCTGTGGGATCAATTCATCCTTATCATTAGGGACAATGGTAATGCATCCCTTCTTAGGGACGCAATGCACCGGACTCACCCAATCGCTATGAGCAACATGATAGATAATACCCGCTTCCAGGAGCTTTAGTATTTCTTTTCCCACTACTTCTTTCATCTTAGGATTCAATCTCCTTTGATGATCAACAACTGGTTTGAAATCAGGATCAGTTTTAATCTTGTGCTGGCATAGAGTGGGACTAATGCCCTTAAAATCATCAAGAGTATATCCAATAGCAGCACGGTGCTTCCTCAGAGTTTTTAGCAACTTCTTTTCTTCATGCTCTGAGAGGCTAGCACTAATACTGACATGATATATCTCATTTTCATCAAGATAGGCATACTTAAGAGTATCAGGCAACTGTTTTAGCTCAAACACAGGATCACCCTTTGGTGGGGGTGGATCTCCAAGCAGCTCAACATGCAGATTATTCTTAAGGATAGGATATTGTCCTAAGACAACTATATCTATCTCATCCCTTTCATCCATATGCATATCATTTTCATGCTCAAGCAAGTATTGCTCTAAGGGATTAGTAGGAGGCATGACAATAGAAGCTAAGGCAATAGTTTCATCCTTACTAGGCAACTCTTTTTCATGATGTTGTCTACCAAACTTGGAGAAATTGAACTCATGCGACACACCTTGAAAGCCAACAGTGACACTTTGCTTCTCACAATCAATATGAGCATTGACGGTATTGAGAAAAGGTCTACCAAATATGATGGGACAAAAGCTATCTTGTGCGGTAGCAAGAACGAGGAAATCAGCAGGATACTTTGTTTTACCACACAAGACTTCAACATCCCTAACAATTCCTATAGGGCAGATAGTATGTCCATTGGCAAGCTGAATAGTGACATCAATAGGCTCTATCTCAATAGGTGCAATCTCATCTTTGATTTCATCGTATAAGGATTGAGGTATTGCACTAACACTAGCACCCACGTCACATAAGCCATGATAACAATGATCTCCTATCTTAACAGAAACCACAGGCATGCCAACAACAGGCCTATGTTTGTCTCTAACGTGAGGTTTAGCAATTCTAGCAGAATCTTCACAGAAGTGAATATTATGTCCCTTAACATCGTCGGACAGAAGATCTTTGATAATAGCAATGCTAGGTTCAACTCTAATTTGCTCAGGGGGTGTAGGTGTTCTAATATAGCCTCTACGTATCACAGTTGAAGCTTTAGAATGATCCTTTATCCTAACATGGAAAGGTGGTTTCTCAATGTAAGCACTGGGAACAACATGATCATTATAGGCAATGACTTTCTCTTCAACTAGATTGGTTTAACTACATTGACTTCTAAAGTAGGATGCTATTTAAACCACTTCTCTTTGGGGAGATCAATATGAGCAGCAAAGGATTCACACAATGAAGCTACTATCTCAGAGTCAAGTCCATACTTAGCGCTAAAGTCACAAAAAGTATTCGTCTCAACAAAGGATTTAACGCAATCAAACGTGAAATTCGTACCTGAGTCCTTACCTTCTTCAAGCTCCCAATCTTCAGAGTTGCATTTAATTTTCTCCAATAAAATCCATTCGAAGTCAATATCTCTCTTCATAAAAGAACCGGCACAAGAAGTGTCGAGCATGGTGCGATCATCATGAGAAAGCCGAGCATAGAAGTTCTGAATGATAATTTCTCTCGAGAGCTCATGATTGGGGCATGAATATAACATTGATTTAAGCCTCCTCCAAGCTTGAGCGATGCTTTCTCTGTCACGAGGCCAAAAATTATAAATATAATTCTAATCACGATGTACTAAATGCATAGGATAAAGCTTTTGATGAAATTCCAATTTCAACCGATTATAGTCCCACGATCCAGTATCATCACATAGCCTATACCATGTCAACGCCTTATCCTTCAAAGATAAAGGAAAGACCTTCTTCTTGACCTCATCCTCGGGCAAACCTGCAAGCTTAAATAAACCACAAACTTCATCTACATAGATTAGATGCAAGTCTGGATGTGATGTTCCATCTCCTGTAAAAGGATTAGCCAGCAGTTTCTCAAGCATACCCGAAGGAAATTCAAAGCAAATATTTTCAGTAGGTGCAGCAGGTTGAGGAGCAACTCTTTGTGCTTTCGTTTGAGGTGAAGATACCCCGAACAAGCCCCTCAAAGGATTAGTATCCATAGTGACAAGTGACAATAAATTTCAGCACACTATATGAATGTTTCCTTACCAAGTTCCACTTACCAAAGGTGCTTCACTCCCCGGCAACGGCGCTAGAAAAGAGTCTTGATGACCCACAAGTATTGGGGATCAATCGTAGTCCTTTCGATAAGTAAGAGTGTCGAACCCAACGAGGAGCAGAAGGATATGACAAGTGGTTTTCAGCAAGGTAAAATCTGCACGCACTGAAATTGTCGGTAACAAGTGGTTGTATTGTGAGATGATTTGTAGCAAGCAACAAGTAACAGAAGTAGAAATGGTGCAGCAAAGTGGCCCAATCACTTTTGTAGCAAGGGACAAGCCAGGACAAAATCTTATAGGAGGAAAAACGCCCCCGAGGACACTCGGGAATTTCTGTCATTCTAGTTTTCATCATGTTCATATGATTCGTGTTCATTACTTTGATAGTTTGATATGTGGGTGGACCGGCACTTGGGTACTGCCCTATCTTGGAAAAGCATACCACTTATGATTAACCCCTCTCGCAAGCATCCGCAACTACGAAAGAAGAATTAAGACAAAGTCTAACCATAGCATTAAACTAGTGGATCCAAATCAGCCCCTTACGAAGCAACGCATAAACTAGGGTTTAAGCTTCTGTCACTCTAGCAACCCATCATCTACTTACTACTTCCCAATGCCTTCCTCTAGGCCCAAATAATGGTGAAGTGTTATGTAGTCGACGTTCACATAACACCACTAGAGGAAAAACAACATACAACATTATGAAATTACCGAACGAATACCAAATTCACATGACTACAATTAGCTTGACTTATCTCATGTCCTTAGGAACCAAAGTAACTACTCACAAAGCATAATCATATTCATGACTAGAGAGGTAATGAGTAGCATCAAGGATCTGAACATAAACTCTTCCACCAAGTAATCCAACTAGCATCAACTACAAAGAGTAATCAACACTACTAGCAACCTTACAAGTACCAATCGGAGTCGCGAGACGGAGATTAGTTACAAGTGATGAACTAGGGTTTGAAGATGAGATGGTGCTGATGAAGATGTTGATGGTGACGAGTCCCCTCCGATGAGAGGAGTGTTGGTGATGACGATGGCGAGTCCCCTCCGGGAGGGAAGTTTCCCCGGCAGGATCGTCCTGCCGGAGCTCTAGATTGGTTATGCTCAAGTTCCGCCTCGTGGCGGCAGCGAATCCACGAAAAAGCTCCTCCCTGATTTTTTCCTGGATGAAACCGTTCATATAGCAAAAGAGGGGGCATGTGGGCCAGCAGGTTGCCCATAAGCCCTCATGGCGCGGCCTGGGGGGGTGGCCGCGCTGTGCAGGCTTGTGGCCAACCCCTGGCGCCCCTCTGGCACTTCTTCGGCCCAGTATTTTTGATAAATCCGGAAAAAAATCCTCGTTGATTTTTACGGCGCTTGGAGTTGTGCAGAATAGGTATCTCAAACTTGCTCCACTTTCAGGCCAGAATTCCAGTTGCCGGCATTCTCCCTCATCATGTAAACCTTGCAAGATAAGAGAGAAAAGGCATAAGAATTGTACGTGAAGTGAAATAACAGCCCAAGAAGTGATAACTATCAACTTGAAAACATGATGCAAAATGGACGTATCACACGCCTACTACAAATGCTGACGGAGACATACGGGAGCGTAGCCTGTGGCAAGGTACAGAAGCAACAATGTCGAGCTACTATGGTGAGCTACGACTGTGCATACATTTACTTTACTATGGGAACGCGTCCTACACACAGCGGCGAGCACAAGCGCCTACTTAAGCATGCGAAAAAAGGTCGGAGTTCGCGCCGAGGATGAGGTCTGATGGCGGCATCTCGGGCTCAAAGAGAACACTGCTACAGCAAGCGATCAAATGCGAAAATCTAGCGGGGACGCAGGAAGGCTCAAGTTGGGGGGCTTGGCATCGTCGATTGGGCTCGAGGGTGAAGGGCGACGGTGAATTTGGTCGGCGATGAGCGTCGACCGAGGAGGATGAACGCACGTCGCGACGGTTTCATGGAGTCCCGCGGGGAAGTAATCGACGTCGAGGAAGAAGACATCCATCGCAGAGCTTCTAGACATGCACGCCTCCGAGGTGCTCGTCGGAGGGCGCGTTAGCGATGACTTCTTGCTCACAGACTCGCTTGGGTTCACTTGGGGCGAGGGATCTAGGGACGGACTCACCTGGCGGCAGCGGCAAACAGGAGAGGGAAATCCTAAGGAGGCTCGGACGTGGAGGGATAACTTATAGGGGAGTGGGGAATGGTGTTGGCCTAGGTGTACATGAAGGTCACGGTGCCCGTGTGCTCTCTGCCTCTGAGGAAGACGATGGTCTCACGTGCAAGAGCAGGTGGCCGTTTTCACGGGCTAGGCCAGGGGCTATGGCTGCTCGGCTCTGGGTGACGCTTGCTGGGACAAGGCAAGGTAGAGACCCAAGTGGGCCGGGGTCTCTCTCTCTCTCCCAAAAAACAAAAGCGTTCTTTAAAATAAAATAGCACCACGAATTAAAATGCGAGGGAGTTTAAACGAATTAGAGAGGAAGATAAAAATAGTTTTTTACTCACAAAAATCAGCACTATTTGACAGGTCTCACTATTTTTAGAGAAAATACATTATTCACATATTATTACTATATGAATCTGTTTTTGCAAAGGTTCAAAAAGTAAATATAACAAAACATGGTTGACGACTATTTTAAAATGTATGTCATATTATTTTGAAGAAGTGCAACATTTTACTCGAGGTGAAAAGGCAAGTAAAACTCCACAATTCTAGCATTGGAATTAAAAGAGTTGAGGCATGGTTTTCTTTAAAATAATTGAGACATTCTCTTGCCTGCAAGCACACAAACTAAACACATACACTCACACCACAACAAGCACAACAAGCTTATGATGCAACAAATAATTTATGTGATGATGCCATGTTGCCATAATGCAATGAGGAATGTCATGAAGCAATTTTTATTAAACCCAACACACATGAGGGCAAACTTGGAGGTCATACATGGAATATTACAAGGGAATGCACCTGGGTGGTTACAACTTTCCCACACTACAAAAGGATCTCGCCCGAGATCTAGGATTGAAAGAATTCAGGATATTCAGAATGGCAAAGGTCTTCACGTTTCCAACTGGCTTCTTTTTCGGAATGGTGTGACCATTTACTTTGAGGAATCTGATAGACTTGTTGCGAGTCTTGCGCTCGGTCTCTTAAAGAATAGCAACTGGATGCTCATGATAGGAAATGTCTTGTTGGAGATCAATGTCTTGGAAGTCAAATATGCACTCGAGAGTCTTGAAACACTTCCGGAGCTGAGAGACGTGAAACACATCATGCACATTGGAGAAATTGGATCAAAGCTCTAGCTGATAAGCAAGGTCCCTCTTTTGCCAACAATCTTGAAAGGACCCAGAAAGCATGGAGCAATATTTCCTTTGATGCCAAAACGCTGAGTACCCTTCATGGGAGATACCCAAAGATAGAGAAAATCATTGATTTGGAAATCCAAGTCACGATGTTTGCTATCATAGTAACTCTTCTGACGGGATTGAGAAGCTTTGAGATTATCATGAATGACACGACACATTTCTTCTGCTTTAGTGATCATGTCTGTAACGACTAAGATGCGGTCCTTTCCTATTTAGGAGGCGATGCCCCAAAATGGAAAGAAGCGCATCTACGCGTTCCGCAAGCAAGATAAACATAGCATATACATAATTAAAGAATGACAAATAGGGAATTGTTTCCCATCTCACATAGATAATATCAGAGTTTACATCCACACATTTATTCAGACAAGGTAGTTCCTCTACGGACTACATAACATATGAAAAGGCTATGCTATCCCGCATGCTTGCCCACGATCACGACCACGCCTCGGTCTTCTGGGCAGTTCACGTACAAGCGGTCGTTCTCCTCATCGTACTGCCACGCCAGCTGCGTGCCATCTGGATCACTTGTGTCGGGCGTACCTGTACCTGTTGGGGTGTTGAAGTAATCTGTGAGCCACGTGGACTCAACAATCTATGACCTTGGTACTGAAACTAGTCAAGTTATTAGGTAAGGAAGGTTCAGTGTTTTGGTTGCAACATCCTAAGCATTTATGGTGGCTAACTTACGAGGATCAGAGTTATAGATGTGGTGGTCTACGTGAGCGGTCGAAGACTAGGTGATCACTAAGTGATCTTGAACACCTACTTACGTCAAACATAACCCCATCGTGTTCCCGATCAAAGAGAGGTCTTCGAAGGGGACAATCATGGTTACGCACACGGTTGGCGGTTTTATTAGAATTAGTACAAGTTATCTATAACCGGGTATTAACAAATAATCCATGTTGCCACATAACCGTGGGCACGGCTTTCCGAAAGATTAAACCCTGCTCGGGTGCTCCAACTAGTCCATCACAAACGGTCACGGGCCGCAAAGTAATCCTCTATCACGAATCTCGTGATCTCGTCAGATTCCTTAGAGGAAAACCTCAACTCTGGGGAGAACCAAAGCTTCACCGGGATTCCTATACGCAAGATATATCTCTAAGGTAAGACAAGACTAGCAGGACATCCCGACGTGTCGACGACCCCGACAAGAGCCGCGTATCTCAGTCTCAGGACACGCCAGATAAGCGAAGCGTACGGTGGCTAGAGAAATCTCCCGAGTTGCCCCGGGATGGCCCCGCACGGTGCTCTAGTTTGGACCAACACTCATGAGGAGCACCGGCCCGGGTTGTTGATTAATTCCTCGGGGTAGCTATTCCGTATGCAGATTATTATTAGTTGATTAGCAAATTAAAACCAATGTTGGGTCCTGCAGGACAAGTCTTAACACTACACGATTTATCAAGGGGGTCCCCATAACAACCCCGAACGTGTTAGGAGCGATCAGTTATGGAATCAAACACCGGTAGCTGAAAACTAAGGCGGCAATAATGGAACAAATCACCCAGCAAAAGCTAGGCCTTCCGTCATTTACCAAGTATATAGGTGCATTAATTAAATAACAGATTTAAACATAATGATATCAAAACTCATGTTATCACATGAGACAATTGGCACCTGCAACTAGCAACGCTATCATTAGAAGCTGAGTAAGCCTACTTAGCCATTCAAAATTGGCTAGAAGGGGAAGTGTTTGGGTTTCATGGCAATATCAGGAGGCAATTATATCAGTGGTAGGCAGCGATCATATGATGAAGGAAACATGAATCTAAGCATAACAAATCTAGAGACGGTATCAAGGTCACGGTCATCTTGCGTGTGATGTCTTCAGCTTGGAACTGCTCTTGTTCGTCCTGCACGTACTCTCCCGAATCCACGTACTCGCTCTCCGATCCCGGTGCTACCAAAGATAAGAATAACATCCAATGAACACCAACACAACATGATGCAACAAACACTTGATGCATGAGATGAGAATGAAGCATGCATCTCTAATCTAGTCACTTTCATATGCACGAGAAGAAAAGACAAACTTCTGGACAGAACTTCACTCTAAGCTATCTTGACATGCATGAAGTTGACATGAACAGGTGCATCACGCGAAAACAATGCAAAAACATATAAAGAACGTTGAGAACGGAGCTACGGATCAACCGCAAACTACGAAACAAGATACGGTGTCCTACAGATAAAATCCACCACAAGCACACTCCAATGGCACACTTCTGGTATACCCAGGTTTCCACATGACCAAACAAACAAATATAGGTGGGGTGGTGCAAAGAAACTCACCACACCACCAACTATACTATGACAAGCTTCAAAACAACTAAACTATGCAATCTGTCATAAACAGGAACATAGCAGTTTGAGTGCAACATGCAAAGCACTTACAACCACCCAAATGTGCCAAACAAGATATGTGACAAAAGCTATTGAAAAGCTCTACAAGCATGAGCAAGAAGATAATACAAAGGAGTTACACACAGAAAGATCTACAGGTGCTAACTAGGACAAAAATAGCAGATTTCAGGGACTTAGTGAAAATCTTAGATTCTCACCAGCTATTTATGCTCTGAAGCATTTTGACAGCCTCCAAAACAATATCTACAGGAAGTAAAAGTGCAAGAAAATTGACACAGAGCTAGACAAACACAAAATCTCCAGCTCTCTAGTTGATTGCAAGGGCTGATTCCCAACACATGAGCTTTTGCAACCACAACTACAAGGGAAGAAAATAACAACAGTTTCTCACACTTAATGAAAATATGTATCACAGATTTTCACTAAGCTGATAATTTCAGCCACATGCCTACTTTGACAAAGCACAACTTGCACATACAAACTCCTAAGCATAAAACAAAACCACCAAGATGTAGAGGGGTTCACCCACTACTGCCACATGAAGGAATCATCCTCTTAGGCTCATCACATCACATGGCACCAAGCTCTAAACATAGATCAAAAAAGAAAAATGACATCGCCAGAAAGTGTCCGAAAGGGAAAACTGATTTCACCAATGGATTCCTGGGATGATTCTACCCCAAAAACATATATAATACCTAGGTACTTGCATACAACATGTAGGCACAAAGTTGAAAGGAAAAACTACATGGAATCACATAGATGCAAATAGTGCCATATCATATGTGATACTCACTAGTTCATCACCTACACATGCACTTGCACACACTCACAACTCCAATGGTGCACATGAGGGTTAGTCCTCATGTTCATGTGCCTTAGCACACCACCACACACCACATACATGCTAGCATCACAAGTGCCCATGCACCACATACCTACACATGCAAGTATCTAAAACACACACATACTTACACTCGCACCACTATCACTAACACACACACATACACATACCCTCACACATGGTGCGCTTGAAAACACATACACACTACCCCTACGCCTCTTACACTAGTGCACATCACCACAAGCACACATACACACATACAGATGGTTACATACATCTACACAAGCACTTGGGTGCTTGCACCACACAAGCACACACCTACACACATACACTAGCATCACTAACTCCCTACACATGCACACAAACTAACACAAGGTGAAAACCTACTGGTTTGAGGCATGAACACATCAACTTCCTGCTCAAGCAAGGTAGGAAGTAACTAAAGTGAAAACAGCACAAGCAACACAACAAAAAATATAAAAATAGAAACGGGGACAAAGGGGATTTGAACCCATGTCCTCCTATACACTCCACAAGCCGAACACCACTGCGCTAGCACCTCTGGCTCGACAGAAAAGAGGAAGGAAACAAGAAGTGTTTCCTTGGTCGAGCCACTATACCCAAAACCAAGAAAATAAAAGGGGGTCACCATTGGGTTTCGATCCCATGATGTACTGGCAGCAAAACCGCCCTGCTGCCACTCTGCTACGCTGTGGTTCCTGGTCTAGCAGGGGAATCCTACCAGGTAAGCCACTTCGATCTGCACTACCACACCGAATATCGCCGGAGACAAAAAGGAGGGGGCGCTGGGGCTCGAACCCGTGACCTGCCACATCACAACGCGCGCAACAAGCCACTACGCCACTGCTATGAAGTCTACCAGAGAGGGAAGCTTGCCCCTTTTGGGCAGATCCCACGCCCTACTTCACACACACGCGCATGCACTGCCGCCATAGAGTGCCCTCTAGCGAGCCGCTCCGATCTACGCAAGGACGACACACGGATGCGGTAGAAGAAGAGGGGAAGGTGATGCTCACCCTAGGGTCCCGCGAAGTAGCAGATCCCACGGAAGAAGAGGAAGAAGAACGGCTGCTACAGGCTTCGGGTCCGCCGGGAGCTCGTCGGTGACGAGGTCATGGCCGTCGGTGTAGTCGTGCCCCGGCCTCATCGACGACGGGAATGGAACGCGGGGACTCCCCCCCGAGTTCCCGGACATACTCGCCGGCACCGGAGGCGAGGGACGCGCGGTGGAGACGGCGGCGCTCTTCTGTTGCTCCTCTGCTACCTCTCGATCTACCAGCGAACTTACCTTGGGGGAGGGAGAGAGATGGAAGAGGAGATGTCGGCGACAACGAGGGAAATAGGGAAACCCAATCGGGCACGCACGCCGATGCACTAAATAGGCCGCGGATGGGACGCACAGCGTCAGCTCTCTCTCACTCTCTGTGAAGTTACTGACGGAAAGCAGCGCGTGGAAGAGACGGCGTCAGGAGGAAGGAGAAGGAGCGCGCGGGCCGTCGCTGGGAAAAGAAAGGAGGAGGCCCACGCGGAAGGAGGGAGGAAGCCCACCTACCTCTCGGTCTGCCAGCCAAAACAAAACGAGTATTTCCCTCTTATTTAAAACCACACCACAAAAGAAAATTCCCAGAGCCAAACTTGCACAATAAAACCATAATATAAATACTTTGGGCATTAGGGAATTATGCCCTTAATAAAAGAGAAAGGAAAACTGAATTTTTAAACAAAAAAATACAAATGGAAAACAGGGTTTTCCTTACTGTTTTAAACAAAAGAAAAAATAAACCAAACCCCTCTACTCCAAGGGAGCTACCCAATCTCCAACAAATATTAAACACAAATTAACCAACATTTTTCAAACAGGGTTTAACCTAGTAAATTCCACAAGTTTAGAAAATGAGGGAGATAGGGTATTTTTGAAACCTAGCTTTGGAAGAAGAAGTAAAGTAGAAACCAAGCCTTCACAATACTTCACTCCACTTGTACTCATCACACCACATACACAAGGATCAACGACACAACACACAAGGATCAACACCACAACACACATGATGGCATGAATGATATGGATGCATGAATGCATAGGGAAAACAAGAGAAGAGCACATGAAATACCACATGAAATATAACTATCATAGCAATGACATCATGGACCCACAAATGTAGGTTCCAAATATGACAAGTTACACTCTGGGGCATTACAAACTCTCCCACAGTATAAAAAGATCTCGCCCCGAGATCTAGAACTTAAAGAACTCTGGGAATTCAGAACGGAGGTGATCCTCGCATTCCCAAGTGGCCTCTTTATCGGAATGATGTGACCACTGAACCTTGAGAAACTTGAGAGACTTGTTGCAGGTCTTGCGCTCAGTCGCCTCGAGAATCGCAACTAGATGCTCATGATAGGATAGGTCGGGTTGAAGGTTGATGTCTTGAAGATCAACTGTGCGCTCAGGAGTCTTGAAGCATCTCCGGAGCTGAGAGACATGGAATACGTCATGCACATTTGCAAAGTTGGAAGGGAGCTCAAGTTGATACGCAAGGTCGCCTCTCTTGCCAACAACTCTTAAAGGACCAACGAAACGAGGAGCAAGCTTGCCTTTGATGCCAAAACGTTGTGTACCCTTCATAGGAGACACTTTGAGATAGACGAAATCATCGAGCTCATAAGACATGTCACGATGCATGCTATCATAGTAGCTCTTCTGATGGGACTGCACTGCTCTGAGATTATCCCGAATGACCCGACACATCTCTTCAGCTTCTTCGATCAAGTCATTCCCAAGAATCTGACGCTCGCCGGTCTCGGACCAGTTGAGCGGGGTACGACACTTCCTGCCATGGGGAATCTCAAATGGAGCTTTGCCTGAACTAGCTTGATAACTGTTGTTATACGAGAACTCAGCGAAAGGCAGGGAGTTTTCCCACTTCATGCCAAAAGAGATAACACAGGCTCTCAGCATATCCTCAAGGACCTGATTGACTCTCTCCACTTTCCCTCTAGTCCGAGGATGAAAAGCTGTGCTGAATCGTATCTTCGTACCCATCACAAACTGAAAAGAGTCCCACACCTTGGAAGTGAAGATACTTCTGCGATCCGAAGAAATCAACATAGGCACACCGTGCAAAGATACTATCCTGGAAGTGTACAGCTCTGCAAGCTCAGCTGCCGAGATGGATTCCTTGACTGGAAGAAAATGAGCCACTTTACTCAACTTGTCGATGACGACGAAGATTGCATCGTTACCCTTCTCGGACTTCGGAAACCCGGTGACGAAATCCATCTCTATATGGTCGAACTTCCACTCGGGAATGGGCAATGGATGCAAAAGACCTGCTGGGTGTTGATGCTCTGTGTTGGGGATATTACCTATGGGTAACCCGCCCTTAGTGGGCCGGGTCACCAAAGGGGCGACTTACCATTTACCGCACGTCCCGTGGCCCAGATGCTGGATGGCGGTTCAAGAGGTCATGCGGATGATGGATTAACAAGAAAGCTCCTGATCGTGGGAGACACGGCGACTTAGAGAAAAGGAAAGCCACAAAGAGTAGCATGGCAGGACTTTGTAAACCCTAGGGCCTCGACCTATATATAAAGGCGAGTCCCTGGGAGAGGTCAGGCGGGTTAGAGAGAATCGAGAGCTAGGTCAGGCGAGTTACGCCCTCCTTGTAATCGAAACAACCATTAATCCACATAAAGAAGGATGCAGGATTTTACCTCCTCCTGAGGGGCCGAACCTGGGAAAATCTGAGTCTCGCTTTCGCTCACCCCCTTCGAGTCGCCACCAAGGTGCGATGGCTCCATCTCTAAGTCCTTTCATGAGGACATCTGCCGTGACAAAACCACGACAGTTGGCTCCCACCGTGGGGCTAGCACACGGTGGAGTTGAGTTCTCGAAGGGATCCCTACTGAGGTTAGAAAGCTATTCGGTCGGCATCATGACTAAGAGCCGCCGCGGGAAGTACTACATCGACAACTCACTGTGGGAGTCAGAGGCCGATTCATTCGAATCTGGCTACCGAGTCCCCTTCGGCAAAATCAACATCTTCATCGGCATGATTGGGATGCCCGTGCCTGAGACGGAGACCTCCACCGACATCGTCGAGCCGGCCAGGTACGTCCTCCCCATCACACGACGGGACAGAAGTCTCCACGCTTTCGTCGATTTTACGCACGGGAATGACGTAGAAAACGAAGTGGCGGGTCAGAAAATCACACCCGTCAATTTTGATGGTGAGTCGTCCATGGGCGAGACAAATTCAATCCACCCTCTTGAGGAAGGACAACTCGAGGGGGCTGTCATTGGCATTGGATCCTGAGGTCTTCGAGAGGTCCCGCCAACAAATCGCCAACTACATGGTGGGGTTAGCGCAGCCTCAGCAAAATCCGACCGGTAATAACGAGACCGGTGGGACGTCCAAACCCCCAGCACAAACCATGGCGGAGCTAGCGGCGGAGGTCGCCAGCCTCATGGCAACCGCCGTCACATCTGAGAATCAGGAGTATGTCAACACCGAGCTAGCTTAGCTGCAAGAGGCAATGGCCAAGGCACAGCGGGACATGGAAGCAGAAGCCGCCAGGGTGGAGACGCAGCAGTCCGCGATCACAGCAGAGACGGAGCGGCTGAACACCAAAGGCTGGCGGCTCGAAAGGCAGCAGCACGCGTCCGACGCTGTTCACCAAAGGAGGCACCACGGGCGCATCCCGGCCGACTTACATCCAACTCGCCTTTTCGACACCCCGCGCACCCCCGGGGTGGGTCCTGATCGGCCTTTACAAACCATCCCGAGGGGAGGAGCGGTTCCATCGCCCAATCCGCTGCCGCCTCAGCCAATGGACGCCCATGCGACTCGGTTCTAGACGCCACGGGGTCACTTCTCGAATCCCGTAGACAATGTGCTGGCGGCAACCCGCCACCTGGAGTCCCTTCCGATCTACGGAAACACCCTGACCGAGATAGAAGCCAGAAACGCCATCGAGATGCTAAAGACGGCCGTGGTTCAGCATGCACAATATTCTCATAGCCTTGATCGGTTGCACTCCATGCCTCAGGCGAGTCACACTAGAAGCCTCCATGAGGACTTCCCCACAGTAACCAGTGGGCCGCGGCGATTCCCTCAACACGACCCGCTCGGGATGCGTGACACGCGAGCCCAAGATATCATGGATGCGGCGCGAGCTTCTCGTCAAGTAGAGCCAACAGCCGCGGCGGGTAGGCTTACATGCCATCACCTCCCGCGCCCCAGGACGCCGGGGAAGCACATCGGGGTATCATGCCTTGCTCCAGTTTTTCACAATGAGCGAATGCCGAAGGACTTCAAAGGGCCCGGAAGGTCCCTAATTACTCACCAGATCTTGAGCCGGGATCATGGATCGAGAGTTATGAGCTGGCGATGGACATGCTCGACGTAAATGAGGCAGTTTGGGCTAAGTACTTCACTATGATGCTTGAAGGGACGACACGTGCGTAGTTAAAAAACTTGCCGCCCAACTCCATCAATACTTGGGCTGAGCTAAAGGAGCGCTTCATCAAGAATTTCAGAGCGCCCGATGACTATCGTCGACCTACAGCACTGCGTCCAGCGGCTGGATGAGTCGGCCCACCATTGGACCCGACGAGTCGCGGAAGTTATTCATTCATCGGAAGGCATCTCGGCGGCTCAGGCGGTGTTGATCCTGGAGAAGAACTGCCATTACGAACCTCTGGTACTAAAGCTAGGGCGACTTAAGCGAAAGGTACAGGACATGGGCGAGCTAATGGATACCCTTACCAGGTATGCTGAGTCGGACGACACCAAGGATCCTAGGGAGGACGACGACAAAGTTAGTACCGCCAGGAAGGGCGAGTTACACAAGGGCCATTCTCAGTTTCAAGGCCGGGGCAACCACCACCATGGTGGGCACGACAAGAAGAGACAACAGGAAGGTCCTATGGAGTTTGTCGCTAATACTAATACCGGCAACGGAAACCCACGTCAGAAGAAGTGGGGCTTTAGCGGGAAGAAGCCACGCAATTATCACGAGATGCGGCCCATCTCCGCAGCATGCCACAGCGGAAGGACCGGCGACTCACTCGTGAGAAGATTGCTATGTGATGCAGGAATTTCGGGCCGAGGCGCTCATAAGAGGTCAAGGTGGCGAACAGGGCCAGCGACAGGAACAACCCGACGCATCCGGGTCACGCCAGGTCACGTTCGGTGGTTTTACTAACCAAGGACCATAGGGCGGGTCACAGCCCAACGCTCCCTAGTACCAAGTTCACAACCAGCAGTACCACCCACCGGGAGTGTTCCAGCAACCCCCCCCCCCCCCGCAAGGGGACCCCCAGCGATAGGAAGATCGTGGCGGGTTCCAGAATAACCCAAAACAATTGAACAGCGGGCAGTACCACGTGTTCACCACCAACACATGTAAGCGGGATCATAAGGTGAAGCATAGACCCTTCAGCGTAGCTGAGTCGGCGCTCCCCCGGTACCTTCACTTGTCTTAGCAACCCATAACCTGGAGCAGGGAAGACCATCCACCCCGAGTAGACAACCCTGGCGACTTGGATTTGGTCGTGGCTCCCCAAGTCGGAGGGTACACCGTCTCCAAGGTCCTCATGGAGGGAGGCAACATCATCAACGTCCTATATTTTGACACTTTCCGGCGGATGAACCTCTTGGAGAAGGACCTGATGCCATCATCCACGGTCTTCCACGACATCGTCCTCGGTAAGTCGGCATATCCAATTGGGCAGATTAAGCTTAACGTGCCTTTTGGCACAGAGTCAAATTACACGAGCGAGTCCCTCCTATTCGAAGTGGTCAAAATTAAGAGCCCCTATCATGCGCTGTTTGGACGGCTGGCGTACGCCCGATTCATGGCCCGCCCATGCTATGATTATCTCAAACTCAAGATGCCCGGACCTAAGGGTCCTATTACCATCACCGACGATAGGAAAATAGCCCAAGAATGTGAAGAAGGAGACGCGGCTTATGCTGAGTCAGCTTGCGCGGCTGAGGAGCTCAAGTTTCACCAATCTAATGTTGACCCGGCGTACATGACGCCGCTCAAAAGGCCGACCATCGATTCCGAGCCGCCCCTCAAGTTTAAACCAACGGACGACACCAAGGTTATCGACTTTACGCCTGGCGACTCCACCAAGCAGTTCACTATTGGGGCGGGTCTCGACCCCAAATAGGAAAGCACGCTCATCGAATTCATCCGTGATAATCGGGACATCTTTGCATGGAAACCTTATGACATGCCGGGTGTACCGAGAGAATTCGCTGAGCACCATCTTAATACTGACCCTAAAGTTAAGCCGGTTCGACAGCACCTTCGCAGGTTTAATGAAGAACGCCGTAAGGTGATTGGAGAGGAAGTAGCCTGGCTCCTTGCTGCCGGGTTCATCATCGAGGTTTTCCATCCTGAATGGCTGGCTAACCCGATCCTGCTGCTCAAGAAGAACGACACTTTCCGCATGTCCAGTGACTACACTGACCTCAATAGAGCCTGTCCGAAGGATCCCTTCGCCCTTCCCCGCATTGATCAAATTATTGACTCGACGGCGGGTTGTGAACGTCATTGTTTCTTGGACGCTTAGTCTGGATACCATCAGATCAAGATGTCGGTGGCGGATCAGGAGAATACATCGTTCATAACCCCGTTCGAAGCTTTCTGTTACGTGTCTATGCCGTTTGGGCTCAAGAATGCGGGGGCGACTTACCAGCGCTGCATCCAAAATTGCTTGCACAACCAGATAGGCCGTAACGCCCACGCTTATGTGGATGACATCGTGGTCAGGTCTCACCGAAAAGAGTCTCTTTTGGAGTATCTCAAGGAAACCTTTGACAACCTGCGTGTTTACCAGATGAGGCTTAATCCCACCAAGTGTGTCTTTGGTGTTCCCGCGGGGAAGTTATTGGGTTTCTTGGTGTCGGAGCGCGGCATTGAGGCCAACCCAGACAAGATTGAGGCGATTACCTCACTAGGGAAACCAGCCAACGTTAACCAGGTCCAGCGTACGGCGGGTCGAATCGTAGCTCTGAGCCGCTTTATAAGTCGCCTTGGGGAGAAGGCCATCCCTCTCTACCAGTTGCTCAAGAAAACTGATCGTTTCGTATGGACGGACGAAGCCAATGAAGCTTTTGAAGCCTTGAAGTGGCAATTAGCCAACCCGTCAGTGCTGGCGGCTCTGGCAGACAAGGAACCTATGCTCCTATACATTGCAGCCAATTGCAAGGCGGTCAACGTGGCAGTAGTTGTCGAGCGTAAGGAAGAAGGAAAGGAGTACCCGGTCCGGCGACTGGTGTATTTCATCAGCGAGGTCCTCACCATCTCCAAGCAACGTTACCCACATTGGAAAAAGCTGGTTTTCAGGGTGTTCATGGCGAGTCGAAAGCTGAAGCATTACTTCCAAGAACACCCGATCACGGTCGTCAGTTCTGCCCCCTCGGCGACATCATACAGAATCGAGAGGCTACTGGACGAAATGCTTAGTGGGCCATCAAGCTTGGATCCCATCATGTGCGATATACGCCTCGGACGGCCATCAAATGTCAAGCACTCGTGGACTTCATCAATGATTGGACCGAGTTACAAATCCCGGAGGAGAGACCCGATCTTACTTATTGGACCATCTATTTTGATGGGTCCAGACAGTTGGATGGCTCGGGGGCTGGTGTGGTGATAACTTCGCCTCAAGGTGACAATTTTTGCTATGTCCTTCGGCTCATGTTCCCATGTGCCAATAATACAGCAGAATATGAAGCTTTTCTCCATGGTTTGCGACTCGCTAAAGAGATGAATCTCACACGAGTGAGGTGTGTGGGCGATTCAGATCTGTTTGCGCAACAGGTTTCTGGCACCTGGGATTCACGAGACCCTTTGATGGCGGCTTACAAATGAGCTGTGTCGGATGTAGCGGGTCACTTCAATGGTTATCAAGTGGATCACATCGACCGGCGGCTTAACAAACCAGCGTACGCTCTTTCCCGCCTTGGTTCACAACGTAAGCCAGTTCCTCCCAATGTATTTTTGGATATATTACATAACCCTTCGGTGAAACTGCCTTCAGAGGAAGATATAATGGTACCGGACCCCGAGTCTCAACTCGTGGCGGCTCTTCACGCTACTCCAGACTAGGTGATTCCTTACATGGCATACCTCACCAGAGGTGAGTTACCGGCCGACGAGTTATTAGCTCGCCAAATTGTCCGTCGGCGTAAATCCATGGTCATACACAACGGTGAGTTACACAAACGAAGCACCTTGGGGGTATTTCAAAGATATGTCTCTTCTGAAGGAGGATGTATGATCCTCAATGAGATTCACCCGGGTGACTGTGGTCATCATGTCGGGTCCCGATCCTTGGTTTCTAAGGCCTTCAGACATGGGTTTTATTGGCTGGCGGCTCACGCAGACGCAGAGGAGATCGTACGCCGATGTGATGGTTGCCAAAAGTTTGGACGCCAGATGCATGTGCCGGCTCAGGAATTGCGGATGGTACCAAACACTTGGCCGTTTGCACTCTGGGGGCTTGATATGGTCGGCCCTTTCAAGATGTCTTCCACCAAAAAGACTCACCTATTGGTGGCGGTTGACAAATTTACCAAGTGGGTGGAGGCGTAACCTGTTAGCAGTTGTGACACAGATACGGCCGTCAAATTCTTGAAGAAGCTGATTTTCAGATTCGGATATCCTCATAGTATCATTACTGACAATGGTACTAATATATCCAAAGGTGCAATGCAAGAGTTTTGTTCACGAGAGCATATCCGGCTTCATGTTTCCGTGGTTGCACATCCCGAGTCTAATGGACAGGCAGAGAGGGCGAATCAGGAAATATTGTGGGGGATAAAGCCTCGGCTCATGGTACCTTTGGAACGCACTCCAGGATGTTGGGTCGAGGAGTTGCCGTCAGTACTGTGGAGTATCAGGACAACTCCAAACCGCTCCACGGGTTTTACCCCTTTCTTTCTGTTCTATGGAGCAGAAGCGGTGTTACCAAGTGACATCAAACACGATTCCCCACGAGTCACCGCCTACGTGGAACAGGACAACGAGTTGGTGCGACAAGACTCGCTGGACGCCTTGGAGGAGGAATGTGACTTGGCCGCATCGTGATCGGCGATTTACCAACAGGACTTGCAACGTTACCATAGTTGTCGGGTCAAGAGCCGGGCTTTCCAAGAGGGCGACTTGGTGCTCCGTTTGATTCAAGATCATACTGGTATGCACAAGCTATCACCTCTGTGGGAAGGACCGTGTGTCATCAGTAAGAATATTCGGAACGGCTCATACTACTTGGTGGATCTTCGCCTAGATCGGCCAACTACAAAGGTTGAGACAACTCGCCCCTGGAACATAGCCCATCTGTGGCCTTACTACACTTAGAGCCATGAGGTCCCCCTTTTTTCTTTATCAATGTTTAGAAAATTGTAATCCATGAATTATGAAAGCAATAAAGCCGGCACCCACGAACTTCGGGGTCTCTCGCCATTTCAGCTTTTGAAAGCATGAGTCTTTATTGTTTTATAAGTCGCCCAAACATGGACGCTATCAAAGTCAAAGAGCGTAAGTTGCCATGCTGCGCTTACTTCAAAACTGGGCTCTTATAAAGCCAAAGAGGACCAACATTTCCACGTTGCATGGTTCAAACATAGGCGCCTTATATGGTTTTGAGAATTAAGCCGGCTTACTTAGGGGCTACTAGTCCCCAAGTCATTTTGCAGTAAGAGCGCATACGCTTCTGTGATCCTATGCCTGGTTTCTTCCTAAATCATAGGTCACTTGGGGTCTTCCACTCATTGAGTTCAGCCTGAATACCCTCGTGGCTAGCGAAAAATTACCGCATTCCAAATGGTTATACTGGACTATGTGTTGAACAAGTCGCCACATGGACCTATGTACTCAGGGCGAGTCAATCCGTTATTTGGACCCTGAACTCGCCTTGGTTAAAACATAAAAGGTACCGGCCAGAGTCACACATGGGAAATAGAGAAACCATTGGTTCATTGAACCTGCTTCATGGAAGCTTGACTCGCGCCTGAGCAGCCGGTCTAAAACAACAAGGCTTTTTGCAAAAGCTTTCTAAGGGTAACACTAGAGTTTTGCAAACTCGTCTTATCGTGTTGAAACTCACTGAGTCAATAAAATTTTACATCTTGATGGCCAAACCACAAGGTTTCTTAAATATCTTTGAGTTGTCTTTTAATTACAACTCGCCCTGACTCATTTTTGAACCATTATTTGCCATAACCAGGGGGCTGATCTATTTTTTGCCATAATCCAGGGGGCTGGTCTATTCTTGGCCATGCACTCACTAAGTCGGCTTCTGTTTTTTCCTAACACATGAGATAAAAACTTGTTTGTCAAATTATGACATTCCCTGGTTTATCAAAATTGCAGGCGAGTCATGCATAGATTCAAGGACTAAACAGTGGTTCCATCAAAAGGCGAGTCATGCATAGATTCAAGGAATAATAGTGTTTCCATCAAAAGGTACTACTGCCTGATTGTTTTTCCACAAACACTAACAAAGCTATTACATGGCTCGCGTGGCCAAAATGGGTGTCATCCCCGAGTGAAGAAAGGATCCGTTGACAAATCAAGCCGCCGCCGAGTCACCTTGCCTTGAGCTCTCCCCGCCTTCGGTTCGTAAGTCGCCCAGTTTCCAATTACACTTGGACAGAGCAACAAACTCATCGTCATCATCAAGAAAGAGAGATAGGTCCATGTTAAGATCAAAAGTATTCTTGGGTCGGCGAGGAACCAAGCTAGCAGTTTCATATGAGGGAGGCGTCACCTTCTTTTTATTCTCGTCATAGGCGGTTTGGTATTTACTCAAATCTAAGCTGGCTGCCAGTTGAGTCACCGCATTACGAGATTCTATGATAACTCGGTGGTAGTCCACCTCGGTGAATTCTGACCCGTCATCCTTTAGCTCGGGGTAGCCGTCGGCTATTTCTTCGGCTTTGAGCTCCGGGGCATAAGCTAAGCACCGACTCAGGGTGTTCAAAACTACCTTCCGGGCGGCTGACCTTTTTAGTTCCTCTATCTGAGGAGACAATGTAGATAGGAAGCCGAGCATGTGCTTGATGGTCCTGACTAGATCCTTGCTACCCATCACCACCTTAATCGTCAGCACGCACCCGGTGTATAGCTGCTAAGCGAAGGTATAAATGGCTTTTAACTTCATCATGCAGTCGTCTCGAAGATTGGCGGCTCGTGCACCTCCAAAGCACACATCTGTATTTGATAAGTTTGATACCATAGTAATTAGTAAACAGTCAAGAGCTAATGCTTACCAAACGCAACGACGGTCCTGTTGGAAATATGTTTCTTTAAGACGGAAAGCTCTTATTGGGAGGCTTCTAGTTTTTCTTCAACCCGCTCGGCACGCTTAAGAATGGCGGCTTGGTCAGCCTTGGCTTTCTTCTCAAGTTTTTGCTAGTCAGCCTTCATCTTCTCCATCTCAGCCTGAATTAAGCGGTATTTCTTCTCCAACTCAGAGTGTGCATGTTGTTGTTCAGCCAGATTTTTCTTTAAGTCGGCTACAGCCGACTCAGTCTGGGTCACAGACTCCTACACATTAAAACTGGGGAGACAAGTTTTAGCTTTACTGCAAGCAATACTCCTGATACTTGGGGGCTAATGTATGATTTTCTTCAAAATCATACCATATTCAAAGACCCGGCTCATCTTTTCAAAAGATGACCCGGCCCTTGGGGGCTACAGGTTGAAGTTTTTATCTAATGCAAGACTCGACTCATCTTTCAAAAGATGACCCGACCCTTGGGGGCTACAGGTTGAAGTTTTTATCTAATGCAAGACCCGGCTCATCTTTCAAAAGATGACCCAGCCCTTGGGGGCTACAGGTTGAAGTTTTATCTAATGCAAGACCTGGCTCATCTTTCAAAAGATGACCCGACCCTTGGGGGCTATAGGTTGAATGTTTTTTATTATATTCAAGACCCGGCTCATCTTTCAAAAGATGACCCAGCCCTTGGGGGCTACAGGTTGAAGATTTTTTATATTCAAAGACCCGGCTCATCTTTCAAAAGATGAGCCGGCCCTTGGAAGGCTAATGGCTGAAGGAAAATACATAAACATGCGTACCTCATGCCTAATCCTCATAAGACGAATCAAGCTCTTGTTCATCTCATAATCCCTCTCCAGATGACTTGCGAAGCCGAAACAAAGTTGGTCGAATTCCAGCTTCTCATATTGGGGGAGCTTGAATTTGTCTGTGTCTTCATCAGGAGAAGGGCGAGTTTCCTTGGAGGTATGCTTGGAAAGTACTGCAATCGGAGGAGTGGAATAGCCAGTACCGGTGACCACGACGTCGTCTGGATCGTCAATCGCCTTGAGAGGGTTTGGCGGGTTACCCTTATCACCGGTTTCCTTCAAAATAACGGGCGAGTCATCCCGAGCTTCGGGAATATCGTCCGCAGGAATATCATGAGCCGCAGTTTGCTCTTCATCAGTCTCTGGTACAGAGGTGCTCGTGCCCAAGGCATCAGATGTTTTGGGAGCAGAAGATAGGTCACCGACTTTCCTTCTCTTCGCTTGTGCTATGCGACAAAAGCACCAAGATTAAAAGCACATATCGTTGTTTAGAAGAAATTGGGATTAACAAAGAGACTCACCCTTGGACATGAATCATCAGCGGGAGAGCTGATATTGCCGAGTCACTAGATGTAGGGGGAGAAGTCTGATAGAACAAAGGCTTGAAGTTAAAGAGGCGGCGAGTCACATTTTATCCAAGAAAGGGTATGATAAAACAAAAGTGTACCTCGCTGGTGCATTTCCGACCGGTTGTCTTCTCAGGCAGTCCGGTGATTATGTCGCCAGAGCGACTACGGGTTTTGCGCTTGGGGGTATATCTTGCTTTCTTCAAAAGGAAATCAGGGTCCATATAAGCATATGGGTGAGACATGGGCACTTTTCCACAGATCCATCTGGCTGGTCTAGGAGAAGGAGAAGGTGAGTCGGAAGAAATGGAAATTACCTCGACCGCATCATCTTGTCTCTCATTGTCCTCGCCCTACACACATGGATGCATGGTATAAACATAAGTCGGAATACATAAATAATGAGTGAGGGGGAAGCCTTTCCTCTGAGTTGGCTTCATCAGCTTGTGACTCGCCAACAAAAGATGAATCTTTGGTGGGGGCTTTCTTTTTTCTTACCGTCTTCTTCTTTATTGGTGGCGGCTTGGCGGTCTTCTAGGAGGTCACTTTGGGGCCCCTTCGCCAAAATGCATCAGTTTTTTTATGAATAGAAGCAAATTTCAAACCAAGAGCATTTTTAAGCATAAAGAAGACAAAACGCCGCTTGGATTCTTACTGGCGGCACCGGGTTGGAGCGGCAGAAGGCCCTGAGCTCAATCTTGGCACATTCTTCCAAGGTTTCACCGGTTTGTTTCTTGATGACTCCGACAATTTCGCTCTCCGAGAGTCTTTTGTGATTGAAGCACTGCGGATGGTATATCGTACCATCATATTCATACATCATCCCGTCTCGGCGACTCAAGGGAAGGATTTTCCACTCTATCCAGTAGCGGAATAGATCGATCCCGATGAGCCCGTTGTTGGTCAGAGACTTCAAGTCGGAGAAAATGGGGATAAACTCCGACTCTTCTTCCTTTGTGAGCTTCTCGGGCAGTTTGAAGTCCATGGGCAGGCGATATTCTCTGAAGCCCAGAAGAGGGTTTTCGCCAGGAGGAGAGGTATCCCAGCAGTAAAACCATGACTCGGCACAACCCTTGGGATGGCTGGGCAGAAGGACTATTGGAAATCCATGCTCGCGGCGTATTTGAATGTTGACTCCTCCAAGTTCATGGTTGGGACCGTTGGGGAACTCGGTCTCGCGATTCAAATGGAAAAGTTCCAAAATAAAGAACTATGGGTTCTCTCTGCAAATATACCTCACAAAAGACCTCGAACTGACGCAAGTTGCTGATGGAGTTGGGTCCCAAATCTTGAGGATGGACATTAAGGAAATGCAGGACGTCTCGGAAAAACTTTGACCCGGGCGGTTTAAAACCTGTTTCGAGATAATCAATAAAGATGACTACTTCTCCCGCAGCGGGGTTGGGAGTCAACTCGCCCGGGGCGGTTCTCCAACCGATGGTTTCCTTATTGTCAAGAAGACCCGCCTTAACAAACTTTTCGAGGGTGGCATCATCAATTTTTGTTGGTAACCAGTCGCACTTCGTAATTGCCATAACTACAAAAGAGAGGGGAACGAGGCGATTCAGTAACAACTAGGAAGTATTATAACTCGCCGATGTGGGTCTACGAGATGTACGAAAAGGATTTGGTGACTCGCCAAATGGGTGACATACATCATAACCCGCTATTCAGGCGATTCATGGATGTATCTTCAAAGTATTGAAACTCGCCCCTCAAATTGGAAGGGAATGTGGCATAGCTATGGTGATAAATTTAAGTCACTATGGAAGTAGGAGCTAAACGACGACTCTTAAAGTTTCTTTTTCCTTAGGGATATTCTCGGGAGGTGAACACACATATTTCTGTAAACAGGGAGTAAACTATGGATCTACGAGTGGATAAAAAAAAGGGATATTGCTCGAAACAATGGAGGAAAGCTATGAGCCTAAGGCAGTGACAGCGTTGTATCTACGGCATGAAGACTTAAGATAGCAAAAAGACGCGATAAAGTGGCCGTATTCCGCTATTGCCTAAAGTCTATTGCGAACATATGAAATGGGTCAAAAGTAGGGTGTTCGTCGCGTCATGAAAGCTAGCTCGCAGGAAAGTAATGGTCATGGTGTTCTCGGCTTAGCACTAATGGGGGAAGGTGTGTACTTGGGAAAGGAGGATAGGTGCCGAGGACGAAGGCGCAGTGCTTCGTGCTTCTTGGCGCCCTAAAGACCACGGTCGATGGTGGAGCTCCTGGAGTCGGTGGCGACGCCGGGGCGCTGGTGCTCGAAGAGGAAGAGCGCGAGGAATACGAGGAAGAGATGGAGGTAGGTGACGGGGTTTCCTCCCCCCATTTCTCCTCTCGTTATTTGAAGGGCAATGAACGAAAATCGAGGCTGTCAAGGCGGAGATCGAGGCGACAAGTCAGAGATAGCGAAGATGGCGCCTAGATTTTCGGGATAAGTGATTATGAGCAAAAGATCCGTTGATGGTTGCAGTGCTAAAAGCCCCAGAACTAAGGGGATGAGGTGATGTCATCCAAGACTACACGGTGACTCGGATCCAATTACAACGGGTGGCGACTTATCGTTCGTCGAAGGATAGAAATGGTAAGAGTCGCCCCAAATTGATGGAGGTTTATTGACATGAATGAATTCAGGACAATCTGGGGCCTAATGTTGGGGATATTACCTGTGGGTAACCCGCCCTTAGTGGGCCGGGTCACCAAAGTGGCGACTTACCATTTACCGCACGTCCCGTGGCCCAGAAGCTGGATGGCGGTTCAAGAGGTCGTGCGAATGATGGATTACCAAGAAAGCTCCTGATCGTGGGGGACACGACGACTTAGAGATAAGGAAAGCCACAAAGTGTAGCATGGCAGGACTTTGTAAACTCTAGGGCCTCGACCTGTATATAAAGGCGAGTCCTAGGGAGAGGTCAGGTGGGTTAGAGAGAATCGAGAGCTAGGTCAGGAGAGTTACGCCCTCCTTGAAATCGAGACCACCATTAATCAACATAAAGCAGGACGTAGGCTTTTACCTCCTCCCGAGGGGCCGAACCTGGTTAATCTGAGCTCACTTTCGCTCACCCCCTTAGAGTCACCACCAAGGTGCGATGGCTCCATCTCTAAGTCCTTTCACAAGGACATCTGCCGTGACAAAACCACGACACTCTGTTGTCACCCTTCGACATACATCACATTCATTTACAAACTTAGCGATCTCACGCTTCATGCGAGTCCACCAGAAGGTTTGTTTCAAGTCCTGATACATCTTGGAACTTCCTGGATGTATTGAGAGCAGAGAGTTATGAGATTCTTCCATGATAACCTTTATGAGAGCACCTTTTGGAACGACAAGACGCTCCTCAAAGAATAACATGTCTCTGGCATCAACACTGAAGCACTTATATTTGGGCACTCCCTTTGCCAAGCCAATCTTGACTTTCTTCACCATTGCATCAAGAAGTTGTGCTGCTCGGACCTGATCTTCCAAGGTAGGAGAGATATGAAGATTTGCAAGAAATCCCTGAGGTACTAACTGAAGGTTGAGCTTTCTGAAAGATTCACAAAGGTCAGGCTGGAGAGTCTTTAGAACGAGACTGTTGCAGTAAGCCTTCCTGCTCAACGCATCTGCCACGACATTAGCTTTGCCTGGAGTGTACTCAATGCTTAGATTAAAATCTTGGAGCATTTCCACCCAACGTGTTTGCCGAAGATTCAGGTTACGCTGGGTGAAGATGTACTTGTGACTCTTGTGATCGGTGAACACTTCAACCTTTCGTTCCAACAAGAGGTGTCTCGAAGTCATCAGAGCATGTACCACTGCCGCCAACTCAAGATCATGCACAGGATAATTCTTCTCACTTGGCTTCAACTGCCTCGAGGTATAAGCTACCACTTTCTTCTCTTGCATTAGAACTGCACCAAGACCTTGAAGAGAGGCGTCGCAGAACAGTTGGTAAGGTTTGGAGTCATCAGGAGGAACCAAGACTGGAGTAGAGGTGAGCTTCTCTTTGAGTGTGTCGAAGGCCAACTGACACTCCGGAGACCAGACATACTTCACACCCTTATGAAGAAGACTTGAGAGAGGCTTAGCAATCTTGGAGAAGTTCTCAATGAATCTTCTACAATAGCTTGCAAGCCAGAGAAAGCTTCGAAGCTCCTTCACATTTTGCAGAGGCTCCCATTCAACAATGGCCTGCACCTTCTAGGATCAACTTTGATGCCGTCGGCATAGATGATGTGCCCAAGGTAGACACGTTCTTTCATCCGGAACTCACATTTGGAAAAATTGGCATAGAACTTATGCTCTCTCAGCTTATCAAGCACCAGTTTGAGATGTTGTTCATGCTCTTCCGCAGTTTCCGAAAGACCAGAATATCATCGAGATACAGCAAGACGAATTCATTCTTAAACGGAGAAAACATGTAGTTCATCATTCGACAAAATGTCGGTGGAGCATTTGCCACACCAAAAGAAATGACCGTATACTCATACGAGCCAAAACTTGTCCTAAAAGCAGTCTTTGGAATATCCTCTTCGCGAATGCGAATTTGATGATAGCCCATCCTGAGATCAAGCTTGGAGAAGACCTTAGCCCCTTTCAACTGCTCGAACAACTCATTAATGTTAGGAAGTGGATACTTGTTTCTGATTGTCTTCTTGTTCAATGGACGGTAATCGACACACAATCGGTCCATGCCATCCTTCTTCTTGACAAACAACACTCACAGCCCCAAGGAGACGAGCTTGGTCTGATCAGACCCAAACGCTCCTGCTCATCGAGTTGCCTCTTAAGTTCCTTCAGCTCTTCTGGACCCAATTTGTACGGCCGTTTGCACACAGGCTCAGTACCCGGTTCAAGATGAATAACGAATTCAACTTCTCGGTGCGAAGGCATTCCTGGCAGTTCTTCTGGAAACACATCTTCATATTCGCAGAGCACTGGGACTTGCGAAATTGGAGAAATCTCACCCTTTTCATTCAAGGAAAATAGATGGGTTGTGTCATCGCGCACCGCGAAGATAATCACGTCCTCCGAAGAGTGAGTTAGCTTTACTTCTTTAGCATCACAATCAATCGATGCCTTGTTAATAGCCAACCAGTCTATACCAAGGATCAAATCAATGTCAGAATTGCCTAAGACATATGGATAAGCCAGAAAAGCATAATCGCCCATCTTGACGGAGACATCAGGAACTATAGAATTTGACCTCATCTGCGCACCCGGAGACACAACACCCAAAGGTCTATCCAAAATTGTCGAGGGGAAATCATGCTTGATGAAAAATGACTTTGACATAAAGCAATGTGAAGCACCAGAATCAAACAAGACTTTAGCAGGAAAATCATTGTCTGAAAGGTTACCCATAATCACATCTGAGGAGTTGTCTGCTTCAGCTGCGTTCACCATATTGACTCTAGGCTTTACTTCTTTAGCTTCACAATCAATCGATGCCTTGTTCATAGCCAACCAGTCTATACCAAGGATCAAATCAGTGTCGGAATTGCCTAAGACATACGGATAAGCCAGAAAAGCATAATCGCCCATCTTGACGGAGACATCAGGAACTATAGAATTTGACCTCATCTGCGCACCCGGAGACACAACACCCAAAGGTCTATCCAAAATTGTCGAGGGGAAATCATGCTTGATGAAAAATGACTTTGACATAAAGCAATGTGAAGCACCAGAATCAAACAAGACTTTAGCAGGAAAATCATTGTCTGAAAGGTTACCCATAATCACGTCTCAGGAGTTGTCTGCTTCAGCTGCGTTCACCATATTGACTCTAGCAGATCTGGGGTTGAACTTCACGATAGCATTGCTTGGAGGTTTGCCTGGAGGAGGAGGCGGAAGATACAGCTGAGAAGTGCACTTGTTGGCACAGTGACCCTTCTGCCCACACTTGTGACAAGTAACATGTGCCGGCTGACGGTACTGTATCTGAGGAGGCCCTTGCTTCTGCTGCTGAATCCTCTGCTGAAAAGCTGGGTTGGGTGGGTGGGAAGAACCACGGCCACCTGATTGCTTGAACTGATGCGTGTGTCGAGGAGGAGGAGGAGACACCCAATATTTATGTTGCTTCTGAACCACCTGAGTTGAGGAAGACGAGCTAGAATCTCTGAAGCGCTTCTTTGAATTCTCCACCCTAAGCAAGGCTGCGTCAGCGCTGAGAGCCAAGTTGTAGAACATATCGAACTCCTCAGGATCATGCAAAGCGAGGGCTAGCTGCAAATCCTCTTTCAAACCACCTCTGAACTGATATATCTTGAGTTACCACCTTGCTTCAAGCGCCTGAACTTCTCACACATCTCCTCCACAAAGCTAGACGGGATGTAGTGGGACCTGAAGTCTCTGCAGAACTCATCCCAAGTGATCACTCTAGCACCCCTGGAATCCTTCAACTACTGCCAGCAGGTCGATTCTTGCCCCTTCAGCTGGAATGTTGCAAACTTGATGAAATCCTCTGGACGAACATTTCTACACTCAAAGTGCTTGTTCGTGTCGTGAATCCAATCCTGAGCATCAAACGGTTGGCCACACAAAGTGAAGGTCTTTGGCTGATTTGACAGGAACTAACTCAGATTAGCAAACTGATTGACACCATGGTTGAAGTTGCCTTGCTGCTCATTAGTCCTCTCTTGCAACAACTGTATCAGCATATGAGTGTTTGTATTTGTAGCAGCCATCACCGCTTGCCAAGCCTTTGCAGGAGGAGGCGGCGGCGGAGGATTTTCTGGTGGAGGGGGTGGTGGCGGCATCGCAGCACACTCGCAACATGGATTCTGACGAGTTGGTGGAGCGATCCTGAAGACGGACAACATATTAGCCCACAGAATAAATTGAAGGTATAGCTGAATCAAAAAGGCAGGAATATCTGAACAGGAATATAGCAATTGCACTCGAACAAAATAGTAAGAATGCTTCCTCAGAGTGACTGTCGACAAAATTCTGATTAAGACCACTTGCAAACAAGTATGAGCTAGAACTGCTGGGAACAACATATGATCGAGATTTCATCTGATATCTTCGTGGATAAGATCGTAGGGGCTCGAATTTACAGTAGCCATCCTATGCAAGGTAGTGCACACGACTTATGAAGTATCCCTGAGTCGTAGCAAGCTACAAGGACTCTTTAAGACACAACGAGAACCACTGTAAGACGACCGTGAACAAACGTACCCACTGAATGTCGAATACCAACCTCACATCATGCATCTGTAGGAAGATTGTCCTATAAGTCACTACTTGATATCCCACCTATGAATTCCAAAATATATGGTCATGCAATCTGGTACACGGATACAAGGAGTAATATTCTCACAACTCCTATACTAACCCGTCCAATGTATCACATCCGTCAACACATAACCAGAATCTCGGACCTTCATCTACTACACACCCTCGTGATCACAACGATACAAAGTATGGCAGTACTCCCGAACAATCTGCACCAGTACTAGGGACATCGGGGTTATCTCGCCACTACTAGTATTGAAGCAATTACGAACATCCTTCATTCTGAGATACTCAGAAATCGGAATGATGGTGATGTGCATAAGAATCCCCTGGAGCTCAACTCCCGGAAGAAATGAAGGCAGACAGGAGGCACCAAGACAGAACTCGGTCACATCGATATCTTATAGATTTCAAAATACCCGCATGATCCTGATTTTCTTTTTGAGCGAGAAGAGGAGTAGAATTAAGATTTCCTAAGACGAGAACCTAACCAGAGCATGGAAGAGGAAAAAAAGAAACCTACTCTCCGATATAACTAAGACTCAAAACATTTTACTAGACTCGACTCGGCCAAGTACGATCAGACAAAGGCTCCTATGGTCGTAAGGCTCTGATTACCAACTTGTAACAACTAAGATGCGGTCCTTTCCTATTTAGGGGGCGATGCCCCAAATGGAAAGAAGCGCATCTACGCGTTTCACAAGGAAGATAAACATAACACACACATAATTAAAGAATGACAAATAGGGAATTGTTTATCATCTCACATAGATAATATCAAAGTTTACATCCACACATTTATCCAGACAAGGTAGTTCCGCTACGAACTACATAACATAAGAAAAGGCTGTGCTACCCCGCATGCTAGCCCACGATCACGACAACGCCTCAGTCTTCTGGACAGTTCACGTACATGCGGTCCTTCTCCTCATCGTACTGCCACGCTAGCTGCGTGCCATCTAGATCACCTGTGTCGGGCGTACTTGTACCTATTGGGGTGTTGAAGTAATCTGTGAGCCACGGGGACTCAGCAATCTATGACCTTGGTACCGAAACTAGTCAAGTTATTAGGTAAAGAAGGTTCGATGTTTAGGTTGCAGCATCCTAAGCATTTATGGTGGCTAACTTACGAAGATCATAGTTATAGATGTGGTGGTCTACGCGAGCGGTCCAAGACTAGGTGATCACTAAGTGATCCTGAACACCTACTTACGTCAAACATAACCCCACCATGTTCCCGATCGAAGAGAGGTCTTCGAAGGGGACATTCACGGTTACGCACACGGTTGGCAGTTTTATTAGCATTAGTTCAAGTTATCTATAACCGGATATTAACAAATAATCCATGTTGCCACATAACCGCGGGCACGACTTTCCGAAAGATTAAACCCTGCAGGGGTGCTCCAACTAGTCCATCATAAACGGTCACGGGCCACAAAGTAATCCTCTATCACGAATCTCGTGATCTCGTCGGATTCCTTAGAGGAAAACCTCAACTCTCGGGAGAACCAAAGCTTCACCGGGATTCCTATACGCAAGATATATCGCTAAGGTAAGACAAGACTAGCAGGACCTCCCGATGTGTCGACGACCCCGATAAGAGCCGCGTATCTCAGTCTCAGGACACGCTGGATAAGCGAAGCGTACGATGGCCGGAGAAATCTCCCGAGTTGCCCCGGGATGGCCCCACACGGTTCTCTAGTTTGGACCAACACTCATGAGGAGCACTGGCCCGGGTTGTTGATTAATTCCTCAGGGTAACTATTCCCTATGCAGATTATTGTTAGGTGACTAGCAAATTAAAACCAATGTTGGGTCCTGTCAGACAAGTCTTAACACTACACGATTTATCAAGGGGGTCCCCATAACAACCCCGAACGTGTTAGGAGCGATAAACTATGGAATCAAACACCGATAGCCGGAAACTAAGGCGGCAATAACGGAACAAATCACCCGGCAAAAGCTAGGCCTTCCGTCATTTGCCAAGTATATAGGTGCATTAATTCAATAAAAGATTTAAACATAATGATATCAAAACTCATGTTATCACATGAGACAATTGGCACCTGCAACTAGCAACGCTATCATTAGAAGCTGAGCAAGCCTACTTAGCCATTCAAAATTAGCTAGGAGGGGAAAGTGTTTGGGTTTCATGGCAATATCAGGAGGCAATTATATTGATGGTTGGCAGCGAGCATATGACGAAGGAAACGTGAATCTAAGCATAACGAAGCTAGAGACGGTATCAATGTCACGGTCATCTTGCCTGTGATGTCTTCAGCTAGGAACCGCTCTTGTTCGTCCTGCACGTACTCTCCTGAATCCACGTACTCGCTCTCCGATCCCGGTGCTACCCAAGATAAGAATAACATCCAATGAAGACCAACACAACATGATGCAACAAACACATGATGCATGAGATGAGAATGAACCATGCATCTCTAATGTAGTCACTTGCATATGCACGAGAAGAAAAGACAAACTTCTGGACATAACTTCACTCTAAGCTATCTTAACATGCATGAAGTTGACATGAAGAGGTGCATCACGTGAAAACGATGAAAAACAAATAAAGAACATTGAGAACGGAGCTACGGAGCTACGGATCAACCAAAAACTACGAAACAAGATACGGAGTCCTACGGATCAAATCCACCACAAGCACACTCCAATGGCACACTTCTGGTATACCCAGGTTGCCACATGACCAAACAAACAAATATAGGTGGGGTGGTGCAAAGAAACTCACCACACCACCAACTATACTATCACGAGCTTCAAAACAACTAAACTATGCAATCTGTCATAAACAACAACATAGCAGTTTGAGAGCAACATGCAAAGCACCTACAACCACCCAAATTTGCCAAACAAGATATGTGACAAAAGCTATTCAAAAGCTCTACAAGCATGAGCAAGACGATAATACAAAGGAGTTACACACAGAAAGATCTACACGTACTAACTTGGACAAAAATAACAGATTTCAGGGACTTAGTGAAAATCTCAGATTCTCACCAGCTGTTTATGCTGTGAAGCATTTTGACAGCCTCCAAAACAATATCTACAGGAAGTGAAATTGCAAGAAAATTGACAGAGAGCTAGAAAAACACAAAAGCTTCAACTGTCTAGTTGATTGCAAGGGCTTATTCCCAACACATGAGCTTTTGCAACCACAACTACAAGGGAAGAAAATAACAGCAGTTTCTCAGACTTAGTGAAAATCACAGATTTTCACTAAGCTGACAATTTCAGCCACATGCCTACTTTGACAAAGCACAACTTGCACATACAAACTCCTAAGCATAAACAAAACCACCATGCTGTAGAGGGGTTCACCCACTACTGCCACATCAAGGAATCATCCTCTTAGGCTCATCACATCACATGGCACCAAGCTCTAAACATAGATCAAAACAGAAAAATGACATCTCCAGAAAGTGTTCAGAAGGGAAAACTGATTTCACCAATGAATTCCTGGGACGATTCTACCCCAAAAACATATATAATACTAGGTACTTGCATACAAGATGTAGGAACAAAGTTGAAAGGAAAAACTACATGGAATCACATAGATGCAAATAGTGCCATATCATATGTGATACTCACTAGTTCATCACCTACACATGCACTTGCACACACTCACAACTCCAATGGTGCACATGAGGGTTAGTCCTCATGTTCATGTGCCTTAGCACACCACCACACACCACATACATGCTAGCATCACAAGTGCCCATGCACCACATACCTACACATGCTAGTATCTAAAATATGCACATACTTACACTCACACCACTATCACTAACACACACACATACACATACCCTCACACATGGTATGCTTGCAACCACATACACACTACCCCTACACATCTTACACTAGTGCACATCACCACAAGCACACATACACACATACACATGGTTACATACATCTACACAAGCACTTGGGTGCTTGCAGCACACAAGCACACACCTACACACATATACTAGCATCACTAACTCCCTAGAAATGCACACAAACTAACGCAAGGTAAAAACCTACTCGTTTGAGGCATGAACACATCAACTTACTGCTCAAGCAAGGTAGGAAGTAACTAAATTGAAAACAGCACAAGCAACACAACAAAAAATATATAAATACAAAGGGGGACAGAGGGGATTCGAACCCATGTCCTCCTATACACTGCACAAGCCCAACACCACTGCTCTAGCACCTCTGGCTCGACAGAATAGAGGATGGAAACAAGGAGTGTTTCCCTGGTCGAGCCACTTTACCCAAAACCAAGAAGATAAAAGGGGGTCACCACTGGGTTTTGATCCCACGACGTACTCGCAGCAAAACCGCCCTGCTGCCACTCTGCGGTTCCTGGTCTAGCAGGGGAATCCTACCAGGTAAGCCACTCTGATCTGCACTACAACACCGAATATCGCCAGAGACAAAAAGGAGGGGGCGCTGGGGCTCGAACCCGAGACCTGCCACATCACAACGCGCACAACAAACCACTACGCCACTGCTATGAAGTCTACCATAGAGGGAAGCTTGCCCCTTTTGGGAAGATCCCACGCCCTACTGCACACACACACGCATGCACTGCCGGCACAGAGTGCCCTCCGGCGATCCGCTCCCATCTACACGAGGACGACGCACGAATGCGGTAGAAGAAGAGGGGAAGGTGATGCTCACCCTAGGGCCCCTCGACGTAGCAGGTTTTGGGTCCGCTGGGAGCTCGTCAGAGACGAGGTCGTGGCCGTTGGTGTAGTCATGCCTGAGCCTCACCGACAACGAGAATGGAACGGGGGACTCCCCCCGAGTTCCCGGACATACTCGCCGGCGCCGGAGGCGAGGGACGCACGGTGGAGACGGCGGCGCTCTTCTGCTGCTCCTGTGCTACCTCTCGGTCTATCAGAGAGCTTACCTTGGGGGAGGGATAGAGATGAAGGAGGAGATGGCGGCGGCGACGAGGGAAATAGGGAAACCCTATCGGGCACGCATGCCGATGCACTAAATAGGCCACGGATGGGACGCACGGCGTCAGCTCTCTCTCGCTCTCTCTGAAGTTACTGACGGCAAGCAACATGGGGAAGAGACGGCGTCAGGAGGAAGGAGAAGGAGCGCGCGGGCCGTCGCTGGGAAAAGAAAGGAGGAGGCCCAAGCGGAAGGAGGGAGGAAGCCCACCTACCTCTCGGCATGTCAGCTAAAACGAAAAAGGGTATTTCCCTTTTATTTAAAACCACGCCACAAAAGAAAATGCCCAGAGCCAAACTTGCACAATAAAACCATAATAAAAATACTCTGGGCATTAGGGAATTATGCCCTTAATAAAATAAAAAGGAAAACTGAATTTTTAAGCAAAAAAATGCAAATGGAAAACAGGGTTTTCCTTACTGTTTTAAACAAAAGAAAAAAATAAACCAAACGCCTCTACTCCAAGGGAGCTACCCAATCTTCCACAAATATTAAACACAAATTAACCAACATTTTTCAAACAGGGTTTAACCAAGTAAATTCCACAAGTTTACAAAATGAGGGAGATAGGGTATTTTTGAAACCTAGCTTTGGAAGAAGAAGTAAAGTAGAAACCAAGCCTTCACAATACTTCACTCCACTTGCACTCATCACACCACATACACAAGGATCAACACCACAACACACATGATGGCATGAATGATACGGATGCATGAATGCAAAGGGAAAACAAGACAAGAGCACATGAAATACCACATGAAATATAGCTCTCATAGAAATGGCATCATGGACCCACACGTGTAGGTCCCAAATATGGCAAGTTACACTCTGGGGCATTACAATGTCATTGACAAGAATTTGACGTCACCAGTTTCAGACCAATTGAGTGGGGTATCTTCCTTCCATATAGAATCTCGAATGGGGCCTTGCCTGAACTTGCTTGAAAACTGTTGTTGTATGAGAACTCGGCAAACGGGAGGTAGTGTTCCCACTTTATGCCAAAAGAGATCACACAAGATCTGAGCACATCTTCAAGAATTTGATTGAATCTCTCCACTTGACCACTAGTCTGAGGATGGAAGGTGGTACTGAAATGGACCTTGGTGCCCATTACAGTCTGAAATAAATCCCAGAACTTGGAAGTAAATAAGCTTCCTCGATCTGAAGAAATGAGCATAGGAACACCACGCAAATAAACTATCCTTGAAGTGTACAACTTTGCCAACTGAGCTGTCGAGATAGATTCTTTGACCGGAAGGAAATGGGCAACTTTAGTCAACTTGTAGATGACCACAAAGATGACATCGTTGCCCCTCTTGGACTTTGGAAACCCAGTGACAAAATCCATCTCCACATGATCGAATTTCCACTCGGGTATAGGCAAAGCATGAAGGAGACCTGATGGACGTCGATGTCTCGCCTTCACTCTACGACACACATCACACTCGTTCACAAACTGAGCAATCCCACATTTCATGCGAGTCCACCAAAAGGTTTGATTAAGATCTTGATACATCTTAGAACTGCCTGGATGTATCGAGAGAAGAGAATTGTGGGCTTCATCCATCATAATTCCTGAGCTCTCCTTTCGTAACCACAAGGCGGTCCTCTAAGAACAAAGTATCTTTGTAATGAACACGGAAGCACTTATACTTTGGAATGCTCTTTACCAAGCCTATCTTCACTTTCTTCACCATAGCATCAAGAAGTTGATCTTGGCGGACTTGGTCTTCCAAGGTAGGAGAAATGTGAAGGTTGGCAAGAAATCCCTGAGGAACTACTTGAAGGTTGAGCTTCCTGAAAGATTTACAAAGATCAGGCTGGAATGGCTTGAGAATTAGATTATTGCAGTAAGCCTTTTTGCTCAAAGCATTTGCAATCACATTTGCTTTGCATGGAGTATAGTCAATACTTGGATTGTAATCTTAGATCATCTCGACCCAACGATTTTGACGAAGATTGAGATCTGATTGAGTGAAGATATATTTCAAACTCATGTGATCAGTGTAGACTTCAACCTGTCTTCCCAAAGTGCAAGTTAACAAAGCATGGACAACTGCCGCCAACTCAAGATCATGAGTGGGTTAGTTTTTCTCACTTCTCTTTAATTGCCTAGAGGTATAAGCTACCACTTTCTTGGCTTGCATCAAAACACCATCAAGACCTTGCACAAATGCATCACCGAAAACATGCAATGACTTGGAATCATCAGGAGGAGTTAGAGCTAGAGCTGAGGTGAGCTTCTCCTTGAGTGTATTGAAATCCAAATCATACTCTAGAGTCCACACATATTTTATGCTCTTGTGAAAAGGGTTTGACAGAGGCTTAGCAATCTTGGAGAAGTTCTCAACGAATCTTCTACAATAGGTTGCAAGCCCGAGAAAGATTCAAAACTGCTTCACATTCAGAGGAGGCTCCCACTTCACAATGGCTTCAACCTTTTCAGGATCCACCTTGATGCCCTCAGCAGAGATGATGTGCCCAAGGTACACCAGTTATTTGAGGCAAAATTCAAATTTTGAGAACTTAGCATAGAACTTATGCTCTCATAGCTTATCAAGCATAAGCGAGAGATGTTTTGCATGTCCTTCCGCAGTCTCAGATGATACTAGAATGTCATCAAGATAAATCAAGATGAAATCTTTCTTGAAGGGAGAGATGACATAATTCATCACCCGAGAGAAAGTCGGGGGAGCATTGGCAAGATCAAAACACATCACTGTGTACTCATAAGAGACAAAGCTTGTCCCGAAAGTGGTCTTGCGAATTGCCTGAGAGAAAGTCGGGGGAGCATTGCCTGGGGGCCTGATTGGAGGAGGAGGTGGAAGACACCGCTGGTTGGTACACTTATTGGAGTAGTGGCCCTTCCGACCACACTTGTGACAAGTCACCTCTAACAGCGGATGAAAGTGAGCTGGAGGAGCTCCTGACTTAGGCGGCTGAGACTTCTACTAGAGACCTAGGTTGAGTGGGTGGGAAGATCCACGACTACCAGACTGCTTGAACTGCTAAGGCTGACAAGGCAGCGGAGGAACCGAGATTCTGCTAGTTTGGAAAAATCTGAGCTGAGGACGAAGAGGAATTGGAGTCGCTGAAGCGCTTCCTTGAATTTTGAACCCTCGGCAAAGCTGACTCAGCCCTGAGAGCCAAGTTATAGAACTGATCAAACTCAGGTGGGTCGTGCAGGGCAAGAGAAAGCTACAAATCTTCTTTGAGACCACCACAGAACTGACAGATCTTGCTCTTCTCATCTGGAACATCCTGCTTGGCTTAGCGGGCAAGGTTCTGGAATTCGATGTTATATTGATAAACAGACGAGCTTCGTTGATTCTCACACCTAAACTTCTCACGCATGCCCTCAACAAAGCTTGTCAGAATATGATGAGCTGTGAAATCACGACAAAAGTTATCCCAACTGAGCAAACGGGCACCTCTAGAATCCTTAAGCTTCTGCCACCATCCTGCTGCGTGACCATTCAGCTGGAAAGTAGCAAATCTAACATAGTCCTCGGACCTTACATTGTTGCACTCGAACCGCTTACTCATGTCATGTAGCCAATCATCCACATCAAACGGCTGGTCACAACTGGTGAAGGACTTGGGATGATTTCTAGGAATTGATTGAGGGACGCAACTACTGGTTGTTGAAATTCCCTTGCCGACACTGTTTCCTTTCTTTCATGATTAAAAGCAGCATCTGAGTGTTTGCATTGGTCGCAACCATCAAATCTTGACACGCCTCTGGAGGAGGTGGCAGGGTTGGCGGAGGGTCTGCCTGCTCTCCTCACGACCCTGGTTCTGGCGAGTTGCCGGAGCCATCATGGAGACGGACAACAACATTTGACCACTGATGAAAGATGAAGCTGATTCAAAGGATTGAAATATTGCAACATAAAGTCTTAGCAATTGCATTCGAACTAGAATTAGTAACAATGCTTCCACAAAATTAGCGTTGACAACATATGATTCGAAAGCCACTTGTAACTGCCATGTTTAAGAAAGAATTGCTCACAACAAATGTATATCCGAGCATACATCCGATGAAAGAATTTCCTAGGCGACTAAATGGAATTCCCACCTCAGAACTTCTGAAAAAATTCTTGGTTATGCTATCAGGTTGTGGGTCTGGGAACCCACTCAATGTAATCAACTACACCTTTCCTGGAACTTTCAACACACATCCGAGAAGATCCGCAAATTCATCTACCACAGACCTTCGAAAACATAACGATACCAAACCCGGTAGATCATCCACGCTATCTCCACTAGTACTAGGGAAAATTCATGCCCCTATTCGCCACCAATCAAAGTATATATTTGTTTCGATGGCTGCATTCTAAGATACCAAGAAATCTAGAAGATAATGATGTGCTCGGGAATCCCCTGGAGCTCAACTCCCAGAAGAAATCATGTCAGACACGAGGCAACAAGTCAAAACCCCGTCACATTGATATCACATAGATTCCAAAATACCCGCACGATCCAAATTTTTTTTTGAGCGAGAGGAGGAGTGGAATTAAAATTCCTAAGTCGTGAACCTCACGAGAGCAGGGAAGAGGAGTAAAAAGAATCCTACTCTTCGATATAACTAAGACTCAAAATAGTTTTTCACTAGACTCGACTCGTCCAAATTTGATCAATCAAAGGCTCCTATGGTCGTATCGCTCTACAAAGTTGTAACATCGAAGATGCGACACTATCCGTATTTGGGGGCGAAGACCCAATATGGATAGAGGCGCATCTCAGCGTTTCGCAAGTACAGAAATCATTGCACATACATGTATGAAGAGATGAGTATATGGATTGGCTCACACTCACCACAAATTAAGCTACAAGTCACACAACATTTATTTCAATCATTCAGAACACAGGGTCCATCTACGGACGAAAACAAATGATAAAATGAAATGATTCTGTCTCGCTAGCCTAGGAGACGACCAAGTTCCTCTAATCATCAGGGTACGTCATGTACATGCGCCCGCTGCCTTCATCGAACTCCCACTGAAGCTGCATGGCATAAAATGTATGTGGATCTGCGGTACCTGAACCTATGGTGTTGTAGTAATCTGTGAACCACGAGGACTCAACAATCTTGTGACCATAATAACGGGACTAATCAAGTTATTGAGTGTGGCAAGGTTAAGTGTTGAGGTTGCACCAGCACTAACCATGTATGGTAGCTCACTTACGGAAACATAATTTAAGGTGAGTGGTCCATGCATAAAGGTCATGAGCTAGCATGATCAAGAAGTGATCCTGAACAACTACTCACGTTAGTCATAACCCCACCATGTCCCCGATCGGAGAAGGAGCGCACGAAAGAGACAACAACGATTACACACACAATTGGCATGCTTTAGTTAAGTTTACTTCAAGTTTTCTATATCAGGATGTTAAACAAAGTTTCCAAGTTGCCACATAACCATGGGCATGGCTTTCTGAAAGATTTAACCCTACATGGGTGCTCCAACTAGTCCATCACAAAATACCACAAGCTGCATAGGAAGACGCGACCACAGAAACCCGTGATCTCCTTAGAATCCCGATGCATAAGATATATCGAGAAGGTAAAAACAAGTCAAGTAAGACCACCCGACGTGGCGACGACCCCGATAAGAGCCGCATATCGCAGTCTCAGGACATGTCGGATAAGCTATTGTACAGGGCGTGATAGAGATCTCCCAAGTTGCACTGGGTTGGCCCCGCACACTCCCCTAGGTCGGACTAACACTCATGAGGAGCACTGGCTCGGGGGTTGATTAAATTATCCTCGGGGTAGCTATTCCCTATGCATTTTGTTAAATTGTTTAGCGAATGGAGTACCAAAGTTGGGTCTTGCCAGACGGGTTTTAAACCAAAACGATTTATCAAGGGAGTCCCCATAACAACCCCAAGCGTGTTAGGAGCGCTCAATTATGGAACATAACACCGGTAATCGAAACTAGAGTGGCAAAAGCGGAACAAAACACCGAGCAAAAGGCCAAGCCTTTTGCCTTTTACCAAGTATATAGGTTCATTACTTTAAATAGCAGTAATAAGATGATAATCAAAATGCCCATGTTATCACATGGACTAGCCTTCACCTGCAACTAGCTATGTTATAAGATGGTTGAGCATGCACTAACTTAGCCAATCAATGTTTTGCTAGGATGTGGAGGGTTAGAGGTTTTTCATGGCAATGTTTGGAGGATTGAAATTTAGGTGGCAGGTGGCGATAAATAACGATGTAAATGAGACAACTAAGCATAACATAATTAGAAACGATATCAAGGTCGCAATCATCTTACCTGGCACTTCTTCTGAGGGGTACATCTCTTGCTCTTCAGGAACGTACTCAACGGGATCTTCGCACTCGTTCTTAGCACGCGATGCTACCCAAAATAAACTACACAGCTAATGAACACACATCAAGGTAGAATGCTTCAAACAACATGGTGCATGAGCATGGTATGAAAGAAGCATGGCAATGCTACATTAGTCATCTCTCTCATGCCTTTATTTAGTTTTAATCATTCTGGACAGAACCACAAGATTAATTATTTGGTCATGCATGCACATGTCAAAAATGTATGCATCATGAGAAAATGGTGCAAATGCATATAAGGAACGTCGCAATCCGAGTTACGAATCTCTCAGAACTCACAAAACAAGATACAGAAGGCAACAATGATTAACCATAATTTAAGATAGGCTATGGGAAATTATTTCACATTCCAAGTATTCCACTGGATTGGGCACAAAATTCTAGGTGAAATAGACCTAAAATACATGCAAAATAAATAAGCACAACTCACACAAAGCACAAAACAATACAACAACCAATCTGTCCACAACAGCAACATGTCACTTTGTTCATGTGAAAACTAGTAGCTACAACCACTTAACAAGTTCAACCAAGACATGAATATGAAGCTATCAAATAGCTCATTAACCTCTAGCTAACAACAATATGGATATGTTCATGAAACAATGCCAATCAAGCTCATAACACGACAAGAAATATTACATATTAGGACTTGGTGAAAATCTCACTTTGCACTTGCAGATGTTAACACGATGGCATGTTGATAGCAATAAAACTCTACTCCACAACACATTGCATGGCATGAAATTTAACAAGGTTATAGAGGGCAACAACTACCACAAATCACTCCCACTAAGCATGAGCCGAAACTGAACAGAATACATGGTAGCATCCCCTAAGTATGACATGAAAATAACAGCAGACTCTGAGGCTTAGTCAAATTTCACAAGGAGAATTCACACCAACTTACAACATCATAGCATATTTTACAGGAAGAATAACTAAGATGCAAAACAAATATGACAATGTGGTGACACCATTTGACAGAGCGCAACAAGCACTATAACTCATGGCACTGGACCAACCACAAAGGAACACCAAATTCATGGGAATCATCAAGACAACATGGGAAGAAAATAACAGATTCAACACTTAGAAATATTTGAGTGAAACAACAATATTTTCTTAGCATGTTGACAGCAAGAAACCCAGAAATCCAAAAGCTTATCGTGGCAAAGAGAATTACCAGGGCCGAGTACCCTCAAAACACTACCACATTCATGCTGACAAGTTTTAAAATAGGTGCAAGGATTAAATCATTTCAAAATCACAAGATGACATCCTATTACAAAATCACATTTTCACAAAGTTGCACTAATGACAAAACTAGTGGCACCACTGGATTCCTAGGATTTGTCTACCCCAAATTCATATATAATAAGTATATGTTACTGTAGATAAAACTCACACAAATTCAATTCAGAAATTAACATAGACACTTATATCCTAGTACATGCCTAAATAGGCATATCCATAAATGGCAATGATAGAATAGGAAACATCCAAATCTGGAAATTACCCTAAAATGAAATATCTGAAAATATAGAAATAAAATAACAAAAAACAAAATAAAAAGAAAGGGGCCACCTGGCATAGACACCAGGGCCCCTAGTGATGACATGTGGGCCCATGGCCCAGTACTAGCGGTCGGCTAAATGGAAAAAGGGGAATATTCATGTCTGCCCATGGGTAGATCGAACCTGGGTCTGTGGGTTGGCTGGGTTTGGTCGAACTAGCTAGGCTGGCGTGGTCATGTGACCAAGGTGGGTGGCTTGCCCCTTTTGACATAAACCCGACGATGGGTAGGGCCCATGTGCCAGTCACACTAACACAACCAACGCACAGCTACACTGCAATGAGCAGAGGACGGTGATTTCGCGCCGGAGGGGCTCTGGTGACCTATTAGCATGGCAGAGGGTACCACTAGATTCACAGTGTGATCCCGCACACACACATACTACAAACTCTATCGGAGACACAGAGGAGCGTAGGTCACGATGAGGAACAGAATCGGCGATGACGAGCTACTACGGTGAGCTACGACAGCACATATGTTAGTTTACTACGGGAATGGGTCCTACGACAACGACGAGAATGAGCGCCTACTTAAGCATGCGAAACAAGGTCGGAGTGCTTGTCGGCGAGGTCCAACGGTGGCGACCTCGGGCTCCAAGATGACGGTGCTACATCAAGCGATCAGACGTGAAAATGTAGCGGGGAAACGGGAAGGCTCACGTTGGGGGGCTTGGCGTCGTCGATCGGACTCAAGGGCGAAGAATGACGGGAAATTTGACCGGCGATGAGCGTCAGCCGAGGAGGAAGAATGCCACATCGCGACGGTGCCTTTGAGTCCCGCAGGGAAGTAGTGGACGTCAAGCAAGAAGACGTCCCTAACGGTGCTTCTAGACACGCATGCCTCCGAGGAGCTCGCTGGAGGGCACGTCGGCGACAACGTCTTGCTCTCAGACTCATTCGGGTTCGCTTGGGGTGAGGGGACGGACTCACCTGGCGGCGGCGGCAATCTGGAGAGGGAAACCCTAAGGAGGCTCGGACGTCGAGGGAGAACTTATAGGGCAGCGGGGAACGACGTTCGCCTCGACGTCCGTGAAGCTCACGTCACCCGCGCTCTCTCTGCCTCTGAGAAAGACGACGGCGTCAGCAGCGTGAGCAGGTGGCCATTTGCGCGGGCTGGGCCACGGGCTGCGGGTGCTCGGCTCTCGGCAACTCTTGCTGAGCCAAGGCAAGGTAGCGACCCAAGTGGGTCGGGGCCTCTCTCTCTCCTGAAACACAAAAGGTTTTCTTGGAAATAAAACAACAACAAGAATTAAAATGCGAGGGAGTTTAAAGGAATTAGAGAGGAAGAGAAAATAGTTTTGCACTCATAAAAATCAGCATTATTTGTTAAAAATGGTGTGGCCATTTTAAGAGTAAATACATTATTCACATATTATTACTATAGGAATATGTTTCTGCAAAGTTTCAAAAGGTAAATATAACAAAACATTGTTGAGGGCTATTTTAAAATGTTTGTCAGATTATTTGGAAGAAGTGCAACATTTTACTTGAAGTGAAAAGGCAAGTATAACTCCACAATTCCCCGTAAAAAAGTATAACTCCACAATTCTAGCATTGGAACTAAAAGAGTTGAGGCATGGTTTTGTTTAAAAGAATTGAGACATTCTCTTGCTTGCAAGTACACAAACTCCACATATACACTCACACCATAACAAGCACAACAAGCTTATGACGCAACAAATAATTTATGTGATGATGTCATGATGCAATGAGGAATGCCATGAAGAATTTTTCATTAAACCCAACACACATGAGGGCAAACATGGAGGTCATACATGCAATATTACAAGGGAATGCACTCGGAATGTTACATCATGTTTGAACTAAGTGTGGGAATAAAATGTCGTTTCTCCAAAGTCTTTTTGTATGTTCAGGGTGATCCCACGTAGCTGGGGCGACGGTGTCCAACAACAAGAACATGCGACGAGTATAAGCTCGAGGGGGTCCGAAGTGCAGTGTGCATTTTTTGCTTCTTTTGGTGACAGAACTTCCCAGGAGTAGTTCACGGGGTGACACTTTCAGGGGAGCCCTAGTTTCATGAATGGGACTCGCATAGGACAAAAGCTCTTTTGGGGAAGAATGACTCGACAAGCTAGATTGTCGGGGGTCATGCTCTCACCCTAGCTTGACCGATACACAGGGAGAAGAGCAACACCCAATGGTATGGGGAAGGTAGTTTCTACGGGGTGCATCCTGATAAATGTTCCTTCGCTACCATGCATGGTGTTTTGAGTGGGTTTTATGGGTGTACTTGGCCGAGTAGGGAAACAAACGTGGGGTGAGGTAAGGAAGTGAAAATGAGGTAGCACAGGTACCCCATGGCGGTCCTTCGTTAACGGGGTAGGCCCTAGATACAAGGGAGTTGAGATACTTAGGGCCTGTTTGGTTTCAATAAGTCAGGTGACTTAAAACCAGTGACTTATAAGTCACGCCTGTTTGGTTGTCATCTGACTTATCAGTCACCTGACCACACCTTCCCATCCTGTTTTATATTATAAAAGCCGAAAAGGTGGTGGGACCCACGCAAAAGTGGGTGACTTATAAGTTTTAAGTTGGGGTGGAGCAACTTATGACTTATAAGTTGGGTCTGTTTGGCAAAATAAGTTGCTTTTTACACTTTTCAACTTATAAGTTGGTGATTTATTTGGAACCAAACAGGCCCTTAGCTTTTAGTTACTTTAAATAGATGAGAAGCTTCGCGCCTAGTTCATCGCGGGATCCTTGCGTGCCGGAACTTGCGGATTCTCGGGATGGTTCTTTACCCAATCCGGTAGGCTTTGTTAGTCCCGAAAAATCCGGCCAGCCCCTGGGCCTACTCCCTCCGTCCGTGAATTGTGCATATAGAAATTTTAAGACAGATTATAGAGTGAAGTAAAAACCGCATTGGAAAGATGCAAGCTATCATCTCTCTCATCTTTAATTACTCCATACCCAATGAGCTAAGCGCATGTAGAAAGTAAGGATACCATGTGTTAAATGTTATTGGTCTCGATTACCTTGTGATGAGAGAGAAAAATTTGTTTTTTACTATGGTGCATTGACAAGATAGATGTACACTTTTTTATGGACAAATTTTGAAGCTAAACGTACACTTATTCATGGACGGAGGGAGTACGTGACAAGGAAGACCGCATTGATGGTGATGTTGTGGGCTGAACCGCCGTCGATGGTGATTTCCAAGATGGACAAGCTCGCTCCTGGATCGTGGCACGACCCAGGCATGACGAGGTCTACCGAAGGAACAAGCTCTAACACCACTATCAGCGCCGGGCCGACAAAATCCAGGGCCCTGTGCGAAACAAAAAAATGGGGCCCTATGTTACAAAAACATGAACTAACGAGCAACTATATTGTATATATGTCTCACAATTTTTTTATAATGTATATAATATAATATCTTACATAAAAATTGGACATATAATAAAGTCATACCTATACAACTCCCGATTGCTGTTTATTTGAACATCCTCATTCTTGCAGTATTCAATTATATCCTCGTAATCAATCTTCTCCAAGACTTCACTCTCAAGTGCTATTGTGGCCAAATCATTGAGTCTTTGTTGTGTCATAGTAGTACGCATATAGGACTTCAATAGTTTCAATTTAGAAAAACTTCTTTCTGCCGATGCAAGTGTCACATGAATGGTCAACAGAACTCTATATGCAATACTTGCATTGGGAAAACAATCATGTCGCTTTAAAAAATTCAGAATTTCAATAGGTCCGATATTTTTCTTTTGGCACAAAGTTTTGAAGAAACTTCAACTCAACAAATAGTTCATTGGCATCAATATCAGATTGTTCATCCTTCATAAGGGAAGCCTCAAGATTAACACAAGAAGATTTCAAACTATCCTTATCCAATGAACGCAATGTTTGAGAGGTAAATAAGAAACCAAATATTTTCTGATAACCTTCATATTGCTCAAATATCCTTGTGAGTGAGGAAATTGCTTGATCAACAACACGTATGAAATAGTGGACTCTAAATGATTCTTGTGCACACTGTGTGGCAATATTTGTGTCGTCTGGGTTCTCATCAAACTGTTTCTTTCTTTTAATTTCTCTTCTTTTACGAAATGTTGCATCAATATTCATCTCAAGTGCAATTTCTTTGGCTATCTGCAATGCTTCTAAAAAACCAGTTTCTGTGTACCCCTCAAAGAAAGAAACAAGCCCTTTCACTTTCTCAATTGCAACGTCAATAAGCATATCCTTTGTTTGCAAGTTCTTGCTTACTAAATTAACAGCAGACAATACCTCATACCAAATGAGTATTGCCACGTTAAATTCATACTCTCCAAGTTCATTGTTTGCCAAACCTAGAGCCTCACTGCTTGCCTTTGGATTACTATCAGTTTCAGATACCTGAAATTAAAATAAAGTTCATTAATGTTATGGTTGGACTAATCGAAGTCTGAATGAATTACAACATTATCAATATGAACATATTGGTTACCTGAAGTAGAGCCTCGCGAATGTCTGAACATTGAAATCTAATTGGTTTAACACTTTCAACACGACTCTCCCAACGCGTAGCTGACACAGACTTGAGAGTCAATCCTGATATGTTTTCTTTCAAAATATGCCATTTCTTAGTAGAATTTGCAAAAATTGTATAGATGTGTTGGATGATCCCAAAAAAGTCTTTTGCTCTACCACAAGTCTTTGCCATATCACAAAGTGTTAAATTAAGGCTATGACAACCACAAGCAGAATACAAAGCTCTAGGATTTACATCCAAAAGTTTTCTTTGTACCCCTTGATGCTTTCCTTTCATATTTGATCCATTATCATAGCCTTGTCCTCGCACATCATTTATATCAAGATCAAGAAGTTTTAGCTCATTCTGTAGCACCTCAAAAAGTCCTTGACCAATTGTATCATTTACATCAAGAAATCCTAGAAAAGACTCTTCTATGCAAACTTGACTTGAAGATGAATCCACATATCTTATAATTAAAGACATTTGCTCTTGGTGACTTGCATCAGAAGTACAATCAAGTATGACAGAGAAATACTTTGCACTCTTTATTTTCTTGATAATTTCAGACCTAATACAAGAAGCAAGCAAGTGTGGCAATTCATTCTGAATCTTATGATCAAGATAATGAGCATGAGTTTCTTCATTTGTAATACGACGAACATGCTCCTGAATAATGGGGTCAAATTCAGCCAACATCTCTACCAAACCCAAGAAATTACCATTGCTATCTTCATACAACTTCCATTAGTACCACGGAATGCTAGATTATGCTTGGCAAGAAATTTCACAATGCAAACAATTCTGAATAATACGTTTCTCCAATGGTCCTTCTCTTTCTCAAGTTGTCGTTGAGCTATTTTATCAATAGTTTGATGTTTTTCCAATCTACTGCGCAACTCATACCAATTAGTCATACTCAAAACATGATCCCCACTTGTCTCATGGTCTTTTAGTCTATTGGTCATATGTGACCAATCATTACAGCCCTCATTTGCCAATTGACCTTTCTGATGACTTTTTCTAAATAACTTACAAGCAAAGCAAAAGACTCTATCAAGTTGTTTAGAATAGACAAGCCAGTCTCTATCACAACACTCTCCATTTGATAGAAATCTAGTATAGAATATTGCGGTAAAGATTTTACGATATCTATCTTTATGACCTTTCTTAATTGAATTGTCTCTTTTTGGACCCTTTTGTGCTAAGATATCAATCTGTTTAGAATCAAGAGAATTGCAGTTTCTTGGATCAAATATATCAGACTTAAAAGAATCATCAACATCCTCATGAGGTGAACTATTCAAGTTAACATCAATATGATCTTCCTCTACCTCCATATTATCTGTCTCTGTGTGACCATCTCTATCATAATTGTAAGGAACAATTGCAAGTGCAAGGGTAGAAGGATCAACAAACTGATTACCGGATGACACTTGCGGTGGGTTTTTTCTAACAAATTTGTCCATGCCGCCTTTATAAGATTTATTAATTAAATTTTTTTCTTCTACTTTTTTTCTTGCGCTTATAGGCACCAGACTGATGTTTCCTCATGATGACTCAAATCTATATTATTGAAATACAATATTAAAAAGATGAATACAATGAAATTAAAGTTATACAGTAGCATGATGGCACTTAGACGAACTGTCTAACTCGCCTAGTTTTTCGTCCTGCACGGATGAAGTGGGATCGATCCGACGAGACGACGAGTCTCGGCGACGGTGTGAATCGGATCGCGGGATCGATCTGATGAACAGATGAACTGATCAGTGATGATGCAAACGATGAAGCCGACGAGCACCTGACGACGAGATATTCTTTTCTTACCGAAGCCGCGATAGTGCGATCACGTCTAGTCGTCTACACAGGGCCTGCGTCTACAAACTACAGATCGTAGCGCTGTTTGGCGAGCGACAGGGGCGAGGCGGCGAGCGATCGCTGGATCACGCCGTCGTGGGCGTCGTGCCTCGATCGATCGTAGCGCTGTAGCTGACACAGGCTGAGGCCAGGCCCCCGGTCGCTCGAGGCTACCGTAATGAAGGCCCACTGGCCCAGGCGGCAGGCGCCCAGCTGGCCAACTCGCTCGAGGAGCCCACGGCGCGGTGGCCAGATGCCCAGATCGATCGATCGAGGCACGACGCCCACGTCCAGCCGATTTTCCTTTTTATACAACTATATCTATATGCATATATATATTTTGGGGCCCCCCAAATATCGTGGGCCCTGTGCGGGCTGCACATGTGGCACCACTGTGGGCCTGGGCCTGACCACTATGTGGGGAGAGAAAGGTTGAGCCGGACAAGTAGGCCTGGAGTAATCGAATGCACGATCCATGGTCTCATCCGAGAGGATGGGTCCGAGAAACCCAATCATGTCGGTTCCCACGATAACACCCGCCTCCTACGTCCGGACACAATGGTAGGCGACACGATAGATATTAGCGATAGTGTGTACCCATTGGGCGGCAAGCACATCACGCACCCCGGTGCTATGGACGGTGAGCAAGAACGTCGTACAAACGACTACGTTAGAGATGTCACCAATCATGCTGTATAGCTGGCGAAAATGGTGGTCGTAGTACTTGAGTTGTTCTGCTAACCTCCGCGTGAGGTAGTGGAGGGAGATGTATGTCGGCCTTGCCACACCATGCTCTCCTAGGGGAAATACGTCCCTTGCAGCACAGGCTCTGCGCAAATAGACCGCCCAGGGCGCTGTGCACAAGCTTAGAGGGCCCCTGCTTGGGTCGATGCACAAGTTGGTACACCATGGCGAGGGGTATACTGGCCTGCGCCGTCCTTGCTTGGCGCTGGAGAGGTTGTCGATGTAGGTACCTTATCAAAGGAACGACCCTAGTGCGGGATCACTACAAGGGACATCTAGAGGGGTGAATAAACTACTTAACAAATTAAAACCTATCATTTTTCTAATTTTAGTTGAGGGAAAGTTTTAGCAATAATAGCAAGTCTAGCACATCCTACAAATGCAAGTCTAAGAGTATAGTAATAGAAACTAAAGACATGCACATAAAAGTAAGGAGTATAGATATAGGAAGACCAAACGCAATTGAAGAATCGGAGATTTTTCCCGTGGTTCCAATAGGTGGTGCTATCGTACTTCCGCATTAAGGGGGACTTAAACCCATGAGGGTAACGGTCATGAGAGTCCACGAGGGCTCCATCCGCAAGGGGTCCATGAAGAAGCAACCTTGTCTATTCCATCATGGCCTACGTCCACGAAGGACTAGCCTTACTCGGAGTATATCTTCACAAAGTAGGCGATCTCTTTGCCCTTACAAACTAATTGATTCGACTCCACAACACGAAGTAGGAAGCTCCCACACGACACCTAACCAATCTAGGAGGCACCACCCTCCAAAAGGTAATATATGTGGTAAGTATGACGAACTCCTTACTCTTGTGCTTCAAAAGATAGTCTCTTCAACACTCAATCAATCTCTCACAAATTTGGTCCGGATAGAAGAGATTGATTGGGTGGAAAACAACTTGGGGACGCTAGAAATCAAGATTCATATGGCTGGAGTGGAATATCTTGATCTCAACACATGAGTAGGTGGCTCTCTCTCAGAAAATGGATGGGCCAGTTGTTTATATGTTCTGAGCGCTTCTCTACGAGTGAGATGTGGTGTAAGGGTATATAAAGGCATCTCTAGAAATCCAGTCGTTACAATATTATTGCCCAACTAAATGAAACCAAAGAGAAATCTTGGTTGCACCGACTAGTGCAAAATGTGGCAACTTTGGCCTTTTGGGTGAGACCGTTATAGAAATCTCGGATGGTACGATTTTAGATTACCTAGGCACATGGAAAACTCGATGGCACCGATCTACTAAACTGAAAATTCTGATTATAATAGATATACATCAGTGAGGTTGCGACCCATTTTTGGTTGCATCGAGAATGGACTTGGTAGTACTGAGATGGATTTGGTTTAGCTTTGGATCTGTCGAGGGTAAACTTTGTGGGGCCGAATGGAAATTGTTGGTGGCACCGATATTGATGTTTGTGGTTTGGACATAATATTTTGTGGGAGAATGGATGAGTATTTTTGGTGACTAACTCTAAGCACTTGTGCAACCAGATCATCATAGATACCTTATCACCTTCTAATAGTATTGCCTTTCAAATGAACTCAAATGTGATTTCTCACAAAATGTAAAATGTAGTCTTTAAGCTTTGCCAATCCTATTCCTTTTCTTCTTCTTCTTTCCTCAGGGATTCTCCTCATAATCCTTAGCCAATCCTCTGTGTGGACTATATCTGAAACAAACTAGGTAAAACTATTAGTCCAAGAAACAATGTATGTTGTCATGAATTATCAAAACCACCAATGGAGCATATGTGCTTTCAATCTCCCCGTTTTTGGTAATCGATGACAACATACAAACAAAACTTCAAATTAAGATATGCAGAGATATGTGAAGACTTTGAGTGGCACATGACTAAGATATGCCCCCCCTAAATGTGTGTAATCCCTTTTAAGGGATATTTGCTTTGGAATGCATGGACACACACATAGTAGGAAGGATATGATAAGTCATGTGTATCTTGCCTATATGCATCAACTATATGTGAAATAAGTATCTCCATGCTCAAGATTCACTCTTGCAATACAATATGTGCAAGAAGCAAGAGATAATCTTGACAAAGGATACGACGCATATACTTACCTTTAAGTTCTTAAGCATGTTGTGTTGGAAATATGCCCAAGAGGCAATAAGAAAATTGTTATTATTATATTTCCTTGTTCAAGATAGTCGTTTATTATCCATGCTAGAATTGTATTGAATGGAAACTCAGATACATGTGTGGATGCATAGACAACACACTGTCCCTAGTAAGCCTCTAGAAGACTAGCTCGTTGATCAAAGATGGTCAAGGTTCCTGGCCATAGACAAGGGATGTTACTAGATAACGAAATCACATCATTAGGAGAATGATATGATGGACAAGACCCAAATTATGAACGTAGCGTGTCATTGTTTCGTTTTATTGCTACTGTTTTTCTGCATGTCAGGTATATATTCCTATGCCATGAGATCATGTAATTCACTGACACCGGAGGAATACCTTGTGTGTATGAAATGTGGCAACGTTACTGAGTGACTATAAAGGTGCTCTACAGGTATCTCCGAAGGTGTCCATTGAGTTAGCATAGATCAAGACTAGGATTTGTCACTCTGTATGTCGGAGAGGTATCTCGGGGCCCACTTGGTAATATAACATCACAACAAGCCTTGCAAGAAATGTGACTAAAGAGTTAGCCATGGGATTTTGTATTACGGAACGAGTAAAGAGACTTTCTGGTAATGAGATTCAAATAGGTATAGAAATACCGACGATCGAATCTCGGGCAAGTAACATACCGAAGGACAAAGGGAATGTTATACGGGATTAACTGAATCCTTGACATAGAGGTTCAATCGATAAAGATCTTCGTAGAATATGTTGGAGCCAATATGGACATCCAGGTCCCTCTATTGGTTATTGATCGGAGAGTGTCTCGGTCATGTCTGCATAGTTCTCGAACCCATACGGTCTGCACACTTATGGTTTTGTGACGTTTAGGTATAGTTGAATTATGTATGTTGGTGACCGAATGTTGTTCGAGTCCCAGAAGAGATCCTGGACGTCTCGAGGAGTTCCAGGATGATCCGGAGACGAAGTTTGATACATATGAAGGGTGTATTTGGCTTCCAGAAAGATTTCGGGCATTACCGGTAAAGTACCGGGAGTGACGAATGGATTCCGGGGTTCTACCTAGAGGGGCCACCCACCGAGAAGGGGACCAAATAGGCCTAAGGGTGGCGCACCATCCCTTAGTGGGCTGGGCTGCCAACCCAATAGGCCTATTCGGCTGAAGTGCAAAAGGGGAAGGAGCCCACTAGGAAGGAGAGTCCTCCTCCACTAAACCGAATTCGAGGAGGACTCCTCCTCCTTGGTGCGCTGGTCGAACCCTAGGGATTTTCTCTAGGGTTCCACCCCTCCCTCTCACCTATATATAGTGGAGGTGAGATAGGCTAGCCGCATCTTAAGCCATCATGCAGCTCCTCTCCCTCCACTACTTTGTGTCACCCTATAGGTTATTCCGGTAGTGCATGGCAAAGCCGTGCCAGATTAGCTCCGCCATCATCGTCGTCACGCTATCGTGCTGTCGGAGAATTCATCTACTTATTTGTCTCTCTTGCTCGATCAAGAAGGCGGAGATCGTCATCGAGCTGCACGTGTTGTGAACGCGGAGGTGTCGTCCGTTCGGTGCTAGATCGTGATTGGATCGCAGGAACGATTGCAATTTGGTTCGCGAAGACGTTCGACTACATCAACCGCATTTCTTAACGCTTCCCTCTTAGCGATCTACAAGGGTATGTGGATCCGATCTCTCCTCTCGTAGATGGTTATCATCATGCATAGATCTTATGTGTGCGTTGGATTTTTTTTTGTTTCCCATGCAACGTTCCCCAACATGTTGACAGTAGAAATACACTTGAGAAAACAAGGTTAGATAACACAAGAATATTTCTAACATAAAGATGCATATAGCTTCAATAATACCAAGACACGGAAGACATCTTGAAAATAGCATTTGATGTTGATATGTTTCCAAGGCATTTAGAACTTTCTCCCCTAAGTATGGATTTGAAGTTCTTCCCCCCCGGAATCTTAGCATGTAGATATTGGGAATCAGTAGGGTGACACAAGTCTAACACAAATAGACAATTAAAAATAACTCACGCTTTCTCTCTCCTTTAAAGATAGAATGAAAATCGTCTACTCTCTCTCCCCCTTGATAGATGTTACTCAGAAAGGTAGAAGTTCTCACGTCTTTTACCTTGAACATGTCTTTCTCCTCCTATGGGTAAGCATAAGCTTTTAATGTTTCTCCCCCTATAATGATACTTTTCCCCCTGTAATCAAGTATAAAAACCTTTGATTTGATCTTTCTCTCCCTTTGGCATTAATTTACAAAAAGTAAGGTTAGACAGTAAGGGATCCTTGAAAGAAGGGGTCATAGAATTCAGTTAAGGCAAGAGATCCTTGAGAGTAAGGGTCATCGAAAACATTTGGGACTAAGGGATCGTTGAATATAATTTTTTACTCCTTTAAGTAGCTAAAATATTTTCAAGAAAGTGGGAGAGAACATATGTGATTGCAGAAATTCAGTAACTTTGAGGTAAATGAATTGGTAGCACCAATGGGAATATATTAGAACACTGGGTGAAATCGGTACAGCCGAAGAGTTTCAATCTGTGGCACCAATGAAGCTCGAGGGAGTGCATTGGCATTATCGGTGGAACTGATTTTTCCATTTCAAAGGGAGAGAATTACAAATGTAAACTTCGCAAAAACATTCTTGGCCATATTGATAGTGAAAACTACCATAAAGATTTGCCAATGTTCTTAGTCAATTGTCGAAAGATTCGCGATGAATTTTCAACAATATTTACAATGAAATTTTGACTAGATGAAGATTGAGTGGTTCCAAGGAAGCATGAAATTAAGTGTTGAATCAAACAAGAATATTCATCTAGGTGATGGTCAACGACTAGGTCACCTTTATTAGAGTAAATTGAATTAGGAGCCAAGTAAGAATACTTGATCATAGGTCATACTCATCGTTTAAGCTCAAATGGGGTTGCCATTTTTCATTTAAGCATTTTGATGTCTTCATATAACTTAGAATTGCTTTAACTCATGTCTTGGAGTAAAATGTTTCAAGGATATGATTACATACCTTTGAGTGACGTAGATGACATAGCATGTAGGTGAACTTGTTGTGGATGCTCAAAGTTGATGAAGATCATCTTGAGTTGAGAGCAATCCTCGTTGTTTTTGGTTCACTTCTCACCTACATTGGTTAGTAATGCAAGGAAGAACAAGATATATCAAAATGGGAAGAATGAATGTTTTTCAAAAAATAGTTGTCAAGGTATGGTTTGGGTTGTCTTCTTCCTTCATCACAACGTGAGGTTGTTGACACTTGGCCATGACAAGATTGATTATGATAGAGTTGGTAGCAATCATGTGGAGTGTAGGTCTTCCAAGTACCTACAAAAGATTATATGAAATACAAAGGAGCATATATTTCCAAGATATAAATCATCATGTCAATGGTATCAAGGAATAACCAAATGTGATCATGCACTTGCATCCATCCGAGTGAGTCTAGCTCAAGTTTGAAGCATAAATGATGTTAAACTCACTCCTCAAGTGACAAAACACTTTCTCATAAAGTGGCTTAGTAAAGAGATCAACCAATTCTTTGTTAGTACGAACATGCTTGAGATTGATATCCCCTCTGGCAACATGATCATGAATGAAATGATGACGAACTTGAATATGCTTAGTTCGAGAGTGTTGCACAGGATTGTGGCCAATCTTAATTGCACTCACACTGTCACAGAGCAGTGGAACATGTTTAACATGTATCACATAATCCTTAAGAGTTTGTGTAATCCATAGCAATTGCGCACAACATGATCTGGCGGCAATGTATTCCGCTTTGGCGGTAGATAGAGATACCGAGTTTTGTTTCTTGGATGACTAACACACAAGCAAACTCCCAAGAAATTTACATGTACCCGAGGTGGATTTTGTATCAACCTTATCTCCGGCATAGTCTGAGTAGGAATAGCCAACAAGGTTAAAAGAAGATCCATTGGGATACCACTTCCGTGCCACTTGATATCGGGCACACATGTAAACACTAAGCATAATATCGGGATGGGAGGCACACAGATATAACAATGAACTGATCATTGATCGATAAACCTTTTGATCAACCGGTTTGTCCTCCTTGGTGAGGTCAACATGTCCACTAGTAGGCATGGGAGTTTTCATACCTTTGAACTCTTGCATGTTGAACTTTTTGATCAAGTCCTTGGTATACTTTGTTTGAGAGATAAATGGTTCCTTCTCTCGTTTTCTTGATTTGTGATACGTCTCCAATGTATCGATAGTTTAGCATGGAAGATACTGAAAAACTTTGGTCGTAACGCTGATAGTAAAGAACACAACTCAAAAACCATATCTTCATTCCTATTTTAAAACTTGAGGTCTCGCACTTGTGTAAATCAAAGCTTTCCTCTGCGAAGGGCCTATCTCTTTATATTTTGTTCAGTCGTCATCTTCTTAATAAAAGCACTAGATCCGAGAGCACTATTGTCATTCTTATGCATTGAGTCTAGTTAATGTTGGATGTGAGCATGGACTTGATCTTTTCTACTCTGAATTATTATGTTTAGTCGCTGGTTGAACCTCACAGGTGCTCTGCATTTATGTTTTGCGGTCTCAGAAAGGGCTTGTGAAATACCATATCACCATATTATATCGTGATTGTTTTGACAAATTGATGGCATGTGAGATATCTTATTATTGCTTCCTAGTTGGTTATGTATTGCCATGATTAAATATCATGTTTGATTGTTATCATGGATGTGATTACTTATGACTTATGCTGAAAACCTGAACACTAGCTAAGAATATATACAACAACAAGAACTAAAGAGTTTGTACAGGTTTTCTTTATCACTTTCAGTTTATCAACTAAATTTCCTGAGTACAAGCAATGAGTTAAGCTTGGGGGAGTTGATACGTCTCCAATGTGTCTACTTTTCCAAACACTTTTGCTCTGGTTTGAAGTCTAATTTGCATGATTTGAATGGAACTAACCCGGACTAACGCTATTTTTAGTAGAACTACCAATTTGTTATTTTTGTGCAGAAATAAAAGTTTTCGGAATTGGATAAATTTTTTGAATTATTTCTGGAATAAATAAGGATTTTTGGAGCTAAGAACCAGGAGTGGGGGCCGCCCGTGTCACACAAGGCAACAGGGCACGACCACTCCCTTGGGCGCGCCCTGGCGCCTTGTGGGGCTGACGTGGCTCGCCCGACTCTAATTACAAACCTATAAATTCCTATTCTCGGAGAAAAAAAGAGGATAGAATATTTCATCGGGTTTTACAAGATAGAGCCGCTGCCACCTCATGTTCTTGCTTCTTAGGGCTGAACTAGAGCATGTTTTAGGCTCCAGAGAGGGGGATTCCTCGCCGTCTTCATCACGAAACCTTCTCCATCAACAATTCCATGATGCTCACCGTTGGATATGAGTAGTAGACTTGTTTTATGGAGATGTGGTTTGGATCAGATTGATCATGTAATCGAGTTAAATTTGATAGGGCTTGATCCCTAGTATCCACTATGTTTTGAGATTAATGTTGCTATGACTTTGATATGCATAATGCTTGTCACTAGGGCCCAAGTGCCATGATTTCAGACCTAAACTTATTATGTTTTGTCTGAATATGAAAAGTATTTAGATCCTATCTTGCAAGTTGTATGCACCTATTACGTGTCTTGATCCGCATACCCTAAGGTGACAATAATTGGGATTATTTCCATTGATTGTCATAGTTTGAGGAGTTCATGTGTTGATGCTTTTTCCCGGTTCTCTATTAAAAGGAGGCCATAATATCCCTAAGTTTTCAATAGGACTGCGCTGCCACGGGAGGGTAGGACAAAACATGTCATGCAAGTTCTTATCGCAAGCACGTATGACTATATACGGAATATATGCCTACATTATATTGATGAATTGGAGCTAGTTTTGTGTCGCGCTACTGTGTAGCTGTTACATGAGTGACGTTATCTATATCATTCCATTGTTGATCCATGTGCCTACACTTTACAAATACCGAATCTGGCTAAGTTACTACTTCTGCTTTTATTGTCACATCTGCTACTCAATTGCTATTATTACTACTATTAACAAAGTTGGTGTTATGACCGTTACTTATACTACCATTATTTCTCGTGCTACTAAATCATTTGGTGCCGATAAATATTCTTTGGATCCCCTTGTGTTGAATCAATAAATTAGGGTGAAATATTACCCGTGAAGACTGTCGCGATCCCCTATACATGTGGGTTATCAAGACATTTTTTGGCGCCATTGCCGGGGAGCATGGCTATATTTATTGTGTTAAGTTGAGGATATCCAAATTTCCACTATGAAGAATATGAAAGATACTCGAACTAATATTATCCCCTCTCACAAGAGAGGAGGTAAGGAACTGCCATCTAGCTCTGCTTTTGATTCACCTACTATTTTGAATCAGGTTGTTACACCACCACCTATTCCTCGTTCTGTTTTGTCACATGAATTTGGTGATGCTACCTCTGAAATTAATGATGATACTACTGCTATATTTGATTAAACTGAAACAATGCCACTGAATAAATTACTTGATGCTCATATTGCTAAAGCTATAGAACTTGAAAATGCTAAAACTGATGAAGATTTTGAATTACTTGCCACACCTCGCTCTCCTAACAGATATGAATTGCCTTATGTACATGAGGGTTATTGTCGGTGAAAGGATCGACACCTATGGGTCCTCAACGGTCCCCTTTTGCTGGTTTGGCGGAGAGAGGGGTCGCGGCAAGAGCAGAACCAACAGTCACGGCGCGACAAGGTCGTTTTTAGCCAGGTTCGGGCCGCGTTGTGCGTAAAATCCTACTCCTGCATGTGATTAGTTATTTGTTTTTGTTTACTATAGATTTGTTCCTCTTACGACCTTTTGATTGGTCAAAAAGTCAAAAGTCCTTTCTAATGAGCCTCGGGCCTCCTTTTATAGGCGATCATAGGACGTGTTCGTCGGTCCATGCATCGGCGGTGGTGTGTTCGTCGCTGGAGGCGATCACACGACGCGAAGGCGCCCTGGGCCCGTGCCTCTCTTCGGGCCTTCTTTTCCTCCCCGGCAGGGTTTCCTTGCCAAGGGATCTTCTCGTTCCTCTCGGCAGGGAGGTGATGGCCTGCCGAGGCCTTGTCAATCTTCCCGGCAAGGTTGGCTTGCCGGGGCTCAGTCCTTCTTCCTTGGCGGGAGGGTCTCGCCTTGGTAGTGTCTATCTTCCCGGCGGGGAGCTCCTGCCAGGGTCTCTTCTTCATTCCCAACAAGCGGGCGCTTGTCGGGGGCTTGTAGTATGTACTTGGTGGGCTTCCGAGCCTTGCTTCCGCCCTATACTCCAGCGACGCGCCTTGACGTTGTGGAGGGGGCTGCCGGTGTCCGCGCACTAGTCCGGGGCACTGGAGACCCCGGTCTTTAGTGCACCGACAGTTATGTTATGGAAGGGGAGGTAGCTAGGGAGTTTCTAGCTTATGAAAATAGAGATGATTTTAAGAAACTACTATGCAAACTGAAAGAAAAATATGTGATGGAGAAATGGAACATGATCCAAAATTTACCACTTGTCCTATATTTATTAGTGATAAGGACTATGAATTCTATATAGACCCTTAATTGATTCCTATAGTTGAGTGTGATCCTTTCCATGGTTATGAAAATGAAACTAAACGTCTTATGAATCTAAATGATATTGCTGCTCTGTTTACTAATGATGAAAATATAACCTACTATAATATCCTTAAGCTTTTTCCTTCATCGCTAAAAGGTGAGGAAAATGAATGGTTCCTTTCTGTGGCTCTTGGTTGTATGCGTAGTCCCCATGACATGCTTCGTTACTTTTCTGAAAAATAGTTTTGTGCCTATAAGAAACAAGTTGTCTTAGAGGAAATATTTAGCTTTGTGCAAATTGAATAAGAGAATCTCCCACAAGCTTGGAGGAGGCTTCTCCAGTTACTAAGAGCTTTTCGTGATCATCCTCTTGAGAAAAATGGATTTCTTTATATATTTTATAATGGGCTAACCTATGCTTCTAGAGACTTCCTAGATACTTGTGCTGGTTGTGTTTCCATGGAAATAACTGTTGGACAAGCTCAAGAATTATTGAATATCCTATTTCAAAATGTCGATAATTGGACTCTCCCTGAACCACCTTCGGAGCCTATTCAAAATAAGAGAGGTATTCAATTTCTCAGCCCTGAAGAGATGCAAGAAGAAAAAAGATCTATGAAAGAGAAAGGTATTAAAATTGAAGATGTTAATAATTTACCTATTAAAGAAATTCATGGACTTGACATCCGACGCAGGTAGTAGAGGTAAATTCTCTCTGTTCCTTTAACGAAAGTGATATACCTTATACTAAGACTCCTAGTTAATGCATGTATTAATTTGATAATTATGTTGTTAAGCAAAAACACTTCAATAACTATGTTAATGATCAATTAAGATGCAATGCCATGATGATAGACCAATAATTATGTTGTTAACCATTCATGACTGGATGTTTAGAATTGCCAATGATGTGAAAGCTCTAGGTAAACATGCTTCTATGGTTCACACTCAACTAGACCAAGTTGCTAAGTCACAAAATGTTTTGCTTGCCGAAATAAATAATAATATGAATGATCATGCTATTAGAGTAGTGAGTAGAGGAGGTAGAATTACTCAGGAACCTCTTTATCCTGAAGGTCATCCTAAAAGGATAGAGCGGGATTCTGAGAGAATTAATGATGGTACACCTAATCCTCCTAAGAATAAAAAGAAAAAGAAAAATGGTAGGACTTTGCAAGGCACTAGTGAACCTAATGTTGAGAAAACTCATGAGAATCATAATGATGTTTCTATTTCTAATGATGGGACACAATCTCGTAGTGAACAGAACTTAGTGATAATGATCATGATAATAATGATGTTCATGCAGAAGATCCACCTGATAGTAACAAGGAACCTGATAATGATGTGGAAACTGAACCTGCTGATGTTCTTGATAACCCACCTCCTAAGAATAACTGTTATGATATAAGAGACTTTGTTGCTAGAATCATGGAAAAGAAAGAGAGCCATGGGTTCAGAAACCCATGCCCTTCCCTCATAAGCCTGCTAAAGGTAAGGATAAGGAAGAATTTGAACGCTTTGCTGAAATGATTAGACATGTCTTTCTACGCAATTGCTTGACTGATATATTGAAAATGCCTCTGTATGCTAAGTATATGAAGGATATTATTACCAACAAAAGAAAAATACCTAAAATTGAAATTACTATCATGCTTTCTAATTATTCTTTTGATGGTGGAGTGCCTAAGAAGCTGGGAGATCCTGGCATGCCCACTATACCTTGCTCTATTAAAATTAACTATGTTAAACCTGCTTTATAAGAGCTGGTGTTAGTGTGATGCCTTTCTCTCTTTATAAAAGACTAGATCTGAATAAACTTACACCTACTGAGCTATATTTACAGAAGGGTGATAAATCCACTACTTTACCTATTTCAATTTGTGAGGATGTTCCTATTGTGGTTGCAAATGTTACTATCTTAACAGACTTTGTTATTCTTGATATACCCGAGGATGACAAGATGTCGATCATCCTTGGTAGACCCTTCCTAAATACTTCAGGGGCTGTTATTGATTACAACAAAAACAAAGTCAATTTTCGTGTCAACGGCAAGCAACATACCGTGCATTTCCAAAGAAGGAAACTTCAATTAATATTATCAATGTCACTTAGCCTACAGTAATCATTGGAGATTTCCAATTCCCTCTATCTACTACCAAGAAAAGATATTACAATCTTATTGTTGTGGAGATGTGAATCCCCACTGAGTTAACTTAGTGTTATATGAAAGTTCTCTGGTTTCCTGTCAATTAGAAATGATTATTCATAAGATTTAATCAACCTTGTGAATAAATCTTTTTTGAAAGGCATGTGATTGATGAATTGAGCATTTACAACTCTCAGTATTACAAATTTGTTCTATGTTCCCTTAGCTAAAGAAAAATAAAATGCCATGATTATCCTATTTTCTGAGTTTTTCGAAAAATAGAAAAATGACCCAAAAATAAAAAGTCTTGGAATGTCACAAAATTTTAACACGATTTTATCTGGAATAAATAGGAATTTTTGGCATAAATATTGCAGCAAGGAGGTATGCCCGTGGGCCACAAGGCAACATGGCACGACCACTCCCCCTGGGCGCACCCTCATGCCTTGTGGGTCCCATAGGGCCCCCTGCCTCATCCCTTTTCCCCACTTAGTCACCTACCTCTAGAAAAAAATCTAGCTCTCTCTCTCCCTGTCTTGTTCTTCCTCAAGAAACTGAAATTTTTGACCTCTTTGCTCGGAACCCTGTTTTTGAAACTATTTTCAGGAATTTCTCCTCGGTGTGTGACTCTCCCGTTCATCCAATTAGTCTTTGCTTTAGCGGTTTGTATTTTGCATATTTTTCTACACTTGGTACTACTAAAAATGAGCTGGCATGTTTGATTCTTTGAGTTCGAAGTAGTGGTAAATCTTGATATGTCCTCTAGGCATTCATGTGAGTAGTTGCTATCAATCTTGTAAGGTTTCATTGACATAATTTTGTGGTCCAAAAATTTCAGAAATTTGTGTGTAGGAGAATGAACTTCTTCAGGAGGAGTTCTTCAAGGAAGGGTTATTTGAGTCAAAGCACAAAGGGTGATATGCACAAACCCATTGAAGTATTCACGTCCGAGGGTGGCCCGATCTTGACGGCGTAGGATCCAATCGGGGAGGGTAACTAGCTGCAAGCAACGGTGATAACTAGCTTTATACCTGCCAAGGTTGGAGCTAAATTTTTTTAATATTGCATTTTATTTATTCTTTTTGAAAATATTGCACAAAATTCAGAATTTTCAAAAATAATACGGCCTCGGCTTAGGCGTGGTCGATTGGAACCTATCGGCCTAGCCAAGACCAATAAGTCCTAATCGGCCTTGGTTAGGCCGATACGCCTGTCAGCCTGGCTTCCGGGAGCTTATCGGCCTTGGCGAAGCCAATAAGCTCTTGTTGGCTTTGGCTAGGCCAATAAGTCCCTATCAGCCTTGGCTTAGGCCAATAAGGACTAATTGGTGTTGGCTAGGCCAATAGGTGCATGAGATTATTATTTTTGCATCTTAGCTATTTTCCAGGCTTCATTTCCCGCCCCATTTCCCGCCAATTTTTAGTAAGAACTTTTAAAAGACTTATACTTAGCAACAAAGAGAATAGTACACAATACAGACTAGGACACGAAATTTCAAGCAACTTTTACTTTTATTCTTATGTTTGTACAGCCGTCTTAGCACTAACACTAGTTTTTTTTACTATGTAACCCTAAGCTACACCATTATAAATTGGGTTAGAAATTGATAGGCTCCAGTCCCGAGTGCACCTTGGATGCTCTTACAAGAACGGCCGTCGTGGAAACTGCAAGATAAAGACAAATATGCCGCGCTGGCCTCTCGAGATGTTGCAACAAGGCTGCATGGACAGCTGCTGCAGACTACAGACCAGCTGCGTGGAAACTACAAATCAAACGATGGAAACACGAGAGACAAACGACAAGATGCAGCAGGCTGCATGCATGCACGTCAACCTCCTTTGATGGCTACCACAAACATGGAGCTCGGGCTAGCTGTTGCTTGGTGATACATACTCGTGGGCTGGTGGCACCTGACCCGAGTCTTTTCTCTACTTCCGATCCACGGACCTGCCTAGGGGCCTAGAGCTCAGCAAGACGACATTGTCTTCTTTAACGAAAACCACAAACACAACAAGACACGTTATATTGTACGAACACATCACTGATTTTGTAAGGTACCTGGAGAGCTAGAGTAGATAAAGCATGAAAATTGCAAGAAGAGAGAGAGAGAGGGAGAGAGACAAGAGAGAATATAGAGAGAGAGGGAGAGAGAGAGAGGACTAGAGAAAGTTGTCGTAGTAGAGGGGTAGTGATCTATTACTTGTACCGGTGCCTTGGCTCGTGGCACCAACCAAATGAAAAAAGGGAAAGAGAAGGCATGACAAGAGCAGGTTTCGTCTGATAGTGCGACGTTGCCACGATCATGATCATGCACGTCTAACTACTTTTGCTACCTAAACAAGACACACTGATTCAACATAACTACACTCCGACTGCCTCTCCCACTGACACTGCCTCTCCACCGACACACCTCCTGGTGACCGTACCGCCCGTCGGCATCACCGCTACCTCATTGCCTTCCTTGGTCATCGCCGCCCATTCTGCCCAACGCCGAGCTTGTTCGCCCCCCGTCGTCGTTGTCAGAAACAAGGTGAAACATCGTCGCCATAGCCGATTCATCGGATTGCTTCGAATCTTCTTCTTTTTCCATCGCCATTTCCCGCCAATTTTGGCGGGAAAGTATGGGGGGATAAATTGGCGGGAAAGTATGGGGGGGGGGGGTAAATTGGTGGAAAACGGGGCGGGAAATGGAGCCTGAAAAATAGCTAACATGCAAAAAAAATCTCATGCACCTATTGGCCTAGCCAACACCAATTAGTCCTTATTGGCCTAAGCCAAGGCTGATAGGGACTTATTGGCCTAGCCAAGGCCGACAGGAGCTTATTGGCTTCGCCAAGGCCGATAAGCTCCCGGAAGCCAGGCTGACAAGCCTATCGGCCTAACCAAGGCTGATTGGGACTTATTGGTCTTGGCTAGGCCGATAGGTTCCAATCGGCCACGCCTAAGCCGAGGCCTTATTATTTTTGAAAATTGTGAATTTTGTACAATATTTTTCAAAAAGAATTAAAAAAATGAAATATTTAATTTTTTTTAGCAAGGTTGGATGCGACCCGTACGTTGGGGATGGCTGACCGAAGCTACAAGAACTCCAACCCGCTGTCCGAACAATCGCAGAACCACAAACCAGGACTAACCCACACAAAATGGCCGGAACTATAGAGCACGAGGTTGGGGAACCAGAGGCTCCTTCTCGTGAATCTGAATGAACTCACAAGAGCAAAGGTAGTAAGATCTCTCGGATCTCAAACAGTCTTGGCTGCAAAGCTTATAGCTATTTTTGATTTGACAAAGGCCCCTAACAAGATGGGGAAATGGGGTTTTATAGTAGGGATAACCCCCCTTAGCTAGGTGTGAAAAAGGTTTCGAAAGTAAGCAGGTTTTATGGCTTCTTTGGGGGAATAAGCAGTCAACTTTGGGAGTTGTTGGAGAGATCCTCGGAAATTCGCGAAGCCTTGATAGCGTGGACACCTTTCACGAGAATGACTACAACTTTTGACTCACAACTCCACATGATGTGAGATTTTTTGCATTGGAAAGATAATTTGATGGAGCTTCTTGTAATGTACCCTTATGGCCCTGTATCTCCATCACATGGGTGTGGCACAAAAAAACATCAGGGGAAAAAACTGTCAACATTAGCTTCACTTAAATCTTGTTTTCTCCAAACTTGTTCCTCCAAACCGGTTGCTTCAAGATCTCATAGGTTGTTCGATTTCTTCCATGTGATACCTAGGTTCAACCAACAACAATGGGGATGGAATCATAGTTTTGTCATCAAGGTTACATGCTAAACTTAAGTTAGTGTTCACCTGGTTATGTATTTGCTTGATTTGGCTTCGTAATTCCTTCCTACTAAATTGTGCATTTTTTCTGAAATGTGGTGTATGATGTACCCATGTGCTCATCATCCTCCCTCCCTTGATGAAGAGTAGTACTCGACTCTCTTTGATCTATGTAAGATAAGTAGAAGGGAAGTAGATAATATCCATGCTAAGAAATAATGCAATCCTCATTTGTAGCTTTCACCTTAGAATTGTGCTGCATTTGATCATCTATTTGTTTGTCACAACTCAAAGATTATTCAGGGATGATTGGTGTTGTTTCAATGACCGAGATGCCCTCATCATCCCACGTCTCTTAAAAATGAGGTATCCTCGACTCTACCTGGTCGTCACACAAAACAAAGCATGGCAATACCAAATCATAATGTAAAGGTTTTATGATATAGAGAATTTTAGTTTTCAACATTGCCTTCTTATGGATGATGACAATATGATGTTTTTTTCAACTTAGGAGTTCCTTATAGCACACATTTTCATGGAGCACAAATTTATAACTAACCATAACCATGTCCATATCATTTTCCCTCTCTTGGAGAAAAGACGTCATCGACTTCATTCGGTCTACAAAATTATATCAAGAGGACAATACAAAATAACTAGGGAAAGAAAAACTTGAACAATTATATGTGGATCTTAAGTTTGGCAACTCCTTTGTTTTGTCTTCAAGGTTGAAAAAATTATATTGATGGATTAATGGCATGGTAAAGGATGTTCTGAGTAATTTTTCTCTTATTTCGTTTGGCCAATGTTTCAAGAATTCATATGTCCATACCTCGGGGTGCACCAAAATGGAAGATCCTTTTTGTTTTACCGCATTGAGTACTTGAATGCCTTTCTGAAAATCAATCTTCACACACGCACCTTGTGTAGTGGTACTCCATGTCCTCCATATTTGTTCTTGGATCTCAATCTCTCGTCGTTGCAAGAGGACTGATAGGTATGCCTTTTGCACCTACACATATTTCAAAGACAGAGAATTTTGTGAAAGGTTAGTTATTGAATGTTCCTCTCTCTATTCATTTGGTGGACTACTAATTTCCCATCGTGTTGGATCACTCATCTCGCTATTATCTTGTTGAAAAATATCAGCCTCATATTTAGTGGACTCACACAACTCATTGATCCTCTCTCCCCGAATGTGTGGTATATCTAGATGGGGATCTTGCATTTCTCTAATCTCATGATGAATAATCTGATGATCACATTTTGTGGACTCATTCACCTCACTTTTCTTATCACTCTCAATATATGGAATTGTGGAAAGTGGACACTCTTCCTCACATTTTGTGGAGTCACTAAACTCATTTTTCTTTTCACTCTCAAGTGGTGGGATTTTTGGAAGTGGACACTCTTCCTCACTTTTGGTGGAGTCACCCAACTTGCTTTTCTTATCACTCTCAAGTTGTGGGATTTTGGATTGTGAACTATCTTCCTCACATGGACTTTGTGGCACATGTTTCCTGGATGTTGGGACAATAGTGGTGGTCAAGATGGGAACATTAGGAATGAACTTCTCATGTAAACATGGGCTATGAATCACCTGAGTCGGTTCATCAACCACGGTCATGCTTGGCGGTGGGTCATCGGTGTGCCAACGTGTGCCATAACTTTGCCGTCGGCCATGATGTCCTTGTTGTGATTCATGAGCAGCAACGACACGCCTAGGGGCAGCAATAGCTTGCCCAAGACCCCGTCGTCCTTCCCGCATTTCAGGAGCAGCAGCCACACACCCATGAGCAGCAATGACACCATCCCTCGAGCATGTGTTCTTCTCTGCACTTCATGACCGGACGGGTATTCTCGGTGTGGAACCCCATTGCCCCGTGCGGGAGGACGCTCATTGAGCATTCTCTCCATGGTTTGTTGAAGTTGAAGGATGCTGTTCTGCACCTGTTGAAACTCCGCATGTGAGATCGGAACCTCATCTCCTCGTTAATTCTTTCGACGTGTACTTGGTGTAGATCATGCCATGTTAGCGGGGCTACAAAAGTGGAATAGGATAATTTTGTGGAATCAGACAACCTCACATTTTACTCGCCAAAGTTTTTATGAGTTCAAAATAGACCACGATTCTCCCGGATGTGTTAAAGCGCTTGAAAGACAGGGATCAAAGAACTAGCTTCGGTTTTTGGTGGAGCTTTAGGTGGGGTAAACAAAGAGGGTTTGTCCTGAAATCAAGTTGAGGCAAACCAAGATTTTTGATGGAAATATGAGACCTTGCACCAAGATTGAAAAGAAAACAACACATACAAAAATTTCTTAAATTTTCCACCAAACTAAAACTTTTGGAACTTGCTCAATACTTTCTTTCTCTTGACTCTTTTCTCCCTCTCTCTCTTTTTGCACTTCTTTTCTTTATTATTTTTCTGTTTTTCTCTCTCTTTCTGAGCAACACAGCAAAATCTAAAAACTACTACAACGATGAACTTGGTGTAGATATAAAAGATGGAAAACATGCAAGGAATGCAATAACAAGATCTCAGCACCAACAAGGTTTTGGGATTTATTTTTTGTGAGGCTTTGGACTATAGGATATAATTTTTTTGCAACAAAACCTACCGATCTAAAGGAATGATAACAAGATGAACTATGATAACAGATCCTACCATGTAAACGAAAGATATGATACCAAGATGATAGGCACAAACCCGTTGAAGGATTCATGCCCGAGGGTGGCCCGATCTTCACAGCGTAGGATCCCATGGGGAGGATAACTAGCTGCAAGCAGCGGGGATAACTAGCTTTATACCTGCCAAGCGTGGATGTGACCCATACGTTTGGGATGGCTGACCGAAGTTAAAAGAACTCCAACCCGCTGTCCGAACAATCACAGAACCACAAACCGGGACTAACCCACACAAAACGGCTGGAACCGGAGAGCACGAGGTAGGGGAACCAGACGCTCCTTCTCGCGAATCCGAATGAACTGACAAGAGCAAAGGTAGTAAGATCTCTCGAATCTCAAGCAGTCTTGGCTGCAAAGCGTATAGCTGTTTTTGGTTTGACAAAGGCCCCTAACAAGATGGGGGAGTTGATGTTTTATAGCAGGGACAACCCCCCTTAGCTAGGTGTGAAAAAGGTTTCAAAAGTAAGCAAGTTTGTATGGTTTCCTTGGGGGAATAAGCTGTGATCTTTGGGAGTTGTTGGAGAGCTTCTCCAAATGATGTGAGGTTTTTTGCATTGGAAAGATAATTTGATAGAGCTTCTGGTAATGTACCCCTATGGCCCCGTCTCTTCACCACATGGGTGTGGCACAACGAATAATCAGGGGGAAAAACTGACAGCATCAGCTTGACTTGAAACTTGTTTTCTCCAAACTTGTTCCTCCGAACCGGATGCTTCAAGAGCTCATGTGTTGTTGGATTTCTTACATATGATACCTATGTTCAACCAAAAACAATGGGGATGAAATGATAGTTGTGTCATCAAGGTTACATGGTAAACTTCAGTTAGCGTTCACCTGGTCATGTATTTGCTTGATTCGGCTTAGTAATTCTTTCCAACTAAATTGTGTACTTTTCTGAAATGTGGTGTATGATGTACCCATGTGCTCATCAGTGTGAGTTGTCGGGGAGACTCAGGATCGCATCATTAACATTTTCTGCACTGTGGAAGTTAGGCACTACGAATGGCCGCATACCACCTTCATCGATGAAGCGGGTTTTCATGAAGAATTCATGCAATTTGCTGGAACCGCTGGGCTGACCAGCTTCCTCGCAGACGAGTGTGATCAATACTATCTCCTAACTAATTATTTTATGAAACAATATGTTTCTCGAGTAGGACCGATGCTCCCACGGTGCGCTTTAATTTGTATGTTGAGAATTACGAATTATCACTTTATAGATTTTGTGAAATATGCTTGATTCCCTCTAACGGGGGAGTGTATGAGCCTAAGCCTAAGGAATTTGAGGAGTTCCTCCTTACCCTATGAGGGAGTCCGGGACTAGGGGGTCCTTGGGCCGCCTATTTCCCTCATGGGCTGGGCTCTGTGCCTATTCGACCATCGGCAAAAGTACTGGATTCGAGATGGACTCTTCCGAAGACTTCGTGTGCAATCCAAGGAGATATAGTAATCAACATATTCCTTCTCTGTTGTAACCGACTTTGTGTAAACCTTGGCACCCCTGGCGTCTATATAAGCGAGGGGGTCATTTGTCGTAAAGGACACATCAATCTCATTGCGATTAGGGTTAGACCATAATATTAATTTCATAGTAGATCAACTCTGTACTCTGTACTATCTCACTAGTATCAACAACAAGAGGACGTAGGGTTTTACCTCCATTAAGAGGGGTCGAACCTGGCTAAAACACAGTCCCCATAGTCCCTTGTTATCCATCAACCTTAGATCCACAGTTCGGACCCCCTACTCGAGATCGCCCGATTTTGACACCGACATTGGTGCTTTCATTGAGAGATCCATTGTGAGATCGCAAAAAGGTTCGATGGCTTGCTTAGTCACCAACGACAACGTCAAGTCCGTAGATAGCTTCGTCTTCGGCGAATCCTCTTCTTCTAGCATCATGATACATCTCCGCCGTATCTATAATTTTTGATTGCTTCAAGCCAATATTTTTCAACTTTCATATAATTTTGGCAATTTTTTATACTATTTTTTGGACTAACATATTGATCCAGTGCCCAGTGCGAGTGCATGTTTGTTGCATTTTTTGTTTCGCAAAATATCCAAAGCAAACAAAGTCCAAACGCGATAAAGTTCTATGAAGAATTATTTTAGAATATATGTGATTTTTGGGAATCAGATTCAACGCGAAACGATGCTCAAGGGGCTCACAATACGTAGGGGAGTTCGCCCCTACCCATGACGCGACCAAGATGCTCGTTAGGCCAGTCTAAGGCAGTTGGTGTTCTTCTTTCGCCACAAGAAAGCTAATACCCGTATAAAAATCGTGTTAATATTTCAGCCCAATCGGATTTACGGATCTCCGGGAAATTAAGAAATGGTGAAAGGCTAGAATCTTGAAGGCACAAATAGAAGGAAACAAAGAGAGATATCCAATCTTGGAGGGGATCCCGCCACGCCATGGAGGCCAAGGACCAGAGGGGAAACCGTCCTCCGATCTAGGGGGGAGGCCAAGGAAGAAGAATAAGGAGGAGGGTGGCTCTCTCCTCCTCTCTCTCGGTGGTGCCAGAACACCGTCGGGGCAATCATCATGTGATGCTGATCTACTCCAACAACTATGTCATCTTCACCAACACCTCCATAACCTTCCCCCATCTATCTACAACGGTCCACTCTCTTGCAACCCGTTGTACCCTATACTTGAACATGGTGCTTTATGCTTCATATTATTATCCAATGATGTGTTGCCATCCTATGATGTCTAAGAAGATTTTGTTGTCCTATCAGGTAATTGGTAAATTTATATGATTGGTTTAATTTTCCTGTGATTATGTTTCTATCCTTTTGTGCCCATCATATGAGCGTCCGTGTGAATACACCATAGGGTTAGTTGTATGTTGATAGGACTATGCATTAGAGGGCAAGGGTGACAACAGCTTCAGCCTACCATAGAAATTGATTCATACGGGATTGAAGGGGGACCAAAATATATTTTAATACTATGGTTGGGTTTTACCTTAATGAACATTAGTAGTTGCGGATGTTTGCTAATAGTTCCAATCATAAGTTCATAGAATTCCAAGTAAGGGATGTCATGCTAGCAATGGCCTCTCCCACATAACAACTTGCTATAGGTCTAGTAATGTAGTCAATTGATTAGGGACAATTTCACAAATCCTTCCACCACTTTTCCACACTCGTTAAACTAATGCAATTGTTCCTATATGTAAACAACACCAAAAATTTATTTTCACTTTCTTTATTGTCTTGCAAACTTATCGTATCACACCTACAAAGTACTTCTACTTTCATACTTGTTCTAGGTAAAGAGAATGTTAAGCGTGCGTAGAGTTGTAGCGATGGTCGATACAACTTGAAGGGAATATAAATTCTAAATTTAGCACCTTGTAGGGTTCGACACTCTTATTTATCAAGAAGGGCTACAATTGACCCCCTATACTTGTGGGTTATCAAGACCTTTTTCAGGCGCTGTTGCCGGGGAGCAATAGCGTGTGGTGAATATTCTCGTGTGTGCTTGTTTGCTTTATCACTGAGTATTTTTTATTTTGTTCTTGTTTTCTATCTTTAGTTATGGGTAGGAAACGCAAAATACCAAAAAAATAGTTGTACCTACCGAACCAATGGTTGAAGAACCACCCAAATCTATCATACTACTAAAGCTTTTTTACTTGGATCATCTTTGATCCCTATGTGCTCGTGTTTGAAACCCCAACTAGTTTAGTTGAGGGAAAATCATTATATGAGCATACTTATTATGCTCGACACCTCTTATATCAAAAAGGAAACTTTTGTGGCATCACTTTGTGTTGTTATGCGTGGAATTTATGTGAAATATATGGTTTTACTTGGTGCTCTGAAGAAACTAAAAAACACCTTCCTTACCAATGCGTGTTTAATGATAATGAAATATTGTATTATTATTCCAAGGAGGCCTGTTGTCATTGTGATGTTGAACAAATTGAAGAATTTGTTGCTTTTAAGGGTGCTTATGAAATAGCTTCTTTGATTGAAAAGTGTGGTGATACTCTTTACAACTCCGAGTTTTTTGCCATACTTAAATATTGCTATGAAAATTATGCTTCTAATGCTTATGTTCAAGATTTTATTGAAACAATGACCTTTGCCTTTGAAGAGAATAATAATTCACAGGAATCCATGGAAGAAGAAATTGCTGAAACTGTGAGCTCATTGGATAAAAAAGATGATGAGGGGAGTGAAGAACAAAAGGAGGAAGAGAAGATTAGCTACCTATGCCCACCTTCTAATGAGAGTAACTCTACAACTCATACATTCTTTAATGTCCCTTTGCGCATACCTAAGGTTGAATGCTATGTTGATTTCTATGACCCCTAGGATTCATTTGAAATATCCCTTTTTGATGAATGTGATCCTTGCTATGCTTTTGGCCATGATGCCAATATAGATTTTGCTTATGTAGATGAACTTGGTGTAGTTCCTTATGTTAAGCATGGAATTTTTGCTATTCAACCCACACGCGATAGTCCTATTATCTTTTTGAATTCTCCTAACTACACCATATCCGAGAAGTTTGCACTTATTAAGGATTATATTGCTGGGTTGCGTTTTATCATTTCACATGATGATTTTGATGGATATAGTATGCATGTGCTTGCTGATCCTACTTGCAATTATTATGAGGGAGTAACTACATCCCCAGCTCTTTATGTTTCCAACATGATAAAATTGCAAGAAACTAGTTATGCTATGTATTGGCCTTTACTTTGTGTGAATAAATTGTTCTTGTATGACATGCCAATGCATATGAAGAGAGTTAGATTTTGTTTTCACATCATATATATCACTTTGTGCTCAGTACTTAATTAAAAATCATTGTTAATTAAAATTGGCTTTGATATACCTTGGGGTCCGGGTGGATCCATTACTTGAGCACTTTATGCCTAGCTTAATGGCTTTAAAGAAGGCGCTATCAGGGAGACAACCTAGAAGTTCTAGAGAGTCATTTATTTCTGTTGTGTGATTTTAAAATATTCATAAAAAATTTAAAGTGGGGAACTTAAATCTTTTTTCAAAAAGAAAAGTGAAAGTGAAAAGGACGAGTACCGTTGAAGTGGGGGCTAGCCTTGAACCTTGTTCATGCCCATGGAAACATTGTGAATCTTGACTACAGAAACTTTCAACAAAAATATGTATCCCCTTGTACAAATCTATTGTATTATAAAGTAATGTGCCAAGATTTTCCTTTAGGACGATTAGATTGCTTGTTGGTACGTGCGGTGCAAAAAAGAAACTTTAGGTGTAGTGCGTGAATTTACATTTTTTACTGGAAATTTGAAAGTTTCTAAAAGATTTACACAGTAATCCCATGAAAATTATTTATTTTGTACTAATTGTTCAGAGTTCTTCAAGTTACAGAAGTATGGTCAATGTTCAGATTACTACAGACTGTCTTGTTTTTGATAGATTCTGTTTTTGATGCATTATTTTCCCCATTTTGATGAAACTATCGATTGTATCGATGGTATAAGCCATGGAGAAGATATATTACACTAGATATAATGCAAAAACAAAATATGAATGGTTTTGAAATAGTAATTAAGGTAGTAATTTACAATATTATACTAACGAATCTCACGAGTTTTCTGTTAAGTTTTGTGTGAATGAAGTGTTGGAAGTTCGAGGAGGTCTCGATATGAGGAGATGGAGGAGAGGAAAGAGTTAAAGCTTGGGTATGCCCAAGGTACCCCAAGTAAATATCTAAGGTGACTCAAGTGTCTAATCTTGGGGGTGCCCCGGAAGGCATCCCAGCTTTCTTCAATAAGTATCGGTATGTTTTCATCTTCATTTCATTCACGTGATATGTGTAAATCTTGGAGTGTCTTTTGTGTTTAGTTTTCGCTTTTATTTTATGGACCATGCTAGTATGATATAGTCCATGGTTGATTTATATAATTATCATTGCACTTCACTTATATCTTTTGAGTATGGCTTCATAGAGTGCTTCATGGGCTTCACTTATATCATTTGAAGTTTTGATTGCCTATTTCTCTACATATAGAAACCCGCCATTTGAAGAATGCTCTTTTTCGTCACTTATATTTGTTGGAGCGTGGTCATATCTTTTGTAGAAAGAATTAAAATCTCATGCTTCACTTATATCTATTTAGAGAGTCAACGAGAATTGGTCATTCACATGGTTAGTCATAAAATACTAGATAAAACTTGTAGATCACTAAATATGATATGTTTGATTCCTTGCAATATTTTTGCGACATTGAGGTGGTAATATGGTGGCATTCTAGTAAAATAATTAAAGTTGAGTATTAATAATGTTGTTAAGGGAAGTAAGTCTTTACGAAAGTAAATCCTCGTGCATGTAAAGTGGTGGCCGCAGACATTAGCGGTGAGGTCGGAGCATAATTTATCCTTGATTAAAATCTTTTTGTGTTGTTTGAGTCAAGGGTGCATGCTGGTTAACTCCTACCAACCTCCCCACTAGGGGCATGCAACTAGTACTTTTCTTCGAGGTCTAATACAACTTTCACAATATGTTTATGAGTTCTTTATGACTAATTTTGAGTCCATGGATTATACGCACACTCACCCTTCCATTATTGCTAGCCTCTCTAGTACCACACAAATTTTCGCTAGTGCATAAACCCTCCGTATACCTTCCTCAAAATAGCCACCATACCTACCTACCATGGCATTTCCATAGCCACTTCAAGATATATTGCATGCAACTTCCATCATCATCATATACATGACTTGAGTGTTCGTTGTCATATTGTTTTATATGATCATAAGATATCTAGCATGAAATTTTCATGGCTTGTCCATTTTTTGATATCTTTTCTATGCTAGATCATTGCACATCCTGGTACACCACCAGAGGAATTCATATAGTCATCATGTATTAGTTTTATCGAGCTATAAGTAAATAAATGTGTGATGATCATCATTATTGGAGCATTGCCCTTGTGAGGAAAGGATGATGGAGACTATGATTCCCTCACAAGTTGGGATGAGACTTCAGACTTAGAAAATAAAAGTTTTTTTTTATTTCTGTGCCCCTCGTTCGTTAGCTCTACTCATTCATCCCCACGCTCTTAACTTTTGCTCACTTTTCCCCACTCCCTTGGCGGAAACCCTCAGAACTGGTCACAAACGATGGATGTCGTCGGGTAAGTGCTTTGACCGTTAACTCTGACGAATGGGGCCGCGCTTATTGTGTCCCCCGTTGGACCTGATGAGTGGGGTCGCGGCGGATGGTGCCGCGGTTAGCCCGTTGGGCCGTGGTTAGATTGTTGGGCCCTCTGCGCGCCGTAACGACATGAGCCTACTATGCATGCACGTAGCTAGCCTGCCTCCATCGGTCGCTGCTGGGCCCTGCGTTCGTCGTAACGACATGAGCCTGATATGCATGCACGTACCTAGCCTGCCTCCATGCGATGATGCCCGCCGCCACGATGCGCTGACCTCCCCTCTTTCTGCACACGAGCCGCCACGTATGCTGACCGGCCACTTTCTGTATGCTAGCCACCACGAACGCAGGGACGGTTGCTTCTGCTGGTTTGTCTCATCTTACACGCTTGTCTCCCCGATCCACTCGCATCTATTCAACGTGGCAATTAAAGCTATGCATGTGCGACATGAACCGCCTTCCTGCCTGCCTCCCAGCATGCGTTGATGCGCCCCGCCACGGATGCAGCCTTCCTGTGAGCCGCCACGGGATGCAGCGTCTGTCGCCCCCTCGATCGATTCATAGTTCACACCGTCTTAGCCTTTGACCACCGCAACATTGATAGTGCGTTACATCGACTAGAGGGGGGGGTGAATAGGAGACTTTTAGAATTTCATCACTGAGGAAATTCCTTTTGAGGAATTCCTCACTGATGACTAACTTACAGCGGAAACAGTAAAGGATCAGATGTGCAAACATTCAAAACCACAGTATTTCAGAGTGAAGAATGTGAAAACAGATTGTACAGTGAGCACGCACACAGGATACAGATGGGGATTAACTAATGTGAAGAATTTGGGGTTGAGGAAATTCAGAGAAAGTCTTCAGCAAATTCTTCAAACAGTCAAAGTGAAAGTCATCAACACATAATACAGGGAAAGTAAAGAGTTGAGGAATTAGAACCCGTTTCTTAGTGAAGAAAGTCGTTGATGACCCAGTTCCAACTGCTGTGACACTCGTACATCTGGTTTGGAGCGGCTTGGTATTGAAACCAAAGGACACCCAGTCTCGAGACACACAGTCCCTACCGTATTCTCCTTGAGCTAAGGACACACAGTCCTCGCCCAACACTCGTGGTAAGTCTTCAGGGCGGACTTCCAGACCCTCACAAACTTGGTCACTCGATGATCCACAATTAACTGCTGGAACGCTCTAGACCATGACGCCTAACCGTCTGGAGGATGCACTGTCCTCAAAGGTAAAAGGCTTCAGTCCCACACAGGAACAACTTCTTCAGTGATGCTCAATCACTAGGTTTGGTTTGTGGTTTCGGTGGATGGTGTAATTCCTCACTAATGAATTACTCTCGAAGACTCTGAGGAATTTGGGTTGCTCTTATGAAAAGTGTCAGTTTCTAAGGAGCAGCCAACCAGCTAGTGGTTGTGGGGGGTGGCTATTTATAGCGTGGGAGCATCCCGACATGATTTGACACTAATGCCCTTAAATAATATGACCGTTGGAGTGGATAAGACCAGTGACTTAGCGTGGTTATCGAAATGGTCGGAACCCTCAACTGTGAGAGTCCTCATGTCACTCATATTCCTCACTTGAGGCTTTTGATAGGATTAGGCTTGGGTTGAGCATCATGAGGAAATTCATTCCATAGTGTAACTTCGACCCCCTTTAACAGTACGGTGTTCCTATTACTCAAATGTGAAGAAAGTAAAACAGAAAGTGTAAATGTTCATGCTTCAAATTCTTCAGAATGATTTTCTTCAGGAACCACCGGACTTCTCAATATAAGTATCTTCATGAGGAGAATCAATTTCATCGCAGATTCCTCGCGATTCATTGCTTCAGCTTCAGACCAATTTCTTCAACTGAAGACATATATTTTTAGGGGTCGATATTCTTCAAATATCTCAAACTCCTCAATGACTTATAGATCCTGTGTACACTCACAAACACATTAGATACTTAACCTATAAGTCTTCAAACCACCAAAATCACTAAGGGGCACTAGATGCACTTACAATCTCCCCCTTTTTGGTGGTTGATGACAATTAGGTTAAGTCTTCAACAGGGATCAGAAATATGAAGTGTAAATACTCATTTGAGGAATTTGAAAACAAGATTCAGAGAGACTCCCCCTGAAGATGTGCACATCTTGAGGATTTTGCTTTTCACAGCAAATGCACATTGATGATTTATATCATGGAGATCTCCCCCTGAGTCTTGTAAATCATGCATACATGTAACATATCATATGAAGAAAATGAAGATGCATGATGACAAATGGTATCTGACGAATTCCAGCATGCGTGCATTAAAACTTGAGGAATAAGCATGCGAAGAAAAACGTCCAAAAGCGTCAGGGTACCATCGGGCTTAAGTTACAACTCATTACATAAAAACTTCAGAAGAGCCAAGAGTTTGTAACTTAAATATAGTTCATAAGCCCCACAAATATCCCGCTTGAAGACTAACTCTCGAGTTTCTCCCCCTTTGTCATCAAGTGACAAAAAGGGACAAACTGAGGACTAACGCCCGTGAAGACTTCATTTCTTGGCGGTTGAGGAAGAGCCGTGATGCTTCTTGGGAGTAGTCTTCTTCCTTGGGCCGGTAGCAGTGCCGAGCTGTTCTTCATCAGATTCATCAGTGCGGAATGAGGAAAAGGAGTTGTCTTCAAGGTCTGGCACTGGAATGGGCCTGAACTTCTTCTTGGGAGGCCACGACGAGTCAAAGTCTCGCTCAAAGTCCATTTCTTCAAGCTCAGTCCGAGTCTTCAGATGTGCAAGTGTAGCCCAGGTGCGATCAAAAATCTCATGCAGATAGTGATGGTTAATCTTCACAAAGTTTTGAGTTTCAGTGAGGGTTTTCACAATGGCACCAAACTGGTGTTTGACCCATTTGTGGTTGCGATCCACCTTCTAGTGAAGACTGAGGAGGAGCTCTCTAGTATTCAGCACGCGAGGAGGAACGGGGCTTACTAGACGAGTCTCAGTATCATCCCATGAAGAATAAGCTTCTGGCTCTCTGAACTGGCCATCAAGGGGCCTAGTGCCTTCTTCAATCACTGATTTTCCTTTTCCTTCAATGGGCTCGAAAGTCTTCTTGTTGACCCGGATAGGAGGCATAGAACCAACATGGTTTTGACAATCAGCGTGAAAGTTGATGCCTGTCCTTGTCCTGATGAATCTCATGATCCACGGGGCATATATCTTGTGATCAAAGGGGCACATGGCATTGTCAGCCAAAGTCCTCAAGAAGAAATCATGGATATTGATAGGAATACCGTGAATGATGTTGAAGAGGATATTCTTCATGAGGCCTACAACATCTTCTTCATCGTCATGGCCTTTGATTGGTGCGAGCACACTGCAGAGGATTCTGTAGATAGACCTGGGTGTGTAGTTGAGCTCGTGGACGAGGAAGGTTGTTCTTGAAGATTTGCCTTCAGCCAAAGGCTTCATGAGGACTTCCATCATTCCATTTGGCAGCTCACGCTCACCATAAAGCTTCACAGCCCCATCTGAGGGAATTGGTACGGGCAGTTCTCTGAGGAGTTCAGTAGCAGGAGCCTTGTAGTGATTGTTTTGTGACATCGAGTCAAACACCCAGGTGTTGATGTCTTCAGGGTTGCCAGATATGTGAAGAGTGGCATAGAACTGAAGAATTAGCTCGCTGTTCCAGTCAGATATGTCGGAGCACATTGGGAGCAAACCTGCATCATGGAGTACACTGAGGACTGGCTCCAGGCAAGGTATTGCTTCAAGCTCAACATGAGGAGTATGCCTGTGTTGGAATATCTTGTTTCGTCCACAGAGCATAGAGGCATAGTAGTTCACTGAGTCATAGTCCAAAAATTCAGATGCCTCATTTGAGGCTTGTCATAGGGGTTCTCTCCGATGAAGTACATGCGTTCTTCAAAGAAAATTTTTTTCTGAAACTTTGGACGCTTGGAGAATGGCTGACGCTGAACTGGCTAAAGATTTTGCTGGGGAATAGGAGCGGAGACAACAATAGCAGTCTCTGGGTTGAGCACAAGGAATGCATTGTCTTGGGCGGGTGCATTTTCTTCAGCATTTTCCTCAGGGTAAGGAATTTCAGTAGCTCGTACTTCAGGCTGAGGAGATGGTGCTTGCTCTGGCTGAGCTTTAGGCTGAGGAATTTCTGCTTCTTTCTCAGTTGGAGGAGTTGGATCAGCCTGTTCCTCATCTTGAGGAGTCTGCTCAGAGTGTTGAATTTCGTCAGCTTGAGGATTTTTTCAGCTTGTTTTTCCTCAGCTGGCTTTGTGGCAGAGGCAGTTTCATCAGCTGGTGCAGCTGATGCTTGAACATTTCCTGTCTGAGGAATGAGAGGTTGAGGACTGTCGTTTATCTGAATTTCCTCGTCAGTGTGTTCCTCAGGGGCGACATGCTTCATTTCCTCATCTGCCTTCATAGCTGGGTCATCAATGACGACCATCTCATAGGAAGGAGCGACATTCAGGGGCACAGGGTCCAGAGGAGCAGTTTCTTCAATTTCTTTGAGGCGCTTTGCCTCTGTTTCTTCTACTGCTGAGGAGGCTTTTCTCTTCTTGGCTTCCTTTTCAGCAGCCCTTGTTTTCTTCACGTCTGATGCAGACGGAATCATCTTCTTCACCTTCGAAGCTTTTGGTGAAGGTGTTCTCTCTACAGTTTCTTCAGCTGGTTTTGAGGAACCAGCTGGAACAGAGTCATCAGCCTGCTTTGATGAAGCAGCTGGATCAGGAGCAGTCTCATCAGCGGCAACAAATTCATCAGTTGGAGTTTCCATGATGATTTCGTCAATGGCCGGTTCATCAACACGACACTCTTGGTGTACTTCCTCAGCTTGAGGAGTTTCCTCCTCATGAGGAGATTCATCTGCTGGCTCCTCAATCAAGGGTTGAGGAGTTGGTGCTGGGGGTGCGGCTCTCTGGTTGTAGTCATCAACACCACTAGTGGCCAGCTTGATGAAATTGCTCTTGAGGCTTTTGCGATCTGACAGCTTGGCGTACTTGTCAGTCAATTTTTGCAGCTCTGCCTGTGTTGTCACGAGTGCATCAGGAGTTAGTTTGAGGAGATTCTGCCTGAGGAATTTCTCCTTTTTGATCTGTGCAACTTTGGCCTTCCTGGCTGCTGTTCTTTCCACTTGGCTTCATTGATGAAAGTGGTCACCATGTGACTGATGCCAGGCGGAAGCTTCAAGTCATCAATTGGAGTGTTTGGGTCCTCATACCAGATGTTGATGTAGTCAAGGAGGACCTTGGGGTCCATGGCCAGAGGAATGGCACTGCCTGATGCTTGAGCTACTCTTTCTTGCTTGTTTGTGATGATGGCTTGCAGGGTTTCATCATCAAATTCATCACTTCCCTGTGATGCAGACGGGACTGTGATGATTTTTCTGGGGCTGGGCAGAGGTGCACGTTCAACAGTTACCAAAGTCTTCGCTGGAGGTGTTGAAGACTTTGTCTCCGAGCTGGTTGCAGCTGGGAGTGAGGAGCTGGAGCTGGCGGTCGTTGGCTTCACGACTTGCTTCTGTACTGGTTTCTCTTGAGGCTTTGGAGGTGGAGCTGAGGATTTTGGTACTGAGGAGATTGGTGCTGAGGGCTTTGTCGCTGATGGTTTTGGTGTTGAAGGTTTTGGTAATGAGGGTTTTGGTGCTGAGGGTTTTGTGAGAGAAGCCTGAGCAGACTTCTCTTGAGGCTTTGGAACCCTTGGCTTTGATGGCACAGACTGCATTTGAGGAATTTCTGAGCCTGAGGTTTCTGCAGCTCAGGAATTAGCAGCACCTGAGGAAGCAGCTGAGGATTCATTAAATTTCTTCACTGTAGTTTCTGCCTGCTTCTTGAGCTTGGCCAGATGCTTTTCTTTCTCATCTGGATAGTCATCAATGGTCATGAGGCCTGAGGGATGTGCTACTTGATGATCCTCAAGTGGGGCCCCTCTGCCAGGAGGCTTCAGAGCGAATTTCTGCGCATATTTGGGAGTCACAAACCTGTACTCCTTCCATTCCTTCGCCCATCGGCGTTCAATCTTCTGCAACCGTATCTTTCTCTTGGCCATTGTCTCATTTTCATCAGGCGTGCAATAGTTCAAGTAAATGTCCTCAGGGATATCAGCAGCTGTGTTTTTCTCAAGTTTCTTTCCTCCCTTCTGTTTTCTATCTTCCTCCATTTTCTTCAGTTGAGGATTTCGCTGATGAGTTTGAACTCTTGAGGATTCTGATGAGCCCTGAAGAGTTTCTTCCAGAAAAACTGCAAATGAGTTAATGTGATGAGAATCGAGAGATTCATCAGCTGACATGTGTGTACCTGTGAACAGAGTATAGTTGCGAGGAATTTGGAGAGGTCATATGCGTTCTCAGATTTGAAGAAAATGAAAAAGTTTGACAGTTTGAGGAATATAACCAGTGGTTGAGGAATTTTCCTAAGCATTATGTTCTTGGGTTCCAGAGTTGTACAGATCCGAAAATTCGCACAATTGAGGAATCTCGTTAAAATCTTAGATGCTTAGCATAGTTCATCAATGATTGTGGTGATAGGTAATGTTTGAGGAATCAAGTGCGCATCATATCTTGAGGAAAAAAAGATTTCACATAAAAGATGTAAAATTTTAGATCTAATCTTGCTGTAAAAATGGGATATATTTACCCTGGAAGGTGCGCACGAAGAACGCAGAAAGTTGTGTGTTGGAGAGGCTCTTCGTTCGAGTGTCCAATGCACCCTAACTCGGCGACAGAGGACGTCTAGAGCGGCGGCGGACGAAGATGGTCCGACTCCGGCGTGGTTCCGACGACGGAGAAGTCGAGGCAGTGAAGCTCTTCCTCACCGGCGACGAGACTACCAGCGGTGGCGCTAGGGTTCGGTGGAGTGTGCTGTGGGAGGAGAGCGATGAGGGGAAGAAGAGGATGCCGAGGGGGATAAGGACATATTTATAGCCAAAAGTTACGGTTGGCGCGAGAATGTCGGACCAAATAGCCCCTGCCTCTACGTCTCCGCAGGACACGTGTAGCTCCCGTACGATGCGATGGAGATAGTGGAGATCGTGGTTATCCGATCGTGGGAAGTGGGGGTTCAGTTACTATGTCTTTAAAGAAACAATTTTGGAAGATTTGAGGATTTTCGTTACAAAATCATCAGCTCACAAGGACGCAGTGAGGATTTTGAACAAAGTTTCAAGTAGAACGCATATGAAGAATTGAATAGACTGGATGAGTATAGCATAGAGGGAAAGTAGGGTCCGATCACATTCACTTAGCAGAAACATCAACTTGAAGAAATAGCAATAAGTGAATGCTATTGTGGACTAGAAATCACAGTCTATCTAGTCAAATGAAAGTCATCAAGTGTTTTTGAAGATTTTGTAATAAATCATCACAATGAAGAACAGCTGTTTTGAAGAAAAACGCATTGTGAGGAAATTGATCATTTGAAGAAAATCAACTTAAGGAATTTCCCATTGGGCAGTGGCGTTACCCACCATATAAGAATGTTGATTACAGACGCCGCGTACAATTGTCGTAGGGCCCTGAGAATCAATTTCTTCGTTAATTTCTTCACATTCAGAGTGACATTCTTCATTAGTTGAAGAAAATCGATTCATCATGTGTTGCACATCTAAGTCATCAACTTTGCATAAGTGTTAGGATGTGTGCATGTTTTTACAAAACATTTGAAGACTCTAAGATATTTAGCTCACACCGCAACTTGCAAAACCTTTTCTCATCCAAGGGCTTAGTGAAGATATCTGCCAGTTGATCATCAGTCTTCACATGGTCGATGAGGATATTGCCCTTGAGGACATGGTCCCGAAGAAAATGATGACGAATTTGGATGTGCTTGGTCTTCGAGTGTTGTACTGGGTTGTATGCAATCTTGATAGCACTCTCATTGTCACAGTAGAGAGGCACATTCTTCATGTTGATGCCGTAGTCCTTGAGGAATTGCTTCATCCGTAGCAATTGAGCACAGCAAGAACCAGCAGCAATGTACTCAGCTTCGGCAGTGGAGAGTGATACGCAATTCTGCTTCTTTGAGGACCAACAAACTAGTGATCTTCCGAGGAAATGGCATGTGCCAGAAGTTGACTTGCGATCCACACGATCACCAGCATAGTCTGAATCAGAATACCTTACCAGATGAAGATTGGAGCCCTTGGGATACCATAATCCTAGTGTTGGTGTGTGAGCTAAGTATCGAAGAATATGTTTCATAGCCTTATGGTGTGATTCCTTCGGTTTTGCTTGAAAACTTGCACACATGCAAACACTAAGCATTATATCTAGCCTAGATGCACATAGATACAATAAAGAGCCAATCATAGAACGATATACCTGCTGATCGAAATCTTTACCATTTTCATCAGTGCCGAGGTGGCCGTTGGTTGGAATTGGAGTCTTGGCACCTTTGCATTCGTGCATGTCGAATTTCCTCAGAACATCCTTGAGGTATTTCTCCTGTGATATGAAGATTCCATTGCTTTGTTGACGAATTTGAAGACCTAAGAAGAATTTCAGCTCCCCCATCATGGAAATCTGATATTCTTCACTCATCATGTAGGCAAATTCATCACTGTATCTTTTGTCAGTACAACCCAATATGATATCATCGACATATATTTGACATACAAACAGCTCATTATCATAGGATTTTGTGAAAAGAGTTGGATCGAGTGAACCAGGTTTGAAGCCTTTCTTCATGAGGAATTCCTTCAATGTATCATACCATGCCCGAGGGGCTTGCTTGAGGCCATACAGAGCCTTTTTGAGTGTGAAGACTTTGTCTGGATTCTTTGGATCCTCAAAACCTAGGGGTTGAGCAACATATACTTCTTCCTCAAGCATACCATTGAGGAATGCACTTTTCACATCCATTTGATATAAGGTGATGTTATGATGATTAGCATAAGCAAGTAGTATTCGAATAGCTTCAAGTCTAGCAACAGGTGCAAAAGTTTCATCAAAATCTATTCCTTCAACCTGGGTGTAGCCTTGGGCTACAAGTCGTGCCTTGTTCCTCACCACTTGACCGTCCTCATCTTGCTTGTTTCGAAAAATCCACTTGGTGCCGATGATGTTGTGCTTGCGAGGATCTGGTCGTTTGACGAGCTCCCATACGTCATTCAGCTTGAATTGAAGAAGTTCGTCTTGCATAGCTTGGATCCACTCCGGTTCCAGAAAAGTCTTAGCAAGTTTTGAGGGTTCTGTGATGGATACAAAGGAAAAGTGCCCACAAAAGTTAACTAAGTGTGAAGCTTTTGAGCGAGTGAGAGGACCTGGCGCGTTGATGTCGTTGAGGATTTTGTCAAGTTCTACTTCGTTTACAATCCTCGGCTGAGCTGGTTGAGGATTTTGTCTGGGCTGAGGAAGTGGTGCTGGTGCAATTTCCTCAGGAGCATCTTCTTGGTTTTTATCAGCGATGGGGATCGTTTCTTCACCAATTTCCTCAGTGGGGATATTGTCTTCAGTAGGCTTAAGCTTTATTGCTTCCTCAGGAGACAACTTATCTGGATCAGAAGGTAATTGCTCTCTTTGCGAGCCATTAGTTTCATCGAACCGCACATCTAGAGTCTCAACAACTTTGTTGTTATAGTTGTTGAAGACTCTGTAAGTGTGCGAGGCCTTTCCATAACCGAGCATAAAACCTTCATGTGCCTTAGGTGCAAATTTTGAGCTATGGTGAGGATCTCTAATCCAGCATTTCGCACCGAAGACTTCGAAATAACTTACATTGGTTTTCTTGTCAGTGAGGAGTTCATATGAGGTTTTCTTGAGGAATTTGTGAAGATATACCCTGTTGATGATATGGCATGCAGTGTTGATTGCTTGAGGCCAAAAGCGACGAGGAGTCTGATATTCTTCAAGCATGGTTCTAGCCATTTCAACCAGAGTCCTGTTCTTCCTTTCGACGACACCATTCTGCTAAGGAGTATAAGGAGCAGACAATTCGTGAGTAATACCAAGTTCATCAAGATAATCATCAAGACCAGTGTTTTTGAACTCGGTTCCATTATCACTCCTGATATGTTTGATCTTGATGCCAAAGTTCGTCGAGGCCCTTGAAGAAAATCGTTTGAAGATTTATTGCACTTCAGTTTTATACACTATGATATGCACCCAAGTATATCTGGAATAATCATCAACTATGACGTAGCTATATAAAGATGCTGCATTGGTTAGTGTGGCATAGTGGGTAGGTCCAAATAAATCCATATGAAGCAATTCGAATGGACGTGTAGTGGTCATGATGGTTTTAGAGGGATGCTTGGATCTGGTCATTTTCCCAGATTCACAAGCACCGCAGAGATGATCCTTGAGGAATTTGACTGATTCGATGCCGATGACATGCTTCTTCTTCGCGAGCGTGTGCAAATTCCTCATGCCTGCATGACCTAGTCTTCGGTGCCACAGCCATCCTTTTGAGGTTTTTGCTAGTAAGCAAGTGGCTGGTTGAGGACCTGTAGAGAAATCAACTATGTACAAATCCCCTCTTCTTCCACCTTCGAAGACCTTGGATGTGTCAGATTCCATGATGACTACACATCTATATCTACCAAAGATAACAATCATATCAAGATCACAAAGCATCGAGACTGACATAAGGTTAAAACCAAGGGATTCAACAAGCATCACTTTGTCCATATGCCTATCCTTGGAAATAGCCACTTTGCCAAGTCCCAATACCTTGCTTTTACCTTTGTCAGCATATGTGATTTGCTTCAGAGGTGATGGAGTTAGTGGCATATTCATCAGTAAGCTTTTATCACCAGTCATGTGATGTGTGCAGCCACTATCGAGAACCCACTCAGTATTCTTGGGTTTGTCATCCTGCAGATGAATTAGTATAGCTTACCATCTCATATGCTTCAGATTTGAAGAATATGATACTAATTTCATCAGATCAGTAATTTCATCATAAAAGAAATGTAAGGACGTGTGAAATATTTCTATTTCATCAATCATTAGCTTGCGTCCTATCAAGCATTTCCTCAGGTCTCCAGCAAATTCTTGAGATTATGATTTTCATCTGGAGACCTGACCTGCAGAAGTGATTAGTTTGATTTCTTCACCACCCACATCTGAAGGTGTGGCAAAGCGTTCATCATCCTGCGAGCACCATATGAGAAAGGTGGCATTGAAGCTAATGCACTTCTCTTAACAGTAGGGGGATTAAAGTACTCATATGAATATGCAGAGAACTGGTTTGAAGATTTATGAACATAATGATTTGCGGAGTAACGCTCATATTCATATACCTTGTAGTTTCTCTGCATGTTAGACGCATAAGCACGAGTACGAGCATAGTTTTGACCAGTTGAGGATTTTGATCCTCTTGAAGACTTTGGTCCTCCTGAGGAATTTGATCTGGGGTTCAGATTCTTCAGTGGTGGTGTCATGAGGACATTCACCTGAAGATTTCCAAGACAACTTTTGGGAACCCAGATTTTCCCCAGAGGAGGGCCATTCCTGCAGTTAGTTCCAACATATCGAGCAAATACTTCACGAGATTGATTTTTGAACAGTTTTTAGTTGGAACCAAATGACTCATCCGAGGAATAGGATAATTCACATGAAAAGCCAGTTAGATTAGATGGATCAAAAGGAGGACTAGTAGCAGCAACCCATGAGGTTTTGGGATACTGCTCAGGTTTCCAATAAGATCCATCAGCATTTAATTTCATCTCAAAGGCAATTCCTTCTTTCCTCGGGTTCCTGTTCAAGATCTGCTTTTTGAGCACATAACAAAGGGTTTGATATCCTTTGAGGCTTTTGTACATGCCTGTCACGTACAATTCCTTCAACCCTGCATTTTCATCAGTAACATTTGTGTTTTCCTCAAGTGAGGAAATAGACACAACAAGTGCAGTTGAAGAATTTGTAGCAATGGTAGCATTTGATGATTCTGGTGAGGAATTAGCAGTTTCGCGTTCAATGCATTTAAGACATGGAGGAATAAATTCAACTTGACTAGCGCTGATCTGTTGAGCTAGTAATGAATCATTTTCCATACGAAGATCATCATGAGACATCCTCAGCTTCTCAAGATCAAGATTCCTTTGAAGAAATTCATAGGAAAGCTTCTCATGATCAGTGAGGAGTGTATCATAACGATCCTGAAGATTATCAAATCTAGACAGAAGAGTTTTCATGTCATCAGTGAGGATTTGGGTAAGGTTCATTTCGTCATTCAACAGATCATCACTTTTGTCTAGCAGTTTCTGAAGCTTTCCTCACTTTCTCCAGAGCAGTTTGTTGTTTAGTAGCAATGATAGAAAGTTTACTGTAACTGGGTTTCTTATAATCATTAGGTTCACAGTCACTTGAATCAGAGGAGGAGGCATTATTTGGTACCTTCGAACCCTTTTCCATGAAGCAATAGGTTGGAGCGAAGTCATCAGCATAGTCATCAGTATGGATGGTGCAATCATTTTCTTCAAGATTTAAGATTGACTTGCTGACGAAAGTGGTTGTTAGTGCAAGACTAGCCTGTCCAGATTTTGAGTCTTCTTCAGAACCTTCTTCTTCATCACCTTCCTCTGATTCTGCCTCGGAGTCCATTTCCTTGCCAATAAGTGCCCGAGCCTTTCTGAAACTAGTCTTCTTGTGTGATGAGGGCTTTGAAGATGAGGATTTTGAAGATTTATTCTTCTTCTTCGAGTCATCAGAACTGTCATCCTTGTATTTCTTCTTCTTTGATTCCTTTCCCCAACAGGGACAATCAACAATGTAAAGACCTGATTTCTTACACTTGTGATAGGTTCGTTTCTTGTAGTCCTCAGATGAAGATTCTGATTTCCTCATGTCTCTTCTTGAAGATTTACCGAACTGGCCACGTCGTGTAAATCTCTGGAATTTCCTCACGAGCATTGCAAGCTCCTGCCCAAATTCTTCAGGGTCACAAATGCTGTCATATGTGTCTTCTTCTTCAGATGAGGAAATTGCTCTAGCCTTCAGGGCACGTGGTGTGAAATAGCTTTGTCCATATAGATCTCTCTTTTCTTCTAGCTGGAATTCATGAGTATTTAGCCTTTCAAGTATATCAGCTGGATCCAGCATCTTGTAGTCTGGTCTTTCTTGAATCATCAGAACTAAAGTGTCAAATGAAGAATCCAAAGATCTCAGCAGTTTCTTCACAACTTCGTGATCAGTGATGTCTCGAGCTCCCAGTGCTTGCAGTTCATTTGATATGTCAGTGAGGCGATCAAAGGTGTCTTGGCAGCTTTCATTGTCATGTCTCTTGAAGCGATTGAAGAGATTGCGAAGAATATCAACACGAGAGTCACGCTGGGTTGATACTCCTTCATTTACCTTGCATAGTCTCTCCCAGATCAGTGTTGCAGAGCCCAAAGCACTTACTCGTCCAAACTGGTCTGGGCTCAGATGGCCACAGATGATGTTCTTCGCTTGAGATTCGTGTTGCTTGAATTTCTTCACATCAGCCGCAGTGACACTGGCAGAGCTGATGGGGACGCCATTTTCCACAATATACCACAAATCATTATCAATAGCTTGTAGATGCATTTGCATTTTGTTCTTCCAGAAGGGAAAGTTCTTTCCTTCGTAGGTAGGACATGCTCGAGTCACCTTAAACATGCCTGCAGTCGACATAACTAAAACTCCAAGTGGTTAAACCAAAATAACACATAGAACAAGGGAGTACCTTACTCTCATACCAATTGAAAGTGCGTTATATCGACTAGAGGGGGGGTGAATAGGAGATTTTTAGAATTTCATCACTGAGGAAATTCCTTTTGAGGAAATTCCTCACTGATGACTAACTTACAGCGGAAACGGTAAAGGATCAGACATGCAAACGTTCACAACCGCAGTATTTCAGAGTGAAGAATGTGAAAACAGATTGCACAGTGAGCAGGCACGCAGAATACAGATGAGGATTAACTAATGTGAATAATTTGGGGTTGAGGAAATTCAGATAAAGTCTTCAGCAAATTCTTCAAATAGTCAAAGTGAAAGTCATCAACACATAATACAGGAAAAGTAAAGAGTTGAGGAATTAGAACCCGTTTCTCAGTGAAGACAGTCGTTGATGACCCAGTTCCAACTGCTGTGACAGTCGTACATCTGGTTTGGAGCGGCTTGGTATTGAAACCAAAGGACACCTAGTCCCGAGACACACAGTCCCTACCGTATTCTCCTTGAGCTAAGGACACACAGTCCTCGCCCAACACTCATGGGAAGTCTCCTAGGCAGACTTCCAAACCCTCACAAACTTGGTCACTCGACGATCCACAATTAACTGCTGGAACACTCTAGACCATGACGCCTAACCGCTTGGAGGATGCAGAGTCCTCAAAGGTAAAAGGCTTCAGTCCCACACAGGAACAACTTCTTCAGTGATGCTCAATCACTAGGTTTGGTTTGTGGTTTCGGTGGATGGTGTATTTCCTCACTGATGAATTTTTCTCGAAGACTCTGAGGAATTGGGGTGCTCTTATGACAAGTGTGAGTTTCTAACGGAGTAGCCAACCAGCTAGTGGTTGTGGGGGGTGGCTATTTATAGCCTGGGAGCATCCCGACATGATTTGACACTAATGCCCTTAAATAATATGACCGTTAGAGTGGATAAGACCAGTGACTTGGCGTGGTTATCGAAACGGTCGGAACCCTCAACTGTGAGAGTCCTCATGTCACTCATATTCCTCACTTGAGGCTTTTCATAGGATTAGGCTTGGGTTGAGCATCATGAGGAAATTCATTCCATAATGTAACTTTGACCCCCTTTAACAGTACGGTGTTCCTATTACTCAAATGCGAAGAAAGTAAAACAGAAAGTGTAATTTTTCATGCTTCAAATTCTTCAGAATGATTTTCTTCAGGAACCACCGGACTTCTCAATATCAGTATCCTCATGAGGAATATCAATTTCATCGCAGATTCCTCGCGATTCATTTCTTCAGCTTCAGACCAATTTCTTCAACTGAAGACATATATTTTTAGGGGTCGATATTCTTCAAATATCTCAAACTCCTCAATGACTTATAGATCCTGTGTACACTCACAAACACATTAGATACATAACCTATAAGTCTTCAAACCACCAAAATCAATAAGGGGCACTAGATGCAATTACAAGCATCAATTCAGCATGGCAATTAAACTATAGGCTATACCGATCGACGTGCGCCGCCATGATACCGAAGCGGCGAAGCCTACTGTGCATGCCATGTGATCGAGCTAGGCTGCCTGCATGCGTGCCGTCACGGACGCAGCGACAGTCGATGCCACTGGTTCCTCTCTTCTTGCATGCGTCTCCACCTTCCAAGTGCCACAAACAAAGGCTAGGGTGCAGTGCTACGTTTAGGGATAGGTTTTAGGTATTTTAGGATTTAGGGCTTTGAAGCATCAACAAAAAGCATGTAATATATTTTTTGAAGCATCAACATTTTGAAGCATCAACAAACATAGCTCAGAGAACATAATAACGAAAGCATACATGCTGAAGCATCAACAAACTTTGCTCAAACAGCATAATAACGAAAGCATACAATATAGGGAAGCCTACGATATATATCCTACACACTTCCTAGTGCACTATGCGTCTTCGTAGTCGGAGATGGCTTGATCCGCGTGCGCCGGAGCCTGGTCCTCCTGGGCCACCACCTGTTCCTCCTCCTGTGCCGCCCGCGCTGCGTGCATCTGCTGCTGACAAAGACGTCGGGGATGTGCATCTGCTTCCGAGCGGATGGAGTTGAGGATTACCACTTGGTTGGGCCATAGATAGTAGACCGGCGGTGCCTCCACTTCCGGCTCCTGCAGTGGCGCCTCCACGCCCGGCTCCTGCGGCAGCGCCTCCACCTCCGGCTCATGCGGTGGCACCTCCACCTTCGGCTCCTGCTGTGCCACATCCTCCTACGGTGATGCCTCCACCTCCGGCTCCTGCGACGGCACCTCCTCCTCCGATGCCTCCTCCTCGGGCTCCCCAAAATCCTCTATAGGTAACCCCGCTTGCCTTCTGATTTGGGCCCGCCGAAGGAGGTAGAGATTTTCTTCGATCATGTAGTACTAGCGGCGTGGTGGCATGGATGATGGGCTGGGAGAGGGGAGTGCTCGGGCCCCGGCGGGAAAACGGAGCAGGCAAAGAGCTACGGTTGGGGGAGGGGAGTGTTCGTTCGGCTTAAATAGCCATTGTAACCAAAACCCTAAACCGCCACGTTTTCACACCACCGCGGCATCAGGAGTATACACGCCTGGGAAACTGTGGTTGGTTTGATGAGTGGACTGTGATCGGGGTCAAATGTGAAAGAGCCAACACGTTCACACACGATGCAAAAAACGATGCAAAAAAAATGATGCAAACAAACGATGCAAAAAAACGACGCAAAAAACGATGCAAAAAAACGACGCAAAAATATGCAAAACAACGATGCAAAAAAACTGTGCGAAAAAACAATGCAAAAAAAGATGCGGAGTCAGTGGTGGGCGAGCAGCCGAGCACAACCAACGGGATCGCCTGTCGCGGATCGCCCCACGATCGAACGATGTGGAGCCGTCCTTGTGATCCAACGGCCCGGAGCCTGCACACAGCCTGCCCACCGAATTACTTCGAGAAGACCACATCCGAGGGCTGTCGCTTGGCGCTAGGGTTAGGCGAAACCCCACGGGGTTTAGAAGGGTTTTGAGCTGGTCAACGGGGTTATGAAAGCTTTGTCTGAGCATAACTAATTTAAAAAAAATCAAAAATATATGAAACCTTTGTCGCTTGTTGTTTTATAAGACACACTAACGAAGAAAGGTACTAAACTTGGTCTATGGTCAGTTTCATGAAAAAACCCTAGGTGGCACGATCGAGGTGAAATGAGCACCTTTAATTAAAAAAAATCAAAAAAATATGAAACCTGCGCACAATGTTGTCTTATGTGACATGTTACCAACCAAAAATCATAAACTTGGTCTATGGTCATTTTCATGAGAAAACCTTCACACATATGAGCTATCACCTAGAAGATTTCATAGAGTTCAAGGAGATGAGGTATGGTTACCTTTTGTTTTTGAAAAATTTAAAAAAATCAAAAAAAATCACCAAAGCTTTATTTCAAAGTAAATAAGAAGGATATGTACTTAGTTTTACATTTTCATATGTTAAATGTGTTTTTAATAATTTTTATATTAAAGCATATTTTTCAAAAGAAAATGTAAAAATATGAAGATTAAATCAAAAAATAGTGAGACTTCGAATCTACACTATATAGATTAAATAGGTGTTAATAAAAACATTTGGCTCATTTAGAGTAGGTCCAGAAAAACTTGATTACAAATGGGGCTGTTTACCCTAGCCTGGGAGCTTATTTGGAGCACATTTCTCAAATTGAAATTTCTTTGACATCCTCTAAATCACCTCAAATTTTGCACACATGATCTCCTATACAAACATAGATAGTTACCCTAGATAGTTGCCAAGGTTTTTTTGCAGCATGTCTAATCAGTGAAGCAACACTGAAACAATATGTGTGATCTTTGCAACACCTAAACTCATAGCTCACAACATCTAAACAGAAGTAACCATACACCACAAGAAAATTTAAGGACACAAAATCTATGGTCATTTTCATGAGAAAACCTTCACACATATGAGCTATCACCTACAAGATTTCATAGAGTTCAAGGAGATGATGTAGGGTTACCTTCTGTTTTTGAAAAATTTAAAAAATGAAAAAAATCACCAAAGCTTTATTTCAAAATGAATAAGAAGGATCTGAACTTAGTTTTACATTTTCATATTTTAAACGTGTTTTTAATAGTTTTTATATTAAAGTATATTTTTCAAAAGAAAATGTAAAAATATGAAGATTAATTCAAAAAATATCTAAACAGAAGTAACCATACACCAGAGGCAAATTTAAGGACAGACAAATATAGATAGTATAATACATGGGTTCCCATAATACATTGGGTACCCTAATACATTACTACCATAGATTCAGTTCATCACATCGTAAACAGCCACATTCGGTTTACCAAAAGAGTCCCAAAATATAAAGATAAAACATGCTGCCACATTGAGTTCATCACATCATCACATCACACCGGAGTCAGTGCCTTCGCTAGGGCAGCATGCTGCGCCCTGATCATATAGTCCTCCCTGCGAATCGCTACATCCTTTGCATGAGACACAAGGTGATCAAAGTGGTCATCCTTTGGCTTTGGCTTGGTGGTGCAGTAGGGACAACGCCACTTCTTGATCTTGTGGTTGAAGAAGGAAGCAACTCCCTTGGCCTTGGTGTTCTCCACCTCCTTCGCTGTGAAGGACTTGAAGTTGACCTTGTACACATCTTCTCCAGAATCATACTGAACACATGAATGAATTGCATTAATACATTATAGATTCACATACACCATGTCGAAGGAACTAAATGAACAATCTAAATTTCAAGTAGGCTTACCTCATATTCTTTGTCGTCACTATACTCTGGATCGTACGGGTCGAACCCAGTCAAGGCCAGCTTCTTCTTTTGCCCCCATTCATCATCCTCCTGAATATACAATTACATCCATTACTAGTAAATACAGAAGCCAATTGAAAATTTAGAGATGCACACATGACACATTGATCATAGTGCTAATATACTAGGGTTATTTGCATTTTCCGTTGTCATGCACACACATTGAACAAGAGAGCTAATATAACTACATGTTGTGGACAAATTTGTATACTAATGAATCAAATGAATTCTTAATCAATGGATTCCATTCGGGCATATGACATTCAAAACCCCAATATGCGTAACATTAAAAAACAAATCTAATAGGGACCCAATCTAATAAGCATACATGTCTATAGCATTGAAAAACCCAATTTGTGTAGCATTAAAAACAAATCTAATAAGCATACATATGTGTAGCATTGAAGCACAGAGATCCCTACCTCTCATACAGATCTATCTAACATTTTTGCAATGAAAAAACCTCCATCCCGCCATATAGAAAACTCCGGCCCATCCGTCAAACCAACTACTCTAACCATCTGTACTATCATATGAATCACAATCTAACCAATGCAACTAACTCTACAAGCTAATATCCTAAATATTGCAACTAACAAGCAACTACAAATACCTCCTGCTCCTCGCCAGGTTGCGCATTGCGGGTATCAGGATGGACTGCGCTGCTCGACGCCGTCACCTTCTGCTCCGGTAGCACTAAGGCGGAGCCCGCCACCTCCTTCTCCAGATCCGCAGCGGTTGCAAGTTTCCCTGCACCGCCGTGGACGCCACCAATATCATTCACTTCATCCGTGGTCACCGCACCCTGCAACTCCACTACATCTTCGGCCGCTACGCCGGCATCGCCATGAGCTTCCGCCATCAGATAGATGGAGGCGATGAAGGTGAGGAAGAGGATGCGGTGGGAGACAGTGAGACGGCAGTGGAGGAGAGGGATATGATGTCGGTTGGGGAGAGGAAGACGATGCGGCAGGGAGGGGATTTGGGGGAAATGGTAGGGGCGATGCGGCAGGGTGGTTCCCTCTCTTTATACGATGGGACGTTTCGGGCATGTCCCATCGACTGCCCCCATCGACACGTGCTACCCCACGACCGCAGTCAGTTGCATACGCCCTACGCGACCCCAGTCGTCAGAGTTAACGGTCAAAACACTGACCCGACGACAACGTCCGTTGTAACCTGTTTTGAGGGTTTCGAGAAAGGGAGTTGGGAAAAGTGAGCTAAAGTTAAGAGCATGGGGATAAATGAGTAGAACTAACGAACAAGGGCACAGAAATAAAAATCCCAAAATAAAAAGAGGCCAAAGAGCCCAAAAGAAAAAAATAAAAAAAATAAAAGAAAAAATGAGAGAAAAAGAGAGAAGGGGCAATTTTACTATCCTTTTACCACACTTGTGCTTCAGAGTAGCACCATGTTCTTCATATGGAGAGTCTCTTGAGTTATCACTTTCATAAACTAGTGGGAATTTTTCATTATAGAACTCACCTTTTATATTCCAATGACGGGCTTCCTCAAATGTTGATGTCTTCATGAGCAAGCAAGTTGGATACACACCCACTTAGTTTCATTTGTGAGCTTTCATACACTTATAGCACTAGTGCATCTGTTGCATGGCAAGCACTACTCCTTGGATTGATATTGATTGATGGGCATCTCCATAGCCCGTTGATCTGCCTAGTCGATGCGAGACTTTCTTCCTTCTCCTATTGATCCCTACCACCGCACTCTATTCCACCCATAGTGCTATATCCATGGCTCACGCTCATGTTCACAGGTACACTCTGTTCACAGGTACACACATGTCAGCTGATGAATCTCTCGGTTCTCATCACATTAACTCATTTGCAGCGTTTCTGGAAGAAAATGTTCAAGTCTCATCAGAATCCTCAAGAGTTCAATCTCATCAGCAAAATCCTCAGCTGAAGAAAATGGAGGATGACAGAAAACAGAAGGGAGGAAAGAAACTTGAGCAAAACACAGCTGTGGATATCCGTGAGGATATTTACTTGGACTATTGCACACCTGATGAAAATGAGACAATGGCCAAGAGGAAGATACGGCTGCAGAAGATAGAACGCCGGTGGGCGAAGGAATGGAAAGAATACAGGTCTGTGACTGCCAAGTATGCAAAGAAATTCGCTCTCAAGCCCCCTGGCAAACGGGCCCCACTTGAGGCTCATTAAGTAGCACATCCCTCAAGCCTCAAGACCATTGATGACTATCCAGATGAGAAGGAAAAGCATCTGGCTAAGCTCAAGAAGTAGGCAGAAACTACAGTAAGGAAATTCAATGAATCCTCAGCTGCTGCCTCAGCTGCAGCTACTTCCTCTGCCGCTGAGACCTCTGGTTCAGCAATTCCTCAACCGGCGTCTGCACCGTCAAAGCAAAGGGCTCCAAAGCCTCAAGAGAAGTCTGCTCAGGCATCAGTTACAAAACCCTCAGCACCAAAACCATCAGCGCCAAAACCCTCAGCGTCAATCTCCTCAGCTCCAAAATCCTCAGCACCACCACCAAAGCCTCAAGAGACACCTGTACAGAAGCAAGTCATGAAGCCTATGACCGCCAGCTCCAGTTCCTCACTCCCTGTCGTGGGCATAAGTCTGACAGTAGATGTGTAGGGTACGAAAGGATGGGCAAAGCCTTAGCTACGGCGAGGTTGTATGAGTTCAGGCCCCTCTACGGTGGAGGTAAAAGCCCTACGTCTCGGTGCTCTTGGGTGCTTAGTGTCGAGTGGAATATAGGATTACAATAAATGCCAACCCCTGCACCAGTGGGGAAGGGCGGCTTATAAAGAGTGCGCTGCCCTTCACAACGGTCCGGTGGACAGGGGTGGAGTAGTGGCGAATAAATGCCTACGTTACAGGTAACGTATGCCTTAAATGCTAATAATGGTGTACGAAAACGTATGACCGTTGCCCTCCAGGGAGGTTACGATGTACATAATGGAATCCAGTCGGTACGATTAATACGCTCCGAATGCTCGTCACCGACTGGATGATGGGGGAGTCGTCACCGACTGGATGAAGGGAGGTCCTCGGTTCAGTCGGAACTGTCTAAGGGCCTTGTCCTTTATGAAGGGTTGTCCTTGGGTAGGACCTATAGGGCAGGCCTATGACCCTACCCTGGGACTATAACCCCATCACTCCCAGCTGCAACCAGTTCGGAGACAAAGTCTTCACCACCTCCTGTGAAGACTCAGGTGTCAGCTGAACGAGCAACTCTGTCGAGCCCCGGCAAAATCATCACCGTCCCGTCAGCTTCAGAGGACAGTGAAGAATATGATGATCAAACCCTGCAAGCCATCATCAGAAACAAGCAGGAAAGAGTAGCTCAAGCATCAGGCAGTGCCATTCCTCTGGCCATGGACCCCAAGGTTCTCCTTGGCTACATCAACATCTGGTATGAGGACCCAAACACTCCTCTTGATGATTTGAAACTTCCCCCTAGCATTAGCCACATGGTGGCCACTTTCATCAATGAAGCCAAGTGGAAAGAACAGCAGGCCAAGCAGGCCATGGTAGCAAAGCTTTAAAAGGAGAAATTCCTCAAGTAGAATCTCCTCAGCTTGACGCGTGATGCACTGGTATCAACAGAGGCAGCGCTGAAGAATTTGACTGACAAGTACTCCAAGCTGTCAGATCGTAAGAGCCTCAAGAGCAATGTCATCAAGCTGGCCACTAGAGCTGTTGATGACTACAACAAGAAGGCTGCACCCCCAGCACCAACTTCTCAGCCCTTGATTGAGGAACCAGCAGACGAATCTCCTAATGATGAGGAAACTCCTCAGGCTGAGGAAATCCACCAAGGAAGCCGTGTAGATGTACCAGCTATTGAAGAAATCATCATGGAAGCCCCAGCTGATGAATCTGTTGCAGCTGATGAGACTGCCCCTGACCCAGCTGCTTCATCAAAGCAAGATCATGACTCTGTTCTAGCTGGTTCCTCAATACCAGCTAAAGAATCTGTCGAGAGAACCCCTTCACCAAAAGCTTCAAAGGTGAAAAAGATGACTCCGTCTGCATCAGACGTGAAGAAAACCAGGGCTACTCAGAAGGAAGCCAAAAAGAGAAAGGCCTCCTCAGCAGAAGAAGAAACAAAGGCCAAGTGCCTCAAAGCACTTGAAGAAACTACTCCTCTGGACCCTGTGCCCCTAAATGTCGCTCCTTCTTATGAAATGGTCATCCTTGATGATCAAGAAAAAGGGGCATATGAGGAAATGAAGGATGCTACCGCTGAGGAACACACCGACGAACAAATTCATATTGACGATAGTCCTCTGCCCTTCATTCCTCAGAAAGACACTGCTCAAGAATTAGATGCACCAGCTGAAGAAACTACCTCTACCACCAAACCAGCTGAGGAAGAACAACCTGAAAATCCTCAAGCTGATGAAACTCAAGGCTCTGAGCAAAATCTTCACAATGAGGAACAGGCTGACCCAACTCCTCCAACTGAGCAAGATGAAACTTTTCCTCAGCCTGATGCACAGCGAGAGCAAGCCCCTCAGCTTGACGCCCAGCCAGAACCATCTCCTCAGCATGAAGTACCAGCTGCTGAAATTCCTCTCCCTGAGGAAAATGCTGAAGAAAATGCACCTCACCAAGACAATGCATTCGTCGTGCTCAACCCCGAGACTGCCATTGTTGTCTCCCCTCCTGTTCCTCAGCAAAATCTTCAGCCAGTTCAGCGTAACCATTCTTCAAGCGTCCAAAGTTTCAGAAGGAGAATTTCTTTGAAGAACGCATGTACTTCATTGGAGAGAACCCCTATGACAAGCCTCAAATGAGGCATCTAAAGTTTTGGACTAGGACACAGATGAATTACTACGCCTCTGTGCTATGTGAACGAAACAAGATATTCCAGCACAGGCATATTCCTCACGTTGAACTTGAAGCCATACCGTGCCTAGAGCCAGTCCACAATGTCCTCCATGATGCTGGTTTACTACCAATGTGCTCCGACATCTCTGACTGGAACAACGAGCTAATTCTTCAGTTCTATGCCACTCTTCACATATCTGACAACCCTGAAGACATTAACACTTGGGTGTTTGATTGGATGACACAAACACTCACTACAAGGCTCATGCTACTAAACTCCTCCGTGAACTGCCTGTACCAATTCCCTCAGATGAGGCTGTGAAGCTTTATGGTGAGCGTGAGCTACCCAATGGGATGATGGAAGTCCTCATGAAGCCTTTGGCTGAAGGAAAACCTCCGAGAACAACCTTCCTCGTCCACGAGCTCAAGTATACACCCAGATCTGTCTACAGAATCCTCTGCAGTGTGCTCGCGCCGATCAAAGGCCATGATGATGAAGAAGATGTCATAGGCCTCATGAAGAATATCCTCTTCAACATCATACATGGTATTCCTATCAACATCCATGATTTCTTCTTGAGGACTTTGGCCGACAATGCTATGTGTCCTTTTGATCACAAGATATATGCCCCATGGATCATGAGATTCATTAGGACAAGGACATGTATCAACTTCCACGCTGATTTCCAAAACCATGTTGGCTATATGCCTCCTATCCGGGTCAACAAGGAGACTTTTGAGCCCACTGAAGGAAAAGGCAAATCAGTGATTGAAGAAGGCAGTAGGCCCCTTGATGGCTAGTTCAGAGAGCCAGAAGCTTATTCTTCATGGGATGATACTAAGACTCGTCCGGCAAGCCCCGTTCCTCCTCGTGTGATGAATACAAGAGAGCTCCTCCTCAGTCTTCACCAGAAGGTGGATCACAATCACAAGTGGGTCAAATGCCAGTTTGGCACCGTTGTGAAAACCCTCACCGAAACACAGAACTCTGTGAAGCTTAACCATCACTATCTGCATGAGGTCTTTGATCACACCTGGGCTACACTTGCACATCTGAAGACTCAGACTGAGCTTGAAGAAATGGACTTTGAGCGAGACTTTGACTGGTCGTGGCCTCCCAAGAAGAAGTTCAGGCCCATTCCAGTTCCAGACCTTGAAGAAAGCTCCTTTTCTTCATTCCGCACAATTGAAACTGATGAAGAACAACTCGACACAGCTACCGGTCCAAGGAAGAATACTACTCCCAAGAAGCATCACGACTCTTCCTCAACCGCCAAGAAGTGAAGTCTTCACGGGCGTTAGTCCTCAGTTTGTCCCTTTTTGTCACTTGATGACAAAGGGGGAGAAACTTGAGAGTTAGTCTTCAAACGGGATATTTTTGGGGCTTATGAACTATATTTAAGTTACAAACTCTTGGCTCTTCTGAAGTTTTTATGTAATGAGTTGTAACTTAAGCCCAATGGTACTCTGACGCTTTTGAACGTTTTTCTTCGCATGCTTATTCCTCACGTTTTAATGCACGCATGCTGGAATTCGTCAGATACCATTTGTCATCATGCATTTTCATTTTATTCATATGATATGTTACATGTATGCATGATTTACAAGACTCAGGGGGAGATCTCCGTGATATAAATCATCAATGTGCATTTGCTGTGAAAAGCGAAATACTCACGATATGCACATCTTCAGGGGGAGTATCTCTGAATCTTGATTTCAAATTCCTCAAATAAGTATTTACACTTCATATTTTTGTTCCCTGTTGAAGACTTAACCTAATTGTCATCAACCACCAAAAAGGGGTAGATTGTAAGTGCATCTAGTGCCCCTTAGTGATTTTGGTGGTTTGAAGACTTATAGGTTAAGTATCTAATGTGTTTATAAGTGTACACAAGATCTATAAGTCATTGAGGAGTTTGAGATATTTGAAGAATATCGACACCTAAAAATATATATCTTCGGTTGAAGAAATTGTCCTGAATCTGAAGAAATGAATCGCGAGGAATCTGCGATGAAATTGATATTCCTCATGAAGATACTGAAAATGAGGAATCCGGAGTGTCCTGAAGAAAATCACTCTGAAGAATTTGAAGCATGAAGATTTACTCTTTCTGTTTTATTTTCTTCGCATTTGAGTAATAGGAACACCGTACTGTTAAAGGGGGTCAAAGATACACTTTGGAATGAATTTCCTCATGATGCTCAACCCAAGCCTAATCCTATCAAAAGCCTCAAGTGAGGAATACGAGTGACATGAGGACTCTCACAGTTGAGGGTTCGGATCGTTTCGATAGCCACGCCAAGTCATTGGTCTTATCCACTCCAACGGTCATATTATTTAAGGGCATTAGTGTTAAATCATGTCGGGATGCTCCCAAGCTATAAATAGCCACCCCCACAACCATTAGCTGGTTGGCTGCTCCGTTAGAAACTGTCACTTGTCGTAAGAGCAACCCAATTCCTCAGAGTCTTCGAGAGTAATTCATGAGTGAGGAAATACACAATACACCGAAACCACAAACCAAACCTAGTGATTGAGCATCACTGAAGAAGTTGTTCCTGTGTGGGACTGAAGCCTTTTACCTTTGAGGACTGTGCATCCTCCAGACGGTTAGGCATCATGGTCTAGAGCTTTCCAGCAGTCAATTGTGGATCGCCGGGTGACCAAATTTGTGAGGGTTTGGAAGTCTGCCCTGAAGACTTACCACGAGTGTTGGGTGAGGACTGTGTGTTCTTAGCCCAAGGAGAAAACGGTAGGGACTGTGTATCCCGGGACTGTGTGTCCTTTGGTTTCAATACCAAGCCGCTCCAAACCAGATGTATGACTGTCACATCAGTTGGAACTGGGTCATCAACGACTGTCTTCACTGAGAAACGGGTTCTAATTCCTCAACTCCTTACTTTCCTCGTATTATGTGTTGATGACTTTCACTGCTACTGTTTGAAGAATTTGCTGAAGACTTTCTCTGAATTTCCTCAACCCCAAATTCTTCACGTCAGTTAATCCTCATCTATATTCTTCATGCCAGATCACAGTGCCATCTGTTTTCACATTCTTCACTCTGAAAAACTGCTGTTGTGAAACTTTGCACTTCTGATCCTTTACTGTTGCCGCTGTAAGTTAGTCATCAGTGAGGAATTTCCTGAAAAGGAATTTCCTCAGTGATGAAATTCTAAAAATCTCCTATTCACCCCCCTCCAGTCGATATAACGCACTTTCACAAAGGAAAACTATGCTAGGTAGCATTCCACATCAAAAATTCTGTCTTTATCACTTCCCTACTCGAGGATGAGCAGGAGTTAAGCTTGGGGATACTTGATACGTCTCCAACGTATCTATAATTTTTTATGGTTCCATGCTATTATCTTGTCAAACTTTGGATGTTTTGTATGCCTTTTATATATTTTTTGGGACTAACTTATTAACTTAGTGCCAAGTGCCAGTTCCTGTTTTTCCGTGTTTTTGACCCTTTTCAGAGGAGGATTTTAAATGGTTTCCAAACGGAATAAAACTTCCGAAAAGATCTTTTCCGGAACAGAAGATACGCACGAGACTTGAGAACCAAGGCAGGGGCCACCAGGGGACCCCACAAGCCCCCTAGGCGCGGCCGGGGGGGGGGGCGCCTAGCAGGCTTCTGGGACCCTGTGGCTCGTCTGCCCTACCTCTTCCGCCTATAAATTCAGAAAAAATCCAAAACTGTGCGAGAGAACCATGAAAATACTTTTCCGCCGCCGCAAGCTTCTGTCTCCGCAAGATCCCATCTGGGGCACGTTCTGGTGCCCTGCCGGAGGGGGAATTCGACTTACGGAGGGCTTCTTCTTCAACACCATGACCTCTCCAATGATACGTGACTAGTTCACCATAGACCTTCGGGTCCATAGCTAGTAGCTAGATGGCTTCTTCTCTGTCTTGGCTCTTCAATACAAAGTTCTCCATGATCTTCATGGAGATCTATCCGATGTAATCTTCTTTGCGGTGTGTTTGTCGAGATCCGATGAATCGTGGATTTATGATCAGATTATCTATGAATCTTATTTGAGTTTCTTGTGATCTCTTATATGCATGATTTCATATCCTTGTAATTCTCTTCGAGTTGTGGGTTTTGTTTGGCCAACTTGAACTATGATTCTTGCAATGGGAGAAGTGCTTGGTTTTGGGTTCATATCGTGCGGTGACCTCTCCCAGTGACAGAAGGGGTAGCGAGGCATGCATCATGTTGTTACCACCAAGGGTAAAAAGATGGGGTTTTCATCATTGGTTTGAGTTTATCCCTCTACATCATGTCATCTTGCTTAAGGCGTTACTCTGTTCATCATGAACTTAATACACTACATGCATGCTGGATAGCGGTCGATGTGTGGAGTAATAGTTGTATATGCAGAAAGTATCGGTCTACTTGTCTCGGACGTGGTGCCTATATGTATGATCATTGCCTTAGATATCGTCATGACTTTGCACGCTTCTATCAATTGCTCGACAGTAATTTGTTCACCCACCGTATTATTTGCTATTTCGAGAGAAGCCTCTAGTGAACACTATGGCCCCCGGGTCTACTACACACCATATTTTCAGCCTTACACTTTTACTTCGTTGCACTTTCCGCCTTCAAATCTCACTTTGCAATCAATCTTGAAGGGATTGACAACCCCTTTATAGCGTTGGGTGCAAGCTCTTTTGTGTTTGCGCAGGTACTCTCAACTTGGCGCGATTCTCCTACTGGATTGATACCTTGGTTCTCTAACTGAGGGAAATACTTACTGCTCCTGTGCTGCATCACCCTTTCCTCTTCAAGGGAAAAACCAACGCAAGCTCAAGAAGTAGCAGAAGGATTTCTGGCGCCGTTGCCGGGGATGGTCAAGTCAAGAACTCATCCAAGTAAGTGTCGCAAAGTCATCTCTTGCATTTACTTTTTTTGCCTCTCGTTTTCCTGTGCCCCACTTAGGAAAAACAAAAACTTACCAAAATATTTGCCTTTTTTTGTTTGCCTTTTTCGTTCGCCCTTTTCTCTCGCTTGCTTTTTTGTTTGCTTGTGTGCTTGTTTGCTTGCTGAAGTCACCATGACTGAAAACACCAAACTTTGTGACTTCTCGAATATTAATAATAACGATTTTATTAGTACTCCGATTGCTCCCGCCACTAGTGCGGAATCATACCAAATCAATGCTGCTTTGCTAAATCTTGTTATGAAAGAGCAATTCTCCGCCCTTCCTAGTGAAGATGCCGCATCCCATCTTAATACCTTCATTGAGCTTTGCGATATGCAAAAGTAGAAATATGTGGATAATGATGTGATTAAATTGAAGCTTTTTCCGTTTTCGTTGCGAGTTCGAGCAAAAACTTGGTTTTTGTCTTTGCCCAAAAATAGTATTGATTCTTGGAACAAGTGCAAAGATGCTTATATATCCAAGTATTTTCCGCCGGCTAAGATTATCTCTCTCCGTAATGATATCATGAATTTTAAGCAACTTGATCATCAACATGTTGCACAATCTTGGGAGAGAATGAAATTGATGATTAGAAATTGTCCCGCTCATGGCTTGAGTCTTTGGATGATTATACGAATCTTCTACGCTGGCTTGAATTTCGCTTCTAGAAATATCTTGGACTCCGCCTCAGTTGGAACGTTCATGGAAATCACGTTAGGAGAAGCCACAAAACTCCTAGACAATATCCTGACGAACTACTCTCAGTGGCACACTGAAAGGTCACCTACTAGTAAGAAGGTACACGCTATAGAAGAAATTAACTCGTTGAGTGCTAAGATGGATGAGTTAATGAATTTGGTTGCTAGTAGAAGTGCTCCTTTAGATCCTAATGACATGCCCTTGTCTTCCTTGATTAAGAGTAGCAACGCTAGCTTGGACGTTAATTTTGTTGGTAGGAATAATTTTGGCAACAACAATGGTTTTAGAGGAAACTATGTTCCTAGGCCCTTTCCTAGTAATCCCTCTAGTAACTTTGGCAACTCCTACAACAATACTCATGGAAATTACAATAGATTACCCTATGATCTAGAGAGTATCAAAGAGTTTATCAACTCGCAAAAGATTTTCAATGCGTCCATAGAGGAAAAACTACTCAAAATTGACGATTTGGCTAGGAGCGTTGATAGCATGTCTAGTGATATTGATGCTTTGAAAGTTAGATGTGTTCTTTCCAAGATCAATATGGATTAAACTTTGAAAGCTATGCGTGTTTCCATGAGCGAGAGCAAAGAAAGAACCGCCCAAATTCGTGCTAGACATGAATGGCTTAAAAGGGCGTGTTCTCGTGATAAGAATCCCGAAGATCGTAAAGTGCTTGGTGTTACTCCCATTGAATCTTTGTTTTCTTGTGTCAAACTTGATGATGATGGGGCTGTATATGAATCCACTTTGGTTGAAAAACATCCCAATGATTCGGAGTCCATCTATCTTGATGCTAAAAGCATTAAAAGTGGAGTAGAAGATATTAAAACCTTGAGTAGTAATGAAACTACTACTTTGGATTTCAAGGAATTCAATTATGATAGTTGCTCCTTGATTGAATGCATTTCCATGATGCAATCCATGCTAAACTCTCCACACGCTTATAGCCAAAACAAGGCTTTTACCGATCGTATCATTGATGCTATGATAAAATATCTTGAAGAGAAACTTTAATTGGAAGTTTCTATACCTAGAAAGCTTCATGATGAGTGGGAACCTACTATCAAAATCAAAATAAAAATTATGAATGCAATGCTTTGTGTGATTTGGGTCCTAGTGTTTCCGCGATTCCGAAGTCTTTATGTGATGTTCTGGGTATTAATGAGATTGAGGAGTGTTCTCTTAATTTTCATCTTGCGGATTCTACTGTCAAGAAACCGATGGGAAGGATCAATGATTTTCTTATTATTTCAAATAGGAACTATGTACCCGTGGATTTCATTGTGCATGACATTGATTGCAATCCTACATGCCCTATCATTCTTGGTAGACCTTTCCTAAGGACTATCGGTGCTATCATCGATATGAAGGAAGGGAATATTAGATTTCAATTTCCTTTAAAGAAGGGCAAGGAGCATTTTCCTAGAAAGAAAATAAGATTGCCTTATGAATCCATGATGAGGCCTACTTATGGTTTGAGCACCAAAGACGACGATACGTGATTCTATCGCCTTATGCCTAGCTAAGGGCGTTAAACAATAGCGCTTGTTGGGAGGCAACCCAATGAATTTATCTTTTTCTTTCTATTTTGTTGCGTCCACACCATCATAATTCTGTTATGATTGTGTCTTTTGTGTTTCTTTTTTGTGTTTGAGCCAATCAAAACCTTTATAACTAGTCTTGGTGATGGTTGTTTGATCCTGCTGGACAAAGACAGAAACTTTTTGCTCACGAGATTATTTTTAATTTTTATTCAGAAAGAGCTTTTGAGTTGATTCTTTTTGCTGCTGGTTGATATGCCTTTTTCCCAGGCATTCGAAAGTTTTCAGAATTGTTGAGGTACCAGAAGTATACGAAGTATACAGATTGCTACAGACTGGTCTGTTTTTGATAGATTTTGTTTTTGTTGAGTTGGTTGCTTGTTTTGATGAAACTATGGATAGTATCGGGGGGGGGGGGGGTACTAGCCATGGAAAAGTTAGAATACAGTAATCTAACACCAATATAAATAGAAATCAAGTTTTCTACAGTACGTAAAGAGGTGGTAGTTTGTTTTCTTGTGCTAATGATATCACGAGTTTCTGTTTAAGTTTTGTGTTGTGAAGTTTTCAAGTTTTGGGTGATGTTCTCATGGAGAAAGGGATAAAGAGTGGAAAGAGCTCAAGCTTGGGGATGTCCAAGGAATCCCAAGACAAATACAAGGACACCAAAAAAGCCTAAGCTTGGGGATGCCCTGGGAAGGCATCCCATCTTTCGTCTTCAATCCATCAGTAACATTACTTGGAGCTATATTTTTATTCACCACATGATATGTGTTTTGCTTGGAGCGTCTTGTATCGTAGGAGTCTTTTATTTTTGTTGTGTCACAATCAGCCTTGATGCACACCTTTTGAGAGACACATGCACTCATCGTGATTTTGCTAGAATGCTCGTTGTGCTTCACTTATATCTCTTTAGCTAGATAATTTTGCTCTATGTGCTTCACTTATATCTTTTAGAGCACGGCAGTGCGTGACTTGGTAGTTGGTTTGTGCTGTGAAAATAGTCCCAAAGGTGATAGGTACCCAAAGGGCATACAAAAACTTCCATCTTCATGAGCATTGAGTAGAAAGAAAAGTTTGATTCCTCTCAATTAGTTTTGAGATGTGGATTTCGTAATATTAAGAGTTATGTTAGTAGGGTGTTGTGAATCTAGAAATACTTGTGTTGAAGTTAGTGATTACCGTAACATGCACGTATGGTGAACCGCTATGTTAGGAAGTCGGAGCATAATTGATCTATTGATTTTCATCCTTTGTGTTGCGGTCGTGATCGCGTGATGGTTAACACCTACCAACCCTTCCCCTAAGAGTATGCATTTAGCACTTTGTTTTGATTACTAATAAAAACTTTCGCAACAAGTATATGAGTCTTCATGACTAATGTGAGTCCATGGTATAGACGCACTTTAACCTTCCACCATTGCTAGCCTCTCTAGTACCGCGCAGTTTTCGCTGGTGCTCAAACGCACCATATGCCTTCCTCAAAACAGCCACCATACCTACCTACTATGGCATTTTCATAGCCATTCCGATATATATTGCCATGCAACTCCCACTGTTCCATCTCATGACTTGTGCCGTCACTCTTATATTTCCATTGCATGATCATAAGATAGCTAGCGAGATGTTTTCAACGTCATATGCCAAGCTAAATTGTTGCACATCCCGGTACACTGCCGGAGGCATTTCCTATAGAGTCATCATCGTTCTGAGTTTTGAGCTGTGAGTAAATAAAAGTGTGATGATCGTCATTATTAAAGGATTGTCCCGTGTGAGGAATTAAAAAAAGAGAGGCCAAAGTTGCCCACTATAAAAAAGAGATTAAAAGAGGGCCAAGAGCCCAAAAAAAGAGAGAAAAAGAGAGAAGGGACAATGCTACTATCTCTTTCCACACTTGTGCTTCATAATACCACCATGTTCTTCATGATTGAGAGCCTCTTGTTTTGTCACCACCATTACTAGTGGGAATCTTTATTTTATAACTTGGCTTGTATATTCCAATGATGGGCTTCCTCAAATTGCCATAGGTCTTCGTGAGCAAGCAAGTTGGATGCACACCCACTAGTTCTCCTTTTAGCTTTCACATTCTTATAGCTCTAGTGCATCCTTTGTATGGCAATCCCTACTCATTCGCATTGATATCTATTGATGGGCATCTCCATAGCCCTTTAATACACCGAGTCAATGTGACCATCTCCTACTTTTTGTCTCACAACCACCACCATACTCTATTCCACCTATAGTGCTATATCCATGGCTCACGCTCATGTATTGCGTGATAGTTGAAAAAGGTTTGAGAATGTAAGAGTGCAAAAACAATTACTTGGCCAATACCGGGGTTGTGCAGGATTTAAATTAGTTGTGTGAGGATGATGGAGCATAGCCAGACAATATGATTTTGTAGGGATAACTTTCTTTGTCCTTGTTATTTCGAAAGTTCATGATTACCTTGCTAGTTTGCTTGAACTATTATTGTTTTCATGTCAATAGCAAACTATTGTTTTGAATCTGACGGATCTGAACATTCATGTCACATGATAGAAGTTACAAAGGACAACTATGCTAGGTAGCATTCCACATCAAAAATTATGTCTTTATCACTTCCCTACTCGAAGACGAGCAGTAGTTAAGCTTGGGGATGCTTGATACGTGTGCAACATATCTATAATTTTTTATGGTTCCATGCCATTATCTTGTCAAACTTTGGATGTTTTGTATGCCTTTTATATATTTTTTGGGACTAACTTATTAACTCAGTGCCAAGTGTCGGTTGTTGTTTTTCCCGTGTTTTTGACCCTTTTCATAGGAGGATTTTAAACGGTGTCCAAACGGAATAAAACTGCCGAAAAGATTTTTTTCGGAACAGAAGATACGCACGAGACTTGAGAACCAAGGCAAGGGCCACCAGGGGACCCCACAAGCCCCCTAGGCGCGGCCAGGGGGGCCCGCGCCTAGCGGGCTTGTGGGCCCCCTGTGACTCGTGTGCCCTACCTCTTCTGCCTATAAATTCAGAAATATTCGGAAACTGGGCGAGAGATCCACGAAAATACTTTTGAGCCACCGCAAGCTTCTGTCTCTGCAAGATCCCATCCGGGGCATGTTCTGGTGCCCTGTCGGAGGGGGGATTCGGATAAGGAGGGCTTCATTATCAACACCATGACCTCTCCGATGATGCGTGAGTAGTTTACCATAGACCTTCGGGTCCGTAGCTAGTAGCTAGATGGCTTCTTCTCTCTCTTGGATCTTCAATACAAAGTTCTCCATGATCTTCATGGAGATCTATCCGATGTAATCTTCTTTGCGGTGTGTTTGTCGAGATCCGATAAATTATGGATTTATGATCAGATTATTTATGAATCTTATTTGAGTTTGTTCTGATCTCTTATATGCATGATTTCATATCCTTGTAATTATCTTCGAGTTGTGGGTTTTGTTTGGCCAACTTGATCTATGATTCTTGCAATGGGAGAAGTGCTTGGTTTTGAGTTCATACCGTGCGGTGACCTCTCCCAGTGACAGAAGGGGCAGCGAGGCACGCATCGTCTTGTTGCCATCAAGGGTAAAAAGATGGGGTTTTCATCATTGGTTTGAGATTATCCCTCTACATCATGTCATCTTGCTTAAGGTGTTACTCTGTTCTTCATGAACTCAACACACTAGATGCATGCTGGATAGCGGTCAATGTGTGGAGTAATAGTAGTAGATGCATAAAGTATCGGTCTACTTGTCTCGGACGTGATGCCTATATATATGATCATTGCCTTAGATATCGTCATGAGTTTGCGCGATTCTATCAATTGCTCGACAGTAATTTGTTCACCCACCGTGATACTTGCTATTTTGAGAGAATCCTCTAGTGAACACTATGGCCCCGAGTGTCTACTCCACACCATATTTTCAGCCTTACACTTTTTACTTTGTTGCACTTTCCGCCTTGAGATCTCACTTTGCAAACAATCTTGAAGTGATTGACAACCCCTTTGAAGCGTTGGGTGCAAGCTTGTTTGTGTTTGCGCATGTACTCTAGACTTGACGAGACCCTCCTTCTGGATCGATACCTTGGTTCTCAAACTGAGGGAAATACTTACTACTCCTGTGCTGCATCACCCTTTCCTCTTCAAGGGAAAAACCAACGCAAGCTCAATAGGTAGCAGTCATCTCGACAACTTTGGAATAGATTGCTCATGAAGAAAAACCAGGTTGTTGATTGTTTGAATGCTCAGGCATTTGATTCTTTCCACAACAATATATGGGATGAATAGCTCACCCACACACTTGGACAGGAAAGGCCAAGGACTATGGCCTCCCTCATTGCCCTTACGACCCACCATTGCGCGGGTGAGGATATACTTGGCTAGCTCGGCGGAATAACCCGTCCTCAAATCCCGACACTTCTACAGTCCGTGATAGTTACGGAAAGCCATGACACAATAAGAATAAGAGTCAGCACAACAGCGGTGAAACCAATGACATGGCGGTTAATGTCGGATTCAGCAACTCTAGGCCCGGACCCAAAAAGAAACATTTCAAGGGAAATCGGGATGGGCCGGCCGTGCTGGACAAAATACTTGAGAGACCCTCTCAGATACATGGCACTCAAAATATGCCTGCTATGCACACTAACCGTAAGTGTTGGGTGATCAAAGCGGCAAGTAAAAGCATGGCCGAAGATCATGCCAAGAGCCCGCATAGCAAAGACGATGAAGAGCCTCATCGCTCGAACAACGGGGGCCAAAATCAGTTTCCCCCTGATGCAAAAATGGTGAACATGATCTAAGTCACACACTTGCCCAATAAGGAGAGGAAGTGTGTGCTTCGGGACATGCATGCCATTGAGCCAATAGCCCCGAAGTACAACCCATGGTTGGCATGTCTGATCACCTATGATCGCACACACCACCCCACCAGTATTCGGCATGGGGGTCAACAGCCTTAGTACTCGATCCCATCACTTACGTGTACCATCTCACACGTGTCCTCATGGATGGGGGCATCAGACTTAATCTCATTTATGAAGATACAGTGCAGAAAATGGGCATTGATCCATCACGAATCAAACCCAACAAGACCACATTCAAAAGAGTAATTCCTGCATCAAATATCGCTGTTCGGGCATGATAACCCTAGAGGTAGTGTTCAGATTACCTGAAACCTTTCACAACGAAGATTTGATCTTCGACATCAGCCATTTCCGCACTGGGTACCACGCACTCCTCGGTCGTACGACATTTGCTCGCTTTAATGTCGTCCCCCATTATGCATACCTCAAGCTGAAGGTGCCTGGACCTAAAGGTGTTATTACAGTTAATGGGAACACCGAACAATCCCTTCGGACCGAGGAACACACTACGGCCTTAGCAACCTAAGTACAAGCTAGTAACACGGTTTCCAAGACAAAGATGTCCGTCAAGGAGCATAAATGGGCTCATGCCTCACCATAGTTGCATACCACGGCAAATAAATTGGGACATGGTCCTCGTAGCAGCACCTTGCCTCCAGCAAAGTATGTACCTCGAAGAAACAACTTTGTGGTAAAAATAACATGGGAAACTATGAGGATTAATAATATAAGGCCTAGTGTTTGTATAAACCGAACTATTGGTAGTACAGTCTTCGAACATATACAAGTAATATCAAGATCCATCTTTGCGTCAAGCACACATGACACATCGGCGGCTCCTCAAGACCACCATTGACCATAAGAGTTGTTCATCAACATCTTCTCTTGTTCAAGGAGTATTCTCTGAAGAGTAAAGGTGCAGAAGTGCAAGCAGGATATTTATACGAACAACAAGTTAGTTACATTAATCCCTGTATAAACCTCTACACCGTAAACTTATATTCATATATATATATATGTATATATATATATATATATATATATATATATACAATCTACTTGTGGAAGTTCAAATTATTTGATTCAAATATTTTCAAAAGAAATGCTCTTTGTGATTTATTAGCTTTGCAATTATCTTTGCCTCTTGTTTTTTGAACTGTTTCTCGAACACATATACAAGTCAGTCTTAATGCACATTTCTGATAATGGTTGAATGAATGGGGGGCTTGGATGTCACGACCACTCCTTCGAATCATTGCAATAATATTTGGCATATCATGTGTGTGGACTCATGGATTTGCTTTATATGCATCGGTTCCAAATTGCGTCTTTGGTCAAATGTTAGGTTGCCCCGCTCGTGTGCTTACCCATGTAGGTTCCGGTAGTTTGTCTAAAAGGGTAAAGGGAGAACCACTAGGATTGTATTTTCAGCTAGTCTGGTGAAGTACCTCAGTGGAGAAAGCCGAAAACTGGTATGCAATCCGAGGACATGTGTTAAACTAAATGAACCGCTCGGGGTTCATCGCGTTTTGTGAAAGGTTTGAAGTCATTCAAGCCATGTGATTACAAATTAATACGCCACAGCATAAGCCGAATATCACAAACGGGTTCCATCTAGCACCAGCAGTCAAGCTCTTATGGTTAAATGGAAGCATTAAAGTCGAATAGTGTGATTGCCTGGTTTTCTTCCCACATTACCACCTTAGGGTCCCAAGACGTTCTTTGAAAATAACGATGCAGAAATCGAAAACACCCCCACTAGTCTCTTGCGGGGGGGGGGGGGGGGGGGGCTAAAGTCGACGACTCAAAAACTTCCAATATCAAAATAACGAAAGCAAGAGCTGCAATCTAAAAACATGTTCTATCATGTACAAATTTGAAGGCATTGTATCATACAACCACTTTGACAGAATAGTATCTTTTCGTCAAACACTATGTCCTTAGAGCATAGTGCCTCTATAGCTTGGGCACCTTCCATAGTAGTAGAGAAATCTCTACTCCTAAAAGCGTAGTTTGTAGCCGGCGCTCAGCTGTCTTTTTTCGTCCATCACTTCTTGGTTTTTTTCGTCTTCGGTTTTTTTGTCGTCGTCCCACCAAAGAAAACCAACCCCATCGCTACCACCGGTTTTTTCGTCACCAAATTTTTTCCGTCACTCCTCCCACCACTGGTTTTTGGCTTCTCCCCCTTCACGGTACCTACCCTGCTCCCCGCATCTCTCCCTCATCCTCCACAAGCATCCGCCGCCACAAGTGCGTTGGCTTCCTCCCTTCCCCAGCGTCAAAGGAGCAATAGCAGTCGATATCGGCCTGGACATGGCGGCATCATGGGTAGGGCCGAGCGAAGACTACGCGGTGGTTGGGCGTGATCTGGAGAACCGTTGGGCGGTGGTGTCAGATCTGGTAGGGCGCTGATACGTCTCCATCGTATCTATAATTTTTGATTGTTTCGTGCCAATATTCTACGACTTCCATATATACTTTTGGCAACTTTTTATACTATTTTTGGGACTAACATATTGATCCAGTGCCCAGTGCCAGTTCCTATTTGTTGCATGTTTTTTGTTTCGCAGACTATCCATACCAAACGAAGTCCAAACGCAATAAAAAACCTACGGGGATTTTTTTGGAATATTTATGATTTTTGGGAAGAAGAATCAACGCGAAACGATGCCTGAGGTGGTCACAAACCCCTAGCCTTGGCCTGGGGGTGAGGCCGCGCCTGGCAGGCTTGTGACCAATACCTAAGGAAGTTGGGACCCTTCTTTCTCCACAAGAAAGATAATATCCGGAAGCAAATCGTGTTAAAATTTCAGCCCAATCGGAGTTACGGATCTCCAGGAATTTAAGAAACGGTGAAAGGCAAAATCTGGGAGCGCAGAAACAGAACGACACAAAGAGAGAGAGATCCAATCTCGGAGGGGCTCTCCCCCCTCCGCCGCCATGGAGACCATGGACCAGAGGGGAAACCCTTCTCCCATCTAGGGAGGAGCTCAAGGAAGAGAAGAAGAACGGGGGCTCTCTCCCCCTCTCTCCCGGCGGCGCCGGAACGCCGCCCGGGACATCGTCGTGTGACGCGATCTACACCAACACCTCCGTCATCTTCACCAACACCTCCATCACCTCCCCCCATCTATATTCAGCGGTTCACTCTCCCGCAACTCGCTATACCCTCTACTTGAACATGGTGCTTTATGCTTCATGTTATTATCCAATGATCTGTTGCCATCCTATGATGTCTGAGTAGATTTTCGTTGTCCTATCGGTGATTGATGAATTGCTATGATTGGTCTAATTTTCTTGTGGTTATGTTGCTGTCCTTTGGTGCCCATCATATCAGCGCGCGCGTGGATCACACAATAGGGTTAGTAGTATGTTGATAGGACTATGTATTGGAGCGCAAGGGTGACAGAAGCTTCAGCCTAGCATAGAAATCGATGCATACGGGATTGAAGGGGGACCAATATATCTTATTGCTATGGTTGGGTTTTAGCTTAATGAACATTAGTATTTGCGGATGCTTGCTAATAGTTCCAATCATAATTGCATAGAATTCCAAGCAAGGGATCACATGCTAGCAGTGGCCTCTCCCACATAAAACTTGCTATCGGTCTAGTAACGTAGTCAATTGCTTAGGGACAATTCCGCAACTCCTACCACCACTTTTCCATACTGGTTAAACTAACATAATTGTCTCTTTATCTAGCAGCCCCTAGTTCTTATTTACGTGTTCTTTCTTTTCTTGCAAACCTATCCGATCACTCCTACAAAGTACTTCTAGTTTCATCCTTGTTCTAGGTAAAGCGAACGTAAAGTGTGCGTAGAGTTGTATCGGTGGTCAATAGAACTTGAGGGAATATTTGTCCTACCTTTAGCTCCTCGTTGGGTTCGACACTCTTACTTATCGAGAAAGGCTACAATTGATCCCCTATACTTGTGGGTTATCAGGCGCGACCTGCGCGAGTTTGAGGCGGTGGTCCACCAGTTCTTGATGCTCGCCCACCGGTAAGCCGGCGACGTGCTCGGTAACTCACTTGCGTGCGCGGATGTTGTGTTGAACATGATTCTTCCTTTGCTTCGGAGAGATCTCGTTCGGGTCCTTTTGTTTGGGTTAGATTATATTATATTTTGTTTTCCGAACTGAGGGACGGCTAGATAGATTTGATATGACTTGGTTTAGATTGAGGGTTCTTCTCTTGACTCGGCATCGGCCGTTCCGTCTTGTGTATGTGATGTAGATAGGACGAGAGGGCCCGGATGTAGGGCTCGGCTTGGAATGACGAGATTATCCTGGCTAGGTATATGTCCATTCTGTATCTTGAGATGATTTCCCTGCTGCTGCTGTTGTTGTTTATCTTCTTTGTGTACAAATCAATGTTTCCAGATAGGAATTGAGAATAGGGAATGACATGAGGGGGACAAATCGAACCTTTGAACCGCGAATGTGGTTTCAAGGATTGCATAATTGACAAAATTGGGTGTTGTTATTTTGTCTTCCACTGAGGGATATGTGTTGCTATTTAGAAGATAGGATGGAATTTAAAATGTGTGTGTCGAACACATATTTTCTCTCTCTATATATGGTGGAGGAACTGGAATATGCCATGTCTTCACTTGGTGTTTCTTTCAATAAAAGACGTTTTCTATTGATAGAAGTGTTGCAATATCCGTAACTTCTTACTCAAATGGAAGTTATCATGTCTGTTTTTTCCTCCACAATTCATTAACTCTTGTCGTGTCGTCCATTTTGCAAATTACTGGTCCATTTGGAGTGGAAGCTTTTGTAGGCCAGTGCCAAAGGCAAGTAAATAGTTTTCAATGTGACGTCTCATTTATCGCCTTGCATCTTGCTAATCTCCGTTTGTTTGCTTCAAAAAAGTAGTGCTACTTGTGTGAAGTATAAATTCAGTGCCATTTCTCAAGCTACTAGGCCTAGAAGAAACACAAAGATGCAGTGCAGCGATGATCATCCAGCCCTCCAAGCTGGATGCAGCGAGGTTAACCGGGGTCGGTTCCGACCCCAATCGGCTTGAGGAAATCAGGGGAGATCTTGAGGTACTATAAATCTGTATCTCTTCTGAGTACCATGTTTTAGCAATATACATAACAATTTGTTATATGATAATTTTACACTACCGACTCTTATAAAGAGCTCCAAAATTTTCTCTCTGTGTGCAGGCTTTGACTGTTGCTTTATGTATGAACATCTATGTGGTCGGGTTGAATCAACTATTTGACATTCAGATTGACAAGGTAGTATTTTTTTCATGTGCATTGCTGCAATTTTACTCATTTCTGAGCTTGGACTTCACTTTTTTTGATTCAGGTGAAAGAATCTTTGGTGTGCTCATAAAAAATGATTTCATGGAAAAGCGTACTGATGTTGTTGATGTAAGTTCGACCAGTTAATCAAGTTCTAAACACGTGTGTGTTTTTATTGTGCAGTTCTTCTTTAGTTCTACAATTTAGAAATTGGTCACAATTTCGAAATTGGTCGAAATTGGAAACATGCTTAGGTATATCTTGTTCGGAGTCTCGAGTATACTCAGGAGCTAAAAGTAAAGACTAACCAGTAAAAGATCTTTTTTGAGAAGGAACCAGTTCATTATCTCATGAAAAAAAAACTGATTACCAACAACAACAGCCTTTTAAATCTTTCCCCCCATAGAACGAATAGTTGTAGTTACATTTGCTAAAATCTGAAGCATGTGGCCTTTTGGAATATGCATCTATTTTTTTATTGTTCCTATTTTTTATTTGTTGGAATACAACATGTATGTACTCATATTTTTTATTCATCTTTTTTTATGTATCAATCGTTTGCACGACACATGATGCCTATAATAAGAAAAGAGATGTGTATCGATCATGAGTTTAGTATACTTATTTTCAGCTATTTAGAGGCTTTATTATTGGTTCTATGGAACAAGCTGCATGGCAAAAAATATGTAGCTATACTTAAGAAGCTTTGAGTCACCTTACAAATGTGCACCTCATTTGATATTTTCCATACTGTGGTTTCTAGCTGATGTCCATTCTATCCTGGTGACTGGAGACCGTGGTGGTGGGTTTCGCCATCGGCAGTAGCGCCAGAGTGGGTGGCGGTGACAGATGAGTTGATAGACGCGGGTCCCTCTTTAGTTACAAGTCACACGTTCTCGTCGTCAAGATATGTGGTCCCCATCTTTGACCTAAGACTGTTGTTCGCCAATCACTCGTTGAATCAGTTCAAAGCCAGTATTCCTTGTCCATCATGCGGTGCCGCCGAGGACCCCACTTGTCGCACGCACTACGATGTAATACCAAGAAGTGCATCCACACAGGCGTCAAGCCCAACGACTTTAACGCCATGGGAAATGCACCTTCTCGATGGGTACTGGCCCTTCATGTTTTGTGGGAGGTTCAGAGAAGGATGCGCCGAGTATTCATGGGAGGTCCTCGTCTAGGTATAATTCTTCCCTTCAGTCACCTTCTCATTCGATTGCCTGTTAGTTTACCTGCAAAAAGCTTACATGTACTACTATATGGTACAAATATGATGTAGGTTGAGCTACTCTGGTCTTTTCCAAATGGATGGGTTGCTGTTATATATTTATTTTACCATCAAATCATTATTACTTGATTGTTCTAAAATACTATCGAAAGGATCCACTTATTCCTTCAGAAAAAGCACCTCGAAAGTTGATAAAAAAACACTGAAAGTTGATCCTAAAAATCACACTTGAATATTCTTTCATTAAGTTGATATCATTATATGGATGTTAATTTTCTTGAGATTTCTTATTCTCCTCATCACCTTCATAGCATGGCGCCAATGGCACTCGTGGGATCCTTCATCACCCAAGGTAAACCTGTGCTTGACTTCCTTTCTTATTCTCCTCATGTTTTGTTGGTTGTTACCTACCATTAGATTGGATGTTTGTTCTCTGGCTATACATAGTAAATTTTGGTGAGCTATTTTGGACTAATGAGGTTTGTAGGGTCAATAAGTATGGCACAAACTGTGTTGATATTGAACGCATGTATGCTTTCAAAAGTTGGATTGATTTGCCGGCGTCGAGTTAGTGTGCACTAGCGGGCGTAGCTTCGCATGCATCAACTTCCACTGTCCCCTAAGGTTGTGACCAAGTTATTCTCCACCGTAAGGATCCACCAACCCATCCACAATCTCATTGTATCTATTTTTCTACACTTCGCCAGCAATTAATAGTAGCAGATTGGGATTTTGTTGATTATCCGCATTAGCCATGTGGGTTCTGTGGTTTGAATGGAGAATTTTCTGTTAGGTGAGTAGAGCTTTACCAACTTAATAATAGAGGATGGTGCCTGCAGTTGCTCTGGGTGTTGATGCTTCCTATGTCTTGGTTCCTTGGAATGGTGATTCAAGCAACATCATCGTGTTGATTGTCCATGGGGTGATTGACGAAGCCAAGTGAATTAATTCTCATAGTTCATCAGTATTGCAATTTTATGGTGGGAGCGTCTCCCGAGAAATCTCTACTCCTAAGGTAACCATTTTTTCTCCATGCATATGATTCCCCAACTTCCTGATTCATTATTTTTAAAAACCATTAATGATGTTGTTGGGCCTCTAAACCATTGTGTTGATTGCCATGTTTTGCTTGAATATCTCAGAATGTCCGAATTCCAGCATTTGAAAAGTTTAACAACACAATGTTACTGAAAAGATGTTGGATTGCTTGCAGAATACAAATAAATAGCTTAAAATTATTTTGTAGCGAGACAGATGCACATAGCGCTGTCTACCTTATCCAACACCTATTGATAATGTCAACAAGATACAATATTGTTATGGAAAATCCTTAACAAACTAATCCCACCATTATGTGATTTGCTGACACATCTCATGTTATCGATATTAATAAAGGTTTTCTGTTATAAGTTTTACCGTGAGACTAGGCATGTTTTGTTTTCAAAACAATAGACTCATGCATAGTTAATTTGACTTGAATGAAGCAGGTATTTTGATTCCATCTTTTTATTTGCTTTCATGCTCAGAGCCCACTTGATCTTGGTAAGCTTCAGGAGATTGCTGTAAAAACTTTACGAGTACATGAACGTGAGAAATCAAGCTCTCCCATATGAACATTCCTTGTACCGTTGGTTATGACCCAGCAAGCAATATGATTACCATGCGAATGAAGCGAAAGACAACATTTCTGACGTTTGTGTTCATCAATATCTCAAATGCATAAGTACGTCTTAGTTTGTAACAGATAATTATCATTGATCTCTTTATATACATTGTTGATTACATTGCAAATGGACTGAAATTCAATTTTTATATACATGTCAAATTTTGGCATTGATCTCTATATACATTATTTATTATTTTGACGGGTAGTACGGCGGGCTTCCACCTGCTTGAGCTATATGCATTATCTTTATATATGTAAAATTGGGAAAGGAAGAAGCCCGTGGCAGCGCACGAGTGTTCTACTAGTATAATTGGGGGTGCATGTACTCCTTCCTAGGGGGTGGAGGTGTGATGGCCATCCTCGAAGGCTCTAACTTCGGCATATGAATCTTTGTTTTCGCAAAAGCCATACGAGCTCCTTCAATGCAAGCCGAATGCTTCAAGACGTCGATCCGAGGTGAAGCAACAAAAAACTTTTGCATCATGCCGAAGTAGCTACTGGGCAACGGTTCGGCCGGCCACAGCCTGTTGCACAAATCCTTCATGGAAGGCTTAGTCATCTTATGCAGCTCCATCGGGTGCTTTAGCTAATTAGAAGCCACTTGAGGATCCTCTGCATTTTGAAACTGCGCCCAAAAGAGTCGTTGGTGCGATTCGCCCTCCTCAGAAGCATGTTAGTTCTCAGCCTCTTCTGCACTCTTTGGCAGATGGGCAATCGCACATGGAGACCTCCATATTTTATTAAGAGATCCAAATCTCCACCTGCCAAAGGTACACTATAGTAAATATTGCTTACCAGCTATGATTTGCTTGATCTGATGGACTTCTTTCCGAAGATCGTGTGCCTCCTTCCATCTTTCTTGGAGTGCGGCGGTGACCGACTCAAGTTCGGTTGATTTTTCTTTTTCCGTCTGCTCAAGGGCCTCATTCTTCGTGATGGTCTCCTTAAGTTTTTGGTCCACTTCGCTGAATCGGGCCTCAGATTTTTCGCTGATATCTTTGGCCTACACAGCCTTTGCCCTCTCTTTGGTGGCCTCCTGCTTGGCTTGGCTGAGTTTGGCTTTGAGCCGCTCAACGTGAGCAGCAATGGCTGAGATAGTCATTTAAACAACATGCATTTATAGATAAACATACAAATAATTCAAAGCTAATGCTTGCACACTTACTTTGAGCGTGTTCAAAACGCTTGTTGATGCGATCTAGCTCCTCTTCTGAAACTTTTAGTTTTCAGTTCATTTTCTCCAACAGCAGAGAGTTTGGGGCTGCGGCTGATATAGAAGCATGCAGAAGTCCAAAATTTGTCAATTTTTAGGCGTTCTCATGAACCCACCAGTGCCCTGGAGTTATGTGCAATTTTTCCGAATTATTCTAACCCCCGCATGAGCTTTTCAAACTAACACAGGGCTTGGGGGCTACTCGGCATAATAAAACTTTTAGACAATGCATAAAAACAAATGGAAAAGTATGCATATTACCTTGATGCCCTCGAGTAGTGCGTGAAAAGCCCCTTTCAGACCATTATCAACAAACTGAGTGCTTTGCAAGACTGCACTCCGATGAGTGTGGTATTCTTCAGTAATAGAAGGACCTTTCAGACCTTCCTACCTTAAGTTAGGCCATCTATTTCGAAGTGGCTCCGATGTGGATGGCTCTTGGTGCGCCATAGCAGTCTCCCTTTATGGAGAGACTACTACTAACGACAAAGGAGAGGGAGGACCTTCCAGAGTTGTCTTCGGAGGAGACGCAGAAGGTCCGTGCCCTCCCTCCTTTGCCGCTAGTGGGTGTTCATCCTCCTCGTCCCTTGTGGCCGAAGTGTTCACATTGAACATAACATCATCACCCCCGGCCATGATATCCGACGCAAGGGGGACTTCCCTTGCTACTACCTCCCCCACCCCCTCACCTACAAGGGTGAGCCGGTCCTGCTTTTAGCTAGGTTGAATAGCAGGGAATCCCCCTCCAAAATCTGATCGGTGGGGAAATCATGTTGTGGGCTGTAATACGAGTTATGAGCTTAATTAGAATCACAACCATTAGAGGGAAGGCATATTCTGATTTTTTTAATACATACCTTGTTGCTCGGGTTTCACCCTGAGAGTCCTTCGAGGGATTGGTTCCTCATCCGTGGACTCCCCATCCACATCCGAAATATCATCAAATAAGGCCCTAGGGGCCCTACGCGGCTTCTTTGAGGCAACAGGAGCTTGGTCTCCCTCGGCGTCGTACTTGGTTCTCTTTCTAGTATCAGAGGAGTCACTTACATCCTCCTCATCTGGTTCTTCCTCTCCCTCCATATGGGAGGGAGCCAGTGTTTCTTTTGACTTAGTATCTGGGGGGGGGGCTTTCGACGGAAGACCCTCCCAGATTTTCTTCTTCCTTTTCTTCCGTTCTTCCGTTCTTCCTTCCCCCTCAGAGCCGTATACAGCTTCTCGACCAGCATGGCCGCCAGCAGAGGGGTCATGACATCCTAGGGAAAAGGCATTGGACTCTTGAACCATCCGGATTTCTTTTTCTAGTTCTGCATGCATTGGGGGAAGAAGGGATAAGAATCTTGTTAAGACAAGAGGAAGAGGTATGAACTTTACACAATATGGTAAAAACATTACTGGTCCCACGGGATTGAGGAGGGAAAGGCTTTCATATTCCTCCTTATCAGGCCAAGCCTTTTGCGACTAGAACAAGGCCTTTCATAGCTTCTCGAGTGTAGTGCGGAAAAAGCACCGCACCGGGCCAGCCGAGTTATCCGGAACCTTTGGATCATATTCCCACATCGGGATGGGCTGGTGCTATCAGGGTAGAAGGCTGCGATGTAGCATCACCTGGACCACATTGGTGAGGTCAATTTTCTCCATTAAATCGAAGATCCTCTTCGTGAGTTCCTTCACATCCATGGCCTCCCCCCAATCTAAGGACTTCTCCATCCAAGATGCAAGGCCCGTAGGGGGGCAGATCTAAAAGAGGGAGGGGTGACTGTCGTGGTTTTGTCATGGCAGATGTCCTCGTGACAGGACTTAGTGATGGAGCCATCGCAACTAGGTGGCAACTCAAAGAGGTTGATTGGGAACGAGAGACGAGTTTACCTAGGTTTGGCCCCTCCGATGGAGGTAAAAGCCTACGTCCTGCTCTGCGTTTATTGATGATGGAACCGATTACAAGGGTGTGTATTTGCCTGACCTAGCTCTCGGTTGATTGTAACTTAAGTCTACTAGCCCTAGAAACTCACATTTATATATAGGTCGAAGCCCTAGGTTTACAACAGTTCGGGTCATGTCATGATTCATGACCGTTTATGTCTCTAACTCGCCTTGCTCCTCAAGCAAGGAAACTCCTAGCGACCCTCTCCCATGTAGGCCATGAGTCGCCATCTTCGTGTCTTGGGCCGCTGTCGGCTCTTGTTGGTAAACTGCCTTGTGCCTTCCGCTTTGTAATTCAGGGCCCATCTTGAGTATGAACGTTGAGCCGCCATCATCTTGACCCGGCCTCCCAGGTCGGGTCATAAGGCGGGATAATATCCCCAACATTAGGCCCTAGATTGACTTAAATTTATTCATCTTAATAGACATCACTTTTAATCTCGGCGGCTCATATGCAACCCAATTTTTGTCTTCTAAGGTAGAAATGTCGCCTTCAAATGTCCTCTGAAGCTTCTGCTCTATTTGACAATGACGTCACCCGCCCAAAGATTTTCGGGATCTTAATGACGTCATTCCAACGACTCTTTTGGCTTATCCGTTTAGCCTGAAAATCAAGGTGCCATCAGGCCCAAAATTTATTACGCCTCCTGGATTCTCGCGCCTACCGTTTTCATTTCAGCTTCGGCCTTTAAATACCCACAAGGGTATCTTTTTACCTTTACCTTGTTCCCATCTTCTTCTTCCTGCTCGAGCCCAGACTCTCATCGCGTCGCCATCGTGCGACCCTCAGCATCAGGCGATCCGATCCAGGAGCTCCTCGCCATGCAACTTCACCACTGAATCGCGGTTCTTCTGTGCCTCAATTAACGTCGCCAGCTAAGTTCCCTTCTTCCTCAGATCCGCGTGTTAGTGAACTATAGCTTAGTAGGGTTTGTCAGAGTTCATCCCGCGTTCGTCGCTGTTACAAACTTGCTTAGTTCTTCAATGAAACATTTCCCATTGTTAGGTTGCGGTTGATGTAAGGATTCAGTTTCTTGTAACTCTTCCTAGATGCATTGCGGGATTTTATTCAATAATGAACTGCTGCTGCCCCATATTGTCCTATCTTCTAGGCGCCACAAATTTTTTCTTTTTCTTGAACCATTGGTAGATCCATGTTTTTATGCCCTTTGGTAGAAATCTGTTTGTACCACTCTTAGTAGAATCTTAAGTCACTATTCCTCCGTAAGCCGCATTTATGCTCATACCGGCTTCTTTGATAGGATTGTAACTCCCCATCTTGGTAAATTGTCTTTACATTAGGGCGACTTGAACATAACTGCAAGCCGCCTCCCCTCGAGCGCCTTTTTTATGGAAACTCATGTCTGGACGACTTTTATGAATAATTCTATTGTCTGTAGCTACCTAAACTTTTTTAATCTAGATATTTAGCCTTTTACCTCTTCCTTTTCGATAATCCGCCAAACATGCTTCTACAGCTCTTGTCTTTCTAAAAATACAAACATGACCAAACCGTCCACATGCAATTGGGTGCCTTCTCAAATCACAGACGAAGAACTCCAAGAATATGTAGATGTTGGAATCTTGCCACCCTGGGAGTCCATTGGTTGGCGAAGCGCCTATGAGGAAGAAAAACCCGCACCCGTCGAAGCAGAAGTTGTGATTTTCGCCGACCACTTTGAACCGGGTTTTGCTCCTCTTTGAACCAGATGTTGTGAATTCCATCTATATTGATGATGGGCTACTATATTCTCACTTTTCCATGGCTAGTACCCCCCCGATACTAACCATAGTTTCATCAAAACAAGCAACCAACTCAACAAAAACAGAATCTGTCAAAAACAGACCAGTGTGTAGAAATCTGTATACTTCGTATACTTCTGGTACTTCACAAAATCTGACAAATTACAAAGGCCTGGGCAAAAAGCATATAAATCATCAGCAAAAATAATCAACTCGAAAGCTTTTTATGAATAAAAATGAAAAATCATCTCGTGAGCGAAAACTTTTTGTCTTTTTCCAGTAGGATCAAACAACTATTACCAAGACTAGTCATAAAGGTTTTGCTTGGCTCAAACACAAAAAGAAACACAAAAAACGCAATCACAATAGAATTGTGAAAGTGTGTACGCAACAAAACAGAAAGAAAAAGATAAATTCATTGGATTGCTTTCCAACAAGCACTATTGTTTAACGCCCTTAGCTAGGCATTGATAATTCAATGATGCTCACACAAAAGACAAGAACTGAAGCACAACGAGAGCATCATAAAGCATGTGAAAATCACCTCTAAGTCTAACATACTTCCTATGCATAGGCATTTTATAGGAAAACAGATTGTCAAGACAACCAATAGTTACCATATGCCAGGAAGAAGAAAGAGACAATAGCAATCTCAACATAACGAGAGGTGATTTAGTGATATGGAAGTTTCTACCACCATATTTTGCTCTCTCATAATAATTACATGTGGAATCATATTCGAATTCAACAATGTAACTATCACATAGGATATTCTTTTCATGATCCACATGCTTGCAAAGTTGATGCTCTTCGAAAATAGTGGGATTACCATCAACTAAAGTCATGACTTCTCCAAACCCACTTTCAATAATATTGCAAATATCATATTCATCATGAGGCTTAATTTTTTTTCAAGATCATAATAAAAATAATCGCCCCACTCATGATCATTGAAACAAGTAGTGGACATAGCAAAACTAGCATCCTCAAGCTTAGGGTTTTGCATATTTTTAGCATGATTGTCACTAATAGAATTTATAGTGAAACCATTGCAATCATGCTTTTCATCCAAGGAGCCCTCATGAATCACTTCATAAATTTCTTCCTCACAATTTTCAGATTCACGCATCTCAAGCAAAACTCCATAAAGATAGTCAAGTGCACTCAACTCGCTAGCAATTGGATCAACATAATTGGATCTCTTAAAGAGATTAGCAAGTAGATGAAGATCCATATCACTCTATTTTCAGCAAGCGAAGATGCAAGCATATTGAAGGCACATGGCATACAGGTGAACATAAAGCAAGCGAGAGAAAAGGGCGAACAAAAGAGGCAAACGAAAAAAGGCAAACGAAAAAGGAAAATTGGTGAAGTGGAGGAGAGGAAAACGAGAGGCAACTGGAAAACAAAGTAAATGCAAGAGATGAGTTTGCGACACTTACTTGGGTGAGTTCTTGACTTGATCCTCCCCGGCAATGGCGCCAGAGATTCTTCTTCTATCCCACAGACAACATCGCAAGAAGTTGACATGTTGGCAGAGGCTGGGCTTGCGTTGGTTTTTCCCTTGAAGAGGAAAGGGTGATGCAGCACAGGAGCAGTAAGTATTTCCCTCAGTTTGAGAACCAAGGTATCGATCCAGAAGGAGGGTCTCGTCAAGTCCAGAGTACCTGCGCAAACACAAACAAGCTTGCACCCAACGCTTCAAAGGGGTTGTCAATCCCTTCAAGATTGTTTGCAGAGTGAGATCTGAAGGCGGAAAGTGCAACAAAGTAAAAAGTGTAAGGCTGAAAATATGGTGTGGAGTAGACCCTCGGGGCCATAGTGTTCACTAGAGGATTCTCTGAAAATAGCAAGTATTACGGTGGGTGAACAAATTACTGTCGAGCAATCGATAGAATCGCGCAAAGTCATGACGATATCTAAGGCAATGATCATATATATATAGGCATCACGTCTGAGACAAGTAGACCGATAATTTCTGCATTTACTACTATTACTCCACACATCAACCGCTATCCAGCATGCATCTAGTGTATTGAGTTCATGACGCACAGAGTAACGCTTTAAGCAAGATGACATGATGTAGAGGGATAATCTCAAACCAATGATGAAAACCCCATCTTTTAACCCTTGATGGAAACAACACGATGCGTGCCTCTCTACCCCTTCTGTCACTGGGTGAGGTCACCGCACAGTATGAACCCAAAACCAAGCACTTCTCCCATTGCAAGAATCATAGATCCAGTTGGCCAGACAAAACCCACAACTCGGAGAGAATTACAAGGATATGAAATCATGCATAAGAGAGATCAGAAGAAACTCAAATAAGATTCATAGATAATATAATCATAAATCCACAATTCATCGGATCTTGACAAACACACCGCAAAAGAAGATTACATCGGATAGGTCTCCATGAAGATCATGGAGAACTTTGTATTGAAGATCCAAGAGAGAGAACAAGCCATCTAGTTACTAGCTATGGACCGGTAGGTCTATGGTGAACTACTCACACATCATCGGAGAGGTCATGGTGTTGATGAAGAAGCCCTCCGTTTCCGAATCTCCCCTCCGGCAGGGTACCAGGACGTGCCCCAGATGGGATCTTACGGAGACAGAAGCTTGCGGCGGCGGAAAATGATTGCGATGATCTCCTCATTTTTTCTGGAATTTATGGGAATATATAGTTGAAAGACCTAGGGCAAAGGGCGTCCAGGGGGCCCACAAGCATGGATGGCGCGCCCCCCCTGGCCGCGGGGTGGAGGCTTGTGGGGCCCCTAGGGCTCCCCTGCCTTGGCTCCCAAGCTCCTCGATCTTCTTTCGTTCCAAAAAAATCTTTTCACGAATTTTCTTCCGTTTGGACTCCGTTTCAAAATCTCCTCTGAAAGGGGTAAAAACATGGAAAAAACAGGAACTGGCACTTGACACTGAGTTAATAAGTTAGTCCCAAAAAATATATAAAAGGCATGCAAAACATCCAAAGTTTGACAAGATAATAGCATGAAACCATCAAAAATTATAGATACGTTGGAGACGTATCACCTCCCACATTTGAATCAGTGGACCTTAGTCCTTAGCACCGTAAGCACCTTTTTGCCTCTGATGCTGATCCGTCGACCATCTTGATGGAAGAAGCTGAATTCCATGCTTTAATCAATTTCAACTGGGATATGGGTGACTTACAGATCCTAGATCCCGTAGGCTTGACACAGCATAACCCGGAGGCCGCTTAACCAAGATGTCTCCCTAAGATTAACCCGGAGGAATCTAACCCCAAGGAAGTGGCCACCAGGTTGATATAGTGAACAAAACTTTGGCCTTCTATAGCCATGTAATATTTTTATTTGTAAAAATCCTATGTTTGCGCAATACCTTTATGGATGCTGAAGATTTTGGCATCAACTTTTAATATAAGCCGCCTTTTCTGAGCTTTATTGCCTTGCAATTTGGATTTCCCTTTATGATAAAAATGACTTCATAGTCACCATGCTTTCCATGAACCGGTAAGAATACTAAATCCTTGCGTGAAAAAGATAACACCATATAGGGTATTACATTGTTATAAATAAGCTGGCTCAGTGAGTCACGCTGGGTAGATGGGCTTGCAAGGCTCTAGTCGTACCCAACAGGTGTGTGCAATAACCTTTATAATTTAGACTCGCGGATTAGGCTCAAGTAAGGCTTCGATGAAGCAGGTTCGATGAACCCATGGTTTATCTATTCTCCATATGTCGGCTCTCACACGACACCTCAATGCTTTACCATTGGCAAGCCGGGGTCCACAATGGATTGACTCGCCAAGAGTACATGGGGACAATAGGGGGAGTCACAAAGGCATATGTCGTATTTCGGGCTCCGCAAAACCCTAAAGATTTTAACTCAGGGGCGTGTACGAAGATCTCTCACAGCCTTGCCTCACCTAGCTTGCTACTCGCTGGGAATGGAAAAAAATTCACTCGATGGTAAGGAAGACAACGAACACGGCAGTTTACCCAGGTTTGGGCTGCTAAGAAGCATAATACCCTACTCCTGCTTTGGTGGATTGCCTCTCGTGGAGGTTGGTGGATGAACTAGTAGAGTGCTCGTGAGCCTCCGGAGGCTTCGCGGCCTTCGTTTGGTGAAAGTGAGCGAATGGATGGTTCGAAGATCCTGTCTATGAAGCAACCTATTCTCTATATATATACCGGCGGCCCTCGTCCTCTTCCCTTATCGTTCTAGCGAGAAGGGATCTCACAACGGCCAATTTTGAAGGGGAACAGGGGAACATGCTACCCCTGTACAAAGGTGGTCTTCGCGTGCAAGGTGGCTGCCAGCGCTACAGGGACGGGTCCAGGGAAACCTTTGGAAGATTCCTTGGGAACCCGCGTACATCCTTGCCCCCTTTGCACTAAAGGGGAAACTGCACTATCCTACAGTCCGCTGCTCCCCTGTCCTCCCCCGCATCACCATTGACTCCTGAGGCCGGGTCTCGCCTTGGAATATCCGCCGCTCCGGAGGGGTCCTGACAAGGTCCCCTGCGGGTCTTTGTGATGCTCCTCCTCACGAGGCTCGGGACCTCACGAGGGCCTTGCCCTGAGTGGTGCCGTGCCTGGTTGTGTTTGGCTGATGAAGTGGGCCAGCCCTAGGCCACTGGCAAGCACGTCTGGGTACCCCCGTTGCTAGAACGCCGACAATAGCCCCCGGGCCCAAGGTATGCTCGGGTTGGCTTTTGGGCGAAACCTTGGGGGCGGCCCGAGGCACTGCATGCCCTAAATGCCTGCGGGCCAGGCCTTATATACGGCGGGCTCATCTTCTCCGCGCAAAACCTCCCTACCCGTATTTGTGAGCCACCTCCGTTTCCCGTCGATTTCGCCGCCGGTTCTTCCTCCTGCTTGATCCCGGTTCCATCCTCCGAGCCCCCGCGTGCCATGTTGTTTTTCCCCTTCACCCTCCTCGCCATGCCTCCGAAGAGGGGAAAAAGCGGAGGCCCGCGGGGTCCGTTCATCCCGACGGCGCCTCAACCCGCGCTAGGCCAGCCAACGGTGGTGAACTTCAAGGGGTTGGAGAAGGTTCGTCTGGTGGTTGCTCCGGGCTCCAACGAGTGGGGGGCCACCAAGATCCGTCCAGGCTCATGTCCTCGGGGCGAGGTGGCGGCCCCAGCGATTCCCCTTCACATCCACGCTCTTCTTGCTGGGGTTGTGCCGCCATTCTCGAACTTCCTTAACGCAGTGCTCTAACATTACGAGAGCCACGCGCTCCACCTTGACCCCAGATCATTTGTTCTTCTCTCGGCCTTCGCATTCTTGTGTGAGGCTTTTGTTTGCGTTACCCCTTGTGTGGCATTGCTTCGCCACTTCTTTTCCCTCGAACTGGTTTCGAAGGGGCAGTGCTCCGGGTGCACGTCGTTGAAGGCAGCCGGCGCATCAGTCCCAGGGGCCCTTGACGCTGAGCTCGTGCCCGACGCGGAGGGGTTCCGGCGGCTGTGGGTGAAGGTCGAAGCGGCCGAGGCGGGAGCTCTGTTCCAACCCTCGTCGAGCCCCATAATGTCGAATGAGGGGTGGACGTGCGGGGATCTCACTCACTCTCGACTCACGCCGGTCTTGACCCATCTGGAGGAGCTGAAGCAGGCGGGGTTGACGATGGGGATGGTGGTGCGGGAGTTCATTTGTCAGCGGATTGCTCCCCTCCAGCGCCACTCCCACCCAATGTGGGCCTTCAGGGGACCTCGTCACCTAGTGAGGATCCAAGTTTTTTTCCCATCCTCCTAACGTCTTGCGTGAGCTACTCCGTCGGCTGACTGGCGACGATCCCGACGAGCTTCCCCTGAATGGTCTTCCTCTGTATAACTTCAAGGCCCTGAAAGACCTCATCAAAGAGATGTCGCTCATCGACGAATGAGGGTTCCTCCGTGGGAGGGACGCGCGCCCCCAAAGGGGCCCAACCTTTGGGGTTCAGGCCCTTGTTAGCTCAGGTCTTGCCGCCCCTTTTGCAGCCAGGGAAAGTGGTGTTTCGCCTCTTATTGGGGATATTACCTGCGGTATAACCCACCCTAATTGGGCCGGGTCAGGAAAGTGGCGACTCGTACATACATGGTTAGTGTAATACTTGGCCCAGGCCTGAGGCGTGTTGAGGGATCTTCTTCAGAAGGCTGCCAGGGCCCTTGAGCCGGATGGCGGTTTAGGATTGATGAAGAAGATAAGTCGCCAAGGAGGTTTCCTGGCTTGGCAAACACGACGACTTAGAGATATGGAAGGCCACGATTTTTAACGTGGCCAGGACTTTTGTAAACCCTAGGGCCTGGACTTGTATATAAAGGTGAATCTCTGGGGCATATAGATCGAGTTAGAAATCATCGAGAGCTAGGTCAGGCGAGTTATGCCCTCCTTGTAATCGAATCCACCATTAATACACACAAGAAGGACGTAGGCTTTTACCTCCATGCGAGGGGACGAACCTGGGTAAATCTGAGTCTCGCTTCCACTCACCCCCTTTGAGTCGCCACCAAGGTGTGATGGCTCCTTCACTAAGTCCTTTCATGAGGACATCTGCCGTGCCAAAACCACGACAGTTGGCGCCCACCGTGGGGCTAGCGCACGGTGGAGTTGAGTTCTCAAAGGGAGCCCTTCCAAGATCAGGAAGCTATGTGGTCAGCATTACGACGAAGAGCCTCCGTGGAAAATACTACATCGACAACTCGCAGTGGGGGCTTGAAGCCGATTCAGTCGAATCTAGTTACAGGGTCCCCTTCGGCATCATCCATGTCTTCATCGGCATGTTTGGGCCCCCCGTACGTGAGCCGGACACCTTCACCGACATCGTCGAGCCGGCCCAGTAAGGTTGCCTTTGGAGGAAGACTTGGCCGTTCCTGATCCTGAGTATCAACTTGTGGCGGCTCTCCGTGCTACCCCGGATTGGGTAATCCCCTACATGGCATATCTGGCACGAGGTGAGTTACGTACTGATGAGTTGTTGGCCCGCCAGATCGTCCGTCGATGCAAGTCCATGGTCATACATAATGGGGAGTTGCATAAGCGAAGCACTTCCGGAGTATTTCAAAGGTGTGTCTCTTCTAAGGAAGGATGTGCGATTCTTAACGAGATTCATGCACGCGACTGTGGTCATCATGCCGGGTCACGCTCCCTGGTATACAAAGCCTTTAGGCATGATTTTTACTGGTTGATGGCCCATGCGGATGTTGAGGATATAGTTCATCGATGTGATGGTTGCCAAAAATTTGGGTGTCAGATGCATGTGCCGGCTCAGGAATTACGGATGATCCCAATCACATGGCCGTTTGCGGTCTGCGGGATGGACATGGTTGGTCCTTTCCAAATGTCTTCCAGTAGAAAGACTCACCTGTTGGTGGCGGTTGACAAGTTTACAAAGTGGGTTGAAGCAGAGCCGGTTAGTAGCTGTGATCTAGATACGACCGTCAAGTTCCTGAAGAAGTTGATTTTCCGCTTTGGGTATCCTCATAGTATCATTACTGATAATGGTACTAACTTATCAAAAGGCGCTATGCAAGAGTTTTGCGCAAGGGAGCACATCCGGCTTGACGTTTCTGCAGTTGTGCACCCTCAGTCCAATGGACAGGCAAAGAGGGCGAATCCAGAAATACTGCAAGGAATCAAGCCCCGTCTTACGGTACCTCTCGAGCATACCCCGGGATGTTGGGTTGATGAACTGCCTTCAGTTTTATGGAGCATCAGAACCACCCCAAATCGATCTATGGGGTTTACTCCCTTTTCCTGGTCTACGGGGCAGAGGTAGTATTGCCAAATGACATCAGACACGATTCGCCACGAGTCGCCACTTATGTGGAACAAGACAATGAGTTAGCACGTCAAGATTCGTTGGACGCCTTGGAGGAGGAGCGTGATTTAGCCGCGTCACGGTCGGTGATTTATCAACAAGACTTGCGACGCTATCACAGCCGCCGAGTCAAGAGCCGAGCTTTTCAAGAGGGCGACTTAATGCTCCGGTTGATTCAAGATCATACTGGTATGCATAAGCTACCCCCTCCATGGGAAGGACCGTTTGTCATCAACAAGAATCTCCGCAACGGTTCATATTACTTGGTGGATCTTCGCCCGGATAGACCAACGACAGAGGTTGTGACAACTCGCCCATGGAACATCGCCCACTTGTGGCTATACTATACTTAGAGCCACTAGCTCCTTACCTATGTTTACAATTTCGAATATTTAATCCTTTATTTTATTTATAAAGCAATAAAGCCGGCGCCCACGAACTTCGGGGTCCTTTGCCATTTCAGCTTCTTGAGAGCATGAGTCTTTATTGTTCTACAAGTCGTCCAACCATGGACGCTATCAGCATCAAAGAGCATAAGCGCCACGTCGCGCTTATTTCAAACCTGGATGTTTATACGCCAAAGAGGACCAAAGTTGCCACGTTGCACGGTTGAAACATGGGCACCTTATATGGCTTTCAGAATTAAGTTGGCTTACTTGGGGTCTACTAGCTCCCAAGTCATTTCACAGTAAGAGCGTATACGCTTCTGCAATCCTATGTCTGACTTTTCCCTAATCATAGGTCACTTGGGGGCTTCCACTCACTGAGTTCAGCCTGAATACCCTCTTGGCTAGCGAAAAATTAATGCATTACAATGGTTATACTGGACTGTGTGTTCGACGACTCGCCCTATGGTCCCATGTACTCTTGGCGAGACAATCCACTTTTTGGACCCTGAACTTGCCTTGGTTAAAATATGAAAGGTACTAGCGAAAGTTGACACATGGAAAATAGACAAACCATGGGTTCACTGAACCTGCTTCACTGAAGCTTGACTTGCGCCTGATCAGCTGGTCTAAACAATTAAAGGCTGTTGCAAAAGCCTTCTTGGGGTAGCACTAGAGTATTGCAAACTCGTCCTATCCCGTCGCAACTCATCGATCCGACGAACTTTATGACTATCTTTGTGGCATCACCCAAAGGTTTCATAAAATCTCTATAACCCACTGCGACTCACTGAGCCGGCTTATTGTTTATAACCCGCCACGACTCATTGAGCCGGATTATTGTTTTCTCTGATAAACAGGGTAAAGGACATTTTGTCAAAGATATGACAAATCATTTGGGAAAGGCGATTCATATTAATGAAAGCTGCAAATTCCAAACGCAAAATGCAAGGTATGGTTATCATATTGTTTTCCTAATACCTAAGGCTATTACATGGCTCACTAGGGCACCCGGGGATCATCTCCCGGTGAGAAAAATATCAAAATATTCTTGGAGAGTCGACTTCATGCTAAGTCAGTTCAAGTTGCCTCCGGGTCACCCTGCTTCGAGCTTTCACCGTCTTTGGGTCGCCCAGTTTCCAATTGCAATTGGTCAAGGCGACAAACTCGTCTTCATCGCTCAAGATGGCAGATAGATCAACATCAAAGGAAAAGGGATTCTTACGGCGTCGTGGAGTCAGGCTGGTGACTTCATATGAAGGAGGAGTCACCTTTTTGTTGTTCTTATCATAAGCCGCCTGGTATTTCCCTAAGTCGAGGCTGGCTGCTAGCTGAGTCGCCGCGGAGCGAGACTCTTTCACGCAATGGTGGTAGTCCTCTTTGGTGAACTCCGACTCATCCTCTTTCAATTCTGGAAAGCCAGCACCTACCTCCTCCGGCTTAAATTCGGGAGCATATGCCAAACACTGGCTTAAAGTGGCTAGTGCTCCTTTCCGGGCGGCTGACCTTTTTAATTCTTCCACTTGTGGTGGCAATGTCGACACGCAACCCAACATGTGTTTTATGGACTTATTGGGCTCCTTGTTGCCCATCACGGCCTTCATGGTCATCATGCCTCCCGTGTACAACTGTTTTGTGAAAGTGTAAATCGCCTTCAGCTTCAGAATGCAGTCGTTCTGCAGGTTGGCGGCTCGCGGACCTACGAAGGAGGGAATGAGATAAATAGAATTTGCAATGTGCTTTGCATCCCTTTTCAGATGAAGGGGATTAATCCTTACCAAAGATAGCTTGGGTCATGTTGGAGATATGATGTCTTAAACCGGAGAGTTATTGAAGAGCTGCTTCTAGCTTTTCCTCGGCTTGTTCCGCCCGCTACAAGAGGGCGGCTTGCTCAACATGGGCTTTCTTTTCAAATTTCTGGTGTTCAGTTTTCGTCTTCTCCATGTCAGCAATGGCCAGGTGATATTTCTCTTCAGATTTAGCTCGAGCATCCTTCTATTTGGCTAATGTTTCCTTTAAACTGGGCAAGGTTGAGTCGGCCCGAGTCAAGGATTCCTGCAAACAAAATTTGGGGAAGCAATTTTCAGAACTATTGCAAGCAACATCCGTGACACTTGGGGGCTAATGTATGATTCTTTTCAAGTCATACCTATATTCAAGGCCCGGATCATGTTTCAAAAGATGACCCCGCCCTTGGGGGCTACATGTTGAAGAAGTTTTTATTCAAGACCCGACTCATCTTTCAAAAGATGACCCGGCCCTTGGGGCTACAGGTCGAAGAAGTTTTTATTCAAGACCCGACTCATCTTTCAAAAGATGTCCCGGCCCTTGGGGGCTACAGGTTGAAGAAGTTTTTATTCAAGACCCGAATCATCTTTCAAAAGATGACCCGGCCCTTGGGGGCTACAGGTTGAAGAAGTTTTTATTCAAGACCCGGTTCATCGTTCAAAAGATGACCCGACCCTTGGGGGCTACACATTGCTGAAATGATGTAAAAAGTACGATTCATCATGGATGCCTTGCCCTTTTCGAGGGCTAATGGGAGGATATATTCACAAAGATAAAAATGTCATACCTCATGTTTGACTTGCATCAGGTTGGCAGGCTATTCTCCATCTCTCGGCTAGCTTCTAAGCGGCGCACAAAACCGGAGTATAATTCTTCAAACTCCAATTTTTCATAATGGGAAAGCTTCAGCGTGGTGGTATCCTTCTCTAATGTTGGGGCGTCTTTTGAAGTATGCTTGGTTAACACCGCAGTTGCAGGCTTAGAGTAACCAGTACGAGTAACAACTACTGTATCTGGGTCTTTAGGCGCCTTGGAAGAGCTTGGCGGGTTGACATTTTTAGTTACTTCCTTCAGAGGACTTGAAGGATCAATCCGGACATCAGGAAAATCATCCAAAAGGTCATCATGAGTCGCCTCTGGTTCTGCACCAAATTCTGGGACAGAGGCACTCATACCAAACACTTCAGTTGCCTTAGGAGCACAAGACGAGTTGCCAGTTTTCCTTTTCTTTGCTTGTGCTCTGAGATTCAAAGGCAACAAAGTTAAGACATGCATCAGTATTGGGAAGGAAAAAAGGCTAGTAAAGGAACTTGCCCCTGAACACGAATCATTGGGGGGAGAGTCGATATTGCTGAGTCAACGGATGAAGGAGGTGAAACCTGACGAACGAAAATTCAAGGAGTGAACGAATGGCGAGAAAATCTTACACAAGAAGGAAGTGGGAATATACCTCACTTTACCATTTTCGACCAATTGGTTTTTGGGTAACCCAAACACTAAGTCTCCGGAATGGCTTCGGGTATGGCGTTTAGGGGTGTAACTCGCCTTCTTCAAAAGGAAATTGGGGTCCAGATGAGCATTCGGGTCAGACATGGGAACTTTCGCACAAATCCCCTGGCCGGCTTGGGGGAGAAGAAGTTGAGTCACAAGAATTAGAAATTACCTCGACACCGTCATCCTAGCTCCCATAGTCATCATCCTACAGACAAAGTTAATGGAGCATAAGTGTAAGACAGAACGCGGTAATAAGAAAAAGGTAATTTTTACCTCTGATTGCTCTTTGGCGGCCCGAGACTCGCCAACGACAGATGACTCCTTGGCGGCGGCTTTGCCCTTGTTCTTCATTTTCTTGGGAGGCGGCTTGGTTTATTTCTGGACAGTCACTTTGGGCTTTCGAGACCAAAATGCTGAGCCCCTCTAATTAACACAATGACAGTTCGGATCAGGAACATGGGTGAACATATTGAAAGAATAAAAGGAGGCGACTTAGGTTGTTATCGCTGGTGCCGAGTTGGAGACACGGAAGGGCTTGAGCCCAATCTTGGCGCAATTCTCTATGGGCTCGCTACTTAACTTCTTGATAATTTCAACAATGTCTTCTTCAGTAAGTCTTATATGGAAGAAGCACTGGGGGTGGTTCAAGATGCCATCATACTCGCACATCAGGCCGTCCCGACGACTCATAGGAAGAATCCTCCACTCCACCCAACAACGGATTAGATCAATCCCAGTAAGCCCATTGTTGGTCAAAGACCTTAGCTTGGAGAAAGCAGGGATAAATGTTGATTCTTCTTCTTCACTTAGTTTTTCTGGCAGCTTGAAATCCATGGGCAAACGTTCTTCTCTGAAACCCGGAAGTGGGTTCTTGTCAGGTGGAGAACAAAGACTCTGCCCAACCTTTGGGATGGTTGGGTAGAATGACAGATGAGTACCCGCATTCACAACGTCGCTGAATGTTAACCCCCCCCCCCCAAGTTCCAAGCAGGGCCCGCTAGCAAACTCGGTCTGGCGATTCAGATGGAAAAATTTCCTAAACAGTAACACTATGGGTTCTATCTGCAGGTATGCTTCGCAAAACACTTGGAACTGGCAAAGATTATTTATGGATTTTGGCCCCAAGTCTTGAGGATGAAGTTTGAAAAAGTGCAAAGCATCTCTGAAAAACTTTGAGCCAGGAGGCTTGAAGCCTTGTTCGAGGTGATCGGCGAAAGCAACTACTTCCCCCTCGGGGGGTTGAGGAATTGTCTCGCCAAAGGCGGTTCGCGAGCCAATAACTTCTTTGGGGTCAAGATAACCCGCCTTAACAAACTTATCAAGATAAGCATCATTGACTTTAGCAGGCAGCCAATTGCATTTCGGGATAGTGCCCATAACTACAAAAGGAAGGAGCAGGGTGGATTATCAGAAACCACGGAGTGGCAACTCGCCAGTTAAATGATCTATGGTATCTCTATAGGGATATTACGACTTGCGAGCTAAAATGATCAAAGATGTAACTATGGGAATGTTCTAACTTACCATGGTGAAGGGAGATGGGTTGCGGCTCTAAAAATGGTTTTTTTTCCTTAGGAACATTCTTGATCGGAGACAAACATGTTTCTAACATCAAATGGTAATTTATGGATCTACGAGCGTTTCCAGTGAAGAAAAATAACGCTGGCCGAGGGTTCGAACACTACAAGAACACGGAAGAACACTATGAAAAACGGTGCGTATATCTATGAGCTGTGGAAATACAACGGATTGATAGGAGACTTAACAAGAACTGCTGCAATCATTATTTCATGGGTCTACGATACCGCATCTAGATTTGACGAGAAGCAAGAACATGAGGCATTCATGGAGTTCTAATGGCGCCCTAAGAAATATGAAGATTCAGATCTACCTCTACTAAGAAAGGGAGATTTACCTCGAAGAAGAAGAAGATGCCCGGCAAGGAAGTCCTGTGATGACGGCCGCACCTTGGACTGGATCAGGAAGTGGCTGGATAACAACGATCTGCGGCGGAGCTTCGGCGGCGACGAAGCGGTCGAGGGACGGTTGGAGAAGATGATGCGTTTGGAAGAAGGAAGTGGGGGTAGGTGGCGTTGCCTTCCCCTGCATTTATTTAAGGGCCTGGGGCCTGGGGCCGGAGACGAATAGAGGCGACAGATTGAAAACCAACAGTGATGGCACCTAGATTTTCGGGATTAAAGGATGAAGATGAAAAAACGGATCCGTTGGGAATGATTTCATCGAATCCCGGAAATGGAGGAAAAAGGTCATGCCATGAATAAGTGACCTGGCGGCTCAGACAATTTGGGAGAGATGGCGGCTTGTCACCTATCAAAAGGATGGGAGTAGTACGAGTTGCACAGGATGAGCATGGAAGTTTATTTGCGTGAATAAATTCAAGTCAATCTGGGGCCTAATGTTGGGGATATTACCTGCGGTATGACCCGTCCTAATTGGGCCGGGTCACGAAAGCGGCGACTCAAACATACATGGTTAGTGTAAGCCTTGGCCCAGGCCTGAGGTGTGTTGAGGGATCTTCTTCAGAAGGCTGCCAGGGCCCATGAGCCGGATGGCGGTTCAGTATTGATGAAGAAGATAAGTCGCCAAGGAGGTTTCCTGGCTTGGCAAACACGGCGACTTAGAGATATGGAAGGCCACAATTTGTAACGTGGCCAGGACTTTTGTAAACCCTACGGCCTCGACCTGTATATAAAGGCGAGTCTCTGGGGCAGATAGATCAAGTTAGAAATCATCGAGAGCTAGGTCAGGCGAGTTACGCCCTCCTTGTAATCGAATCCACCATCAATACACACAAGCAGGACATAGACTTTTACCTACACACGAGGGGCCGAACCTGGGTAAATCTGTGTCTCACTTCTGCTCACCCCCTTTGAGTCGCCACCAAGGTGCGATGGCTCCTTCACTAAGTCCTTTCACGAGGACATCTGCCGTGACAAAACCACGACACCGCCCGCTTCCCCAGCTCTTGCTCCGGGTCGAGCCGGGGCCAGCGATGGCGATCGGCCGACCGTGGAAGTCGCCGCCCCTATCACCAAGCTTCGGTCGCGAGTTGATGGGTCTCCGTGCGAGGCCCCGCACGTCGGCCAGAAGAGGAGGTCGCCTCAGCGCAGCCGTCCCTCGATGCGGTGGCCCCCGGTGAAGAGGAAATGGGTCGTCGTAGACGAGTAAGCGCCTGTACCCCCCTTCGTCCTTTCTTTTAGCACCTCCCTCCCAAGCCTTTGTTCTGCAGGCTCCCCATCGATGGCAGTGGAGTCAAGTCGGCGCTGCACGCCCCTGTGTTCGTTGAGCATCCCGTGGTTTCTTCCCTCGCACTCCGCACGGTTCTTCCTTTTTGAGCCCCCGAGGCGTGAACCTGTCACGGTCTTATTCGCTCCTGGCCTACGACTTGGTGACGTGGGGCCTCAGGGGGCGCTTCCATCCGACGAAGCGCCTGTACGGGAGCCCCCAGCCCCCGAGCATGGAACTAGGATGTGGGGCCCCTAGTGCACCTCCCCGTCTGCCATGGGGAAGGCAAAAGCTCTCGCTCGATGTTGGATCCTGTCGAAGGTCTGTGCGCCACGCCGTGGGGCCTTCTTCACAGCACAACGGATGCGTTTTAATGTCTGGGAGCGGGCCTTGCCAGCAATGAAGTCCGCCAGGAGGATGAGCGCCGATGCCTTGCATTAGGGTGGTGCCAGCTTGAGGTTGCCGTGAACCTTGGCCGTCTATAGCGCGAGCGTGCGTGCGCGGAGGCTGAGGGGTCCCTCGCCATGGCAGCGGAAGCCCGCGAACGTGCTCTCTCCGAGGCTCTGGAGGCTGATTGTTGACACAGGGCCTCCAAGGATCACCTCAGGGTTCTCCGTGCCATCAGCGCCGACCTTGAAGAGCAGATTCAGTTGCAGAGGTCCACCCTAGGGGGTCCTCCAGCTAAGTTCTTCCATGTCGGCGTGGGCCCTCGTGCATCCGCCGATTCGTTGGCACTAATAGAGGTGGAGCAGAGCCTAGAGCAGGAGCATCTGGAGCTGAGGGAGCGCCAGGTGTCGCTTGTTGAGGAGTCCCTTGCCTCTCATGAGGTTAAGCTTCAAGAAGAGGTCCACAACAGGGTGGTGAAGGTTTAGCGCTCCCTTCTTCTTGACTACCGCGCGAAGCTGAGGTTCGAGGAGTCCCATTTCCACGAGCGCCGCGGCCACATGAAAAGCGAGGTCGATGCCCTCCGGAATAGGTTGGATCAAGAAGTGAAACGTCGGCAAGTCGCACTTGATGCTGATGACGAGTTGATGGATATACTTCTCGCCCCTCGTTGGTTACCCCAAGTGGAAGGTTGAGATGTAGTTAGCAGCAGATTTCCCATACACATGGGTTGCAAGGTTTATCGAACCAGGAGGACTCCAAGGATCAACAAGTAGGTGTTTGCTGCTCTGGCGGTAGCACAAGACGTGTACCTGCACACACAACAAATAACTTTGCTCCCAAAGAGTTCAGAGAGGTTGTCAATCTCTCCGGCCTTGTAGTTTGCAAAGGATCCAAACACAAGCGGGAATAGCGATAGTGATTGCAACGAAAAAGTAAATAAAAGCAGTAAATGATGGAGGTGTAAATAATGGTGGTAATATGGACCAGAGACCCATGATGTTCACTAGTGATGTCTCTCTCCCAAAAGACGATAAACAACTATGCTGGGTAAACAAATTACAGTTGGGCAATTGACAGAATTATAAATGCACCACAATGCTAATCATGCTACAAGAAAGTTAGAGGCTCAAAAGTAATGGGCAGTATGCCAAGACAAGTAGACCGTTTATCCATCAACATCTACTCCCTAATCATCCACCTTGACATATCTATCCAGAACATCTCACTAGTATTAAGTTGCGAGCCCCACCCAAAGTGTAAACTCAAAGCAATGGACAATTGCATTAATGAATTTTGTGTAAGGTAAACAATCCTTGCAACCGTGGTTACAAGCACCGTTGTTTTCTCCCTGGTGGCTACAACACATCCCCTAGTCTCATGTTTCTTTCACTTAAGCTAAACATTAGGGGGAATGAACCCACAATCATGCATAACGCTCCTTCTTGGAGTCACAATCTACTACTCGGCCAAAGCAATAAAAAGCAATGGAGAACATGCATGAATTACTCAAGAACATAATATAAAAGGAGAACCAAATATGTAACTCATCACAATCTGAACATAATCTCATAATCCATCGGATCCCAGCAGACTCACCATAGCAACAACAGGTAACATACATAGATACCTTGATCACGTATGGCATCTCACAAGGGTTAAGCATTGAAGCACAAGATTGGAGAGAAGACATCACATAGCTACTGGTCATGGACTCATGGTCCAAGGAGGACTACTCACGGAACGTCCGGGAAGCGTCCATGGTGGTGGAGAAGCTCCCGGAGGTCAATACTCCCTCCAACAGGGTGTTGGGAAGAGGTCTTGTGGCGCTCCCGATCTCAGAAGCACTACGGCGGCGGAACGGTGGAGAAATTTGCAATTCTGGATATATCTTTAGGGTGCCAGGGGTGGACGCTCCACCCAGGCGACATGGTGGCGTGACCAGGAGGGGGCCCGCGCCAGGTGGCCGCCTGGGTGAGGCCTGGATCCCCTGTGGCCCAATTTGGTGCTTCGTGAAGCTTCCGTCACGCTGATTTTTATATATTTTTCTCGGGATTTCAGGGGCTCTGAAAATTGGGGTAAAGTTGTGGCACCTCAATAGAGGGCCGACGCACATCCGTCCCCAGGATAAGACCGGACGCACGCCAAAGACATGATATAGAAATTCCAGGCAAGTATGGTTTTATTAATATAAAGGAGTATTACAATACTGTTGTTTACATCAATATTACATGACTCCAAGGCTAACTAAATGGCAGCAGAGGTCTTGGCAATGACGTCCCTGGCTGGGCTACATAACTCAGAGGACTGGCTTGGTTATGATCTAGCACGACGAGTCTTCTCCTGCAACTGGCCACGTGCAAGGCCAGGTGAGTACTTTGAATGTACTCGCAAGACAACCAAATACATGGCATCCAAAGAAGTATGTAACAAAGCAAGCACAATAGCTATATAATAGCTATTCTAAGCATGGCATGGGATTAACAGGAAAAATATAAATCAAGGATAGCATGACATGGACTAAACATGCAATCTACCTCACTAGCATGGCAAGATCACAACAAGTGCTTAACCAACTTATTATTCCTGAATGTCAACTTAATCTCTTCTGGGTTGTACCACAACCCTTGACATACTCGTAATCCCATCTGAACGGATTCAAATTGTATCACATGGTCATCTGACCAGTCATCATGTAGCCTTCTCTTGGCTAACACATCATGTTATCAAACATCCTCTGATGTTCACACGAGACAAGTTCTTCCATCATTACTAACACTGATATGGTTGACCGTTTACTGAGGTCTAGTCGGGCTGTCCATTACCGTGGACTCGGCTATTTAAATAGGTTTTACACTCCGCAGAGGTTGCACACTTTGCCCACACTATGGAGCACTGACCTCGTGATCCCATTCGAGTGGACCAGTGATATGTCTCCAACGTATCTAAATGTTTTGATGGTTCCATGCTATTATCTTGTCAAACTTTGGATGTTTTGTATGCCTTTTATATCTTTTTTGGGACTAACTTATTAACTCAGTGCCAAGTGCCAGTTCCTGCTTTTTCCGTGTTTTTGACCTTTTTCAGAGGAGGATTTTAAACGGTGTCCAAACAGAATAAAACTTCAGAAAAGATTTTTTTCCGGAACAGAAGATACGCACGAGACTTGAGAACCAAGGTAGGGGCCACCAGGGGACCCCACGAGCCCCCTAGGCGCGGCCATGGGGGCCCGCGCCTAGCAGGCTTGTGGGCCCCCTGTGGCTCGTCTTCCCTACCTCTTCCGCCTATAAATTCAGAAAAATTCCAAAACTGCAAGAGAGATCGACGAAAATACTTTTCTGTTGCCGCAAGCTTCTGTCTCCGCAAGATCCCATCTCGGGCAAGTTCTGGTGCCCTGCGGGGGCGGGGGGGGGGGGGATTCCGATACGGAGGGCTTCTTCATCAACACCATGACCTCTCCGATGATGTGTGAGTAGTTCACCATAGACCTTTGGGCCCATAGCTAGTAGCTAGATGGCTTCTTCTCTCTCTTGGATCTTCAATACAAAGTTCTCCATGATCTTCATGGAGATCTTTCCGATGTAATCTTCTTTGTGGTGTGTTTGTCGAGATCCGATGAATTGCGGATTTATGATCAGATTATCTATGAATCTTATTTGAGTTTCTTCTGATCTCTTATATGCATGATTTCATATCCTTGTAATTCTCTTCGAGTTGTGGGTTTTGTTTGGCCAACTTGATCTATGATTCTTGCAATGGGAGAAGTGCTTGGTTTTGGGTTCATACCGTGCGGTGACCTCTCCCAGTGATAGAAGGGGCAACGAGGCACGCATCGTGTTGTTGCCATCAAGGGTAAAAAGATGGGGTTTTCATCATTGGTTTGAGTTTATCCCTCCACATCATGTCATCTTGCTTAAGGCATTACTCTGTTCATCATGAACTCAATACACTAGATGCATGCTGGATAGCGGTCGATGTGTGGAGTAATAGTAGTAGTGCAGAAATTATCGGTCTACTTGTCTCGGACATGATGCATATAAGTATGATCATTGCCTTAGATATCGTCATGACTTTGTGCGGTTCTATCAATTGCTCGATGGTAATTTTTTCACCCACCGTATTATTTGCTATTTTGAGAGAAGCCTCTAGTGAACACTATGCCCCCCGGGTCTACTTCACACCATATTTTCAGCCTTACGCTTTTACTTCGTTGCACTTTCCGCCTTCACATCTCACTTTGCAATCGATCTGGAAGGGATTGACAACCCCTTCATAGCGTTGGGTTCAAGCTCTTTTGTGTTTGCGCAGGTACTTTGGACTTGGCGCGATTCTCCTACGGGACTGATACCTTGGTTCTCAAACTGAGGGAAGTACTTACTGCTCCTGTGCTGCATCACCCTTTCCTCTTCAAGGGAAAAACCAACGCAAGCTCAAGAGGCAGCAACCAGCATTGCTCCAACGAAACTTGCCTGACCCGTGACTCTTTTATCGTACCACCGACATTCATCCTTCCCTGGAGTCCTACCTTGGGTGGCCTTGTGTCCTCGTGACACCTACCACCGTCGTGGCCAAACTAAATTGTCCCATCCAGGGATGCCGGCACAAACAACTCAACTGGCTCACAGGGTTATCACGGCTTACCTGATCGGGGTAGCACACATGCATAACCCTCCCTCTTTGGAGGTACCGGTGAAAGGTCACGCGATCAGCCCAAGTCACGTTCGTCCCACAACGGCAAATGTGCTTGTACTGATGGGCCCGGACAGGTGACTCCGATCAACCAACTAGGTATCTTATCCCGAATATTATCAGTCATAGCTGACGCTACGATGTCATAGTAATCCGATAATTAATAAGATTAAGCCACTACTGTTAAACTATATTCATAAATTGTCGGATGAAACACAAAGCAATCATAGAAACAGTAGTCTCAACGGTATAATCTAAATGGCAAACTATTACTTTTATAGATTCTAGTTATATGATAGACCTTCGGAACCCTCGCATAAAATCGGCAAATAAATCGGTAGCCACCAGAATGGTCTTTACAACACAGATCTCGGACATTACCGAAATAATTCAACCCTGACTCAAGACGGTTGGAAAGCAGCTCAGAACATGAGACAGTGTTGATAAGAAGAATGTAGGAGTTCCCTAAGATGGCCGAAGAACAGCTCAGAGCATAGGGTCACCGCCACAGAGAGAAATGCAACAGTTGCCAGCGACGGCCGAAAAGCAGCACAGAACACGGGACAGCTGCCGAGAAAATAAATATTAAAATTGGCATCCACCCCAGACGGCCGGAAACAGCACAGACTCACGCATGGTGCCATTATTGAAGGAAATGCGAGCAAGGGTTTGTCAGCGTCACACACAACACCTCACTATGTACTCGGATATAAGCATTTTGAATTTAATATGCAAGAGCAACATCTGAGGGCGTATGTTAGATGAAAATTAGTACTAGGAACTACTACTAATGTCATCACAGTTATATGCAAATGCAGGTTAATATGGGGTACAGATAAACACACAGAGTGCAAGCAACGTTATCACGCAAGTCTAGAGCTCATGGTAAGAGGTTGGCTTGCGTGGGGACGACGGATACTCCGGGAAGAAGCGCAATAACACACCGGAAAGATTTGCCGGAGAGGGTTTCCCTCTCGGAAGGCTCAAACAAAGGCAAGGGAAAAAAGGTCATTTCTACTATGCAAACATAATATGAAAATGGTACTATCAAAACAGGCTCGACGAGACGAAGACGTGGGCGCTGGTTTACCTCAATCGGAGTTACGAGCGCAAAGTTATGGCCGTTCGTTGTTTAGGCAGAAAACGAATAAAAATTTATTAATTTTCGGTCTAAACCAGTGAACGTCCACAACTTAGGTAGTTCGACCAGCTGGGATTAAAAGAGAAGGCGCCTTTCTGGGAAATACGCTTTCGGTAAACCGAAAGCATATTTGCTGTTTACGTCTTCACTTAAAATGTGTGGGCCCAGGGGTTTACTTCCTTTGTCTGACAGACGAGCGGGTCCCACCTTATCCATTCACTCCCTCTCTCTCTCTTACACCTGGGACCCGCCCCATCTTCTCTCTCTCTCCTCCTGTGCTGCTTCTTCTACCTCGTGCTCCCGTGATCCAGAGGAGAGGCGCGCGACACAGGCGCTTGCCCGGACAGCTCCGGCCCTCCCTGGTGAAGCCCAGACCATCGGCGGCATCAGGAGAGAGTGTCGCATCCCTCTGGGTATGAGGTTGTTGCCGAGAAGCACCGGGCTAGGCGAGGCCTTGGTCACGGCAGAGAGCGTCTATGGGTGCCGGGGGCTCATGACCAGAGGCCGCCGGAGGGAGGGTGAAGGCGCAGGGAGGCTTCCCGGAACCTAGTAAGGCTCCTTGTGGAGGCAGGTTGGCGAGAGGAGCTCCGGCTCGTCCCAATTTAGGCGGTGGCCGAGGACGACCGAGGCGGTAATGGGGAACGAGGAGGGGCTCCAGGAGCTTGATGGAGGGGGCTGAGGGCTTGCTCCTCTACTACAGGGGCTCGGGGACACCTTAAATAGCTCCGGGGAGGGACTCTCGCGAGACCGGGAGAAGCTCCGAGAATCCATGGAGGAATTCGATCGGCATACACGTCCAGGGGCAAGGGGATGAGGGGGAGAGAGCTCCAGAGTGTTCACACGTGTCGGGGGAAGCTCTACGACACCCCTGGATAGCTTAGAACCTCAAAGCACAGAGCTTAGTTTTGTCATGCTCTGCCCATGGTCACCACGTGGACATGGCCTTGACATGTCCCTCAAGCTATCACACCATGTCTAGGGTGATCTACACACTGTTCTGAGTTGACCTATGCATCAGGATGGCACTGTGGAGTAGTGATGTGACCACACCAAAGTCAAATAGGTTCCAACAACAAGGTGTTTGTGCTGTGGTGTGAACACCACAGTGCACCTCTTGGCAAAATATGTGGCTGAGGTTGAGCAATCACTAAGGTCACTATCCTGGCCAAAATTCAGCAGAATCCAATAAGTCTAAGGGGTACTTCGTTTGTAACTTGGCATACTGACCAGAACTGAAGAAGATGATGCTGGGGTCAAATGGCAAAATGGAAATGGCTGAAATTTGGAGGAGACTCATGATTTAGGCATATGAAGGCACTGACAAAGATTCATACCATTTCCACAAATATAAATGGTACTTCCTTCATAATGCTCCAATCTAGACAGAATCTTAAATAATTTGTTGGGGAAGAATGGGGAGATGGAAAGGGCTAATTTTTGGTGGAAAAAGATGATTTAACATAATGAACCTCTCTGCAAAATTTCACCTCACGGGAAACAAGGAATCAAGCACTTCCTTTGCAAACCAAAAATCTGGAAAAAATCTGCTAAGGGATATTGTGCTCAATTTGTGAACTCGGGAACTTTACCTTTTGATGGAAATGATGATTATATGGACATGAGAAGGTCCACAAATTATTTGGAATTTTTCCCAGCTACCAAAATGGTAGTTCTTTTGGAAAGGCCCCAAAATGCTATATTGGCATAAAATAGGAAAATGCAATTTTCCTTTATTCTATGATGGCCAATATTTTATGGGAGCTCAATAGGATCACAAAGAATATCTATACAAGTTTTCATGAGCATTGGAGATGGATAGCCATTTTCTTGGATTTAATTCCTCAGAGAGGCACAAACATGAATTAGTTCTAGGGGAGAAATATTGCATATGACTTGGCAATATTTTTGCACATCTAGGGTGTATGAGGGAATGATGATCTGTGAGAAGATTTGAAGGATCAACAGAGCAAGGGAAATGCTACCCCCTTTGAAAACACAAAGTCAGGATTCCCAGTTCCAGTAATTCGGAGCTTGGGTTTCAAAGGGGTTCGGGGCTTACTCAACAAGGACAAGCTGACACATGGACTTGGGAAAAGCACTGAGAGGTTGAGAATAAACCGGGTTCACTTGGTCATTTGCCAAATTACAGAGGAAAAATCCAGAGAGAAAAGCTAGGAAGGAATAACAACACAAATATCGATAGCCCGATTTTTGGGGTGTTACAAACCTCCCCCCTTAGAAGAATCTCGTCCTCGAGATTCCCAGGGTTAGCTTAGCACTACAACTATTGCTACTACGCCTCCTAGAAAAACTTATGGGCTCGGTCTTAACCCTATGGCTGAAAACAACCGGGTTAAGAGCACCAAAGCTGGTACATCCAGCTTGGAACACAAACATCGCGGGATCTAGTCTACGCACGGGGGTCACTGCGTAGCCCTATCTTTTTTAGAAAAAGCAAAATTTCCTTTTTCAAAAATGCTTGGGGTACCCTGATGAACAGTGGCCTCCTCTCACTGGCGAGTGGGACCAGGGTCCACTGGCAGCCTTCTTCTTCTTCTCCAGCCAACGCCTCTCATTCTCTCTTGCTCCCGTGCCGCTCGGAGTGCGGCTAGGCACTGCGCACGCCTAGCTCCTAGGGCGTAAAGCACCCTACGACTGTAGTGCACGGCGTACACGAGGCTGATGCAGAGAGCATTCCCATCGCGGGCCAACGCAGGTTGGCACTGCTCTCGGATTCCCTCCTGGACGCCGGTGATCGAACAACGCGCGGCCTCCTGGACCTTGCTCACCGTACGCCGGACCGGGGCTATAAAAGCGACCTCGGTTCCTCTCTCTTCTACCTCGCATCCGGCTCACTCCGTCTTCCTCTTCCCTTCTCTTCCTGATTGCAGGAGCATGAGGCAGGGCGCTAATGGCGGGCGTGGGGTCGGAGATGCTCACAATCCTCCTGGCTGGTCTACTAGCGGTGCTGGTCGGCGGCTCGGTGCTGCTGTGCGCGATGATCCTCGATGATCGTCGCAATGCCGCGGCTAAAGAGATAGCTGAGGGACAACTACGCCGTCTTAGGCCGACGAAATAAGCGCTGGCAGGGCGGCAAGGGCGGCTTGCCAACAACGCACCAGATGATGACAGAGGCGCCGCTGGGTCTGGGGAGCGGGTGCAGTCAGCGGAGCTCTATCAGTGTGGAGACCACGCTGCTGGTTGCTCCTGGCTGAACAACATCCACAACTAGTGGGCACTAGGGGTAGAACTACGGTCTAGGTCTTGGTCTGGAAAGGTTGTAACTGTCTATGCTGCAATAAAATCTCTCAGAATCTCTCCGAGATTGCAACACTGCTCACATGATGCGCACGCAGTCTATTTAAACTAATATGCAAGCAGATGCAGAATGCTCATGATGCAGGCAAATAAACAATCATAACAAACCGATTACACTAAGGTGTTTTAATGCTAGTGGGTGTATGTACTCCTGGCATACATACACCTACACCGACTCACATTTTATTAGGGACTCTGGGCGAGTCCAGTGTTTTTAGGTATAAGTGCTCTACCGATCAAAATCTTGTTGATAAATCTAATGTTAGTTTTGCTTAACATTTCTGCTTAACAGGGTAACAAATGATTCCAAGAACACAGAGAAAACAGGCATACATATCATTACAACAGCACACAGGTACAAGCAATGCAAGCAGTACAACAACACACAACCCTACTAGGCGGCTAACAGCTTACTACAGCATCCTACTCCTAGACGCGGGCGAGAAAACAGTCTTCGCATCACACCTCCTGGCAGCATCTCCTGGCTTCGCTCACTGTCGAAGCCACAAATGGGCTTACTCCTGGAGGGGCTCTCCTGGGGGACGAAGGCTGAGCCAACTCTTGTCTTGGTCTTAGGGCACTTCTATGGGTTGGGACTCAACTGCTGGAGCTGCAAAGGGGGCTTGACGAAACACATCCTGACGACGAAGTCGCCTGATCGCTCCCAGAATGGAGTTACGGTGGATGTTTGCGGGCTAATATGGGTCCATGGGTTGCGAGGACAGTACCAGCTGCGAAGGTGGCACTGAGCCTGACAATTGGGACTGGGTTGACTGGGGATCAACTTGACGGGCCGCACGGTATGCTTCCGCAACAACCTGCGTGGTGTCATGATCCACGGCCTTGAGCTCTTTAAGAATGCCGAAGAGCAATAGTCCCTGGGCAGCAGCAAACTGGATCGGCCAAGCTATTGCTGGGTTTGTATTTTTGACTGTGCCGGAGGAATTGCAGCCTGTGTCCGATGCAGGGGGACAATAGTGAAGTTCCTGCATCCCTGCCACTTGCGGAAACTGAAGCTGAAGACGGGTGATAGATTCCGCAGCGGCTATTTGGACAGCCAACTCAAGATTGGGCATGGGATGGCCACGAATATTCGTGGGTTTCCCATCCGCCGCTGGCCCTGGGTTGATATGCACCTTTGCATCCGACAAAGATGGGGGACGGGTTCCGACTAGAACACCAAATACACTGGGGCTTACTAAGGCCAAAGGCTTGGGAGAGCATACTAGAGAGGATGGGCGGGAAACCAGCATAACCTTTGGCTAGGGTTCGGCTGTGGAAAGTGGGTGTCTTGGAGGAACTAGCCATGACCGCTGGTTTGGGGATACTGGTCTGGGTTCTCTTGCAAGGCTTTAGCTTACTGGGTGGGGAGAGCTACGGCTCATAAGTGGGAAGGGTTTGAATAGGCAGTAGGGCTGGAACACACCAAGATGGCGTAGATCCTTCTCGTGCCGGGTAGAAGATACACTCGCACGACCGACCACTTGGTAGGGTCACGTCCAATCTAGAGTGGCTGGGTGGGTGGACAACTGGGTAGGGTACGTCCATTCCGACTGCGCCACCTATTTGTCAATAGTGGCCTTGTCAGATGCCAGAGACGGGTCAAATCTATCGGGCTCACTACTGGTCGATCCTAAGGTGGTATGGGTGCTTGATAACCCACAAGTATAGGGGATCGCAACAGTTTTCGAGGGTAGAGTATTCAACCCAAATTTGTTGATTCGACACAAGGGGAAGGCAAAGAATATTCTCGAGTATTAGTAGTTGAGTTGTCAATTCAACCACACCTGAAAGACTTACTATCTGCAGCAAAGTATCAGTAGCAGAGTAGTGTGATAGCATCAGTAGTAACACTAACAGTAGCAGTAGAGACAGCACTAGCCGCAGAGTAACAGTAGCAGCAGTGATAGTAGTAGCGACAGAGTAACAGTAGCAACAGTGATAGAAGTAGCGACAAAGTAACGTAGCAAGGACTAGCAGGAAAAAATTCGTAGGCATTGGATCGGTGATGGATAATTATGTCGTATGATATTCATCATGCAACAGTTATAACACGGAGAGATATGTAAGTAGCTCCAGTTCGTCAATGTAATGTAGGCGTGTATTCCGTATGTAGTCATACGTGCTTAGGGAAAAGAACTTGCATGGCATCTATTGTCCATACCTCCCGTGGTAGCGGGATCCTAATGGAAACTACGGGATATTAAGGTTCTCCTTTTAATAGAGAACCGGAACAACGCATTAGCACTTAGTGAATACATGAACTCATACTATGGTCATCTCCGGGAGTGGTTCCGGATATTGTCACTCCGGGGTTGCCGGGTCATAACACATAGTAGGTGACTACAACTTGCAAGATAAGATGAAGAACACACATATATTGGCGAGAACATAATAGGTTCAGATCTGAAATGATGGCACTCGGGCCCTAGTGACAAGCATTAAGCAAGACAAAGTAGTAGCTATATCAATCTCAGAACATAGTGGATACTAGGGATCGATCCCCGTCAAAACTAACTCGATTACATGATAAATCTCATCCAATCCATCACCGTCCAGCAAGCCTACGATGAGATTACTCACGAACGGTGAAGAGCAGAAGGTTGGTGATGACGATGGCAACGATCTCCCCTCTCCAAAGCCCAGAACAAACTCCAGATCTGCCCTCTAGGGGAAGAACAGGAGGTGGCGGCGCCTCCGTATCATAAAACGCGATGAACTCTTCTCCTTGATTTTTTTCCGGACGAAAGGGACTAAATAGAGCTGGAGTTGGAGGCGGTGGATCTCTGAGGGCCCCACAAGCCTGCTAGGCGCGGCGAGGGGGCCCCGCGCCTGGTGGGCTTGTGGGCTCCTCGCTCCACCCCTCCGGTTGATTCTTGTGCCAGTATTTTTTATATATTCCACAAAAAATCCTCGTAAATTTCCAGGTCATTCCGAGAACTTTTATTTCTGCGCAAACACAACACCATGGCAATTCTGCTGAAAACAACGTTAGTCTGGGTTAGTTCCATTCAAATCATGCAAATTAGAGTCCAAAACAAGGGCAAAAGAGTTTGGAAAAGTAGATACGATGGAGACGTATCAACTCCCCCAATCTTAAAGCCTTGCTTGTCCTCAAGAAATTCAGTTGACAAACTGAAAGAGAGAAAAGAAAAACTTTTACGAACACTGTTTGATCTTGTTGTTGCAATTATGTCTAACTCAAATTCAGATTTTCAGTAAGATCATAAGCTAACCACATAAGCAATGACATTTAGGTCTCAAGAGGAACTCATATCAATGGCATAATCAACTAGCGAGCAATAATAATAAGTTTCAAACGTTAACACTTCAATCAAAACAATCATGAAGCAATATGAACAGATGGTATCTCGCTAGCTCTTTCTGAGACCGCAAAACATAAATGCAGAGCAGCTTCAAAGACCAAGGGCTGACTAAAGATTGTAATTCATGGGAAAGAAGATCCAGTCACAGTCATACTCAACAACAATTAAAAGCAAAGCATAGAAATGACAGATATGCTCTCTAATTGGTGCTTTTATAAGAAGAGGATGACTCAACAGAAACATAAATAGATAGGCCCTTCGTAGAGGGAAGCATTGATTTGCAGAGGTGCCAGAGCTCAAGCTTTTAAGACAAAGATAAATAATTTTGGGTGGCATGCTTTCAATGTCAACACGATGACCAAGAATTTTCACCATCTTCCATGCTACACATACTATAGGCGGTTCCCAAACAGAAAAATAAAGTTTTGACTCCCCACACCACCTATCAATCATACTCCACGACTAGCCGAATACTTGGGTGCCGTCCATACCAACAACAATCCAGGTGGAGTTTTGTTTGCAATTATCTTTTCGATTTGAGCATGGAACTAGGCATTCCAAATCCCGACCCCTTTCTCGTGAGTGATAGTGAATAAACACATATCGGGCATGCAAATTTACTTGGAACGACAGGTAGATACCGCATATAGGTAGGTATGGTGGACTCATATGGAACAACTTTGGGTTTATGGAAGTGGATGCACAGGCAGTATTCCTGCTCAGTACAAGTGATGGCTAGCAAAAGACTGGGAAGCAACCAACTAGAGAGCGACAACAGTCATAAAAATGCATTGAAATTAACCAACATTGAGTGCAAGCATGAGTAGTACATAAATCACCATAAACATGAATATCATAGAGGCTATGTTGATTTGTTTCAACTACATGCATAAACATGCGCCAAGTCAAGCCACTTGAATCATTCAAAGGAGGATACCATCCTATCATACTACATTATAACCATCTCAAAATTCATGTTGGCATCGAAGACAAACTATTATAAGCTCCTAGCTAATTAAGCATGGCATCAGAAACTATGATCTCTAAGTTGTCATTGCAAACATGTCTCTCTCACAACAAAGCTGAACTAGGAACGATGAGCTAGTCATATTTACAAAAACAAAATAGATCGAGTTCATACCAGCTTTTCCAGGCTCAGTCACTTCATCATATATCGTCATTATTGCCTTTCACTTGCACGACCGAATGATGTGAACAATAATAAGAGTGCTCGTGCATTGGACTAAGCTGGAATCTGCAAGCAAACACAAAGGAGAAGACAAAGTAATATGGCTCTTTGAGAGATAAACAGATATGCATGCGAGAGCCAGTAAACATTATAACCATGGTCTTCTACCTTGACCCAAAGAAAAAGAAAACTATTTACACGGGAAAGCTCCAAGCAAGCAAAAGAAGAATGAGAAATATTTTTGGGTTTTCTCAAACTAGACAAACACACGAGAAGAAAACGAGAAAAAGAAATAAACTAGCATGGATGATACAGTGGCAAAGTGTCAATACCGACTAAGAAAGTGAAAGTGTGAGCATGAATATAAAGTCGGTGACAAACACGTACTCCCCCAAGCTTAGGCTTTTGGCCTAAGATGGTCTACTCCCATGGCTGGTCCGGGCGATACCCAAAATCATAATGGGGGTTGTACGGGAGCACTGCAGCTACCGCCTGAATAGCTGCCTCACGGAGGTGAGCAGCCTTTGCCTCCCTCTCATACTCCTCTGGTTATGTAATATCTCCATTTTTCCTGAAAGTCAAAGAAGGCACGAGCAGGAAGGGTAATATGGAAAACACGCTGTCGGTTAAATATTAACCGGTATAGGAGGGATTCATTATCCCTCTCAAGGAACTGATAGCGTGTCATAGCGGGGCGATCAAGGAAAGTTGCATGGAGCGGGGGATCTCCTTCGCGGATAGGTACTCCAAGAAAGTTTGTATGCGAGTGGCATAGATCCCACCAAAGAAATCCCCTTCATTAGCATTATTATTCAGCCTCCTTGCTATTATAGCTCCCATGTTGAAACTTCTATCACCCGTTACTGCGCTCTTAAGAATACTTAGGTCAGGTGCGTAGAGCTGACAATGCTCGATCTTGCCGTTAATGCATCTACCTATGAAGAGGGAAAAGTAATGCAAGGCAGGAAAATCAATGCTCCCCATGGTAGCCAGCATAATATCTCTAGTTTCTCCAACAGTTATACTAGAGAAAAAATCCCTAACCAAAGATTTAGGAGGATCATTGAGACTACCCCAATCAGGTATCTTGCAAATTCTATTGAAATCCTCTAAATCCAAGGTATACGATTTGTCATAGAGATAAAACAGTACAGATGTGTCACGGCCAGCTGAAAATTTGAATCTACGAACAAAAGAGGTGGTGAGGGTAGTGTAATGTTCACATTTATTGGAGATGAATTCTTCAAGTCCAACATTGTGAACAAGTGTATCAAACTCGTCTTTGAAACCTGCATCAATCATGAGTTCATCAGAAGGCCATTCACATGGTTCTACCTGTGCGTTCCTCGGTTGGTAAGGATCGGGCTCCCGAATCTCGAGATGGGGACCCCTCTTGCTTGAGGAACCACCATGATAGTTTCTCCTGAATATCTTCCTTTTCTGAAATTTTAGTGACTCAAAGGAAAAGTGAACAAGGCTGAACGAAACTCATAGCAAATACTCCTACAAGTGCCTAGAGGCCATATCACGCATCAAAACTACTTGGGACCAGCTAAAATTAGCATGCAAAGGTCAAGAACAGGGTCACCAAGGCAGCAAATATACGCAACAAATAAGGCACTAGAGCAAAAACTAATTGGACCAATGGAGGAGTCACATACCAAGGAGCAATTTCCCCCAAACAGTTGGTGAATGGGGCCTTGCACAAGGAGATCAAAAATCACAGCAAGAAGAGCAAGAACACGGGTTTGAGCTGCGAAACGATTTTTTCTGGCGGTAGGAGAAGGAGATGAGAGCTGGAATAAGTGGAGGGGGACACGTGGGCCCCACAAGCTTTGTAGGCGCGACCAAGGGGGTGCCCGCGCCTCCATGGCTTGTGTCCCACTGGTGCATCCCCCTGACTAGCTCTCCGTCTCAGAATTTTTCAAAAATTCGAAAAAAATCATACTTGATTTTCAGGGCATTCGGAGAACTTTTATTTTAGGGACACTTTCTACGGGACGCAAAAAGCAGAAAACAGGGAAAACTAAAGCTAAATCAATCATTTTTCTTCTAAGCAACCGAAGGTGAAAGCTTGGAACACAGGGTTGTGACTCCTCGATTCATCCATCCCATTGTCATCGAAAGAAATCCATAAATGAGGTTGATCAAGTCACCTTGACAAAAAAATTCGAATCGCATAAAAAAGAACGGAGAATTTTCGAATAGTCACTAGGTTACCTCAATGGGGATGTGCATATCCCCAACAAGCAAATCATACTTCATCTTAACAGTAGGTATAGGGCATTCAAAGCTCCCGATAAGAATCGATGAAGTTTTTTCAATAGCATTGATGCAATGTACTCGATATTGTTTCTTCAGAAAGTGCACCGTATGGTCATTACCATTGACATGGAAAGTGGCATTGCCTTTGTTGCAATCAATAACAGGCCCTGGAGTGTTTAAAAAGGGTCTTCCAAGGATGACTGCCATGGCATCATCCTCGGGAATATCCAGAATAACAAAGTCTGTTAAGATAGTGACGTTAGCAACCACAACAGGCACATCCTCGCAAATGCAGTCGGCCATTTGCAGAGAGATTTCAGTCGGTGTCAACTTATCCAGTTCAAGTCTACGATAAAGAGAGAGAGAGGCATAACACTAACACCGGCTCCAAGGTCGCATAAAGCAGTTCTAACGTAGTTGCCTTCAATGGAGCAAGGTATAGTGGGCACTCCGGGATCACATAGTTTCTTAGGAGTTCCACCCTTGAAGGTGTAATTAGCGAGCATGGTGGAAATCTCAACTAGATTGTGTTTCAGCATCAGAAACAGAGACATCGTTTGGACTCTCGGGTGTAACAGCATCAGGGTTGCTAGCATGCAAGTTCCTATCATCTTTCTTTTTCTTTCTAGGATGACTAGGTGCATCAGTGCTAACTCCTTGGGAATCTGGTTCAATTCTCATAGGATGACCCTCAGGATACAAAGGTTCATGGGTCATTCTACCACCTCTAGTGACGATCTAACATAATTCTCATTCAACTCATTGAGCAAGTCATTTTGAGCCTTAAATACTTGTTCTACCTGAATAGTAACCATAGAGGCATGTTTACTTAGGAGCTTAAGATCATTGACGTTTCTATCCACACAAGCAATTAAATGACTAAGCGTGCGAGCATTCTGTTCCAATTATCTGCTAACATAATCATTGAAACTTTGTTGTTTAGCAACAAAGTTATCAAATTCATCCAGGCATAAGCTAGCAGGTTCATCAAAAGGAATGTCACTCTCATTGAATCTACGAGGAGAATTTACCTCTACTACCTGTACCGGGTTATCAAGACCATGGATCTCTTCGATAGGTGGTAGATTTTTGACATCTTCAGATTTAATGCCTTTCTCTTTCATAGATTTCTTAGCTTCTTGCATATCATCAGGACTCATGAATAGAATACCTCTTTTCTTCGGAGTTGGCTTCGGAGGTGGTTCGGGAATAGTCCAAGCATTCTCATTGCGCAAGATATTATTCAGTAGGATCTCAGCTTGTCCTACAGTTCGTTCCCTAAAAACACAACCGCCACAACTATCTAGGTGGTCCTTAGAAGCATCGGTTAGTCCATTATAGATGACATCAAGTATTTCATTCTTCTCAAGAGGGTGATCAGGCAAAGCATTCAATAGCTGGACGAGACTCCCCCAAGCTTGTGGGAGACTCTCTTCTTCAACTTGCGCAAAGTTGTATATTTCCTGCAAGGCAGCTTGCTTCTTATGGGCAGGGAAGTATTTTTTAGAGAAGTAGTAGATCATATCCCGGGGACTACGCACACAAACAGGAGCAAGAGAAGTGAACCAAGGCTTAGCATCATCCTTTAGCGAGAAAGGAAACAACTTAAGGATATAGTAGTGGCAGATCTTTTCCTCACTCATGAATAGGGTGGCTATATCATGCAGCTTAGTAAGATGTGCTACAACCGTTTCAGACTCATAACTGTGAAAAGGATCAGATTCGACCAGAGTGATTAACTCAGGGTCGATAGAGAATTCATAATCCTTATCGGTCACAAAGATAGGCGAAGTAGCAAACTTCTTGTCGTATTTCATCCTAGCGTTCAAAGATTTTCCTTTCCACTTGCGCAGTAATTTCTCAAGATCATAGCTATCCTTACAAGCAAGAAAGTCCTCAGCTATCTCTCTCCATAACATAACCCTCAGGCATATCAGGCAATTCATATCTAGGAGAGCTAGTTCTAACATGTGAAATAGCAGGTTCTTTTTCAATAATCTCAGCAGTTTCAGAAGTATCATCACATCTAGCAGCAACTCTAGCAATTTGTGCATCTAGGAATGCACCTAGTGGAAAAGCAGTATCAAGCAAAGCATGATCACAAGCATCATGGACAACAGAAGTAGCATCACCAAGCACAGGCGACATATCAAAATTTCTAGCAGGAGGTGGTGTCGCAAACTTACTCATAACTGAAGGTGAATCAAGTACAGAGCTAGATGGCAGTTCCTTACCTGTCCTCGTAGTTGAGGGCAAGACTTTAGTTTTTCGATCTCTCGGATTCCTCATAGTTATCAGCAGACAAAAATCCCAAGTGACTCACAGAATATAGCTATGCGTCCCCGGCAACGGCGCCAGAAAATAGTCTTGATAACCCACAAGTATAGGGGATTGCAACAGTTTTCGAGGGTAGAATATTCAACCCAAATTTGTTGATTCAACACAAGCGGAAGCCAAAGAATATTCTCGAGTATTAGCAGTTCAGTTATCAATTCAACCACACCTGAAAGACTTAGTATCTACAACAAAGTATCAGTAGCAGAGTAGTGTGATAGCATCAGTAGCACCAGTAACAGTAGCAGTAGTGACAACAGTAGCAGAAGAGTAATAGTAGCAGAAGTGACAGTAGTAGCGATAGAGTAACAGTAGCAACAGTGATAGCAGTAGTGACAAAGTAACATAGCAAGGACCAGTAGGAAAAACTGTACGCATTGGACCGGTGATGGATAATTATGCCGGATGATATTCATCATGCAACAGTTATAACACGGAGAGATATGTAACTAGCTCTAGTTCGTCAATGTAATGTAGGCATGTATTCCGTATGTAGTCATACATGCTTAGGGAAAAGAACTTGCACGACATCTATTGTCGATCCCTCCCGTGCCAGCGGGGTCCTAATGGAAACTATAGGATATTAAGGTTCTCCTTTTAATAGAGAACCGAAACAACGCATTAGCACTTAGTGAATACATGAACTCCTCATACTATGGTCATCTCCGGGAGCGGTTCTAGCTATTGTCACTCTGGGTTGCCGGGTCATAACACATAGTAGGTGACTACAACTTGCAAGATTGGATCAAGAACACACATATATTGGCGAGAACATAATAGGTTCAGAGCTCAAATCATGGCACCCGGGCCCTAGTGACAAGCATTAAGCATGGCAAACTAGTAGGAACATCAATCTCAGAACATAGTGGATACTAGGGATCAATCCCCGTCAAAACTAACTCGATTACATGATAGATCTCATCCAACCCATCACCGTCCGGCAAGCCTATGATGAGATTACTCACGAACGGTGAAGAATATCATGGAATTGGCGATGAAGGAAGGTTGGTGATGACGATGGCGACGATCTCCCCTCTCCGGAGCCTAGAACGGACTCCAGATCTGCCCACCATAGGAAGAACAGGAGGTGGTGGCGCCTCCGTATCGTAAAACGCGATGAACTCTTCTCCTTGATTTTTTCCGGACGAAAGGGACTAAATAGAGCTGGAGTTGGAGGTGGTGGAGCTCTGAGGGCCCCACAAGCCTGCTAGGCACGACCTGGGGAACCCGCGCCTGGTGGGCTTGTGGGCTCCTCGCTCCACCCCTCCGGTTGATTCTTTCGCCAGTATTTTCTATATTCCACAAAAAATCCTCGTAAATTTCCAGGTCATTCCTAGAATTTTTATTTCTGCGCAAAAACAACACCATGGCAATTCTGCTGAAAACAACGTTAGTCCGGGTTAGTTCCATTCAAATCATGCAAATTAGAGTCCAAAACAAGGGCAAAAGAGTTTGGAAAAGTAGATACGATGGATACGTATCAATGCTAGGGTAACCTATAGCCAGCCTAGCTCTTATACCAAGTCTTGTGGCACCCTGATAGAGGGTTGACGCACATCCGTTCCCTGGATAGGACCGGACGCACGCCAAAGACATGATACAGAAATTCCACGCAAGTATGACTTTATTAATATAAAGGAGTATTACAATACTGTTGCTTACAATAATATTACATGACTCAAAGGCTAATTAAATGGTAGCAGAGGCCTTGGCAACAACGTCCCTGGCTGGGTCCATAACTCGCAGGACTGGCTTGGTTACGGTCTAGCACGACGAGTCTTGTCGTGCAACTGTCCACGTGCAAGGCCAAGTGAGTACTTTGAATGTACTTGCAAGACAACCAAATACATGGCATCCAAACAGGCATGTAACAAAGCAAGCACAATAGTTATATAATAGCTATCCTAAGCATGGCATGGAATTAACAGGAAAAATATAAATCAAGCATATCATGACATGGACTAAACATGTAATATACCTCACTAGCATGGCAAGATCACAACCAGTGCTTAACCAACTTATTATTCCTAGATGTCAACTTACTCTCTTCTGTGTTGTACCACAACCTTCGACATACTCGTAATCCCATCTGAACGGATTCAAACTGCATCACACGGTAATCTGACCAGTCATCATGTAGCCTTCTCTTGGCTAACACATCATATTATCAACATCCTCTGATGTTCACACGAGACTAGTTCTTCCATCATTACTAACACTGATATGGTTGACCGTTTACTGAGGTCTGGTCAGGCTGTCCATTACCGTGGACTCGACTATTCGAATAGGTTTTACACTCAGCAGAGGTTGCACACTTTGCCCACACTATGGAGCACTGACCTCGCGATCCCATTCGGATGGACCAACATTGCTCCAACGAAACTTGCCTGACCCATGACTCTTTCATCGTACCACCGGCATTCATCCTTCCCCGGAGTCCTGCCTTGGGTGGCCCTGTGTCCTCATGACACCTACCACCGTGGTGGCCAAACTAAATTGTCCCATCCGGGGACGCCGGCACAAACAACTCAACTAGCCCATAGGGTTATCACCGCCTACCTGATTGGGGTAGCACGCGTGCATAACCCTCCCTCTTTGGAGGTACCGGTGAAAGGTCACGCAATCAGCCCAAGTCACGGCCGTCCCACAACGGCAAATGTGGTTGTACTAATGGGCCCGAACAAATGACTCCGATCAACCAACTAGGTATCTTATCCCGAATATTATCTATCATAGTTGACGCTATGATGTCACAGTAATCCGATAATTAATAAGATTGAGCCACTACTGTTAAACTATATTCATAAACTGTCGGATGAAACACAAAGCAATCATAGACTGTAGTCTCAACAGTATAATGTAAATGGCAAACTATTACTTTTATAGATTCTAGTTATACGATAGACCTTCGGAACCGTCGCATAAAATCGGCAAATAAATCGGTAGCCACCAGAACGGTCTTTACAACACAGATATGGGACATTACCAGAATAATTCAACCCCGACTCAAGACAGTTGGAAATCAGCTCAGAGCATGAGACGGTGTTGATAAGAAGAATGTAGCAGTTCCCTAAGACGGCCGAAGAATAGCTCAGAGCATAGGGTCACCGCCACGGAGAGAAATGCAATAGTTGCCCGCGACGGCCGAAAAGCAGCACAGAACACGGGACAGCTGCTGACAAAATAAATTTAAAATTGGCATCCACTCCGATTGGCCGGAAACAGCAGGGACTCAGACATGGTGCCATTTGTAACGCCCCTGACACACCCGCCGACGGTCGTTACTCCTGGCGGGATCTAGACTGTCCCCACATATCAATACTAGTCTTTTGTGCGCACTTTGTCCTCACTCATGCGCACCCGGGAACAACTTCCCGGTCGGTCACCCATCCTAGAACTACTCCAAGCCGAGCACGCTTAACCTGGGAGTTCTGTCCGAATGGGCTCCCGGAAAAGAAGGAGTTCCTTATTGATATGAGTAGTCTATCATCCCTAATAAGCCAGGCTATCACATACACCACCACTCAGAGGAACCGACGTCCTCGTCGGGTCACAGGAACGTTCCCTCTTGGCACAAACGTCTGTGCATCCAGTCCAGTACATGTACCATGCCGTGTGCCACGACGGGTCACAAACGTCATGAACAACATGACTGCGCACCTGTCCGCAAACATCTGTGTAACCGCGAGGGTCGGCTCTGATACCAACTTGTAACGCCCCGGACACACCCGCCGGCGGTCGTTACTCCTCGCGGGATCTAGACTGTCCCCACATGCGCACCCGGGAACAACTTCCCGGTCGGTCACCCATCCTAGAACTACTCCAAGCCAAGAACGCTTAACCTGGGAGTTCTGTTCGAATGGGCTCCCGGAAAAGAAGGAATTCCTTATTGATATGAGTAGTCTATCATCCCTAATAAGCCACGCTATCACACCATTATTGAAGGAAATGCGAGCAAGGGTTCGTCAGCGTCACACACAGCACCTCACTATGTACTCGGATATAAGCATTTTGAATTTAATATGCAAGAGCAACATCTAAGGGCGTATGTTACATGAAAATTAGTACTAGGAACTACTACTAATGTCATCACAGTTATATGCAAATGCATGTTAACAGGGGGTACAAATAAACACACAGAATGCAAGCAACGTTATCATGCAAGTCAAGAGCTCATGGTAAGAGGTTGGCTTGCCTGGGGTCGACGAATACTCCGGGAAGAAGCGCAATAAAACACCGGGAAGATTTGTTGGAGGGTTTCCCTCACGGAAGGCTCAAACAAAGGCAAGGGCAAAACGGTCATTTCTACTATGCAAACATAATATGAAAATGGTACTATCGAAACGGGCTCGACGAGACGAATACGTGGGCGCTGATTTACCGCAATCAGAGTTACTTGTGCAAAGTTATGGCAGTTCGTTGTTTAGGCAGAAAACCAATAAAAAATTATTCATTTTCGGTCTAAACCAGTGAACGTCCACAACTTAGGCAGTTCGGTCGGCTGGGTTTAAAAGAGAAGGCGCCTTTCGGAGAAATACGCTTTTGGTAAACCGAAAGCGTATTTTGCCGTTTACGTCTTCACTTAAAACACGCGGGCCCGGGGGTTGACATCCTTTGTCTGACCAACGAGCGGTTCCCACCTTATCCATTCACTCCCTCTCTCTCTCTTACTGCTGGGGCCTGACACATCTTCTCTCTCTCCTCCTGCGCTGCTTCTTCTACCTCGTGCTCCCGCATCCAGAGGAGAGGCGCACGGCGCCGGCGCTTACCCGGACAGCTCTGTCCCTCCCTGGTGAAGCCCAGACCACCGGCGGCGTCGGGAGGGTGCGCCGCATCCCTCTGGGTATGAGGATGTCGCCGAGAAGCGCCGGGCCAGGCGAGGCCTTGGTCGTGGCGGAGAGTGTCTATGGCGCCGGGGCTCATGGCCAGAGGCCGCCAGCGGGAGGGTGAAGGCGCATGGAGGCTTCCCGGAACGTAGTGAGGCTCCTGGTGGAGGCAGGTTGGCGAGAGGAGCTCCGGCTCGTCCCAATTTAGGCGGCGGCCGAGGATGATCGAGGCGGCAATGGGGAACGAGGAGGGGCTCCGGGAGCTTGAGAGAGAGGGCTGAGGGCTTGCTCCTACACTTCAAGGGCTCGGGGACACCTTAAATAGTTCTGAGAAGGGACGCTCGCGACACTGGGAGAAGCTCCAAGAATCCATGGCGGAATTCCGTCGGCATACGCGTCCAGGGGCAAGGGGATGAGGGGGAGAGAGCTCCAGAGTGTTGGCACGTGCCGGGGGAAGCTCTACGACACCCCTGGACAGCTTAGAACTAGCTAGAGCGAAGCTCCGGTCGACCTCAAAGCACAAAGCTCATTTTTGGCATGCTCTGCCCATGGTCACCACGTGGCCATGGCCTTGACATGTCCCTCAAGCTGTCACACCATGTCAAGGGTGATCTACACACTGTTCTGAGTTCACCTATGCATCAGGATGGCACAGTGGAGCAGTGATGTGACCACACCAAAGTCAAATAGGTTCCAACGGCAAGGTGTTTTTGCTGTGGTGACCACCACAGTGCACCTATTGGCATGATATTTGTGTGAGGTTGAACACTCACTAAGGTCACTATCCTGGCAAAAATTCAGCACAATCCAATAAGTCTAAGGGCTACTTCCTTTATAACTTGGCACACTGACTAGAAATGAAGAAGATGATGCTGGGGTCAAATGGCTAAATGGAAATGGTTGAAATTTGGAGGAGAGTCATTATTTAGGCATATGAAGGCACTGGCAAAGATTCATACCATTTGCACAAATATAAATGGTATTTCCTTCACAATGCTCCAATCTGGACAAAATCTTAAATAATTTTCTGGGGAAGAATGGGGTGATTGAAGGGGCTAATTTTTGGTGGACAAAGATGATTTGACATAATGAACCTCTCTGCAAAATTTCAGCTCAAGGGAAACAAGGAATCAATCACTTCCTTTACAAACAGAAAATCTGGACAGAATCCGCAAAGGGAAATTGTGCTAAAATTTTTAACTGGGGAACTTGATATTTTGATGGAAATGATGATTTTATGGACATGATAAGCTCCACAAATTATTTGGGGTTTTTACCAGCTACCAAAATGGTAGTTCCTTTGGAAAGGCCCCAAAATTCTATATTGGCATAAAATAGTTAGATGCAATTTTCCTTTATTCTATGATGGCCAATATTTTATGGGAGCTCAATAGGATTGAAAAGAATATCTCTACAAGCTTTTATGAGCATTGGAGATGGATAGCTATTTTCTTGGATTTAATTCCTCAGATAGGAAGAAACAGGAATTAATTCTAGGGGAGAAATATTGCATATGACTTGGCAATATTTTTGTACATCTGGGATCTATGAGGGAATGATGATCTCTGGGAAGATTTGGAGGATCAACACAGCAAGGGAAATGCTAGCCCCTTTGAAAACACAAAGGCAGGATTCCCAGTTCCAATAATTTGGAGCTAGGGTTTCAAAGGGTTCGGGTTTACTCAACAAGGACAAGCTGGCACAAGGACATGAGAAAAGCACTGAGAGGTTGAGCATAAACTGGGTTCACCTGGTCATTTGCTAAATTCCAAAGGAAAAATCCAGGAGAGAAAAGCTAGGATGGAATAACAACACAAAAATCGATAGCCCGATATTTGGGGTGTTACAAAAGTCCCTGCCATTAAAAGACATGAGTAGACAGAAACCGGCACTGGGTGCACTGAGTTAGTAGGTTAGTCCAAATATGCGTAAAATGGTATGGAATTATAGCAAAACATATAACAATGTCACCCAAAAGAGCATGGAACAAACAAAAATTATATATATGTTTGGGATGTATCAACATCCCCAAGCTTAATTCTTGCTCGTCCTCGAGTAGGTAAATGCTAACACAAATAATTTCTCTGGTGACATGCTAACACACATATAATAACTTCAAAGTAAAGCAAGTAAGATACGCAATTAAAGTCAGGACAATAACAAGCAAGAGTCTATATTTAGTATTGAAAATAGCAAAGTAAGAACATAAAGGTGGAAGAGCTCTCGTTGTCCGTGACTCGAATATCTCCAAATGGTGTTTGCGTGCAAGAAGTGGGAGAAGGGTTTAGAGAATAAAAATATTATATTTTTAAATTGAGAACTCAATCTACTAAAACTTCACACTTGGCCTCCTTCAGAATCTTATTTTGACTCATCCCCAGACCACTAGTCAGGCACAAGTCTAAATGATCCTCTCCCTTTCGACTTTGAGCACTCATGCAATGGATGAGCGCAAGCAACATGTGTTGGCACTTAGGATGGCAAAGATAATAATGATGGGGAAGGAAGACAAAAAAGGTGTGAAAGGCTCACATCAATGAGGACAGCCATAGGCGAGAGAAAGCCAAATGATAGATATGATGTGAGGAGTAGGGATTGCCATGCAACGGATGCACATATGAGCTAAGGAAAGCTCTCCAATGGAACTAGTGGGGGTGCATCCAACTTGCTTGCTCATGAAGACCTAGAGCTCATTTGAGGAGGCTCATCATTGGAATATACAAGCCAAGTTCTATAGTGTTAGGGTCCCCACATAGTTATACATGAATGATAATCTCTATGGAGTACAAATATAACAATGGAGTACGAGTGTGGATCTTTCAAAAGGAATAGTAGTGTTGCCCCTTCTCTCTTTTTATTTCTTTATTTCTTTTATTTTTTATTTTTTTGTGGCCTCCTTGGCTCTTTCTATTTATCTCTCATTTGTCCTCTTTGGGATCTTTTCATGTGTCCTCTTTTGGGATCTTTTAATTTGTCCTCTTTGGGATATTTTCCTCACTTAAGGGCAACACTCTATATTCTACAAGAATAAAAATAAGATCTTCACACTTTATAAGAAGTACTCAACATAAAGACAAAAGAAAACTATCATGATGTATGCAAATGTATGCTTCTGCCGGTGTAGCAGGATATGCAATGAAACTAGCGCGTCATGTAGCAATAATAAGGGCAAGGCCCAACTAGCATGCGGCTCCTCGATCAAGAAAAAGCATGTATGACATGAAGATCAAGTCATGAGATGGTGGATGTTTCATGGCAATGTATCTCGGAAAGGCTAGGGAAATGCCTTAATAGGTAGGTATGGTGGCTGTTTTGAGGAAGGATATAATGAGGCTTATGATGACAGAGCGTATCATGCCAAGGGTTTGGATGCACCGGAGAAGTTTGCACCAACTCTCAAGATGAGATAGGGAAATGCACGGTACCGAAGAGGCTAGCAAAATATGGATGGTGGAAGTGCCAACAATCGAATACTCGCATTAGTCCGAAGAACTCATGCACTTATTATCGGTAACTCTCTATCTAGTCAGGAGATTCACAAAGAGACAAGTACCTCGAGGAGGAGTGTTTGGGGGTTTGGTTATCCTTGCGGATCCTCGACCCATGATAACGCGAGGGTACTCTATATATTCCAACCCCTCTAGAGGTTAGCGATGCATCTAGTAGCTAGAGTTCTCAACTAATATTTTTAGTTTTTGAAAATTCACACAGATTTCCCAAAATACACCTATCACTAATAGGCTCAAGCTCTTGACACCAATAGTCCAAACATTACTCAAATCAATACCTTAAAACTATTGCAAGTTACCACTATACTTAAATAGCAACCTCAGTTACCTACTCATGCAAGACACACAACTCAGTGCAACAAGCCAACTCTCTAAAAAAGATAAGCATGATAACTCAAGAGAGTTCCAAAAGAAACCTCAATAAAGCTCTTAAAAGATAAAGCATGAAAACTAAGAGCAGAGCATGACAACAGCTATGAAAAGATAAAGAACACACAAAAAGATAAGCATGAAAACCTATGTTGTGTTCTAGGGTGGAGTGGAGCGTGTTTCCCTCCCAAACAAAGAGGGCTAGGTTCCAAGTTGTAGTGAACAGCAAGAAAAACTAAAAAAAACTAAAAAGTAAAGAGCGGGACTCTCCAAGCATAGCACATAACATACGAAGTGATAAAAATATAGCATGGAGAAGGGCGAACTGGTGATTGTTGATGGAGAAGGGGATGCACGGGGGAACCCCCAAGCTTAGACTCTTGAGTCTCCTCGAATATTTCTTGGTGTGCATGAGGGCATCCCCAAGCTTGAGCGCTTGACACTCCTGGATCTTCTTTCATCATCTTCCATCGCATACTTGAAAACTCCCTTCATATGAAACTCATCATAAGCTGATTAGTGTGGTTAGTGCCCATAATAAAATATATTTTTCTCTACTGGAAATAAAGATTTTCAGGAAGATCTACTATTTCTAAAGATTTCCAAAAGGTTTTTGCAAAGAAAAAGCAAGCTTAAGATTTGCAAAACAATGAAAACGCAAAAGAGGGCAGAATCTGGGAAAAACAGAACAACACGTAATAAATAATGTTTTCGGGGCACTTCTGCAACTCAAATAAAAAAACTCAGAACATACGCCAGAAAGACAGTTATGTAGAGAATACTGTCAAAAAAAATCAGATCAAAAAGATGACCTGGTGATTTTGCCGAACTTTTCCGTCAAGCAAACAAAATCTGTTTCTGGACAGCATGTCACAACTTTTGAACTTTCTTGCAATCGGAGGCTAAAACTTGGCACAAAACTTGAAAATAAAGATACAATGATGTTGCTACACTAGTAACAAGCATCAATACCACTAAAACTGAAAGTAAAAAACAAATTGGGTTGTATCCCAACAAGCGCTTTCTTTTATGCCTTTGAGCTAGGCATGATGCAAAAATATCAAGTATTATCAACTCCAAAATAATAACTTGCCCGAGTAACGGACTCATAACGTAACTTAATCTTCTTTCGAGGGAAGTGTTCCATTCCCTTTTTAAGGGGAAATGGGATTCTAATGGTCCCTTCTTTCATGTCAATGATAGCACCAACGGTGCGGAGAAAAGGACGTCCCAAAATAATTGGACATGAGGGATCACACTCAATGTCCATAATAAGAAAATTAACTCGAACGTAATTATCATTGACAACAATAAGAACATCATCAATTCTCCCTAAAGGTTTCTTTATGGAAGAATCAACAAGTCTAAAACCAAAAGAACATTTATCAAAAGGTTTCAAATCAAGCATATCATACATTATTTTGGGCATAACGGAGGCACTAGCTCCAACGTCACATAAAGAAAAGCAAGAGAAATTATTCAATTTAGTCTTGACCATAGGATCCTAACCATCTTCTAGTTTTCTATGAATAAAAGTCTCTAGCTTGAGCTTCTCCTCCCTAGCTTTGATAAGAGCATTGGTAATATGCTCGGTGAAGGCAATATTAAGTGTACTAGTGTGGGGGTAATTAGCCATTCTTTGCAAAAACTCATAACTTCGGAAAGACTACAATTATCAAAATCAAGATTACTACCAATAATTAAAGTGGTGGTGATGTCATCTAAGCTCATTCTTTTGGTAGTCTCTAAGTTCAAAGGACCTTCTTGTCCTAAAGTTGAGGTATTAGCATCACCATTAATAGGTCCATTGGGACTAGGTATTTGATGGGTGCTAAAAGTTTTGAGATCCTCAACAACTTGTATAGTAGCAAGGGTAGTGTGTGTAGAAAGGATCTTAATCCTATCTTCCTCCTCTTTTTCTAATAGCCCATCTATCCTTAAGTTTGGCTAGCATTCTAATTTTCTCATTAATTTGGACTTGGATAGCATTCATGGGTGTGGTTTTCCTTTCCTCAAGGGGGGAAGTTCTAATTTTAAGCATCTCTACATCATGAGCTATGTTGTCCACCTTCAAAGAGAAACTATCTATTTTTTCTAATTTATCTTCTACACTCTTGTTGAAGACTTTTTGAGAACGGTCTAGGATTGCTACCAAAATTAATCCTATAAGCATTATTATTAAAGTTGTTCCTAGAGATAAAATTAACATTGATGTCTACTACGCAACCTTCTCCTTGTAGACGTTGTTTGGCCTCCAAGTGCAGAGGTATGTAGGACAGTAGCAATTTTCCCTCAAGTGGGTGACCTAAGATTTATCCATCCGCGGGAGGCATAGGATGAATATGGTCTCTCTCAAGCAACCCTGCAACCAAATAACAAAGAGTCTCTTGTGTCCCCAACACACCCAATACAATGGTAAGTTGTATAGGTGCACTAGTTCGGCGAAGAGATGGTGATACAAGTGCAATATGGATAGTAGATATAGGTTTTTGTAATCTGGAAATATAAAAACAGCAAGGTAATTAATACTATAAGTGAGCACGAACGGTATTGCAATGCGTGGAAACAAGGCCTAGGGTTCATACTTTCACTAGTGAAGTTCTCTCAACAATGATAACATAATTGGATCATATAACTATCCCTCAACATGCAACAAAGAGTCACTCCAAAGTCACTAATAGCGGAGAACAAACGAAGAGATTATTGCGGGTATGAAACCACCCTAATGTCACCTAGACACACATCAACCAAGACCCTAATGTCACCTAGATACTCCATTGTCACCTCAAATATCCGTGGGCATGATTATAGGATATGCATCACACAATCTCAGAATCATCTATTCAACCAACACATGGAACTTCAAAGAGTGCCCCAAAGATTCTACCGGAGAGTCAAAACGTGTGCCAACCCATATGCATAGGTTCCCAATGTCACGAAACCCGCAAGTTGATCACCAAAACATACATCAAGTACTCACATGAATATCCCATTGTCACCACAGATAGACACGTGCAAGACATACAACAAGTGTTCTTGAAGACTCAATCTAATAAGATAACTTCAAAGGGGAAACTCAATTCATTACAAGAAGGGAGAGGGGGAATAACATCATAGTATCCAACTATAGTAGCAAAGCCCGCGGTACATTGAGATCATGACATCTCAAGAACACGAGAGAGAGAGAGAGAGAGAGATCAAACACATAGCTACTACTACATACCCTTAGCCCCGAGGGAGAACTACTCCCTACTCGTCATGGAGATCGCCGGGATGATGAAGATGGACACCGGAGATGGATTCCCCCTCCGGCAGGGTGCCGGAACGGGCTCCCGAATGGTTTTTGGTGGCTACAGAGGCTTGCAACGGCGGAACTCCCGATCTAGGTTTATTTGTGGAGGTTTTTGTATTTATAAGACCAGATGTCATCGAGAACAAGTCAGGGGGACCCACGAGGGAGTCACGAGCCCCCCAGGCGCGCCCAGGGGGGTGGGCACGCCTCCCTGGCTCGTGGCTTCCTCGAGACCCCTCTCCGGTATCTTTTTCTTCTCGTATTTTTGATATTTTCCATAAAAAACACGGCAAAAGTTTTGTTCCGCTTGGATTCTGTTTGATATTCCTATCTTAAAAAGGTCAAAAATAAGGAAAGAACAGAAACTAGCACTGGGCTCTAGGTCAATAGGTTAGTCCCAAAAATAATATAAAATAGCATATTCATGCATATAAAACATCCAAAGTTGATAATATAATAGCATGGAACGATCAAAAATTATAGATACGTTGGAGACGTATCAAGAATCCCCAAGCTTAATTCCTGCTCGTCCTCGAGCAGGTAAATGATAAAAACATAATTTTTGATGTGGAATGCTACCTAACATATGTTGTAACATGAATATTCAGATCCATATGATTCAAAGAAAAAAGTTTAATATTGACATAAGAACAATAATACATCAAGCATACTAACAAAGCAATCATGCCTTCTCGAAATAACATGGCCAAAGAAAGTTATCCCTACAATATCATATAGTTTGTCTATGCTCCATCTTCCCCACACAACGTATTTAAATCATGAACAACCCCGGTCTTAGTCAAGCAATTGTTTTCACACTTTTACTTTCTCAAACCTTTTCAACTCTCACGCAATACATGAGCGTGAGCCATGGACATAGCACCATAAGTGGAATAGAATATGGTGGAGGTTGTGAGGCAAAAAGGACGAGATGGTCACATCAATTAGGCATATCAATGGGCTATGGAGATGCCCATCAATAGATATCAATGTGAGTGAGTAGGGATTGCCATGCAACGGATGCACTAGAGCTATAAGTGTATGAAAGCTCAAAAAGAAACTAAGTGGGTGTGCATCCAACTTGCTTGCTCACGAAGACCTAGGGCAATTTGAGGAAGCCCATCATTGGAATATACAAGCCAAGTTTTATAATGAAATTCCCACTAGTATATGAAAGTGACAATATATGAGACTCTCTGTCATGAAGATCATGGTGCTACTTTGAAGCACAAGTGTGGTAAAGGATAGTAGCATTGTCCCTTCTCTCTTTTTCTCTCATTTTTGTTTGGGCTCTTTGGCCTCTTTTTTTCATTTAAATTTTTTTGTGGGCTCTTTGGCCTCTTTTATTTTATTTTTATAGTCTGAAGTCTCATCCCAACTTGTGAGGGAATCATAGCGTCCTTCCTCTCCTCACATGGGACAATGCTCTAATAATGATGATCATCACACTTTTATTTACTTACAACTCGATTCTTAGAAAAAGGATATGACTCTATATGAATGCCTCCGGTGGTGTACCGGGATGTGCAATGACTCATGTGTGACATGTATGAAAGATATGAACGTGGTTTTGCCACAAATACGATGTTAACTACATGATCATGCAAAGCAATATGACAATGATGGTGCGCGTCATAATAAACGGAATGGTGGAAGTTGCATGGCAATATATCTCGGAATGGCTATAAAAATGCCATGATGGGTAGGTATGGTGGCTGTTTTGAGGAAGGGTATATGGTGGGTGTAATGCACCGGCAAAAGTTGCGCAGTACTAGAGAGGCTAGCAATGGTGGAAGGGTGAGAGTGCGTATAATCCATGGACTCAACATTAGTCATAAAGAACTCACATACTTATTGCAAAAGTTTTATTAGTAATCGAAACAAAGTATTAGACGCATGCTCCGAGGGGAAGGATTGGTAGGAGTTAACCATCGCGCGATCCCAACCTCCACACAAAGGATGACACTCAATAAAAACATCATGCTCCGACTTCCTAACATAGCGGTTCACCATATGTGCATCCTACGGGAATCACAAACTCTAACACAAGTATTTCTACCAATGCATAATTACTAACTAGCATGACTCTAATATCACCATCCTTATGTCTCAAAACTATATGCAAAGAATAAAACTTCTCATAGTACTCGATGCACTCTATATGAAAGTTTTTATTATATCCCTCTTGGATGCCCATCATATTAGGACTAGATTCATAACCTAAGAAAATTACCATGCTGTTTAAGACTCGCAAAATGATATAAGTGAAGCATGAGAGTAAAGGAAAAACTACTCCAAAAGATATAAGTGAAAATCAATGAGTAGTTGAATAATTATTTGGCTATGTGAAAACTCTCCCATCTAAGAATTTCAGATCCTAAGTACCTTATTCAAACAAAATAAAATGACACTCCAAAGATAGCACGAATCATGTGAAGAAGCAAAAACTTAGGTTCAACCGATACTAACCGATAATTGTTGAAGAAGAAAGGTGGGATGCCAACCGGGGCATCCCCATGCTTAGGTGCTTGAGACTTCTTGAAATATGTATTGGGGGTGCCTTGGGCATGCCCAAGCTTGAGATTTTGTGTCTCCTTAATTCCTCTCATGTGATGGTTTCTGAAATCTTAAAAACTTCATCCACACAAAACTCAATAAGAACTCGTGAGATAGGTTAGTATAAATCAATGCAAAACTTTATCATCCTCTACTATAGAAAATCACTAAATTTTTTATTTCACATTGCATACTAAATGCCTCTGCATATTTAAAACTCCCATCCTCAAATGGAATCATTAAACAAGCAAACATATGCAAACAATGCAAAGAAAACAGCAATCTGCCAAAACAGAATAGTCTGTAAATAATGCAGCAAGATCCATACTTAATTAACTCCAAACAATATTAAAAAATTCCATTATGTAGATAATTTATAAGATCATACTGTGTCCAAATTTCAAGCTATTCCGACGTACAGAAAATTCTAGGGAATTTTTGTACTAGAAGCAAACTTTCTGTTTTGGAACAACAACTCCTATACTTGCAAATTAAGCATGGTAAAGGCTATCCTTGACATTTTTATTGAACTAAATGATGCAAAACATTAATATAAATAATATAAAGCAAGTATTAATAAAATTAAATGACGCTCCAAGCAAAACACATATCATGTGGTGAATAAAAATATAGCCCCAAGTAAAGCTACCGATGGATTGAAGACGAAAGAGGGGATGCCTTCCCGGGGCATCCCCAAGCTTAGGCTCTTTGGTGTCCTTGAATATGGATTTGGGGTTCCTTGGGAATCCCCAAGATTAGGCTCTTGCAAATCCTTGTTCCATAGTCAATCGAAACTCTACCCAAAACTTGAAAACTTCACAACATAAAACTTAACGGAACTTCGTGAGATGGGTTAGTATGGTAACGAGAAAATCAATCACTTGGGTACTGTCAAAATAAGACTCATAATTATTTTCACACAATGCCTACTGTATATTACTATTTCCACAATTTATATTACTCAATATAATCTATGGAAACACCAAAACAAGCAAACTATGCATTGAAAACAGAATCTGTCAAAAACAGAACAGTCTGTAATGATCTGAATGATAACCATACTTCTGCACTTCCAAAAATTCTGAACAATTTATGAAAATTAAGGAAATTTGTATATAAATAAGCATAAATAAGAATCAACCTAAAACAACTATCTGGATAAAAATTAGAAATGATTTCACGAGCACAAAGTTTCTGTCTTTTTCAGCATGATCAAACAACTATCACCCAAACTAATCATAAAGGCTTTACTTGGCACTTTATTGAAACTAAGGCAATAAAACATGATTACTATAATAGCTTAATCATGTGATCACACAAAAACAGTAAGGATACACATTGGGTTGTCTCCCAACAAGCACTTTTCTTTAATGCCTTTCAAGCTAGGCATGATGATTTCAATGATGCTCACATAAAAGATAAGGATTGAAGCATAATGGAAGCATCATCGAGCATATGACTAGCACATTTAAGTCTAACCCACTTCCTATGCATAGGCATTTTGTTATCAAACAATTTATTGGAGCAAGAATCAACTAGCATAGGAATATAAAACAAGCATGACTTCAAAAGTTTCAACACATGGAGAGGAAGCTTGATATTATTGCAATATGTAGAAGCATATGATCCTGTCTCATAATAATTTTCAGTAGCATCATGAAATAATTCAACAATATAACCTGCACCTAAAGCAATATTTTTATGATCTACAAGCATAGAAATTTTACTACGCTCCACATAAGGAAATTTATTCTCATCAATAGTTGTGGGAGTATCGTAAGAGACTTGAACACTACGAATTGTTTCCACATTAAAAGAGTAATGTTCAGTAAGAGGGTACTCATAATTGTGACAAGTTTTATTATCATTCTTCTTTATAGCATAAGTATCATCACAATAATAATTATATATAGGGGGCATGCTTTCATCATAATAATTTTGATCATTCAAAGTGGGGTAACTAAAAAGATCATCTTCATCAAACGTAGCATCCCCAAGCTTGTGTTGCATATCATTAGCATCATGGGTATTCGTAGAATTCATACTAACAACATTGCAATCATGCTCATCCTTCACATATTTTATGCCAAGTATCGTATGTAATTCTTCTTCTAGAACTTGAGCACAATTTTATTTTCCATCATTTTCACGAAAGACATTAAAAAGATGAAGCATATGAGGCAACCTTAATTCCATTTTTTGTAGTTTGTAGTTTTCTTTTAATAAACTAAACTAGTGATAAAACAAGAAACTAAAAGATTCTATTGCAAGATCTAAAGATATACCTTCAAGCGCTAACCTCCCCGGCAACGGCGCCAGAAAAGAGCTTGATGTCTACTGCGCAACCTTCTCCTTGTAGACGTTGTTGGGACTCCAAGAGAAGAGGTTTGTAGGAAAGTAGCAATTTTCCCTCAAGTGGGTGACCTAAGGTTTATCAATCCGCATGAGGCGTAGGATGAATATGGTCTCTCTTAAGCAACCCTGCAACCAAATAACAAAGAGTCTCTTGTGTCCCCAACACACCCAATACAATGGTAAGTTGTATAGGTGCACTAGTTCGGCCAACAGATGGTGATACAAGTGCAATATGGACAATAGATATAGGTTTTTGTAATCTGAAAATATAAAAACAGCAAGGTAATTAATAATAAAAGTGAGCACGAACGGTATTGCAATGCGTGGAAACAAGGCCTAGGGTTCATACTTTCACTAGTGAAGTTCTCTCAAGAATGATAATATAATTGGATCATATAACTAGCCGTCAACATGCAACAAAGAGTCACTCCAAAGTCACTAATAGCGGAGAACAAATGAAGATATTATTGTCGAGTATGAAACCACCACAAAGTTATTCTTTCTGATCGATCTATTCAAGAGTCCGTAGTAAAATAACACGAAGCTATTATTTCCGTTCAATCTATCCTAGAGTTTGTACTAGAATAACACCTTAAGACAGACATCAACCAAGACCCTAATGCCACCTAGATACTCCATTGTCACGTCAAGTATCCGTGGGCATGATTATACGATATGCATCACACAATCTCAGAATCATCTATTCAACCAACACATAGAACTTCAAAGAGTGCCCCAAAGTCTCTACCGGAGAGTCAGAACGTGTGCCAACCCATATGCATAGGTTCCCGATGTCACGAAACCCGCAAGTTGATCACCAAAACATACATCAAGTACTCACATGAATATCCCATTGTGACCACAGATAGACACGTGCAAGACATACATCAAGTGCTCTTGAAGACTCAATCCGATAAGATAACTTCAAAGGGGAAACTCAATTCATTACAAGAAGGGAGAGGGGGAAGAACATCATAGGATCCAACTATAGTAGCAAAGCCCGCGGTACATCGAGATCATGACATATCAAGAACACGAGAGAGAGAGAGAGATCAAACACATAGATACTGGTACATACCCTCAGCCCCGAGGGAGAACCACTCCCTCCTCGTCATGGAGATCGCCAGGATGATGAAGATGGCCACCGAAGATAGATTACCCCTCCGGTAGGGTGCCGGAAAGGGTTCTCAATTGGTTTTTGGTGGTTACAGAGGCTTGCGGCGGCGGAACTCCCGATCTAGGTTTATTTCTGGAGGTTTCTGTATTTATAAGACCAGATGGCATCGAGAACAAGTCAGGGGGATCCACGAGGGAATCACAAGCCCCCCAGGCGTGCCCAGTGGGTGGGCACGCCTCCCTGGCTCGTGGCTTCCTTGGGACTCCTCTCCGGTATCTTTTCTTCTGGTATTTTTGATATTTTGCATAAAAAATCACGGCGAAAGTTTTATTCCGTTTGGACTCCGTTTGATATTCCTATCTGAAAAAGGTCAAAAACAAGGAAAAACAGAAACTGGCACTGGGCTCTAGGTCAATAGGTTAGTACCAAAAATAATATAAAATAGCATATTCATGCATATAAAACATCCAAAGTTGATAATATAATAGCATGGAACGATCAAAAATTATAGATACGTTGGAGACGTATCAAACATCAACTTGCTCTCTTTCTTGAGAAACCAAAGAATTTAAAGGAACATCCTGAGGATCACTAGGAGCTTACCTAGTAAGTAACGACATGATCATGTCAACCTTATGATTAAGGGAGGAGATCTCCTCAATAGAGTTTACCTTCGTACACTACAGGAATCTGAGACTTTGCCATCTGCCTTGGCTGACGGCAAAGGGGGGAACCCCCGACGGCAAAGGCTTTGCCGTCCGTCAGCTGACGGCAAACTAGACGGCAAACAAAAAATCCAGTGAAGAGGTTATTTTCTGTCTGCTTTTGGAAGGCGGACGACAAAGAATCTTTGCCATGGGGGGCAGACGGCAAATAAAATGGGACGACAGATCCGCAAACGCTCCCGTTAAGTGCTAATGGCAGGCTACTGGGAACACCTTTTCTTTGCCGTCTGCCCTCCCCCCTTTGTCATCTGCCCTCCCCTCTTTGCTGTCAGCCAAGTTTGAGGCCGACGGCAAAGGGGGGCACCCAGCCCTCTCTCCCTCCAACTTTGCTGTCAGCCCCTCCCACCTTTGTCGTCAGCCCCTCCCCCCTTAGCCATCAGCCGTGTTTGAGGCCGACGGCAAAGGGGCACTCCCAGCGTGTTTCAGCCAGGCTGTTTTGAGCCTTTGCCGTCTGCCGCAAGGCCTTTGCCGTCGGTGGGTGGACGACAAAGGTTCAAAACAGCCCTTGTTTATTTTATTTTCTATTATATCCAGCAATTTTCACAATAATCAGGATATATATATATATATATATTTGACAGAAATAATTTTATTTCCATACTCATAACCATACTAAAATAACTTTCATCCATAATACATACATATTATGCAAGTTGCATCCGTACCAAACCATATATTACACCAGTTTCATCCATGCATACAAAGTTTCATATATATCCATATACTACTATAGTTTGAATCCAAGCTTCCGTGAAGCCATGGTAGAAGAAACTATATTCAAGCATTCCATCAATATAATCCAAGCTTCCCGTGAAGTGAATGTAATCTTCAAAATGGCAAACAAGAAAGTTAGAAGAAGAAGACTAGATGAAGAAGAGAAGTATAGGTTATTTTAGAGAGAACTTAGCTAAGTATAGGCCATTTAATAGCTAAGTTAGGTCGAATAGGTCATCTTGGAGCTACATAGCCTTATTATGTCATTTAGGAGAGAACTTAGCTAAGTATAGGTCACTCTAGAGCTAACTTGGATAAAATATGTCATTTTGTAGCCAACTATGATTATTAAGCCATTTTGAGCTTATTATGTAATTTTGGAGCTCAATTAGTAATTTTAATGAGATAACCAAGGTTCTTATGATGTTTTTACCTAACTAAGCTAATTATGTCATTTTGAAGGATAATTAGCTAAGTATGCCTTTGTTGGGGAAAATAAGCTACGTAGAAGAAGAAAGAGAAGAAGCAAGAAGAGAAGAAGAAGGAGAAGAAAAAGAAGAAGGAGGAGGAGGAGGAGAAAGACAAGGAAGAGGAGAAGAAGAAGAAAAGAAGAAGGAGAAGAAGGAGGAGAAGAAGGAGAAGGAGCTTCTCTCCTTCTTCTCCTTCTCCTTCTCTTCTTCTTCTTCCTTCTTTTGATTTTTCCTCTTTCTTCTCCTCTTGTCCTCTTCTTCGAGCTAAATTAGCTAATTATGCCTTTTGGAGCTAATTATGTCATTTTGGAGGAGGATTAGGTAAGTATAGGTCATTTTTTATTAAATAGGCCATTTTCGAGCTAACTAAGCTAATTATGTCATTTAGGTGGAAGCCAAGCTAAGTATAGGCCATTCTAGAGCTAACTTGGGTAAAATATGTCATTTTCGAGCCAACTATGATTATTAAGGCATTTTTGAGCTAAATTGGCTACTTATGTCATTTAGGTGGAAGCCAAGCTAAGTATATAATATTCATGAACTAACCAAGGTTCTTATGCCATTTTGAGCTTATTATTTCATTTTGGAGCTAAATTAGTCGTTTTAATGAGCTAACCAAGGTTCTTATGATGTTTTTACCTAACTAAGCTAATTATGACATTTTGTAGGATAATTAGGTAAGTATGTCTTTGTTGGATGAGTCCAAGCTAGGTAGAAGAAGAAAGAGAAGAAGCAAGAAGAGAAGAAGAAGGAGAAGAAAAAGAAGAAGAATGAGGAGGAGGAGGAGGAGAATGAGAAGGAGAAGGAGACTACTATGGAGCTAACTTGGGTTAAATATGTCATTTTGGAGCTAAGTATGCTTAATAAACCATATTGGACCATTATGCGGTTGTTAAGCAAAACGTTAGAAATAACATACCATTATCGTCATCACGGCGGTGAAGCATGGTGGCTCTATCTTGTTTCACCTAGAGAAGGCTGCCCTGGAGAAGGCTCCACTGTAGAAGGGTCGTGCGATGCGTTTCGGGAGATATTCTGCACCAAACATCGTTTGCAATGTGTCGTTAGCATGATGACACTCTTAAGATCACTGCATTGAAATGAAACTCACCGTCCCCGCCATGTTAATGACTGGCATCGCCGGAGGGACTTGGCCGGTCTTCTCACACATAGACTGTACATTTGGTTTCGACAAGTCAAACTTTTTAGTTATTAATGAAATGGACATTAAAATGCAAGGTTTGAAATAATATGAAGAAGAAACTTACCACGAAGAGCTCGTATATGGCCCTGTTAGACGCATCATTTCGTGCCCTCTCCGCCTCTACCAATGCAGTCGTCCTCTCCTCCAGCTCCTTCATATCCTTATCCTTCTCCGCCAAAACCACCTGCATTGCCTCTCTCTCTTTCAGAATAGCAGCCTGCAACAGAACTCATTGCTAGCATTGTAATCATATTGGTTCCCACGCACAACATAATGTGGAAAGATAGTTGAGTCCATTAAACTAACCTCGATGGCGAGCTCGACTGGCCATGGACGAGGTGTTATCTCAGGACAGGAGCTTGTTTGGCGTGCCTTTATCTATCGGAGAGTGCTAGGACAACATATAAGGCCATCTCCAATGGCAATCGAGCCATGGGGCCTCCCGTTGCCAGCTATCATCACCAGCTCTGGATCAATAGGCCCCTCGCTCGGGTTAAAGTCCTCCCCTTTCCCTGCCTTCCCGTGATCTCTGTACTTCACGAGCTTGTGGTGGGAGGAGATGTTGGTGAAATTTTCTGGATGCTCGAGGTCAGACTCAGAGAATGCCTTGACCTTGTTGTACGAGGCAGTATGGGCCATCGCATACAGGTCGTACATCTGTGGCACCTCCGTCTTATTGTGACGCGCCTAAAAGAGAGAGAGAGGAAAATTGTATTAGTAAAGGGCTCGAGATAGCATTAAGAACGAATTGCATGAGGCATGAAGCAAACCACATACCCAGTTCTCGCCAAATTGGATTAAGTTGATGCTCCCTTGATGGTGTGGCACACCAACCATTTTGCCACACCTCTCCTTGGCGTTGTTTTGGCTGACCTCCCATGTTTCGGAGCACCACTGATCCACCAAGGCCTCCCAACAATCCATCTTATCAACACACCATCTCGGGGGCACCTAGGTTAATAAAGAGAAATTTGAGCGCGTAAGAACCAAATCAAGGAAACTAACTACAAAGCCTTAATAATATGTAATTACCTTGATGTAATGCTCCTTCTCCATCTTAGAATCGCGGCACTTCGCCTTGTCCTTCCTAATATGTCGCGAGGCATAGTAGTCTCGAACAGCCTGCACCCGAGCCTCGTGCTGAAAGTTTTGTAGTAGGTGGCAACATTCGGTTCCGATAACCTTTGCCGCGTCCTGCTCGTATTCCTACTCACACCTGTAGTAGGTCTGCAAACGGGAAAACACCGATTAGTACAATAAGTAGATATGGTTGATTTATAATTGTGTAAAGGAGAAATTAGCCAGAACTGTCGGATCACCATGTCGGCCCTCGTGTGGCACAAAACACCGTCGATCTCCACCTCCGACGGGGCCGGGGCACCCAAGTAGTGATCCCAGGTCATTCCTACCTCTCGCTCCCGACTGGGCAACGTAACAAACTCCGAGAAGTTTTGATGGCAAAGCACACCAAGGACGATGTTGGTCTTGCGGACACCCTTGGCAACAATCCAACCCGTGTAGTATGACAAATTAAAGCCAAAACATTAGATATTTGAGAAAATGTGAAGGCAAAAGGTTAAATAAGAGTAAATTAATTTACTTGTCCCCATTTGGCTTAATCGACCACCTCTGCTCGCGGGTCGACGACACGAGCGGGAGCATCGAACTACCACGCTGGTAGACGGTAGCCCCCTCACCTAGCTCCTCGTCGCTATCAGCATGGCCACTTGGCTCAGGCTGACCCAGATCAGCCCAGGTACCCCACTGGGTCTCTAGGGACGTACCCTCATACCTGCTTTACTCTGAAGTCGCCTGGAATGAAGCCTCTGGGACACGAGTCTCGTGGGTCGAAGGCTCATCGACCTGAGGCTCGTCGACCTGGGGCTCGTGAACCGGAGACCATGTAGCCTCCACCTCAGACGAATCCACCCTAGAAGTCATGTGCTTAGGTGAACCAGCTTGGGGTGGCGGCGAGGAAGGCGTGGAAGCCACCGCCCTACCTCTCCCGCGGCCACATGTACCTTTAGTACAACGTAAATACCAACATGACTGCAACATAAATACCAACATGAGTACAACATAAATACCAACATGAGTAATACCTTTAGTACCTCTCGGCTTCGCGGGGGGTTGACCTTCTGTCAACGGGGCCGCGAGAGTCGAAGAAGCGGCCACTCCATGCAGAGTAGAGAGCAACGCCCTCCGAAGAGGCGAGGCAGGAATGGAAGTACCCATCCCACCACCCGCCGACGAAGAAGGAGCCGCGGAGTGCTTTCGACCCTTTCACACCATCTTTCAACACCTATCATGACAAAGAGTAAATGAAATTAGTACAACATAAATACCAACATGAGTAATAAAATGTATATAATTTAAGTGTATCATCGTCATAAATACCAACATGAATAATAAAAGTTGAATACCTAACATGAACTAAAAATTTATATATAGTAATAGTTGAATACCTGACATGAACTAATAACAACCGTGCTCGTCTATATATTCTTCGGGGTCAATAAATGCATCATGATCATCACTATCATCAATAAATGCATCATCATCATCACTATCAGGAAGAACATGTGGAAGGCCACCATTATGTAATCAGTCAAGAAGTGGCAGGTCATCCGCAGCAGTAACCTCTTCTTCTTCCGGCTGTTCCTGTTCGGGCTCAGGGGTTAAGACAAATTCACTGTCGCTGTCTACTTCAATGTTCTGGGGTGAAGTAGAGAGGTTCTTGAAATGTTTCTTGGACATACGTGTTTCTTGGAAGAATTCTCCTTCATACATGTCTGGGTTAAAGTAAGGTTCGTAATCCTCTTCATTGAGGGTAGGTGGTCTAAAATGTGGTGGCACTTCACAAACGACATCCCAACCTTTCAGGTTTGGATCAGTTTGGCACGCCCACGGTAGATAGAAAACTTGTGTCACCTGTTGAGCCGTAATATAAACATTGCGAACATCTAAGTGGGTGTTTTGGTTGATTTCGACTAGTCCTATATGTTCATGAGTCCTTCTAGTCTCCCTCGGCTCAAACCAATAACATTTGAAGACTATGACGGTCGGTGGGTTTTCACCATAGAATAGAAGTTCATAAATTGCTTCAACTCTTCCATAATACTCGGTGGCTCCTTCATCGATAGCAGAGATAGAACAATTTGTAGTCTTTAGGTCGGGCATAGATAGCTCTTCGCCAAAGGTACGAAAGTGATACCCGTTGATGTTGTATTCGTCAAATGAACGGACCTTATAGTCAAAACCATTAGCAAGTTGTCTCAACTCGGCGTCCAGAGACTCTGCATCAGCCTACAAGTTTAGTACGAAAGAATGGATGCATTAGACCCAAATTAGACCAAGAAATCAATGGACCATTAATGGTAATTAATTACCCTTTGTTTGAACCAAGAGATGAAACCGGGATAGTCGCCTCCATCCTTTGCGAGAAGCTCATACTCTTCGACGGAATCCTTTTTGATGACCGCTCCATCCGAGAATTCGGCAACGTATAGACTATATCAAATATCCAGGAATAAGATTAGTTGAAAGGAATTAGAAGTTGCGGAACAATAATTTACCGAGAACTTACTCGATGTATGGCCGCACTTTTGTTAGTTTGGTGAAGATATACAATGAAATGGTCCGCCATTCTTCGACATCCAATGATTTCACTTTCGAAGCGCTGGATGGTGCGAGCTTCCCTTTGAATAGGCTGAGGTTGGATTGATCTTTTTTTGGATCGCCATCATTGTACCGAGGCTTCGGGTTATGCAAATGATGATTTTTGGCTTCGTAGTGTGGTGACACGAAGTTTGCCGCCTCCTCAGTAATAAAAGCCTCGGCCATCGATGCTTCAATTCTACTGCATCCTCTTAGTTGATTAGCACCATCGATTTTGAACGGCCCCCCAATCTTGCCTCGGTTGGGAGATGCAAAATCAAATGCTGCATTGGATTAAAGAAGCCCGGTGGAAAGATCTTTTCTAATTTGTAGATCAACTCTGCCGCCAACTCTTCCATTTCATCTAGCACGCCAGCCGATAGTTCTTTCACACAAAGAGAACGGAAGAAATAGCTCAGCTCAGCCAGTACTAGCCATTCATCCTCAGAGGTAAAGCCACGCAACATCAACGGCATTACCCGCTCAATCCATATGTGTCAATCATGACCCTTGAGACCAAATATTTTCAATTTCTCAAGACTCACTCCCCTCTTTAGATTTACAGCATACCCATCGGGGAACATCAACCGCATTTTCACCCACAATAGCATTCCCTCATAGCTGGCCTTTCAAGATTGAACCATGCCTTTGGCTTCGCTATGCTTTGCTTTCCTTTTCGTTGTCGCAAGTTTTGTAACGGTCTACCACATAGAGCCTTGATGACCCACAAGTATAGGGGATCAATCTTAGTCCTTTCAATAAGTAAGAGTGTCAAACCCAACGAGGAGAAGAAGGCTCTGATAAATGGTTTTCAGCAAGGTAATAGCTGCAAGAACTGAAAGTAGCGATAACAAGTGATGGTGTAGTGAGGTGAAATGTAGCAAGCGAAAACTAACAAGTAACAAGTAGTAGCAACGATGTAGCAAAGTGCCCCAATCCCTTTAATAGCAAGGGACAAGCCTGAGAAAAGTCTTATAAGAGGAAAAACGCTCCCGAGGACACATGGGAATTTCTGTCATGCTAGTTTCATCATGTTCATATGATTCGCGTTCATTACTTTGATAGTTTGATATGTGGGTGGACCGGCGCTTGGGTACTGCCCTTACATGGACAAGCATCCCACTTATGATTAACCCCTCTCGCAAGCATCCGCAACTACGAAATAATAATTAAGACAAGGTCTAACCATAGCATTAAACTAGTGGATCCAAATCAGCCCCTTACGAAGCAACACATAGACTGGGGTTTAAGCTTCTGTCACTCTAGCAACCCATCATCTACTTCTTACTCCCCAATGCCTTCCTCTAGGACCGAATATGGTGAAGTGTTATGTAGTCGACGTTCACATAACACCACTAGAGGAAAAACAACATACATCATATCAAAATACCAAACGAATACCAAATTCACATGACTATTATTAGCATGACTTATCACATGTCCTCAGGAACAAAAGTAACTACTCACAAAACATAATCATAATCATGATCAGAGGTGTAATGAATAGTATCAAGGATCTGAACATAAACTCTTCCACCAAGTAATCCAACTAGCATCAACTACAAAGAGTAATCAACACTACTAGCAACCTTACAAGTACCAATCGGAATCGCGAGACGGAGATTGGTTACAAGAGATGAACTAGGGTTTGTAGAGGAGATGGTGTTGATGAAGATGTTGATGGAGATGACTCCCCTACGATGAGAGGAGTGTTGGTGATGACGATGGCGACGATTTCCCCCTCCTGGAGGGAAGTTTCCCCGGCAGGATCGTCCTGGCGGAGCTCTAGATTGGATCTGCTCAAGTTCCGCCTCGTGGCGGCGGAGAATCCACGACAAAGCTCCACCTTGATTTTTTTCTCTGAAGAAACCCTTCATATAGCAAAAGAGGGGGGCTAGTGGGCCGCTAGGGGGGTAGGCCGCGACAACCAGGCTTGTGAGGCCCTGGTTGCTCCCCTTTGACACTTCTTTCGCCCAGTATTTTTTATATATTCCCAAAAAATCCATGTTGATTTGCAGGGCATTTGGAGTTGCGCAGAATAGAGGACTCAGACTTGCTCCTTTTCCAGTCCAGAATTCCAGCTGTCGGTATTCTCCCTCTTAAAATAAACCTTGCAAAATGAGAAAAGGCATAAGTATGGTACCACAAAGTATAATAACAGTCCATAAAGCGATAAATATCAACATGAAAGCATGATGCAAAATGGACGTATCAACTCCCCAAGCTTAGACCTCGCTTGTCCTCAAGCGAAAACCAAGACCCAAAACATGTCCACATGTTTAGGGATGAAGGTGTCAATAAAACAGAATACGGACATGAGGGCATAATGATCACACATAGAACAGCAATGCATCATAGAGATTCTTATGGGAAAGTAACAAATCCTTCACAAAGCAAAGTATGAAACAAAAACCTTACTGAGAAGTAGCCAACAACAGTCCATAGTCATTGAAGCAATTGCAATTTATCATATCATCAGAAAGAGTCAAATAAGAGCTTGTAAGGCAAATCCACATACTCAATCATCTCTTTTGTTTTCCACAATTGTTACAACTCACGTGGTACTCATGATATCAAAGTTTCAGTTGGACACGGAGAAAGGTAGGGGCTTATAATTTTGCCTCCCAACCATTTACCTCAAGGGTAAAGTCAACAATAATAAAGCATAAGTACTCAGCTCCAAGTTGATATATGAATATAGATCTTTCCCAAGCATATGACATTCACCAAGAAAAAGGCTAAATAAGGAATTGGTGAAGATCACCATGACTCTTACAAAGGTAAAAAGTAAAGGTACAAGATAGGCCCTTCGCAGAGGGAAGCAGAGGTTGTCATGCGCTTTTGAGGTTTGGATGTGTGTCCTCTTAGTGCAGAGGAACGTCACTTTATATTGCCTCCTGTGATAAAGAACTTTATTATGTAGTCTGTCGCTTTTATGTCTTCCTCATCACAGGTTCGTACAAAGCTTATTTTCCACAAACTAATAGATCATAATATTAGAGAGCAATTTTTATTTCTTGCACCGATGACAACTTACTTGATGGATCTTATTCAATCCATAGGTAGGTATGGTGGACACTCATGGCAAAACTGGTTTGAAGGTTTATGGATGCACAAGTAGTATCTCTACTTGGTGCAGGAGTTTTGGCTAATTTGAGGTGGATGCAAACGTCACATGCTAAGGGATCTCTAATCATATAACATTGTTTGGAACCAACCAAACACAATTCATTATGGTGGCTTCCTTGTCCAACATCTACTTCTAAGCATGTAATAGTTTGGTGAGTGCTCACAATTATAGAAAGTGTCTAAGATGATATATTTGTATGTGAACCTCTCTTTCCTTATTACTTCTTATTAACTACAACAATGACTGAGGTCTATGTTGGTATATTCTCAACAAGTTTCGATCATCATACTTGTTATATGTGAAGCTACCACTATCCATAAGATCATCTCATGATCATTCATGCTATAGTTCTTTTCATACTTTTGATCACGGCACAAAACAAAGCCCTTGACTAAGATACTCTTTATTATATAGCTCGCAAGCTTGAATACATCGGGGGAGACACAAGGCAAAAGACTCAAACTAAAACACTAAAGACTTATTCAACTAAGAGAAGACATAAAACTGAAAAGGAAAGAACTAAAACAAAGGTAAAAGCAAAAGATATAAAGATGATATGATACCAGGGCAGCTCCCCCAAGCTTGGCTTAAGCCATGGGAGTTGCCCATACCAATGCTTAGTTGTCTTCCTTTGGTGGTGATGGTGGTGGAGTTGTTGAAGGAGTCTTGAGCTTGTCTAATTTCCACTTGAGCATAAAGTTCTACTCCCTCAGGTCATCATTTTCCTCCTCAAGCTTCAACACTCTATGGCAAAGTTCCTGCTTACTCTCCTGCAAGAAACGAGAAGGGATTAACAAGGTCTTAGGCTTCTTCCTTTGGTCAGGGAGGCTTGACTTCTTGAACTCCACATGAGTGCGTCCAGGTTGAGGTAGAGGAGCCTCCTCTTCATCGGAACTCGTTTGTTCCTTCCCCTTGGGATCATAGTCCTCTTCCTCGTCAGTGGTCCATCCGTACGGTTCCAAGTCCCCATAGACCTTGGGGTTAGCAAGGTAATCAGCCACATAGCTCTCCCCCTCTGAATCGTCTGAAAACATCTTGACCTAGATCTGCGGCGGAAAACAGGCTCGAAACGAAAACAGAGGAAAACTGCGCGATACGGAGATCGAAACCCTCGGGCGTATATATAATGATTTTTTCTGGACCAGAAGGAGTGCTGCGCAAGAAAACGGAGTCCGGGAGGCACACGAGGTGCCCACAAGCCGTGTTGCCGCGGCCAGGGGGGCTGCGACAACCAAGCTTGTGGCCGCCTCGTGCGCTCTCTGGACTGCTTTTTATTTTTCTAATTTTCCATAAATTCCAAAAAGGAGAAAATTTCCTATTGGAAAAGTTTCGGAGTCCAATTCTTACCGAAACACATACCGCTTCGTTTTCAGGGTCTGAAACAGGCTCATGAACATCCCTTATGTACTCCTCTGGAGTTATGATATTGATGATATTGGTCTCAACATTTATGGGAGTACCAGAGATGTAATGGTTGATTCTTTGCCTATTTACCACTCTAGGAAAATTACCTTCCGTGTTATTAATTTTGATGGCACCGAAACGATATACTTCCTTGACAACGTAAGGACCTTCCCATTTAGAGAGAAGCTTGTCTGCGAAGAATCTTAAGCGAGAATTGTATAGCAGGACATAATCACCTACATTGAACTCTCGTTTTTGTATTCTTTTATCGTGCCATCTGTTAACCTTTTCCTTGAACAACTTACAATTCTCATATGCATGGGCCCTCCATTCATCTAACGAGCTGATATCAAACAACCGTTTCTCACTGGCAAGTTTGAAATCGAAGTTGAGCTCTTTGATTGCCCAATAAGCTTTGTGTTCTAGCTCAAGAGGTAAATGACAGGCCTTACCGTAAACCATTTTATACGGCGACATGCCCATGGGATTCTTATAACCAGTCCTATAAGCCCATAGTGCATGGTCAAGTTTGCTAGACCAATTCTTTCAAGATCTATTGAAAGTCTTTTGTAAGATCAATTTGATCTCCCTATTACTCAACTCCACTTGACCACTAGACTGAGGATGAGAAAGAGATGCAACTCTATGGTTGACATCATACTTAGCGAGCATCTTGCGGAAAACATCATGAATGAAGTGTGAACCGCCATCAGTCATCAGATATCTAGGGACTCCAAATCTTGGGAAAATGACTTCTTTAAGCATCTTAATAGAGGTGTGGTGATCAGGATTTCTAGTGGGGATAGCTTCTACCCACTTAGTGACATAATCCACAACAACTAAGATGTAAGTATACCCATTAGAACTCGGGAAAGGTCCCATATAATCAAAGCCCCAAACATCAAATGGTTCAATGACAAGTGAATAGTTCATAGGCATTTCCTGACGCTTACTGATATTCCCTATTCTTTGGCATTCTTCACAAGACAAGGCAAACTTACGGGCATCCTTGAAGAGAGTGGGCCAACAGAAACCTAATTACAATACATTATGAGCAGATCTGTCTCCAGCATGGTGTCCTCCGTAGGCCTCGGAATGACACTTCTGTAGGATCTGTCCCTATTCATGTTCACGAACACAACGTCTAATAACACCATCTACTCCTTCCTTATAAAGGTGAGTATCATCCCAAAAGTAGTGTCTCAAATCAAAGAAGAATTTCTTCTTCTGTTGGTAGGTGAAACTGGGTGGTATGTATTTGGCTACAATATAGTTTGTGTAATCAACATACCACGGTGCACTATGTGAAGTGCGGATGACATTCAATTTCTCATCAGGAAAGCTGTCATCAATAGGTCGTGGGTCATCAAGGAAATTCTCTAGCCTAGACAAGTTATCTGCTACAGGGTTATCAGCACCCTTTCAGTCAACAACGTGCAAATCAAATTCCTGTAGCAGGAGAACCCATGTGATTAGCCTAGGCTTAGCGTCCTTCTTATCCATAAGGTACTTAATAGCAGCATGATCAGAGTGAATAGTGACTTTTGAGTCAACTATATAAGATCTGAACTTTTCACATGCAAACACGACTGCTAAAAACTCCTTCTCCGTAGTTGCATAGTTTCTTTGGGCACTGTCTAGAGTTTTACTAGCGTAGTGAATGACATTCAACTTCTTGTCAACTCTTTGTCCTAGAACAGCACCAACAGCATAATCACTAGCATCGCACATGATTTCAAAGGGCAAGTTCCAATCAGGTGGTTGAACAATAGGTGCGGTTATCAAGGCCTTCTTAAGTATTTCGAAAGCTTCCGCCCAATCCTCATCAAAAACAAAAGGAACATCCTTCTGCAAGAGGTTGGTAAGAGGCCTAGAAATCTTAGAGAAGTCTTTAATGAACTTCTATAGAAACCAGCATGACCTAGAAAACTTCGTATACCGATATCTATGGGGCAAGGCATTTTCTCAATTGCATCAACCTTAGCCTTATCAACTTCAGTGCCTTTCTCACAGATTTTGTGTCTGTTGGGACCCTGATCCTAAGCCATAGGAATCTAGCCTGTAACACATCACATCTCTTTGCGGTCTCACGCACGGTTATCCCCACGGCTGCAGTCTTACCTTCGCCGGGACCGTTTGCGCCTTTTGACTCGCGTATGCAATTGTGTCGCTAGCAATCCAATGTCAAAGAACCCAGGTCGACATGTCTAGTCATAAACTAAAGTGGCAGTTCCGTACAGGGACAGGCATACATGACCCAGCAAAGCAGGTGTCGGTCATCAGCGTATATAGACGAGTCATAGCAAGCTACAAGGACTCCATTACAATGCGTGACATTTCCCCAAAGGGACAGACACAGCAGCTAAGAAGGACACATGTCGGTCAACCAATGTGTTCGGAGCAGTAGCAAACTACCATGGCTCGATGGAATCACAAAGGGACATTTCCCCGTAAGGAGTGCTACTAAGGCATACGACTAGGTATTCGAACCCCATACATATCAAGTACAACACATGTACGCATGGCATACCGATATGCATAGATACATCGATGGCATCACAACATAACCATAAACATACAAACTTTAATTAGAAGGCTCGAAAGAGCCTCACACATAATATTACACAGATAAGGGCCTCACGACCCATCATCATAATTCATACAGACAAGTCTTACAAGCCAGCGGAAGAGTAAAACTGTCTGAGTACACACAGATGGAAAGATAAAGGCACATGGCCTGACTATCTACAGACCCATCCTAGGGCCAGATCGTAGCTGGGATACCAGCTACTCGTCGTCGTGAACGTCTAGGTAGAACCCTCCATTAGGGTCATTAACAACCTTTGCAACAATTATTAAGCAAACGTGACTACAAAAGTACTCAACAAGACTTTAGGATAATCGATCTACTCATGTAATGTATCAACAAGGAGTTGTGGGGTTTCATGCAGAAAGCCAGCATTTGTTTCTTGGCTAGACAACTTGCATTTTTAAATAGTTTTGACAACTATATTTCTCGCACATGAGTCCACTAACACCACAACAATACTCCATCGTGGAACCATTCCGTCTCCCTACGGAAATGCCGTCCACGACACTCACACTTATCTTGACAATTTTATGAGTAGCCATTATAGTTATCTATGAACAACATATGCTTCCAAGTAGTCCATATCCGCGGACGCGGCTATTCGAATAGATCATAACCCTGCAGGGGTGTACTTCTTCACACACGCTCTCGCACTTATCGCCATGTGCATGTCATGCACCTTGGCAACCTTCAAGCGGAAGCCCAGCGAGGGAGTCAGCCATGACCGTTAACCACGTCAATACTTAGTCCACGTCTATCGCCTATCTGAGGGTAACCCGCACGGATGTCTGGACGAGGTTTCTGCCACGGCTCCAAACGATGTCCGTAGGGTTCCCAAGCCCACCATTCGGGTGCCACTTGGTACACCGTGCCACTGCCTACCGCATCATAGCCCACCTTTAAGGTCAGCGCTACGCACGGCCTCCAACATGACTATAAACACAAGAAACTACTTGCAACTCCTGGTCCGAGTACTAAGCGGTTAATAAGTCGAGCGGGGTCATATTTCAGGGCCCAGCATGTGGTAGTATCTTGTCTTGGCTTACATACACGGAACTCAGTTCCTAAGGACGGTTCCAATGAAACAACCCGCCATGTACTCCTACATAGCCTTTCACCGGTACCTTTACCAAATCAGGTTCAACACACGACCTTTACCAACTGAACACATTCTCACGATCCTGTTCATCACCCAGATGACAAACCATACACAACTCTAAGCATAGCATGCCTAGCAGGATAAGGCACATCATGGCTCAAGCATGTACCAGGTATGCTAGGTTGCAAGGTTCAGCTATTTACCGTGACAAGGACATGTCATGCAAAGGAAGTGGGTTCAACTAACGTGATAAAAGGAGTGAAAGCATTTTGACCTAATGCAATAAGTAAGAGCAGGAGCGAGAACATGGGATTTATCGGGATGATCAAAATGGTTGCTTTCCTTGTTGCTCAGCAGAGGGGTGATATCCGTCAATCGGATAATTAGACATATCCGGAGGGGCGGAGCCTACCGGAATAACAACAATCAATCAATATCAAACATATGCAACAAAATCATGCATGAAATGCAATCTAGCATGGTTTGAAATGACTAGCAGAACCTTTTGGGTGATCTTGATTTGAAATCATAATTCAAATATCATTTGAATTATAATTTATCAAATTCTTTTAATTGACTTGACCTGATGCTGTTTCATAATTTTGTTTTTCATGCATGAAAATAGCACCATTGGATTCCTTGGATTTTTCTGATCCATTTACATATATTATTTGTCAATTTTGGAGTTATATTCAATTTTCTTTGAATTTCAAAAGTTTTGAACTTATTCTGGAATTATTTTTAAACAGAAAAGCTTTTATCGCATCAGCATAACATCAACAGGTCAATCTGGCCGTTGAAAGTCAAACCTGACCAGTGGGACCCACTGGTGAGTGACTCTAGACAGGTTTTAGATTAAATTTAACTTAATTAGCTAATTAACAGAGTAGGACCCACCTGTCAGTGTCTGTTTAAGTTTTTATTTAATTGATTATTTTATTAACTTTATTCTAATTAGCCAGGGGCTGGCCCCACATATCATAGGCTCAGGGGGGTCAGATCCACCGGCGGCGAGGTCGATCTCGCCGACGGTGAGCCTCCGGCGACTGCTAGAACGGCGGAGGGGCTCGGAAATGCATCTCCGACGACCAAATGCACGGTGGAGGGCACCAAACGAACGACACTTCACCCGCGGCTCCATTTTTGCACGCAACAGGGGATGAAATGGACGGAGATGACGCCGGAGACGAGCTTGGCGGTGGCCAAAGCTCGGGCTATGTTGGGCGCGAGAAACCGAAGGCAAAACGAGCGGGGCTTAGCTCCTAGAGCACCTACGCGATGCAATGAAGCCATTGATGGCCTCAGAATGACCAGCCGATCACGGGAGGGCTACCGGCGACGAGGTCCCGCGGCGGATCTCATCGGGCTCCGGTGGAATCGGGGCCTAGAGCTCGGGATCGAAGGGGAAAACTTAGGGGAAAGAACCCTGAGCTCACAGGGAGTGCAGAGGCGTCGAGAGTGGGCGCGGGGATGGCCTGAGGAGGGAGAACGACGGCGGCGAGGTCCGGTAACCCGAGGAGGAAGATGACGGCGTCATGGCGTCTCAGGGGTTCTTGGCGTCGCGCGACTAGCTGGAGAGCTTTAGGGGATCACGGCGAAGTTGTTGCGCAACTCAAGTGAGAGGGAGAGGGGCAAGAGCGATGGCGAGCTCGAGATCAAGCTTCGGTCATGGCGGCCGAGAGGGGGAGAAGAGAGCAGGGCGAATGGGGAAGGGATGAGCTTGGGGAGACCTTGGGGAGCTTATCCCCGTTCGCGCCAGCGCGATACGGTGGCCAGGCAGGCACGCAGCTGCGTGGGAGCGCCGTGGAACGTGGCGGCCACCTCCTGCTCAGACTGGCAGGAGGAAGACAACAGGGCTAAGTGGGATGGGCTTCAGGTGAGCGCTAGATAGGTCTTTTCCGTTTTCTGTTTCTATTTTATTCTTTCTGATATTGTTTTGTTTTATTTTTGGCTCCAAACTATTCCTAAAATAGTTTGAAAAATACTAGAGTGTTAGTTGGAATATTTCCAACCACTCATAAAGTTTTGAACATTTTTGGAAACTTTGAATTATTTGAAATCAAATATATAATTGATTTCAGTAGCTTTTAACTTAAATTTAAAATGCCCAAGATAGTTTGAAAATAAGTTTCATCAATGATATTTTGTTTTCAACATTTATCAGAAAAGATGAACTTTTCTAATGGCCATTTTGGATTCATTGATTTTGATAATGGTTGGATTTCTTTTGAATAAGAAGTGGCTAGGGTTTTGCTTTGGATTTCACCACTTCTTTTGAGTTTATTTCCATTTCTTGAATGCAATGAAAGAAGACATAAGCACAAGTTGTTAAACCCTAACAGGGAATACCAGGGATGTGACAACTCACCCCCACTCAAAAGAATCTCGTCCCGAGATTTGGAAGTCGTCGGGAATAGCGCGGGATACTCAAGTCGGAGACGATCCTCTCTTTCCCATGTTGCCTCCTTTTCAGAATGATTTGACCATTGAACTTTAAGAAACTTGAGGTTTCGACGTCGAGTGGTACGCTCAACTTGATCAAGAATATGCACAGGGTATTCTCGGTATGAAAGGTTATCTTGGAGATCAAGCGTTTCATGGTCCACTTCATGGATAGGATCCGAAAAAGCAACGCCTGAGTTGTGAGACGTGGAATACATCATGAACCTTGGAAAGATGTGGAGGAAGTTCCAATTGGTAGGCAACTTCTCCTTGTTTACCAAGAATGTGAAAAGGACCGATATAACGAGGAGCCAACTTTCCCTTGATACCGAAACGATGGGTACCCTTCAAAGGTGTAACCCGAAGGTAAGCCTTCTCGTCAACTTCAAAGGTCACAACCTTATGATGACGATCATATTGGCTCTTTTGACGAGACTCGGCTGTTTTCAACTTTTCAAGAATAATGCAAACTTGCTCTTCTGCATCCTGGATCATATCCGGACCAAAGAGTTGCCTCTCTCCGGTTTCTGACCAATTAAGATGTGTTCGACATCTTCGTCCATAGAGAACTTCAAAAGGAGCTTTGCCCAAGCTTGATTGATAAGTATTGTTATAGGCAAATTCGGCGAATGGCACGCACTTCTCCCAATTCATACGAAACGATATAACACAAGCTCGGAGCATATCTTCTAGGACTTGATTCACTCTTTCTACTTGACCACTTGATTGAGGATGGAAAGCAGTGCTAAAAGATAAATGAGTCCCCATGGCATTCTGAACACTCTCCCAGAAGCGAGAAGTAAAGATACTTCCACGGTGTGAGTTAATCTCTAGAGGAACACCATGAAGAGACACTATTCGAGAGATATATAACTCTGCTAGCTGGCTAGCTGTTATACTCTCACGAACTGGAAGAAAATGAGCTACTTTGGAAAGACGGTCAATGACCACAAAGATAGCATTATTCCCTTTCTTGGTCTTGGGAAATCCGGTGATGAAATCCATACTGACTTTGTCCCATTTCCATTCAGGAATAGCAAAGGTTGAAGGGTGCCAGCAGGCCTTTGATGTTCTGCCTTAACTCTACGACAAACGTCGCAGTTAGCAACGAACTCAGCAGTTTCTCTCTTCATCCTAGTCCACCAAAACCTCTGGTATAGGCCCTGATACATCTTAGAACTACCAGGATGAATGGTGAGAGGAGAATCACGAGCCTCTTTAAGGATTAACTGCCTTCGATGTGGATTCTTAGGAACCACTAGACGATTCTGGAAGAACACAACATCTTGATTATTCATGGAGAATTCCTTAGCGTTCCCGCTAATAATATTCTCCTTGATCCGGGATATACCCTTATCATGCTTCTGGCCAGCTATGATTTGATCCTTAAGAGTAGGCTTTGCCACCAGGGTAGAAAGGAATCCTTGAGGAACAATGTGAAGATTTAACTTCCGAAATTCCTCATAGAGATGTGGTTGACCTCGTTGTAGCATCAGGTTGTTACAATAAGACTTACGACTTAGTGCATCAGCCATAACATTGGCTTTCCCTGGGGTGTAAGTTATCCCTAAGTCATAATCCGTGATCAACTCAACCCATCGTCTTTGCCTGAGATTCAAATCCGGCTGGGTGAAAATATATTTCAGACTCTGGTGATCAGTGATTATTTCGCAACGATTACCAAGAAGGTAATGTCGCCAGGTTTTAAGTGCATGGACTACTGCTGCAAGCTCAGGATCATGTGTGGGATAATTATCCTCATGTGGACGCAACTGTCGAGATGCGTATGCAATCACATGACGATCCTGCATGAGAATGCAACCTAATCCTTGTCGCGAGGCGTCGCAGTAGATAACAAAGTCCTTAGAGAAATCTGGTGGTAGCAACACAGGTGCGGAAGTCAGGCGTCTTTTCAGTTCCTGAAAACTATGCTCACAGTGTGGTGTCCACTCAAACTTTTTATCTTTCTTGAGGAGTTCAGTTAGAGGCTTTGCAACCTTGGAGAAATTCTTGACAAAGCGGCGACAATAGCTCGCTAGACCAAGAAAACTCCTAACTTGCTTAACCGATTCAGGTTGACTCCAATCAAGGACAGCTTGAACACTCTCGGGATTGACAGCAATACCCTTACCAGAGATTACGTGACCTAGATAGGTCACTTATGGTAACCAAAATTCACATTTTGAAAACTTGGCATAAAGGCGATGCTCTCGAAGTTTCATAAATACCAGCCTTAGATGCTCGGCATGTTCTTGTTCGTTCTTCGAGTAGATGAGAATATCATCGAGGTATACTACGACGAATTTATCCAAATACTCCATGAAGATTGAATTCATCAAGCGAGAGAAGGTGGCTGGGGCATTGGTTAAACCAAAGGACATGATGGTGTACTCGTATTGGCCATAACGAGTGACAAAAGCCGTTTTGGGAATGTCCTTGTTCTTGATCTTGATTTGATGGTAACCCAACCTCAAATCCATTTTGGAGAAGACTGAGGATCCAGTGAGCTGATCATACAGATCGTTCATCCTGGGGAGCGGATACTTGTTCTTTATGGTGACCAGGTTAACTGGTGGGTAATCTATAACCATCCGTTCCGTTCCATCTTTCTTCTTAATGAAGAGGACGGGACAAGCCCAAGGAGAAGGGCTAGGACGAATGGAACCTTTATTTAAGGCCTCATATAATTGCTTCTTAAGTTTGGCTAGCTCCAAGGGTGCCATCTTGTAAAGTCTTCTGGCTATTGGAACGGATCCCGGAACAAGGTCTATCACAAACTCTACATCTCTGTCAGGTGGAATTCCTGGCAGTTCCTGTGGAAAAACATCCGGGAAGTCACGGACTACCGGAATGTCTTCAAGTTCCGGAAGAGGGTTGGCATTGAGGGAATAGAGTTGGCATTTGGCAAATCGAGTAGAGACATTGACTATCTCACCCGAGGGATGGGTAAGCTGAACATTTCTAGAATAAGTATCAATCTTGGCATAGTGAGCTGGCATCCAGTCCATACCCAAGATGATATTAATATTCAACGATTTCAGGCTATCAAGGATGCTAGAAAAACTAGCCTGTCTACTAGAATTTCATTGACATAGGTTATCCTGGAGGTTTGCCACTTACTACCAGGGGTTTGGACAACCAATGGGATTGGCATATCACAGAAAGACATGTTATGCAACTGTGCATAACTTTCTAAAATGAAGGAATGAGATGACCCAGTGTGAAAAAGAACAAACGTCGGGTGATGATTAACAAGTAGCCTACCCAAAATGACGTCGGGATCCTCTGCAGGTTCTTCTGGTGAAACATAGTTCACACGGCCTCGTGCAAGAGTTGGCTTCACATAGTATGCTTTACCCGACTTGCCTTGCCCAACAGACTTTCCGGGTTGCTTAGAACCCATATTCTGAGGACCCTCTCGGGAATAGTGCCCTGGTTGTCCACACTTGTAACAGATCACCTGATTGGCACTTGGTGCAACATTGCTAGCTTGACCGCCATAGGTTTTTGCGGGAGGGTTGGTCTGATTCGTTTGAGGCGCCCCATAGAATGGCCTTGGAGTGTATCTTGGCGGCAGAGAACTATTTGGAACCCACAGCCTGCGTTTCGGAAACGCGGAACTAGATGACGAGCCAGAGTCACGGGAGTGCTTCTTTGTGGCTTCGTAGTCGGTATGACCAGTCTCGACACTGATCGCCTTGTTGACAAGAGCTTGAAAGCTTGTACATTCGTGGTGGCGCAAATCACCACGAAGTTCAGGGCTCAGACCCTTACAGAATCTTGCTTGCTTCTTGGCATTAGTAGACACCTCCTCAGTTGCATAGCGGGCGAGGTTACCGAACTCGCGATTATAGGCATCCACGGTCAATTTTCCCTGGGTGAATGCACATAACTCCTCTCTCTTTTTGTCCATCAGGCCCTCTAGAATATGGTGCAGACGGAAGGCTGCATTAAGTCTGCCCATGTGGCTGCGGTTCAGCAGGACGCATAGCTTCAAAGTTCTCCCACCACAGATTGACGGGTCCTTCCAGAAAGTACGCCGCAAAGGTCATCTTGTCGGCCTCACAAACATTTGCAGAGCGAATCTTGCACGATATACTGCTCAACCGATCATCAGCGTCGAGGGGATCGACGGAGTGATGGAACTTTGGAGGATTCAGCTTCACAAAGTCATTGAGGGACACTGCATCATTCCTAGGCTGACGAGCCGTATTTTGCTCAATACGCTCTAACAGACGGTTGGTCTCCCTTTTGTTTCTCTCTGCCTCAAGCATAACCTCCGCCAGATAGGGCGGGTGAGGCAGTTCCTCCTGCGATGCTTGACTACCCTCTCCTTGCTCATGAGCAGGGGCACGGTTCAACCTGGTGAACACCATCCTGACAAACAAACTCACAGCTTAGACCAATATCAACATCAACACTAACTATGGATTAAGAATGCACTGAACACATGGAATGCGGAAATGAACATCCGAACAACATGGTAACAAGCAACTGCTATATATACACCATGGTTCATACACACCATTACATAGTTCAGTACAACGTTAACCAAAGAGCAAACTACTGAAAACATGAAACTACTCATCAGAGGCTTTCGAAGCTTCCTATACATTATTTATCTATTCCTCCGGAATTCATCTCACGACACAAGCATAGTCCACAAGACACACATGACTGTGGAAGTATAACTACTACCATACTATCCTTCCACTCACGGGTTCAGGCATCCGCATAGAACATCTCATAAAGATTGCCTCCATGGCTTGGAAGCTCAACCTGCGGATCAGGAAACACTCGAGCCTGAGACCCCTGGGAACCATAAGGGAACGGGTGTGGCCTTGGTCCCCTGACTGGTGGTAGTAGAGGTCCCCGAAGAGGGGTGACTCCTCCTACATCAGGCCAGTCAACATGAGCCGGAATATGGGTCCTAAAAGGGTTCAGCATCTCCATATGTCCGTACCCTGTCTGGACTACAGGTGCCAGCTGTGTCAAAGCCGTCCGCAGACGGGCACATGTAGCATAGAGCTCCATGCGAAGGGCACGAGCATCCCTGTCTCTATTCTCCAGCAAGTCAGCAGTGGACTGCAGCAGCGGATCTTCCATAGAGGAATCAAAGTAGACCCCACCGGGGTATCCTTCTTCTCCTGGCTGAGAGGCAGGAACGTAGCAGAAATCTGAATTCTGCAACAGTGCATGTCTGTCCCTCATGATGGTCAGCATTGAATAGGCAGCATCTTGCACTGCCATGTCAACAGTGACCCCCAATCCATAGGACCAATGGATCGGCTCCTCAGCTCCAGGGTAATCTGGGAATACCCTAACAGTGCAGAGTTACTGACTCTGATTAAAATCCCGGTACTGCTCCTCCACTGTGTACTCTGGGTACAGCGGTAACCGGATAATGATATCATCCTGACTAGCATGGCCATATGACCCGGCACATCAATGCACCTAGTCAGACGGACCACCTAACGAGAAGGACGGCCAGGCATCTGAAAATAGAGAGTAATGCAAAAGCATTAAAGCTCTAAAGACAAAATTTGGGCAGCATAACAGCTGTAAATGCTCAAAAACCATTTTGAGACAACCCACAAAGATAGGATAGCATAACCACTCAACTATCAAGTTCAATTCCATGGTCATCAAAACTTACTTTCTTTTCCTTGGAAATAAAGAAACCCGAAGTAACTCTCGACTTGTTGTCCTATAATCTACCGATCAGAAACACGAGCCTAGAAGAAAGATAAGTAACCTAGTCCTTAATCCCCGTAGAAAAGACGAGGATGACTAGAATAGAATAACTTGAGAAGATGTAACATCCCAAATTTTGGAATGTTAATATAATTATTAGATTGTTTGTTTGTTTGCTTGAGTGATGGAAACTTGAGTGAAATTTGAAACTTTTCAAAAACTTTTGAATGAGAGTGAATAAAATGACTTTCCCCATCTCCGATGAATTCAAATTAAATCTTTTAAAAGCAAAGAGAGAAGATGACATGACTTCTTCAACTATAAAGAATTTGAACGGAGTTTGCATTTGAATCCTTTCAAAATATTTGCCCTTGCTTCTATATTTTTCTTCCCCGAGAAAATGCCCCGACAAAATTCTTGCACGCATGAAAGAGCGGAGGAAAATTATCCTCCAAAATGTGAGGCATTTCTGAAATATTTTGAGCCAAGAAGACCCAAGTTTTATGGAGAAATTAATTGCCAAAAAGAAAATAAAGCCTTAGGAATTTTTCTGAAAAAAAAAAATTTTAATTTTTATTTTGGTTTTGGAAACATGATAATCAATTAGGAAATATTTTTCTGATCGATTTGGTATATAATACCCCATATAAATCTTTTTATTTGTTTCCTTTTATTATTTTTCCCTTGCTGTTAAAAAAAACAAATCGGGAGACTACCTGGGCGAGATCCCGAGATCGGTGGGAGAGAATTCCCAGGGAACCAGATCGCTGGCCAACCACCCCCACGCAGCGCACCCCCTTCCTTCTTTATTTTTTTCTCTTTCTTTTTCATTCCTTTCTTTTTTTTCTTTCCTTCTTTCTTCTCCTTTCCTTTTCTTCCCCACGTGACTTCTTCCTTCCCCAGCGACCAGCCGCTCCATGGCGGACCCCCTGCAACCTCCTGGATCGCTGGGATCCTTTCCTTCACTCGCCCCCCTTCCTTCCACTCGCCTCCCCTGCCCCCTATATAAGTCGCCAACCCCGAGCCCCCCCCTCGGCCCCCTCCTCCCACGCCAGAACCACCACACCCCTGCCCTCCCCTCGCAGGAGAGAAGCTCCAGTAGGAACCTCCCTCGCTTCGCCCCGGTCGCCACTTCGTCCCCCCCCCCCCCCGCACCACCGAGACCACCGGCGAGTTCCCCTCGATCACCGCACTCCATTTTTCCCACTAGCCCGAGCACCTCACCACCGCAGAGTCCCTCCACCATCTCGCCGGAGTTGGCCGATACAGGAACTTCCCCGGCCGCCCCTGCTCTCCCCCGACCTCGAAGCACCTCGCCGTCTCCACCAATCGACGGAGGAGACCCACCGCCGTCCTCCCCACGCCTCGGACGCCGCCGGAGATTGCCGGAGTCCCCTCACCGAGCACCACCTCTTCTCTGTCTCGCGGGAGAAGAAGCAGCCCCTGCAGCCCCACGGTGAGCAACCCACATCTCCCTCCTCCGTCCGATCTGTTTTAGATGGCTAGGATTAGATACCTTGTACCGCTTCGGTTTTTAGTTAAGAACCAAGCGAGTTTTACTTCACTTACTATTTAGCCGAGAGGTTTTACTTACATAGCAGCCGTTTGCTAGAAAGCCCCGCAGCACACACCAGCTAGGCCAACCAGAGACTGCCACATGTACCCCTATCCGATAGAATTCAGTTTTTCTTTTTCTGTATTAATTCCAAAACAGAGAAAGTTTCAATCTTGTTATGATCATAACTTTTGATCTAGAGATCTAATGAGGATGATTCTTTTTCCAGTAGATCACAATTTTTCTGTAGTTTTGAAAAACATATAAGTTGTCTATTTTTTGAAATTTTCAAATTCGAATTACATCAGATTTAGTTTTAAACCTTGTTTTGCTTATTCCAGGAGTTTAAAAATAGCTTTTAATTTGATTCTTTTTGCTACTGATCACTAGTGATCTTTGTTATCAGTGGTAAAAATTTCAGATTTGTTTGAATATTTTAGCTCATTGTTTCTTGTGAAACAATTTCTGTTTCACCTATTTTAGGATTATGCCTATTACTTTTTCTATAATTGTTTTTAAATTATTTTCTTTTGTATTTCAGAAAGATTATGTTTTTTTTCTATTAGTTACCAGTAGGTTTGCAACAAGTTTTGATTTTTATTTTTATATGTTATCATGAAATCAATTCTAGTCCCCTAGTAACTTGCAATTGGTTTCTCCACTATTTCAAATCCCGTTTGCAAATACTTTTAAAAAGTTTTGTGAAAAATACTCTATTTTATCTTAGTTAAATTTATATCTTAGTTCCCTGTTATTATTTTCTGTTAGACAAAAACTACTTAGTGTTTGACGTAGTAGAAGACTCCCTAGTCTTATTTGAAGTTTCCTTCGGATTCCTATTCGCTCTCTCTTTTGTTTTGATTGTTAGAATGATTGCTAGTATGAGTGCTTATGTGAATGATATGTTTGTTATATAGATTTCATCGGAGAGTGACGAGTAGTCTATCAAGTTATTTCTCGAGAAATTCTTCTTCGTCAACATCGCCAGGCAATTCATTTGATCATGTATCACCTATGTTTTATGCATCGTAGTTCTACCATCCTATGCCCAATTTGCAAGCTGACTAGGTACTTGGAAATTATTGTTACATATTGTAGTATCATGTGGTAGGCACCCAACAACCCCGTTACTTTGTCCGGGACGACAAATTTCATATTGCTATGCTTGAGTAGACGGGATTCTGGTTGAGAGTTTATCACGAGTGATGCGAGAATAATTTAATAACCAAGACCGGTTAAGTCAAGACTTTTCAAGACCTCATGACGCAATGCAACTCTGGGTGAAGGACGGTTGATCGGCTCCCTAGAGAAACTAGTGGATGACCCGGGATGCTGGAGATGGCCATGACATCTTGCGGAAAGCTTCACCCAGGCTCAAAGAGACGGACAGATATTTTCAAGACCCAAGGCTTACCTGCACAGCCACAAGTTATTATGGGCTCTGGCTTGGTTGGACAACGCGGCGACTCTGGACAGGCGGTGCTAGCAGATGTAGAAGAACAGTAGGAATGGATGGGCACCGACAGGGATTCATAGGGACCCGTTGAAAGACCATGTTTTGATCATCCGGTCATCAAACACCCTGAAGAGCGAAGACATACACGGAGGCGATCAAATCTTGTGGGGAACGTGTGCAAAACTCTGCAGAGTACTCAAACCCAATCGATTAGCCATGTCCACGGTCAAGGACAACTTGAGCAAAAGGAACTGAAGTTATCTGAAATTCTCAACACAAGTAATAATATTGATGTGGGAATTATTGACAACTCGGGTACGAGAACTGGTTGGCGGAACCATCTCGTTAACAACCAACCTTGTAGTAATATTTTGCTTTTAGCCCCTCTTGTTGTAGGAGAAAATTTGCTTTACGCTAAAAACTTACAACACCACCTGCCATATATGCATATAGTATAGATGATATTTTACCCTCTCTCATATGTGACTTGTCGGCATATTCAATATGCTGACCTACACGGCTGCAACGTCTTATGTTGCAGATATTTTTCTTCGACGAGTAAGAGTACGATTCAGGGTTACAGTCTACACTCAACTTGTCGTTGGTGTTTATTGGGACTCCACTCCCTTGACTGCTTCCGCTAAGATATTTAAGGTATATATCAGTTTTACGCTATTTACATGTGATTGCACTTTGATATATACATTGATGTACTGTGTGTGCCAGCATACTGATCCAGGGATGGCACAGAAACACAGAGGCTTGACTCGTTTTGAGTCAGGTTGCTACAGAAATGGTATCAGAGCACATGTTGACTGTAGGATGTGACCCTAGAAATTGGAAATTTCTTAGGAAAGGATCTCTCAAAAATTTCTATTTTTCAAGAACACCTTTTACTTCTCATCTCTTCTGATTTCATCAAATGTTCCCTCTCACCTCAAATAGTTAGAAAATACCCTTACCCCATTGACCTCATGAAGAATCAACTGAGTCCCACTTCAAAGTAAAGAGGATTTCATCATGCATTTGAAGAGTTGAAGCTGCACCAATTGAAGACTCTCAAGACCCGAAGAATTCGAAGACCCTGAAGCGTTCGAATATTTATATGACCATTAGAAGTCCAAACCCCTGTTATATACCCACGTTAGTTACGATGATTTGTGAGCCGTCATTGGCGTGTGTTTTCCGACAGCCACAACTAAAACCTATTCCCAAAAATATTGTTTGTATTGTGCGTATCTTCCTCCCTCTCTTACCTGTCTCATCCCCAAAACCTCAACCCTACCAAATGCAGTATGAAGCTGGACTTGTAGTCTCTGGACCAATGACCCAGCTGGAGGCTAAAATATGGATTCAGAACATGGAGAACCACTTCGGGAGCAACTTGATCTCAAGGAAATATGAAGTGGAACACGCTCTCCAGTACTTTACTCAAAGTGTTGCTATCTGGTGGAAAATACATCATGCCATACAAGGATTTAGTGGAGCAGAAACCTGGGACGAATTCAAGAAGACTTTGTTAAGATCCCGTCTTATTCAAAAGTGCTATGATAATCCGAAGGAGAAGACCTGTGCATGCAAGATCTGTGGAGAAATAGGACACACTCAGGAAGAACACAAGCATGGATGCACTCATTGTGAAGAAAATCACCCAGCTGAGGAGTGCCCAAGTAGTCAGGTGACTTGTTTCCTTTGTGAGGGAACCACCCACTACCCAGCTCAGTGTCACACTTACCGCAAGGTGCAACAAGTTTTCAAGCAGCAGAAAGATGCAGTGAAGGAAATCCTCAAGAAGAAGATTCTAGAAGAACCGGTGATGAACGAAAATATTGAAGACCCTGGTGTATAAGGTCTGACCAGATTTTTCTCCAATGCATGCTACTCATGTGGAGAAGAAGGACATTATTCACAGGATTGCACGAAGGGAAGCCAAGAGTATCTGGGAAACTTCCCGATGGAAGAAGTGGAGTTTGATCCACTTGAAATAGAAGAACTGGCCAAAATAAAGGAGTCTGGAAAGAAGAAAAAGTACCCTCGGAAGAGCCAAATCTCTGCAGACATAGACCTGAGTCATGTCAGATGTTACAAGTGTATGGAATTTGGCCACCACAAATACATGTGCTCCGGAAGTAAGCCGGAAACCCAAGGAGCAAAAGCAAACACTAAGACGCCTCGAGACTTGTCAGAACTCATTTGCTTTCGTTGCAAGGAAGCAGGACATTTTGCTAGCGATTGTCCACAAAGGAAGAAAGCTAAAAAAGAGTAGTTAAGTTTTGACCGCGACAATTAGTGTAATCTGAAGAACTCTTGTTTTTGATGAGATCATGGAGTGAATTTTTTTGTAACAGAAGTCCCTGAGATTGTAATAACATCATGAATAAATGGAATTTATTATCTCATGATTGCCTATGTTAAAACTGTATGCGTTGTTTCTCTATGAGCAAAGATCTCTGAATATTTATGAGGATAAGAGAAAATATGGTCTATGCAGGCATGAGTATAATTCATTTTTAGTGTGGTAGTAATCAGTAAACCCACAGGATCCACTGAGTAGGAATGTACCATGATTACCAAGGAGACACATACATTCCTGTGAGTACCTATTTACTGACACCTGCAGATGACAACTCTCTACGGGTCATTCCTCAAGAGCCCAGAAACGATCATGACCCTGACCAGTGACCATGATTACCCAAAAATCCTGAAGGACATGATGAAACACATTCATCTTGAAGGAGATGCAGTCTATAAAGGCTACCCATTCATGGAAAGTGGAGTAGAACTTTGGTATGTGGAAGTACACCTCCACCATGTGAAAGGAGTTTTTCCAAACACTATGGGGCAATACTTTTTCATTTCACGTGTACCACGAGCAACCTTCTTTGATGTTGTTCGTGAAGCTTCCATGGAAGCCATACGTCAGATTGGAGAAATACTTGAAGCAAGACTCCGTCATACCCAGGAATACCTGAGTGAGGTACGTGCGGAGATGATGGAGATGAAGCTCATGACCACCATGATAAAGCGAAAGATGGATGATTTCAAGGAGCACCTCGGAAAGTTCGAGTGGAACTAAAGTACCTCCAAGAGAGACAGATGAATAAAGTTGGCAGAAATGCTTGACCATACCGAACAATGTGGATGGCAGCATTTGTAATAAATTACTTTTGAGTTAGAGTTTTGAAGAAAGCAAGGATGTAATAAGGGATTGATTATGAAATGAATATGATTTATGGAAGAAGCTATGATGGATCAGCAAACGTTTTCTTAGGAACATACGAAAGCCAGAGAGTTGTGAAGATACGATAGATGTTTTGTTCAGCTTGCAGAACCAATGGATTATTCGAACTTCGTTCGTGGACAAGAGAAATTCTGCAATGCTTGTGAGGATGCCCAAGTGTTAGAATACGAGATTCACTAAGCCTTATACAAGGTAATGATTTCAGTGCGACATGGCTTGGCCACCATGACGACTTACTATTATCATTCTCTTGCTATTCGGAATGGTAAATCTGAGAGACTTACCCATAGTGAGAGAAGACGTTCTTTGAAACTTTTGTTTGAGCCTTAGAATGGTATAATGAAAGCCCATGTACATGGCATTTGTTTTCACGCGTAGGAAATTTTACGGTGAGGATGAAGACAAGACCCCTCTCTCTGCAGGATAACCACAAATGGTAGACCACCATGAGAACCCTCGATATGTTATTTAGAATTGACCGTGAGACTGTCAGTTAAGAAGACCCAGTAACGGAAGAAGTTTATATCAACAGAAGAACTCTCGATTTTGATGGAAAACATTATGAATGTAACGAAAGAGCTTCACCAGAGGAGTTAGTATGAAGACTGTGAGGAGTCAGATGCCAAAACCCCAGAGGATTGTTAAAAATCTTAAGGGGCCGGTAACTCTCATTTTAAGTGTGGTAGCATCCCACTTTGCCGGAAGTTGGATTTGTTAGAAGACCCCCAAACCCTAACCTTTTCTCTCTAGCCCTTTCGAATCTCGAGGGCGAGATTCATTTTAAGTGTGGTAGGTTTGTAACATCCCAAATTTTGGAATGTTAATATAATTATTAGATTGTTTGTTTGTTTGCTTGAGTGATTGAAACTTGAGTGAAATTTGAAACTTTTCAAGAACTTTTGAATGAGAGGGAATAAAGTGACTTTCCCCATCTCCGATGAATTCAAATTCAATCTTTTAAAAGCAAAGAGAGAAGATGACATGACTTCTTCAACTATAAAGAATTTGAACGGAGTTTGCATTTGAATCCTTTCAAAATATTTGTCCTTGCTTCTATATTTTTCTTCCCTGAAAAAATGCCCCGAGAAAATTCTTTCACGCAAGAAAGAGCGGAGGAAAATGACCCTCCAAAATGTGAGGCATTTCTGAAATATTTTGAGCCAAGAAGACCCAAGTTTTATGGAGAAATTAATTGCCAAAAAGAAGATAAAGCCTTAGGATTTTTTCTGAAAAAAAACATTTTTTAAAAGTTTTTATTTTGGTTTTGGAAACATGATAATCAATTAGGAAATATTTTTCTGATCGATTTGGTATATAATACCCCATATAAATATTTTTTATTTGTTTCCTTTTATTATTTTTCCCTTGCTGTTGAAAAAAAACAAATCGGGAGATTGCCTCGGCAAGATCCCCAGATCGCTGGGAGAGAATTCCCAGGGAACCAGATCGCTGGCCAACCACCCCCACGGAGAGCACCCCCTTCCTTCTTTATTTTTTTCTCTTTCTTTTTCATTCCTTTCTTTTTTTCCTTCTTTCTTCTCCTTTCTTTTTCTTCTCCACGTGACTTCTTCCTTCCCCAGCAACCAGCCCCTCCATGGCGCACCCCCTGCAACCTCCTGGATCGCTGGGATCCTTTCCTTCACTCGCCCCCCTTCCTTCCACTCGCATCCCCTGCCCCCTATATAAGTCGACACCCCCGAGCCCCCTCCTCCCACGCCAGAACCACCACGCCCCTGCCCTCCCCTCGCAGGAGAGAAGCTCCAGTAGGAACCTCCCTCGCTTCGCCCCGGTCGCCACTTCGTCCCCCCCCCCCCGCACCACCGAGACCACCGGCGAGTTCCCCTCGATCACCGCACTCCATTTTTCCCACTAGCCCGAGCACCTCGCCACCGCAGTGTCCCGCCACCATCTCGCCGGAGTTGGCCGATACAGGAACTTCCGCGGCCGCCCCTGCTCTCCCCCGACCTCGAAGCACCTCGCCGTCGCCACCAATCGATGGAGGAGACCCACCGCCGTCCTCCCCACGCCTCGGACGCCGCCGGAGATCGCCGGAGTCCCCTCCCCGAGCACCACCTCTTCTCTGTCTCGCCGGAGAAGAAGCAGCCCCTGCAGCCCCACGGTGAGCAACCCACATCTCCCTCCTCAGTCCGATCTGTTTTAGATGGCTAGGATTAGATACCTTGTACCCCTTCGGTTTTTAGTTAAGAACCAAGCGGGTTTTACTTCACTTACATAGCGGCCGTTTGCTAGAAAGCCCCGCAGCACACACCAGCTAGGCCAACCAGAGACTGCCACATGTACCCCTATCCGATAGAATTCAGTTTTGCTTTTTCTGTATTAATTCCAAAATAGAGAAAGTTTCAATCTTGTTATGATCATAACTTTTGATCTAGAGATCTAATGAGGATGATTCTTTTTCCAGTAGATCACAATTTTTCTGTAGTTTTTAAAAACATATAAGTTGTCTATTTTTTGAAATTTTCAAATTCTAATTAGATCACATTTAGTTTAAACCTTGTTTTGCTTATTCCAGGAGTTTAAAAATAGCTTTTAATTTGATTCTTTTTGCTACTGATCACTAGTGATCTTAGTTATCAGTGGTAAAAATTTCAGATTTGTTTGAGTATTTTAGATCATTGTTTCTTGTGAAACAATTTCTGTTTCACCTCTTTTAGGATTATGGCTATTACTTTTTCTATAATTGTTTTCAAATTATTTTCTTTTATATTTCAGAAAGATTATGTTTTCTTTCTGTTAGTTACTAGTAGGTTTGCAACAAGTTTTGATTTTGATTTTTATATGTTATCATGAAATCAATTCTAGTCCCCTAGTAACTTGCAATTGGATTCTCCACTGTTTCAAATCCCGTTTGCAAATACTTTTAAAAAGTTTTGTGAAAAATACTCTATTTTATCTTAGTCAAATTTATATCTTAGTTCCCTGTTATTATTTTCTGTTAGACAAAAACTACTTAGTGTTTGACGTAGTAGAAGACTCCCTAGTCTTATTTGAAGTTTCCTTCGGATTCCTATTCGCTCTCTCTTTTGTTTTGATTGTTAGAATGATTGCTAGTATGAGTGCTTATGTGAATGATATGTTTGTTATATAGATTTCATCGGAGAGTGACGAGTAGTCTATCAAGTTATTTCTCGAGAAATTCTTCTTCGTCAACATCGCCAGGCAATTCATTTGATCATGTATCACCTATGTTTTATGCATCATAGTTCTACCATCCTATGCCCAATTTGCATGCTGACTAGGTACTTGGAAATTATGGTTACATATTGTAGTATCATGTGGTAGGCACCCAACAACCCCGTTACTTTGTCCGGGACGACAAATTTCGTATTGCTATGCTTGAGTAGACGAGATTCTGGTTGAGAGTTTATCACGAGTGATGCGAGAATAATTTAATAACCAAGACCGGTTAAGTCAAGACTTTTCAAGACCTCATGACGCAATGCAAATCTGGGTGAAGGACGATTGATCGGCTCCCTAGAGAAACCAGTGGATGACCCGGGATGCTGGAGACGGCCATGACATCTTGCGGAAAGCTTCACCCAGGCTCAAAGAGACGGACGGATATTTTCAAGACCCAAGGCTTACCTGCACAGCCACAAGTCATTATGGGCTCTGGCTTGGTTGGACAACGCGGCGACTCTGGACAGGCAGTGCTAGCAGATGTAGAAGAACGGTAGGAATGGATGGGCACCGACAGGGATTCAGAAGGACCCGTTGAAAGACCATGTTTTGATCATCCGGTCTTTAGACACCCTGAAGTGCGAGGACATACACGGAGGCGATCAAATCTTGTGGGGAACGTGTGCAAAACTTTGCAGAGTTCTCAAACCTAATCGATTAGCCGTGTCCACGGTTATGGACAACTTGAGCCAAAGGAACTGAAGTTATCTGAAATTCTCAACACAAGTAATAATATTGATGAGGGAATTATTGACAACTCGGGTACGAGAACTGGTTGGCGGAACCATCTCATTAACAACCAACCTTGTAGTAATATTTTGCTTTTAGCCCCTCTTGTTGTAGGAGAAAATTTGCTTTATGCTAAAAACTTACAACACCACCCGCCATATATGCATATAGTATAGATGATATTTTACCCTCTCTCATAAGTGACTTGCCGGCATATTCAATATGCTGACCTACACGGCTGCAACGTCTTATGTTGCAGATATTTTTCTTCGACGAGTAAGAGTACGATTCAGGGTTACGGTCTACACTCAACTTGTCGTTGGTGTTTATTGGGACTCCACTCCCTTGACTGCTTCCTCTAAGATATTTAAGGTATATATATATAAGTTTTACGCTATTTACATGTGATTGCATTTTGATATATACATTGATGTACTGTGTGTGCCATCATACTGATGCAGGGATGGCACAGAAACACAGAGGCTTGACTCGTTTTGAGTCGGGTCGCTACAGAAGAGAAGCAAAAGTCTTACGTTCCCTTCCACAAACAATTCCCTTATATATAACTAAAGCAATTCTAGACTCAACTTGGACCAGTTTGGCTTATTAATCCTACAGTCAGACAGGCTCTGATACCAACGCTGTCGGGACCCCGATCCTCAGCCATAGGAATCCAGCGTGTAACACATCGCATCTCTTTGCGGTCTCACGCACGGTTATCCCCACGGCTGCAGCCTTACCTTAGCCGGGACCTTTTGCGCCTTTTAACTCGCGTATGCAATTGTGTCGCTAGCAATCCAATGTCAAAGAACCCGGGTCGACATGTCTAGTCATAAACTAAAGTGACATTTTCGTACAGGGACATGCATACATCACCCAACAAAGGAGGTGTCGGTCATCAGCGTATATAGACGAGTCGTAGCAAGCTACAAGGACTCCATTACAATGTGTGACATTTCCCCAAAGGGACAGACATAGAAGCTAAGAAGGACACATGCCGGTCAACCAATCTGTCCGGAGCAGTAGCGAACTACCATGGCTCGATGGAATCACAAAGGGACATTTCCCCGTAAGTAGTGCTACTAAGGCATACGAGTAGGTATTTGAACCCCATACATATCAAGTACAACACACGTACGCATGGCATACCAATATGCATAGATACATCGATGGCATCACAACATAACCATAAACATACAAACTTTATTTAGAACGCTCGGAAGAGCCTCACACATAATATTACACAGATAGGGGCCTCACGACCCATCATCATAATTCATACACACAAGTCTTACAAGCCAGCGGAAGAGTAAAACTGTTTGAGTACAGACAGATGGAAAGATAAAGGCACATGGCCCGACTATCTAGAGACCCATCCTTGGGCCAGATCGTAGCTGGGATACCAGCTACTCGTCGTCATCAACGTCTAGGTAGAACCCTCCATTAGGGTCATTAACAACCTCTGCAACAATTATTCAGCAAACGTGAGTACAAAAGTACTCAGCAAGACTTTAGGATAATCTATCTACTCGTGTAATGTATCAACAAGGAGTTGTGGGGTTTCATGCGGAAAGCCAACATTTGACTCTTGGCTAGACAACTTGCATTTTTAAATAGTTTTGACAACTATATTTCTCGCACACGAGTCAACTAACACCACAACAATACTCCATCATGAAACCATTCCGCTTCCCTACGGAAAGCCATCCACGACACTCATACTTATCTTGACAATTTTATGAGTAGCCATTATAGTTATCTATGAACAACATATGCTTCCAAGTAGTCCATATCCGCGGACGCGGCTATTCGAATAGGTCATAACCCTGCAGGGGTGTACTTCTTCACACACGCTCTCGCCACTTATCGCCATGTGCACGTCATGCACCTCGGCAACCTTCAAGCAGAAGCCCAGCGAGGGAGTCGGCCACGACCGTTAACCACGCCAATACTTAGTCTAGGTCTATCGCCTATCTAATGGTAACCCGCACGAAAGACCGGCCGAGGTTTCCGCCACTGCCCCAGACGATGTGCACAGGGTTCCCAAACCCACCATCCGGGTGCCACTTGGTACACCATGCCACTTCCTACCGCATCATAGCCCACCTCCAAGGTCAGCGTTACGCACGGCCTCCAGCATGACTATAAACACCAAAAACTATTTGCAACTCCTGGACCGAGTACTAAGCGGTTAATAAGTCGAGCGGGGTCATATTTCAGGGCCTGACATGTTGTAGTATCTTGTCTTGGATTACATACACGGAACTCAGTTCCTAAGGACGGTTCCAATGAAACAACCCGCCATGTACTCCTACATAGCCTTTCACCGGTACCTTTACCAAATCAGGTTCAACACACGACCTTTACCAACTGAACACATTCTCACGAATCATGTTCATCACCCAGATGACAGACCATACACAACTCTAAGCATAGCATGCATAGCAGAATAAGGCACATCATGGCTCAAGCATCTACCAGGTATCACTACAAGAAATAAGGTCAATTATGACTCCCTATATTGGTCATTGATTCGTCATTGTTGTCGTTTATTGACCTTTTTTTGACCAAATTTACAACGTCAACAGTTGGCCGTCAGGAATGAAGAAACATGACCTTTCTAAAAGTTTGGTCGTAGGTCCCTATTGACCAAAATTTTGGTTTGGTCATTACCCATTTATGTGAGCCACGTAGGATCTGACGTGGCAAGCTGACGTGGCATTGTTAGTGACCAAATGGAATTATCATGAATTTCAGATCCATGTCCATCAATCTAGCCTACATGGGCCTGGCCCAATACCTATTTTACTATTAAAAATGTATGATTTGTTTGGGTTGAAGCATTTTTTTGCTAGAAGCACGCATACCTCAAGATAGGCCCATTAAAAATAAATATAGCAAAATAAAATATTGCAAATAAAATGTATATTTCATTCCAGTTCCATATCAAATCAAATACAATACATCATCCACTGACTCCAGGCATTAAGGTTTAACGACTAACAAGGGCACATCAAAGTAATTTTACATGTACACAACAGAATACTTCTACAAGTGCAAGTGCACAGAAAAAGAACCAAACAAGTACACAATCACACATAAAGAGTGTTCCACAAAGATTGGATGAAAACCACAATTTTTCTCATCCTCTTCCTCTACACAATATGCTCTTGCCATTGCCGCCTGCAAGAAGAAAATGATGATAAGGCTTTCAGACGAAGAAAATAATGACGACGTTTTCTACATTATTATTGGGATGCATATTTTATCCTTAATCAGCAATATTGAGTAATACAACAACTCGGATATGATTATCAGAATCTTAGGGAATCTTGTATCTAATCACCATCTGAAATATCAACAATTATCTCAAAGAATAAATCTTGTGTTTATGCAACAACTGATGCATGCATAATCAGAAAACATGATTGATTCTTTCAGTGTGAATCATATTTTGAATGTATGCAACAACTCATGCATGCATAATGAAAAATGTAGTAAACTAAAAAAAGAACCTGTACCAGATCGTTAAGGATAACGAGCAAAAATAATTGTTTGGCTCTGTTCATTATGTGCTCGCGAGCGTTCACGAGCTGCTCGTTAAGATCGTTAAGAAAACTTTGGTAATGACACCCTAAGTTGTACATACATGCATCAGTACCAATTAAAGCTATGATAATCTATAGCATGAAGAAATAATCTATCCAAGCAAGCATGCAACAATATGGTACAGGGCTACAGACTATGCACATGCAACACAACGTGCATTTGCATACATGATCTGAAGATTTGACATGCATTACCGTAGACAACCAATCTTCCATCAAACATCAGGAAAACAAAATGAATATTTGATACTTGATAATTCATAGCAGTCACTCAATTGAACAATAACATATGTCCAATAATAGTTGAGATAACTCGCAAACACAGTTTTAATAAAAAGAAGGGCTCCAAAATTAAAGGTGACGAAGAAATAAGTAGCAGACCAGAACCATCGTGCACTTTTTTCAAGGGAAACACACCATAAAGTTGTGAGGTAATTTTAGTTCATAGAGTCGAGGAACCGAACCAACACACCAAATCTACCGTAAAGCTAAAAGAACTTCGACAGGCTTTAATTGTTGATTTGTTGTTCATTTTGTAAAAGTAAGAAATGAAGTGATTAATTGAATAAACACACAAACCTTTTTAAAGGACATAACTTTCATACAATAACCATCAGGAAACTAGACCAAAATAATAATTGTAAGACCAATAATAATGCACCATGATGTGAAGCCCTTTATAAAGAAAATACAACCAATGTGTGAAGCCCTTTATAAAGAAAATACAACCAACTAAAGTCTTCATGGAAGCAAGCATCTCCCCCAAAGACTTGGGATCTACTCCATTTGTGCATGCATGGCTGCATAAATTTATACGCATTCGTGGAACAAATAGTACACAATCCATTTGGTTCTGGTTGTATGCATAACATTTTAGTTTAACTTAGCACTAATTTGTACTGATGTATCCATTCTAGAGGCAATAGCTAATATGCAGTAAAGTAGGTAATGATTAATTTCGAATGAAACAGAAAACAGACTGAAAATTGAAACTGAAATGGGAGAAAGGCACTGGTGGTAGAAAAGTTAGCATTTTTACCTTAGTGTAAAACCTTGGTTCACAATAATGTGTCGGATTCACTTTCCTTTTTGAGTCTCCAGATTGATGGAAGCATGATTCTCTAAAGAAGATATGGCCAGCAACTTTGAGCCATTTAACCATTCTTTCTACAAGCTTCTCAACCTACAGCAAGGGAAAAAGCTTAGAAACAGTCACAAGAAATCAAATAGAATACCAGTTAACACATGCCCACAAAAATTTAGCTTAGATGTTATCAGTTCAGGCTTTCCGGAACCAGGGTTAACTATCGATTTGGACAATAAAGGATTAGTACTCCTTAATTATTCTAGTACTCTGCATATAGCATGGTAAGTCTTCTTATATGATACCTGATGTAATATGCCATATTGATGTTGAATGTAAAATACAGGAAGATGGATTATTATATTATTACTAAGGACAATATGAATGGCAAACTTCTATAAAACCAAAAAATAAGTACAAACTTCATATTGAAGTTGAATTTTTTGGCATCATCTTAGGTAGACGCGATAATAGATCCAGGGAACACTAAAAATTACGTGTCAGCATCATCAATGAGCACAACACAGTTTGTACACTAAAAACTACTTGCAGTGATGGTACTCTCACCTACCATCATGGAACATCCCAAAGAAATAAGCTCTTATATCTTTGGTATGAGCACCTTCAAGGCATGCCTCAAACATATGACAGCAAAGTGGTTGTCCTGTTTATGAAGGCCAAATACCACAGAAACAATCTACTGAAAATCCCTTAAAACTACAATCATGTGGAATAGATCAGTAGTTAGTTAAGAGTTTGATCCCACTAGTACAAACATTTCAATGCCGCTGCTTATGAAATTGATTTCATACATATCACTGACAAGCCTACATATCTTCACCCCAACCATTAATAAGTGCATAAAAAGGCGTTTTTGCCACTGATTTTTGGTTCAAGCAATGCGAATATGCAATATGTACTTATCTGTACTGTTCCCTTTGCCATCTGCTCCAGAAAAAGAATTCCAGACAATTTCGAATGGAATGAGATGTACCATCCAGATACTAGGCAAAAAGAGTCTTACTCTACTCTAATTTCCACCGTCGGCACCACCACATCGACTAGACACGCAACTGACTGCATCGTACGGCTAGGGTTCCCCGTACCTGCTTACAGGGCCTGGTAGCCGTGAGCGAAGGAGGGCGCAGAGGTCGAATACGCCCGCTGAGGCAACCTTGAGCAGCACGAGCAGTGAAGCGGCGGCGGCGAAGACCATGTACACCTGCCTGGGGACGGCGGCGACGGCCATGTACACCTGCATGGGGACGGCGGCGACGGGGGGAGATAGGGGTCAGGCTCCAGATCCGGCAACGGGGAGAGAGAGGGGTCAGGTTCCAGCTATCGGCGTCGGCGTTGATTCGGCGGACGATGTCGGTGAGCAACTCCGGCAGCAGGCGGGACCACCTCTCCTCGTCGGCATCCCCGTCCTCCTCCTCGTGGAGGCGGCCGGGGGCGTCCTCCGGGGCGACCTCGGGTGGAGCTGGATCCATGCCTGTCGCCGGATGGATCTAGGAGCCGCCGGAGCTGCACGTCAGAGGGGGCGGGCCAGCGGCGAGCTATAGGAGGAGGAATAGGCCGACGTGGGTGGTGGCGGCGGTGAGGGAGAGGGAATCGTGGAGAGAGATACGAGACAGAGAGGGGGGATGACGCTGGACAGGTGGGCTCTCTCTCTCTCTCTCGTGGGCTCCTATATTTTCTCCTTTTCTCTATGGATGGATGGAGGGATGTGGGGGTGGAGAGCTAATGGATAGATGGATGGATATGCGCCACATCATCGATCCGTGGAACAATGTTTCCACCAATAGGAATTAAGCTCATGCAATTTTTTCTACCCTCTTGACCGACGAAGGAGGGCAAGTACTAATTGCATCCACATCGGTGAAGGTTCCGACGGCCTCGTCTAGGACCACGTGAACCCGCCCGACTGCTACCACACATGAATATCGGATGGATGTGCGGCATGTCATCTATCTAAGGCATAAATGTTTCCACGAATGAGAAGTAACCTATCGTGTGGCTGTTTCCACACTCAAGTGAAGACGACGGTGCCGTTCATGAAGAGGGTCACAATCTGGAGCCACGTGGCGGGCGTCTAAAGCTATTTTTGTCATTTAAAGAGTTTTCCGCCAAATCAGAAGGAAATCAGATGGAATCGAAAGGAAATCGGTCAAACAATTTTGCACAAGGGTGCATCTTGGAATGGCAAACAATGTTGCTAAAGGGAGTTTTCATTTTCTTTGGACGTAAAATTCATTTTCCATTTGTTCCCTTGTCGACACCTATACAAGACACATAGGCGAAATTGTTGAGTTTTCTGCCCAGTCACCTCTGTTTAAGCCTATGACCTCCTTAATTTTGTCATGGAGGACCTACAATGCGGGAATAAATAGAGCTACACATGCTAGTGACCATTTTGGACAATGGGATTATGACCTTCTTGATGGAGATGGTCAAAAAATTCTACGGTTTGGACCCTATTAGACACCCCATGACCTTTTTGTAGATTTTAGTCATAGATCTATTCCCAATAAAACCGCCGTCAATATTTTTTGTCATAAACGAGCTTATTTCTTGTAGTGTATGCTAGGTTGCAAGGTTCAGCTATTTACTGTGACAAGGACAGGTCATGCAAAGGAAGTGGGTTCAACTAACGTGATAAAAGCAGTGAAAGCATTTTGACCTAATGCCATAAGTAAGAGCAGGAGCTAGAACATGGGATTTATCGGGATGATCAAAATGGTTGCTTGCCTTGTTTCTCAACAGAGGGGTGATATCCGTTAGTCGGATAATCAGACGTATCCGGAGGGGCGGAGCCTACCGGAATAACAACAATCTATCAATATCAAACATATGCAACAAAATGATGTATGAAATGCAATGTAGCATGGTTCGAAATGACTAGCAGAACCTTTTGGGTGATCTTGATTTGAAATCATAATTCAAATATCATTTGAATTATAATTTATCAAATTCTTTTAATTGATTTGACCTAATGCTGTTTCATAAATTTGTTTTTCATGCATGAAAATAGCACCATTGGATTCCTTGGATTTTTCTGATCCATTTACATATATTATTTGTCAAATTTGGAGTTATATTCAATTTTCTATGAATTTCCAAATTTTGAACTTATTCTAGAATTATTTTTAAAGAGAAAAGCTTTTATTGCATCAACATGACATCAGCAGGTCAATCTGGCCATTGAAAGTCAAACCTGACGAGTGGGACCCACTGGTGAGTGACTCTGGCCAGGTTTTAGATTAAATTTAACTTAATTAGCTAATTAACAGAGTAGGACCCACCTGTAAGTGTCTGTTTAAGTTTTTATTTAATTAATTATTTTTATTAACTTTATCCTAATTAGCCAGGGGCTGGCCCCACAAGTCATAGGCTCAGGGGGGTCAGATCCACCGACGGCGAGGTCGATCTCGCCGGCGGTGAGCCTCCGGCGACCACCAGAACGGCGAAGGGGCTCAGAAATGCATCTCCGACGACCAAATGCATGGCGGAGGGCACCAAACAAATGACACTTCACCCGCGGCTCCATTTTTGCACACAGCAGGGGATGAAATGGCCGGAGATGACGCCGGCGACGAGCTTGGCATCGGCCGAAGCTCGGGCTATGTCAGTATCGACGAAACCAAAGGCAAAACGAGCGGGGCTTAGCTTCTAGAGCACCTACGCGACGCACTGAAGCCATTGATGCCCTCAGAATGAACAGCCGATCACCGGAGGGCTACCGGCGACGAGGTCCCGTGGCGGATCTCGTCGGACTCCGGTGGAATCGGGCCCTAGAGCTCGTGATCATAGGGGAAAACTTAGGGGAAAGAACCCTGAGCTCACGGGGAGTGCAGAGGCGTCGAGAGTGGGCACAGGGATGGCCTGAGGAGGGAGAACGACGGCGGTGAGTTCCGGTGACCCGAGGAGGAAGATGACGGCGTCACGGCGTCTCAGGGGTTCTTGGCGTCGCGCGACTAGCTGGAGAGCTTCAGGGGATCACGGCGAAGCTGTTGCGCAGCTCAGGTGAGAGGGAGAGGGGCAGGAGCGACGGCGAGCTCGAGCTGAAGCTTTGGTCATGGCGGCCGAGAGGGGGAGAAGAGAGCAGGGCGAATGGGGAAGGGATGAGCTCGGGGAGACCTCAGGGAGCTTATCCCCATTCACGCCAGCGCGATACGGTGGCCAGGCAGGCACGCAGCTGTGTGGGCGCGCCGGGGAACGCGGCGGCCACCTCCTGCTGCGACTAGCAAGAGAAAGACGACAGGGCTAAGTGGGTTGGGCTTCAGGTGAGCGCTAGATAGGTCTTTTCCATTTTCTGTTTCTCTTTTATTCTTTCTGATATTGTTTTGTTTTATTTTTGGCTCCAAACTATTCCTAACATAGTTTGAAATATACTAGAGTGTTAGTTGGAATATTTCCAACCACTCCTAAAGTTTTCAACATTTTTGGAAACTTTGAAATCAAATATATAATTGATTTCAGTAGCTTTTAACTTAAATTTAAAATGCCAAAGATAGTTTCAAAATAAGTTTCATCTCTGATATTTTGTTTTCAACATTTATCAGAAAAGATGAACTTTTCTAATGGCCATTTTGGATTCATTGATTTTGATAATGGTTGGATTTCTTTTGAATAAGAAGTGGCTAGGGTTTTGCTTTGGATTTCACCACTTCTTTTGAGTTTATTTCCATTTCTTGAATGCAATGAAAGAAGACATGAGCACAAGTTGTTAAACCCTAACAGGGAAAACCAGGGATGTGACAGTGTCCTAAAACGATGCCTTCATTAACCATGAAGTGGCACTTCTCCCAGTTCAAGACGAGGTTGGTATCTTTGCATCTCTGTAAGACTCGATCAAGGTTGCTGAGGCAATCGTCAAAGGAAGAACCATAAACGGAGAAATCATCCATGAAAACCTCAACAATCTTTTCACAAAAGTCAGAGAATATTGCCATCATACATCTTTGAAAGGTGGCAGGTGCATTGCATAAGCCAAAAGGCATACGTCTATAAGCAAAGGTACAAAAGGGGCAGGTGAAAGTGGTTTTCTCCTGATCAGATTGTGCAACAGGTATTTTCGAGAAACCTGAATAACCGTCTAGAAAGCAGAAGTGTATGTGTTTAGATAGCCTTTCTAGCATTTGGTCGATAAACGGCAAAGGATAATGGTCTTTCCTGGTTGCCTTGTTCAGTTTCCGGAAGTCTATCACCATCCTATAGCCTGTAATAATCCTCTATGGGATTAGTTTATTCTTATCATTAGGAACGACGGTAATACCTCCCTTCTTAGGTACGCAATGTACTGGACTTACCCAATCACAATGAGCAACAGGATAAATGATTCCTGCTTCCAAAAGCTTTAATATTTCTTTTATCACGACCTCTTTCATCCTCGGATTTAATCTCCGTTGATGATCAGCAACTGGCTTAGAATCAGGATCAGTTTTAATCTTGTGCTGACATAGAGTGGGACTAATACCCTTAAGATCATCAAGAGTATAGCCAATAGCAGCACGGTGCTTCCTCAAAGTTTTTAATAACTTCTTCTCTTTGTGATTCGAGAGGTGAGCACTAATAATAAAAGGATATATCTCCCTCTCATCAAGGTAGGCATGAAAAAGAGTATCTGGTAACTATTTTAGCTCGAACACAGGATCACCCTTTGGTGGGGGAGGATCCCCAAGCAGTTCAACAGGCAGATTATTCTTGAGAATAGGATATTGTTCTAAAACAATTTTATCTATCTCATCTCTTTCATCCATATGCATATCATTTTCATGCTCAAGAAGATATTGCTCTAAAGGATCCGTAGGAGGTACGACAATAGAGGCAAGAGCAATGATTTCATCCCTACCAGACGACTCTTTTTCATGGGATTGTCTTCCAAACTTGGAGAAGTTAAATTCATGAGACACACCCTCGAAACTAATAGTGACAGTCTGTTTAATGCAATCAATGTGAGCATTGACAGTGTTGAGAAAGGGTCTACCAAATATGATGGGACAAAAGCTATCTTGTGAAGTAGCAAGGACGAGGAAATCAGTAGGATACTTCGTCTTACCACACAAGACTTCTACGTCTCTCACAATTCCCAGAGGGCAGATAGTGTCTCTATTAGCTAGTGTAATAGTGACATCAATGGGTTCTAACTCAACAGGTGCAATCTCATCTTTGATTTCATCATATAGGGACCGGGGTATTGCACTAACACTAGCACCCATATCACATAAACCATGATAACAGTGATCTCCTATCTTGACAGAAACAACGGGTAGGCCAACTACAAGTCCGTATTTGTCTTTCGCGTGAGGTTTAGCTATTCTAGCGGAGTCCTCACGGAATTTGATAATATGCCCGTCTATGTCTTCGGCTAAGAGATCTTTGACAATAGAAACACTAGGTTCAACAATAATTTCCTCAGGGGGTGCAAGTGGTCTAATGTAACCCCTACGTATCACAGTTGGAGGTTTAGAATAATCCTTTTCCTAGCAAGGTAAGGTGGTTTCTTAGCGTAGGCACAAGGAACAATAGGATCACTTAAGGCAATGACTTTCTCTTCAACTAGATTGGGTTTAACTATGTTGACTTCTATAGGAGGATGATACTTAAACCACTTTTCATTGGGAAGATCAACATGAGCAGCAAAAGATTCACATAGAGAGGCTACTATCTCAGAGTCAAGTCCATACTTAGCGCTAAAATATCTAGAAGTGTTTGTTTCAATAAAAGATTTAACGCAATCAAACTGGAAATTCATACCTGACTCCTTACCTTCTTCAAGCTCCCAATCTTCAGGGTTACGTTTGATTCTTTCCAATAAATTCCACTTGTGGTCAATATCCTTCTTCATAAAAGAACCGGTACAAGAAGTGTCAAGCATGGTACGATCTTCATGAGAAAGCCGAGCATAAAAGTTTTGAGTGATAATTTCTCTCGAGAACTCATGATGGGGGCATGAATATAACATCGATTTAAGCCTCCCCCAAGCTTGAGCTATGCTTTCCCTGTCACGAGGCCAAAAGTTATAAATATTATTCCGATCACGATGTACTAAATGCATAGGATAAAACTTTTGATGAAATTCCAATTTCAACCGATTGTAGTCCCATGATCCAGTATCATCACATAGCGTATACCATATCAACGCCTTATCCTTCAAAGATAAAGGAAAGACTTTCTTCTTTACCTCATCCTCGGGCAAACCTCCAAGCTTAAATAAACCACAAACTTCATCTACATAGATCAGATGCAAGTCTGGATGTGATGATCCATCTCCTGTAAAAGGATTAGCTAGTAGTTTCTCAAGCATACCCGAAGGAATTTCATAAAAGATATTTTCAATAGGTACCTCAGGTTGAGGAACAACTCCTCATGCTTCTGTTCGTGGTGAAGATACCCCGAACAAACTCCTCAAAGGAACAGTTTCCATAGTGACAAGTGACAATAAATTTCAGCATAGTATATAAATGTTTCCTTACCAAATTCCACTTACCAAAGGCGCCTCCCTCCCCGGCAACGACGCCAGAAAAGAGTCTTGATGACCCACAAGTATAGGGGATCAATCGTAGTCCTTTAGATAAGTAAGAGTGTTGAACCCAACGAGGAGAAGAAGGCTCTGAGAAACGGTTTTCAGCAAGGTAATAGCTGCAAGCACTGAAATTAGCGATAAGAAGTGATGGTGTAGTGAGGTGAAATGTAGCAAGCGAAAAGTAACAAGTAACAAGTAGTATCAACTGTCCAAAAAGTGGCCCAATCCCTTTTGTAGCAAGGGACAATCCTGAGAAACGTCGTATAAGAGGAAAAACGCTCCCGAGGACACACGGGAATTTCTGTCATGCTAGTTTCATCATGTTCATATGATTCGCGTAAGCTACTTTGATAGTTTGATATGTGGGTGGACAGGCGCTTGGGTACTTCCCTTACTTGGACAATCATCCCAATTATGATTAACCCCTCTCGCAAGCATCCGCAACTACGAAAGAAGAATTAAGACAACGTCTAACCATAGCATTAATCTAGTGGATCCAAATCAGCCCCTTACGAAGCAACGCATAGACTGGGGTTTAAGCTTCTGCCACTCTAGAAACCCATCATCTACTTACTACTCCCCAATGCCTTCCTCTAGGCCCAAATATGGTGAAGTGTTATGTAGTCGATGTTCACATAACTCCAATAGAGGAAAAACAACATACAACATATCAAAATACCGAACGAATACCAAATTCACATGACTATTATTAGCATGACTTATCCCATGTCCTCAGGAAAAAAAGTATCTAGTCACAAAACATAATCATAATCATGATTAGAGGTGTAATGAATAGCATCAAGGATCTGAACATAAACTCTTCCACCAAGTAATCCAACTAGCATCAACTACAAAGAGTAATCAACACTACTAGCAACCTTACAAGTACCAATCGGAATCGCGAGTCAGAGATTGGTTACAAGAGATGAACTAGGGTTTGGAGAGGAGATGGTGTTGATGAAGATGTTGATGGAGATGACTCCCCTCCGACGAGACGAGTGTTGGTGATGATGATGGCGACGATTTCCCCCTCCGGGAGGGAAGTTTCCCCAGCAGGACCGTCCTGCCGGAGCTCTAGATTAGATCTGCTCAAGTTCCGCCTCGTGGCTGCGGAGAATCCTGAAAAAGCTCCACCTTGATTTTTCTCACACGAAACCCTTCATATAGCAAAAGAGGGGGGCCAGCGGGCCGCCAGGGTGCCCTCCAGCCCTGTTGTCGCGGCTAGGGGGGTAGGCCGCGACAACCAGGCTTTTGAGCCCCTGGTTTCTCACCTCTGACACTTCTTTCGCCTAGTATTTTTATATATTCCCAAAAAAATCCATGTTAATTTTCACGGCATTTGGAGTTGCACAGAATTGAGGACTCAGACTTTCTCCTTTTCCAGTCCAGAATTCTAGCTGCCGGTATTCTGCCTCTTCAAATAAACCTTGCAAAGTAAGAGAGAAAAGGCACAAGTATGGTACCACAAAGTATAATAACAGTCCATAAAGCGATGAATATCAACATGAAAGCACGATGCAAAATGGACGTATCAAGCCTCCAGGTCGATTCTGGCCTTAGGACTATCTTTTGACTTCGCCTCTATGTCGAACAATGTACCAAAAATGGCCTCCACAATATTCTTTTCAGTGTGCATCATGTCGATGTTGTTTGGGCAAAGGAGGTCTTTGAAGTAAGGCAGATCCCATAAGAATGACTTGCGAGTCCAGGCATGTTCCGTATTATACCCTTTGAAGTATCATGTCGATGTTGTTTGGGCAAAGGATCAGGCTCGAGAGTGTTTAACTGATCAAAGGTCTGTTGGCCTTTCAACGTAGCTGGTGCAGTGTTTTCGACAACTCTACCTTTGATGAAATTCTTCTTGTCTTTTCTGAACTTATGGTCAGGATCCTGGAATTGTCTATGCATGTCGAAGGAAGAAAACTTGCGACCAGCCTGCAGCCAACGGAACTGAAGAGCTGCCTTGCATGTGATGCACGGGAACCTTCCATGCACACACCAGCCAGTGAATAGCGCAAACGCCGGATAATCATGTGTCGAGTACATGTACCACACATGCATTTTGAAATTTGATTTGGTAGCGGCATCGTAGGTCTTGATCCCATTATCTGAGGCTTCTTGCAACTCATCCTTAAGCGGCTGCATGTACACATTCATATTCTTCCCCGGATAGTTGGGCCCTGGAATTATCAAAGTCAGGAAAATGTTCTTTCTTTTCATAATCTCTCTCGATGGGAAATTGAGTGGAATGACAAATACAGGCCAACAACTGTATTGTGCTGCCATCATACCATACACATTGAACCCATCTGTGCTGACGGCAACTCTAGGATGCCTTGGATCTTCTGATTTATCCTTATGTAATGCATCAAAGTGCCTCCACGCAAAACCATCTGAAGTGTGTACCTCCATCTTGTTCCCATCCGCATCTAGTTCGGTTCTTTTGCCCAATTTGTGCCATGTCATCTGTCCGGCCATCTCTTCGACCATGAAAAGACGTTGAAGTCTTGGTACGATTGGCAAATACCGAAGAACACTAATGGGGATTTTGGTCTAATTCTTCTCACCCATACCATTGTCTACCACAATATACTCGGAAGAATTGCAAATGGGGCAATAGTTCAAGGCCGCATACTCAAGCCTAAATAAGGCACATCCATTCTCACAGGCATGTATCTTCTCATAGGGAATCTTAAGTACACGGAGGATTTTCTTTGACTGGTACAGGTTTGCAGGCAGTACATGGCCTTTGGGTAGAAAGCGTCCAAATATCATCATCATCGCGTAGTAGCATTCTCTGCCTAGGTTGAATTGAGCCTTTAGATCCATTACTTGCGCGATGGCATCTAGCTGACAAAGCTCAGCCTGCTCATGGAGAGGACGTTTTGAAGACTCCAACATTTCACAGAAGGCCTTTGCAGATTCCTCCATCTCATCATCTGAATCCCGAGCATCATCAAAATCTTGCACCATGTCTTCGATCCTGGTACCATGCTCGTTAGTGTGACGACAAATCACCTCAGCTCTGGCACGTTGGCCAGACTCACCATGAAAAGTCCACACCGTATAATTAGGCCTAAAACCCCACTTCTGCAGGTGTTTACCCATTTCAAACTCTGTCTGCTTTTTCTAGTTGTCGCAGTTGGGACAGGGGCACCATGTTTTTGGCTGGCCATTTGCAAATGCGGCTCTCACAAACCCCCTGGTTTTTGTTAACCATTCATTGGTCATGTCTTACTGACTATGGTGACCAGTGTACATGCAAGCACGATCACTCATGTTGCCTAGCTACATATGGGCTCATAAGAAATAAATATATAATTCATCATCTATATTCATCCACTAATCAAGTTTGTCAGTTTTATTACGTCCATGCAACCTACACGCTAATAGGTAAAGATAGGTCCTAATCCCACCCGAGTAAGTGTAGATTGGGTTCATTTTCCCATGCTTTGCTCCAGTTGCGACAGAATTTCGGCAGCACCTCCCCGTTGTTCTCCTGATAGACGTCTCGGCAATAAGCAGAGAGGATGTGTACCCGGAGAACAACAGGGAGGAACTGATGAAATTCCGCATCAGATCCGGAGCACAACATACGGGAAAGCGAACCCAATCTACACATACTCGGGCTGTCCATGGATAACGTTGGACAATTCAAAAGGATGGCAGTTATAAATATGCAAAGACATTCATATTTATAGATGTCGCCCTTTCAAACGGGAGACACATACTGGTCACGCATACTCATGATTGAGGAAACCTATATCTAGCAAGTTTCGTCGGCACGAAGACCGGAATAAAGCAAATTAAGGGGTAGGAGGAGAAGTCATTTGTGCTCAGAAACAAACGCAGGGGCGGAGCTCGTCCAACGCACGTGGAGGTCGTCGAACAACTGCACATTGAAATTCACCCGATCAACACAAATATGGCGAGTCGAGGGTCGGTGGCGTCGGGGGTCGGGGGGTCGGGGGTTGAGGGTCAGTGGCATCGGGAGTCGAGGGTCAGTGGCGTTGGGCATCGGGGGTCGGGGGTCGAGGGTTAGTGGCGTCTGGAGTCGAGGGTCAATGGCGTCGGGCGTCGGGGGTCGGGGGTTAGTGGAGTCGGGGGTCGGGAGTCGGGGGTCGGGGTCGGGGGTCAGTGGTTTCGGGCGTCGTGGGTCGGGAGTCGGGTGTGAGTGGTGTCGGAGGTCGAGGGTCGAGGGTCGGGGGTTGGTGGCATCGGGCATCGGGGTCATGGGTCGGGGGTAGGGATCGGGGTCCTCTTTTTTCTTCTTCTCCTCTCTCCTCTTTTTCTTCTTCTTCTTCTTCTTGATCATCTTATTATTATTATTATTATTAGTATTCTTTTTTCTCCTCCTCCTCCTCCTCCTCCTCTTCTTCTTCTTCTTTCTTTTTATCTTTCTCCTCCTCTCATCTTTCTTCTTCTTCTTCTTCTTTTTTCTTCTAGTTTATTATTCTCTTATTTTCTTCTAAGTTTTTTCTATCTATTTTTTTGTTTTCTATCTACTTTATCTACCTACTAAACTAACTATCTAATTTAACATAAAAACGGAAAAAAACTAACTATCCAATTTAATAGAAAAATAGAAAATAAACTAACTATCTAAATTAACTATCTTATTGAAAATAAAAGCAGGAAATAAAGCCAAAAAACCTTACCTACAGGGGCAGTGGGCGGCCGGGGCGGAGGACAGTGGGAGGAGGGGAGGGTGAGCTCTGGCCTTGGGCGGCGGGGAGGAGGGGCATAGGGGAGGAGGTGCGCGGGGAGGAAGGGAGGACGAGCTCCGGCCATGGGCGGTGGTGGTGGGCCGGAGCGGCTCCGGTGGTGGTGGCGGCGACGCTGGGGTGGGAAGGGCGCGGGTAGGAGGGGCACGGGAAGGTGGGGCACAGGGAGGAGGGGCACAGGGAGCTCCGGCCGTAGGCGGCGCTGGTGGGCTGGGGTGGCTCAGGTGGTGGCGGCGGCGGCGCTGGAGTGGGCAGGGGGCGCGCGTGAGAGAGGCAGGTGATCGAGGGGACCAGGGGTGGAGTGTGACGTTAGGGGAGAGGGGTGGGGCCTGGGCGCTGTTAGGGGGAACACCCCTTTGCCGTCTGCAAAGGCTGGGAGGCAGACGGCAAAGGGGTGGGTGGTGTGGGGCGGGCTTCGACAGTTAGGGTAGCGCCCCTTTGCCATCTGCGTGCTCTTTTGCCGTCCACCTGTGGGGCCTTTGCCATGCGTCAGCAGACGGCAAAGACGTGGACGACGACAAATAAAACCTTTGCCATCAGCAACCTCTTTGTCGTCTGTGTGCTCTTTGTCGTCCGCCTGTGGGGCCTTTGCCATGCGTCAGCAGACGGCAAAGAGGTGGCCAACGGCAAATAAAACCTTTGCCATCAGAAACCTCTTTGCCGTGTGCTTTGTGCCAACTGAAGGCAAAGAGGATCTTTGCCATGCGTTAGACGACAAATTTCTCAATTCCAGTAGTGCTACCTGTTGGAGCTATCTCAGTGTGCCATTGAGAATAATTTGTCATCATCTCGTCCAATAGCTTCGTGGCAGCACCAAGTGTAGTTGACATAAAGGTTCGTCCCGTGGCCGTGTCCAATAGATTTCACAAGGTAAAGTTCAATCCTGCATAGAAAGTTTGGATAACCATCCAAGTAGTCAAACCATGTGTAGGGCAATTCTAAACAAGAGATTTCGTACATTCCCAAGCTTGGGCAACGTGTTCATTATCTAGTTTCCTAAAATTCATAATGTTACTTCTTAACTGGATAATCTTAGCAGGCGGGTAATACTTCCCAATAAAAACATCATTGCACTTATCCCAAGAATCTATGCTATTCCTAGGAAAAGATTGAAGCCACACTTTAACTCCTCCTCTCAAGGAGAAAGGAAAAAGCTTAAGTTTAACAATATCACCATCTACTTCTTTGTACTTTTGCATATCACAAAGCTCAACAAAATTATTCAAGTGCAAAGCAGCATCATCTCCAGCACCGGAGAATTGATCTTTCATAACAAGGTTCAGCAAAGCAGGTTTAATCTCATAGGAGGTTGCCTTAGTGGCGGGAGTAGCAATAGGAGTGCAGATAAAGTCATTGTTGTTGTGACTAGTGAAGTCACACAACTTGGTGTTCTCAATGGAACCCATAGCAGCAGCAACAAGCAAGAACAAAGCAACTATTTTTTGTGGTTTTTGGTATAAGACTCTAAAGCAAAAACTTGAAAGCAAACTAACGAGACTAAGAAGCAAAGGTAAAAGATAGCGTGCAACTCCCCTATCTTGAAGATTGGAGTCCCTGGAAACGGCGCCAGAAATTTGCTTGATGACGAGTTGATGGATATACTTCTCACCCCTCGTTGGGTACCCCAAGTGGAAGGTTGAGATGTAGTCAGCAGCAGATTTCCCTTACACGGGGACTATAAGGTTTATCGAACCAGGAGGACTCCGAGCATCAACAAGTAGGTGTCCGCTGCTCTGGCGCTAGCAGAAGATGTGGACCTGCACACACAACAAATAACTTTGCTCCCCACGAGTTCAGAGAGGTTGTCAATCTCTCTGTCCTTGTAGTTTGCAAAGGATCAACACACAAGCGGGGATAGCGATAGTGATTGCAACGGAATAGTAAATAAAAGTAGTAAATGATGGAGGTGTAAACAATGGTGGTGTGGGGACCCCGACTAGCAAGTCGAGTTCGCCGTGCCCAGTGACCCCAAGGATCAATGTTCACTGAACACAGATACTAAATAATAGAGTCTTACATCCAAGTACCGAAATTATTACATCAAATGACCAGAAGGTCGGGTTCAAGAGCGAGGCCTAAGGCCAAATTAAACAGATACATCGAGTAGCGGAAACTCGTAAGGGCTAAGCGATGCCCATGCCATCAAGCCTACACCAACAGGCATTCTGACTTGGAAGCGTCCTAGATCGCAGGTTCGTCTCCGACGGCGTACTCATCGCCAAACTCCGGTCCTTCCATGTCTGGTCAATAATATAACCAGTGGCAAGCCAATGAGTACTTTGAATGTACTCGCAAAGAGCCCATGATATGAATATATAGTAAGGAATAACAATAACATGTATCTTTAGTTGAATGCATTATGGGACATGATCAGGTACATGCAACAAGTTAAATAATTACTTTTTAAGAACAGGTTACAGATACCAACATATCTGACAAGGGTTGAACACACCGGGTTCACCCTATATGCCAAGTCATCGGACTTGTCATAGCCTCAAGGTTTTAATGAGGGCTAAACCATCCGAGTTTACCCTATATGCCAAGTCACTGAACTTGATTGTATTATTGTGATTATCACAACAACACCTTTTTAACACCACACACACACACACTTGGTTTATGCGGAAACACTGGACGTAGTTTAAGCAGCACTACCCAACTGTCCTTGACCGTGGACACGGCTATTTGAATAGTTTACACTCTGCAGAGGTAGTACGCTGGACCCACGAGAAACGGGAAACTTCCGTGTCATCCACGACTCGCGGTATATCACATATACCCGAGGTAAGTACCCCGATCATCATCTTTCCCCTGACGATACTAGACAAAGAGGTCCACTCGATTGGTACCCAGCCCACATGTTGTACGTCTTACGAGCACCGACTCTGGACCGTATCAACCATGCAGGGACCAACGGTGTGCCTGGAACTCATAATAATGGCATAGTCGTCCTATCTGGCACGACCCCATCACGAGAGTGACACCGATCACTCCCGCCACTAGTAATGTGGCTCTTTGCTAGTACCGACCAGAGTAATCAACAAAGCCCCGTCCCATAAAGGGGTATCGTGGTTGTACTGGTAAGGTTGGGACGGTCGACACATCATAAATCTAATCCCATTTCCGAAACCATACTCACACAAAAACACTGGTGCATCACTTCACCAAAAGTGATCGCCAACTCTTCATCACCCTCAGGCATTAGTGGCACCCGACGGGGTTTTCATAAACTCTTTATTTAACTCATCATCATGCTTGTGATAAAATACTCTATCTTTACTTGTCATCATGGTAATAACATGACCCTCACGGGGTAGGGTCAAGCTCAATGCAATGATCTTATAACTTTACTAATGAACATGACAGTAGCATGATCCTCATAGACAGTAGGGTCAGCTTATCATGTTTGTGCTCCAAGGAGCCATGTGAAAATCATTACTATCATGCAAGTGCTTCGAAGAAGCCTTCGGTACCATCACATCAATGATGAACCGGCACTGTGATCAGATGCAACTGGAAAAGTACTTTCTATTCTAGCATGCATAATTTCATATGCTCAAGTCATGGTCAAAGGGCTGCTTGCCTTGGTCAGCTAGCTACCCGGGGTCTTCGAGGTATCCTGCGTCACTCGGTAACTCTACCGTCGAGACAGGAATAAATAAATACTAGCTCTCACTAAAATAGATCACAAAGTGTTTTTAAAATTGTTGCAAGGCTTGAATAAATTCAGTTTATTATTTTAGAAAATGTTACCTATAGTTTTATTAGCTAGGCATATTTATTTAAAAGCAAACAGAAGTAAATAAGTGCTTTTTAATATCATTTTATTATATCAAAATAGTTTATGTTTTTGATAAATGTCAACTAATACAGAATCAAATACTACTCATTTTTAGAAAATTACTGGTGGAAGAATCATATTTTTCTATTGGCTAAATCTTTTTATAAAAATCATTTAAGTTACTGGATTAAAACAAAAGGAAAAAGGGCCAGGGGAACAGATCCAGCCGGCCCAGCCAGCAGGCCTGGCCACCAGGCGCGCGCGGGCCAGGTTCAAACCTGACCAACGGGCCCCTAGGGTCAGTGTCAGGGGCTGCGCGCGCTGGCTGCCCCAGGACACCGACAGGTGGGCTCCACCTGTCGGGTCCTTCTCCTTCCTCCAGCCAGAGAGGTGGAGATGGACGCCGACGAGGCTGTCGTTGTCCTCAGGCCAATCTAGGAACGGGAACGGGTCCCTCGTGCCTCCGCCTACCTGCTCGTGGTCGGGACGTGACCGGAGGTGGTCTGGGTCACCGGCGACGAGGTGCCCGTGGCAGAAGGGTTTCCGGTTGGTGTTGAACTAGGGGCTAGGGTCACGGATTCGCTCGGGGAAGTTAGGGGAAATGTTCATGGTGTCAAGGGGAGTGTAATGGGAGGTCGGGCAGTGCAGGAGCCGACGTGTAGCCGGAGATCGACCGGAGCTCCGAGGCGGAGGGGCCTCGGTCGATCTCGAGCACCGGGGCTCTGCGAGCTTGATTAGGTGGCTAGGGAGTGTCTACTGGTTGTGCTGAAGCTGCTTGGAGGGTGCTGGGGTGCCGGGGGAACCTATTTATAGGCCAACGACGGTGACCCAACTCGGGCGCTCCGGTGACTCACCGTGGCGTGCGTGCGAGCACAGTGAGGTGCGGGCCGCGAAACCACGGGTTCGGGACGTGGTTTAGGATCTCCTGGTGCAATGGCCGCAGAGGGAAAGCAAGTGGGGTCGAGCCGCAGCGACCGTGCATGCTCGGCCGCGTCGGGCGCGCACGGGCACGCGTCGCCTGAGCTCTTGCGCGAGGGGTAGAGGGTCACTGGGGTAGCTTTGCACTGAATGGTTGTCGGGAGAGTGTTTGGACATAACTACGGAGGTTGGGACTGACCGGAGCGTCGTCTCCTTGCTGATGGCTCTCTGCAGCGCGCCCAGAGCGCAGTTTTGGCATGCCACAGCATGCTGGCTCGCTCTGGGGCACTTGGGACGTGTCCTTCATGTCCTGAGTGTTGCTGGGAGTGTGCCTAGCCGTTGTGGCTTAGTGGGAGCTCGAGCTGGTCAAGGGAGCGAGGAACACTAGTGTTGCCAGTACTGCCCTGCGGCTTAAATTGGAGTTCTTGTCACTTGTGCTTGGAGTTGGGGAGGGGCTGATTGACTGGATGCTCAGGGTGTTCTGGTGCTCTATCCCACCAAGTTTGGGGCCTTGACATTGGGTAAAACAGTGGATAGGAGGGTTTTTACTTTCCTGTCAGTAGGTGTTAGACAGTGACTTGGGGTGCTTCCACTCCACCACTGGAAATGAAACTTAACAGGTTTGGTCTTGGGGTAAAAACATGGGGTTCCACCAAATCTGAGCTCCATTGAACAAGTTTCGCTTTGTAAACTTGAAAATGTCTCAAAATGACCACTACTGTCCTTTGCAAAGGGAGTGTGGCCAAACAGAGTCTCACAAATCCCATCTTTGGTGTGGAGTCGTCATTTGGGGTGTCAAACACCTGTGCAAAGTTTCAGCTCCATTGGAGAAACTTTGCAATGTAGAGTTGTTCCAACTCTACTCTGGACAGAGAGGGTTTTGGGCTCATTAGGTGCACTTCCCACCTTGGATCAAGGTGAGATTTTAGGTGAGCACCTAATGTGGCTTGGGAGGGCTCCTGAAATTTTATGGGATTTTATTGAGATAATTTCCTTTGGAAACATCTCAAAAAGCTAAAATAGACAGAAATGGTTTTCAGGGTTTTACTCAAATAATATTAACATAAAAAACATAGTTATAAAATAGGAAAATAATATTTTAAATCACCAATTAGTGTTTTTAATGAATGAAAATAATATTTGGATCAGACCACCAACTTTGGTTGGAAGTGCCACTTGGCTTCATGAGCTAGTAGTGTATCCCAACATGATGAAGGTGATCTTGATATAAAGGAAAAAGGGTTTTTGAAAAGAGCAAAATAATAAGTTTTCATAGGTTTGAGTCATCAAACAAACTAGCATACACTCAAACAAGGGTTCACATTGCACTCACAACATTATTTGAAAAAGTTTTAAGAAGCTCTGATTTTTGCAACATAAAATACTTGTGGTGAAAAACAGGGTGTGACAGGTGGTAATATGGACTAGAGTCCCATGATGTCCACTAGTGATGTATCTCAACCAAAAGACGATAAACAATTATGTTGGGTAAACAAATTACAGTTGGGCAATTGATAGAATTCTAAACACATCGCAATGCTAATCATGCTACAAGAAAGTTAGAGGCTCAATGCTAATGGCAGTACGCCAAGACAAGTAGACCGTTTATCCATCAGCATCTACTCTCTAATCATCCACCTTGAGATATCTATCCAGAACATCTCGCTGGTATTAAGTTGCGAGCCCCACCCAAAGTGTAAACTCAAAGCAACGGAAAACTTCATTAATGAACTTTGTGTAAGGTAAACAATCCTTGCAACCGTGGTTACAACCACCGTTGTTTTCTCCCTGGTGGCAACAACACATCCCCTAGTCTCATGTTTCTGTCACTCAAGCTAGACATCAAGGGGCATGAACCCACAATCATGCATAACGCTCCCTCTTGGAGTCACAATCTACTACTCGGCCAAAGCAATAAAAGCAGCGGAGAACATGCATGAATTGCTCAAGAACATAATATAAAAGGAGAACCAAATATATAACTCATCACAATCTGAACATAGTCTCATAATCCATCAGATCCCAGCATACTCACCATAGAAACAATATGTAAATTACATAGATGCCTTGACATGTAGGGCAGCTCACAAGGGCTAAGCATTGAAACACAAGATTGGAGAGAAGACATCACATAGCTACAGGTCATGGAATCATGGTCCAAGGAGGACTACTCACGACACGTCCGGGAAGTGTCCATGGTGGTGGAGAAGCTCCCGGAGGTCAATCCTCCCTCCGGGAGGGTGCCGGGAAGAGGTCTTCTGGCGCTCCCGATCTCGGAAGCGCTACGGCGGCGGAACGGTGGAGAAATTTGCGATTCTGGATATATCTTTTCCATCCTAGGGGTGAATATAGGCCAAAAGAAGGCGCCAGGGGGTGGACCCTCGACCCAGGAGACATGGTGGCGCGGCCAGGAGGGGGCCCTCGCCAGTTGGCCGCCTGGGTGAGGCCTGGCTCCCCTCTGGCCCACCTTTGTGCTTCGTGAAGCTTACGTCATGCTAATTTTTATATATTTTTCTCGGGATTTTTGGGGCTCTGGAAATTGGGGTAAAGTACCTGCAATTAAAAGACATCAGCAGACAAAAACCGGCACTGGGTGCACTGAGTTAGTAGGTTAGTACAAATATGTGTAAAAAGGTATTAAAGTGTAGCAAAACATATAACAATGTCACCAAAAAGAGCATGGAACAAATAGAAATTATAGTTACGTTTGGGACGTATGAGATGCCCACGCTACTTCCGAAGGTAAAATGACACTTCTTTACAAACAGGTGAAAGGCGCAGGTTCCCTGGTTGGATAGGCCTCCGAAGAGGCGAGCCGTGCTCGCGGTCTCCAGCATGAACATTCCCGGATGTTCCAATCCCTCGAGAGGAGGGCCTCCCGGGCTCTGAGCGACAACTGTGGCAAGGGGGCCTCAAGTCCTCTTGTCCCCGACGATGCTGGATACCTGGGCTTCTTCTCTTGGGTCGTAGAGTGCCTTGAGGAGGCACCGAGAAGGCCCACGCGCTCGTGGAGGAGACGAGCCATGACCTCCTGGGACAATCGGCTTTGCACGTCTTCAGCCACCTCCTTCGTCTCGACCCAGACTTTGACTTTGTCGTAGTGCTAGATCCGGTCCTAGAGATGATCCGCGCTGCCCTGGACGAATTGGTCGAGGACCACGTGGAAGACCTGGTAACGAGGCTTCTTCCTGAAGGCAGTGGCGAGAGCTCTCACGACTGCGCGTCTTCCTGAGCCGGCGTCTTGTTCTCCTGACAGGGTTATGTACTAGGATTAACAACAACTTTTATGTATCTCGAGGGTAACTTTCAATGCATTCCCTGATGACGAGGTGTGCACGATGCTTTCCTTCTATCTGGGGCCGTTGCCAACTCCATGACGCCGCGGTGCTGACGGTCTTGCCCGCGAACAAGGCTCTGTCTGAGGCGCTTCCTCCCTGTTTATGGGCCGGTTTGAGGACCCTTTCGGCACTCTATGTCTGAAGGTCCCGGTCCCGCAGATTTCCCTGCCGCCGCGGGGCACGACCTGTTACCTAGGTCGTTCCCTATAGGGCAAAGCCCCGACACCTTGTTAACGGCCGGATGCATGGACATCACTGGGGTAGCCGAGTGGCTTTGTGACTAGTAAGGCCCTTGAGGCGCGTTGCGGAGGGGTCCCCCTTGATACTCAAATCACTCTACATCGACAGGTCCCGGTCCTGCACATTTCCCTACCACCGTTAGGTACGACAATGAAGGACGCGCCCAAGGGGCGGGGCCCCGCCACCCTGATACCGACCAGAATTCCAGGATGGGACCAAAGAGGGTGAGTGGCCTTATGACCGGTTAGGCTCCTGAGGCGCTCCTCAGGAGCCCCTTTGGCGCTCGAGTGATTCCCCATTCCACCCCTCTTGTGGTTGCCTCGGGAGGCCCGGTGGTCTCCCGAATTTTCGGCGAAACACCAATCAAAACAAAGGGAGAAAGAGAACTCAAGTTCGGTAAAATGAGAGAACATAGAGAAGAATCCCCGCCCTTATTTTCTTTTTAAAACATTATACAATGATATCTTCGAGCCTGTGATAGCTCAAATACAAAAAGGAGAGGCCCTTGAGGGCCACAACTTGAAATGCAAAAAGGAATGAGAAAACTGCCGCGTCCGGCAGCTAGGCTAGTCTTTGTCTCCCCCCAGCGCGGAGCATAGGGGTTCCACTCAGCGTGGGAGTGACCCCTCCGCGTCCTCGGGGGGGGGGGGGGGCGTATACAACCACAACTTGTTATTACGTGAGAGTGTCACGGTCTTCCCCGAGCTCGGAGCGTAGGGCATCCACTCGGCGTGGGAGAGACACCTCCGCGTCCTCGAGGGGCCCCGGGCGTATACAGCGGCAGCTCCTTATTACGTGAGAGTGTCACGGAATGATGTAGGTTCCGGAAGGATTGAAGGACGATGCAGAGACGTCACGGGTTGATGTAGGTTCCAGGGACGCTTCGGGAGCTCCATGCCTCACAGGCGCGGGCCCCACTCGTGGTCCCTGGGCTGGTAGCGGCGTGATGTGGTCCGCCTTGAGCTCGCCCTCGAGCGTGGGAGGAGCCCCCAACGCTCGCTGGCTGGAGAGCTCGCCCAGGCGGTAGGTCCTGAATCCCCGGGGCGTTGCCCCAGTGCTCCTCGCTGGGCCCCCTGGGTTCCCATGGTGGTACTCTGGGCCACGCCCCCAGGACGGGCCAGCCCTGGCGATCGAACAAAGCCCGCACCGGCGACATGGGCGTGTGTTTCACCCTCCATCCCCAGGCGGGCATCGCGCACCCCGGAGGTAGGGCGGATGTACCACCCCTCGCTTCGAGGTTAGGATCGTCTGGCCCGGGAACATGGGTGTTTGCTAGACCCTACATCCCCGGGCAAGAGCCTCTCGGCCTGGATGCAAGGGTGCGTCCACCACGCGTTCCCAAGCGAGAGGTCCACGGTCCCCAGACCCAGACGTCTGCCTGAAGCAGCTCCCAGCTAGGAGGTGTGCCTCGCGAGGACACCCGCGCTGGGCGTCCCCACGAAACCACTCCCGTGGTCTGCCCCCACGGTGCTGTTCATACCTGTCTACGCGGGGGCTACTTGTGAGGTCGTGCGTGTGCCTCCTGCTGCTGTGGTAGCCTGTGCTGCTCCCTCCGAAGTCCGGACGTGTGCCGACGCGGTCGTCATCGAACAGCGTGCGCCTCCAGGAGTTGATGTAGTCCGGCCTCCGGTACTCCCTCCTCGTTCCCTGAAGCGCGCCGGGGAACGCTGGACAGCGATCCCCTAGTGCGGCCAAGAACCGAGCCTCCGGCGGCTCCCGCCGAGTCCCCTGAGGGGGGGCCTGAGTGGATGTTTGGGACGCGCCCGCGTGGTTCCCCGGCCGCAGCCCTTGGTGGTGCGGGATGACAAGCATGGTCCTCACAGGGGCACACGTGGGTCTCGTCGGCAACGTCGTGCCCAGGAGCAAGCCTGGGCCCACCGATGCGGCGACGGCGGGGTGCGTGTTGGAGCCTGAGCTCATGCGCCACAAGGAGCGCAACATGTTTGTGAGTCGGGTGCTGACAGACTCGGAAGGGGGAGGCACGACCTGAACGCGTGGAAGGGCCGAGGATACGGGGGCATGCCGTGCGGTTGGTGAAGGCGGTAGCCCCTAGCGCTCTTTGGTAGCCCGTCCGGTGTGAACGTCGACCGACGGGGTCGCGAAGCGTCGCAGGGCGTTCTGACCCGCCTGCACCGGCCGTGCCATGCGAGCGGCCCACCTCTCCGCACGGATTCACCGTCCTCTCACCATGAGTGTGACAAGCTTCGGTGGGTCGAGACTTGGGGGAGACCTTGATACGCCCCCTACCTGGCGCGCTAAATGTCGGATTTCGGGCTCCGCAAAACACTAAAGATTCGAACTCAGGGGCGTGCACAAAGATCTCTCACAGCCTTGCCTCACCTTGCTTGCTACTCGCTGGGAATGGGAAAGAACTCACTCGATGGTGAGGAAGACAACGAACACGGCAGTTTAACCAGGTTCGGGCCGCTTAGAAGCGTAATACCCTACTCCTGCTTTGGTGGATTGCCTCTCGTGGAGGTTGGTGGATGAACTAGTACAATGTTCGAGAGCCTCCGGAGGCTTGGCGTCCTTCGTGTGGTGAAAGTGAGCGAATGGATGGTCCGAAGATCCTGTCTACGAAGTAACCTATTCTCTATATATAGAGGCAGCCCTGGTCCTCTTCCCTTATCGTTCTAGCAGGAAGGGATCTCAGAACGACCAATTTTGAAGGGGAACAGGGGAACATGCTCCCCCTGTCCAAAGGTGGTCTTCGCCTGCAAAGTGGCTGCCAGCGCTGCAGGGACGGGTCGAGGGATGACGTCCGTCCCGCTGTCGGGCGGTGGAGGCCTTGTTGCACCAGAATGGAAACCTTTGGAAGATGGCTTGGGAACCCGGATATGGCCTTGCCCCCTTTACACTAAAGGGGAAACTGCACTGTCCTGCAGTCCGCTGCTCGCCTGTTCTCCCCCGCGTCACCCTTGACTCCTGAGGTCGGGTCTTGCCTCGGAATATCCGCCGCTCCGGAGGGGTCCTGATGAGGCCCCCCCTGCGGGGCTTGGTGTTGCTCCTCCTTGCGACGATCGGGCCCTCACGAGGGCCTTGCCCTGAGTGGTGTCATGCGTGGTTGTGTTTGGCTGATGAAGTGGGCCAGCCCTGGGCCGTAGGCAGGCAGGTCTGGGTACCCCCGTTCTCAGAATGCCAACAACATATAGTCCAGTATAACCATTATAAATCGGCGATTTTTCTCAAGCCAAGAGGGTAAGAAAGCTGAACTCAATGAGTTGGAAGCCGAGCATAGGATTTCACAAGACAATGCTATTAATGCTAAACAACCTACGGACTAATAGCCCCGAGGTAAGCTGGCTTGATTCTCAACAACATAAATTGGCGCCTATGTTTGAACCGTGCATCATGGCAACTAGTCCTCTTTGGCTTATAAACATCCATGTTTGAATGATCGCAACATGGCGGCTCATCTTCTTTGATAAAAATAGCGCCCATGTTTGAAAGACCTCCTTGGCGGCGGCTCATCCTCTTCATAGGCTTACAGAAAGAATAAAGACTGATGCTCATTATGTAGGCTGAAACGGCAGAGACCCCGAATTTCGTGGGAGCCGGCTTTATTTTCTTGATGAAAATAGTACAAAATACTAAAATATGTACATGGATAAGGGGCCAATGGCTCTAAGTATAGTAAGCCCGAAGGTGGGCTATATTCCATGGCCGGGTCGTCTCCTCCTCCGAGGTTGGCTTGTCTACACAAAGGTATATCAGATAACAGGAGCCATTATGAAGACTTTTGCTGATTACAAAAGGTCCATCCCATGGAGGTGATAGCTTGTGCATGCCCGTGCGATCTTCAATCAATCGAAGCACCAAGTCGCCCTTGTCGGCTTCTGGGAATGGGGCTACCCAGACCTGCCTGCCTGCGGCCCAGGGCTGGCCCATTTCTTTGACCAAGCACAATCGGGCACAACACCACACAAAGTAAGGCCCTCATGAGGGGCCAAGCCTCGCGAGGAAGGACGACACCAAGACCCGCAGGGGGCCTCCTCAGGACCCCTCCGGAGTAGCGGATATTCCGAGGCGAGACTCGGCCTCAGGAGTCAAGGATGACGCGGAGGAAGGACAGGCGAGCAGCAGACAACGGGACGGTGGAGTTTCCCCTTTAGTGCAAAGGGAGCAAGGACGTACGCGGGTTCCCAGGGCATCACCCAAAGGTTTCTATTCTGGTGCAACAAGGTCTCCATCGCCCGCCTGTAGGATGAACGTCACCCCTCGTTCTGTCCCTGCAGCGCTGACAGCTACTTTGCAGGCGAAGACCACCTTTGGGTAGGGGGGCATGTTCCGCTATCCCCCTTTAAGATTGGCCGTTGTGGGATACCTTCCCGCCGACGATAAAGGAAGAGGACCAGGTCCACCACTATAGATAGGATAAGGTTGCTTTGTAGAGGGGATACCGATCCATTCATTTTCTCACTCCCTCCATGCAAAAGCCACCAAGCCCCCGCAGGCATTCGAACATGTACAAGTTCATCCACAAACCTCATCGAGAGGCAATCCGCCAAAGCATGAGTTGGGTATTATGCTTCACAGCGGCCCGAAACTAGGTAAACTATCGTGTCATCTGTCTTCCTCACCATCGAGTGAGTTCCCTGCCATTTTCAGCGAGTAGTGAGATAGGTGAGGCGAGTTCACGAGAGATCTTCGTACACGTCCTTGAGTTCGAATCTTTAGGGTTTTGCGGAGCCCGCAATCCGAGATTTGCCGCGCTAGGTATAGGGCGTTTCTAGGTCTCCCCCAAGTCTCGACCAGCCGAAGCTTGTCATGCTCATGGACTCATGGTGAGAGGACGGCAAATCTGTGCGGAGAGGCGGGTTGCTCGCGTGGCACGACCGACGCAGGCGGGTCAAAACACCCCGCGACGCTCCGTCACCCCGTCGGCCGACGCTTGCACCGGACAGGTTACAAACGAGCGTCGGGGGCTGCCGCCTTTACCAACCGCATGGCTTGCCCCCGTCGCCTCGGAACTTCCACGCGTTCTGGCCGTGCCTCCCCCCTTTCAAGTCTGTTAGCATCCGACCAACAGGCATGCAGTGCTCCTTGTGGCGCACGAGCTCAGGCTCCAACACGCCGCCCGCTGTCACCGCATCGGCGGGCCCACTCCTGGGCGCAGCGTCGCTGACGAGACCCAGGTGTGCCCCTACGGGGACCGCTCTTGTCAGCCCGCACCGCGAGGGGCTGAGGCCGGGGAACCACGCAGGCGCGTCCAGGACATCCACTCAGGCCTGCCCCCTCTAGGGACTCGGCGGGAGCGGCCGGAGGCGCGGTTCTTGGCTGCACTAGGGGAGCGTGGTCCAGCGTTCCCTGGCACGCTTCGCGGAACAAGGAGGGAGTACCAAAGGCCCAACTACATCACCTCCTAGAGGAGCACGGAGTTCGATGACGACTGTGTCGGCATACGTCCGGACTACGGAGGGAGCATCGCAGTCTACCACAACAGCAGGAGACACGCGCGTGACCTCGCTAGCAGCCCTCCCACAGACAGGTATGCACACCACCATGGGGCGGCCCACGGGGTGGCGTCGCAGGGACGCCCAGCGCGGGTGTCCTCGTGAGGCACACCTGCTAGCTAGGAGCTGCTTCGGGCAGGCGTCTGGGTTTGGGGACCGGGGATCTCTCGCTTGGGAACGCGGGCTGGACTCACCCTTGTACCCGGTCCGAGAGGTCCCAGCCTGGGGACGGAGGGTGGAGCACATGCCCATGTTTCCCGGCCAGATGATCCTAACCTGGAGGCTAGGGGTGGTGTATCCTCCCCAGCCTCCAGGGCGTGCCATGACTTCCTGGGGACGGAGGGTTGAACATACGCCCATGTTGCTGGTGCGGGCTTCGTTCGATCACCAGCGGGTGTTTGATACTCGCCATTGCCGTCAGGACGTTCTGACCCGGCCTGGGATCGTGGCCTAGAGTACCAGTATGGGAACCCAAGGGGCCCCAGCGAGGTGCGCTAGGGCAGCGCCTTGGGGACTCACGACCTACCGCATGGGTGAGCTCCCCAACCAGCGAGCGTTGGGGGCCCCTCCCACGCTTGGGGGCTCGCTCAAGGCGGACCACGCCACGCCGTATGAGCTCAGGGACCATGAGCGGGGCCCACGCCTGCGAGGCATGGGGCTCCTGAGGCATCCCCGGGACCTACATCAATCAGTGACGCCTCTGAATCGTCCTTCAATCCTTCCGGAACCTACATCATCCTGTGACACTCTCACGTAACAACGAGCCGAGGCTGTATATGCCCAGGGCCCCCGAGAACAAGGAAGTGGTCCGTCCCACGCCTAGTGGCAGCCCTACGCTCCACACTGGGGAGAAGACCGTGACACTATCACATAATAACGAGTCGTGGCTATATAAGCCCAGGCCCACCCGAGGACGCGGAGGGGTCCCTCCCACGCCTAGTGGAAGCCCTACGCTCCGCGCTGGGGGAGAAGGAGGCGGAGAATAGACTAGGCGTCGGATGCGGCTTTCATTTACTTTTCTCTTGCTTGGATTTGTCAATCTTTATGAAATCAAACTCGTGGCTTGTTGGGAAGGAAGACACCTATGGGAACTTCCAAGGATCCCTTGATCATTTGGCGGAGGGAGAGAGGTGGCGCCAAGAGTGGAACTAGCGATCAGCGCCGGCAAGGTCTTTTTACCCAGGTTCGGGTCGCTTAGTGCGTAAAACCCTACTCCTTCTCTATTTGTTGTATTGGGTGCTTACTATAGGTTTGCTTGCTACGGTGATTGCGTTTTGGCTGGTGATTAAAGAGTCTAAACCCCTAAAGGTCCAACCCCTAGAAATGAGCTTTGGGCCTCCTTTTATAGAAAAAGGGGTCACCAACAGTAATCTGAAGTGGGTCCATGAGTCACATAGTGAACAGGGTTCACCGCTATCTATCTACCGCAGTGTCAGGTGCTGTAAATGCCTTGTCATGCCCCTAACCTGCATAAAGGTTGCATCGACACATACCCAGGTGTTTTGACACCTGGGCATTGTGCTGGCGCATGAGGGATGCGCTGGAGCGGTGGCAGTCGGTGACACTGTGGCAGGGGGACACCTGGCGGGCGAAGGGAGCTTTTCCGCCTGGCGTCCTTGCCGGTGGCCTAACCCTTCTTCCCGGCAAGGAGATCTTGCCGGGGCCTTGGACATCTTCCCGGCAAGGCGGGCTTGCCGGGGCCTTGGACATCTTCCCAGCAACGCGGGCTTGTCGGGGCTTTGGACATCTTCCCGACAAGGAGGGCTAGTGGGGCCTTGGACATCTTCCTGGCAAGGAGGACTTGTCGGGGCCTTGTAGGTCTTCCCGGCAAGGACGGCTTACCAGGACCTTGTAGCTTGGGCTTGTTCTTCACACCTTTGGAGGGGGGTGGCCTTGGCGAGCCTGGGTTTATCTTACCGTCGGTCCTCTGAGTGTACTGCCAGCAAGGGTGCTGCCGACGCCCGTGCACAAGTGTGGGGCATAGGAGACCCCAGTCTCTAGTGCACCGACAAGAGCCCCGGGCCTGGGCCACACGCACATGCGAGGCATCATTGGGCCAGGCCCAAAGTGGTGCACGGGCTTCCGTGACAGGGCACTGGGCAGTTTGGAGCCGCTGCGAGTGGTCCTTTCCCCACATCGCGCATCGAGCGCGCGAGGTGGAGAGGTGTGCACACAGTGACTGTCCCATTTCCCAAAGCATTACTGCCAGGCGTGAGGCATGCACAGTAACGTCCAGGTAAGTGGCGATCGTGGCCTTAAAGGTCGCAGTCGTGGCAGGGCCCACCCCCGCATGCATTGGTGCAGCAGGGCGGCCCCCTGTTCACCCGTGATCATGGGTGATTGGGCGAGAGGGGCGGCGGTTTCTGGAGCGAAGAGGGCTATCCCCCTGCGCTTCGCCCTATAAATTAGGGGGTTGGCGAGGAGGGTTTTGCTCATCCATCCAACTCCAGAAACGCTCAACACCCCCAGCTACTTTAAGTAATATCTTCCTTAGCTTCAGGTGGCGCTCGCTCCTAACCATAGCTAGGGGACGAGGACGGCCTCCACCGGCCGCCAGGGCGGCGAGTGGATCCCGTTCGGATCATGCCACAACTTTAGGGGCCGCTGCCGCGGAGGGTGGCCCGAGAGCCCGAGGTGGCGGAGGGGCGAGGGGCCGTGGTTGCCGCGGAGGCCGTGGACCGGGAAGGCGGGTCCAGCACCCCTATCTTCTCCTAGGCTTGTTCCCGTGGGGACTCATGTTAAAAGGACTCTGTTAGAGTTCCTCGTCAAACTACAAGGCTGCATCACGACCCGACTTCAACTCCCCATCTCGTTCGCCAAGGTGATGAGCGAAGAGAAACTCCCGATGTTGTGGCTTCAGGTGCATGGCTGCGGCAACGGCGCCGTACCGTTGGCCATGGAGCAACCAGAGCCTCGGCTCCTGTTCCTCGGCCACGGATGGAAGAGCTTCGCTCATGCCCATAATCTCTGGGATGGGCACGTTCTTCGCTTCAAGATGATGGCAGACAACCTGCTCTCCCTCAAGATATACGGGAGCTCACGTGTGCGCCTCAGCTGATGCGAAGAGAGCTCGAGCGGGACTGAAAGCCCTTCCTCGTGCGAGGGCGACGAGGACGGGCCAGACGGGAGCGACAGTGGGTAGGGGTCAGATCTTCGGCAGGCTAAGCCAGGGTGCGAGGACCTGACGTCGGACTAACTGCCAGTCGCACCATCACCGTCAGTCCGTGGCTCCCCTCCTCCCGAGTTGGGACCGACGAGCCGGAAGAACCGATGCTGCCGCATATTGTGGGGAGCGCTTGGTTCCCAGCTCCGCCGTCCCTTGTGGCCCTGTTCTCCCCCGTGTACTGGTGGTCCAGGAGGAGCCAGCTTGGATTGCGCCGGGGGCCTTGCCGCTTTTTGTCTTCTTAAACTTCTGTCTCGCAAGCATGTCCCTCGTCAAAAGACAGTATCATAGGTTAGAGTAGTAAAAATTATCCATGTAATATGTCTGAGTTTTCCTCAAACAGATGAATGAAATGTTGTTTTCCCTTTTGTCTCATCCTCCTCTTTGTATGATACACCCTTCGCATTTTCTGAAAGCTTGCCGGCGTGACTGATCCTGCCGCTAGTGCTTTGAGGAACGGATCCTTAGCAGTTCGTTAGAGGGGTCATTACCGGCAAGACTCCTTGCCGCAATCAGTGCAGCCGTTAGATCGTCGAGCACGGCTCGAGGCGAAATAAGGCGCTGCGTAGCCGCTTGGTCTGTTGAGCATGTTTGAAACAGTGTGAAGGCGCTCTATGGCCATTCAGGTCATTGAACGAGTTCGAAACATAGCCAACATCCACTGATCCTGGCAAGGTTCCATCTGTGCGTGGGTTTCTCAAACAAAGATTGGGATTTCTAGAAAGGAAACAACCTATCAACTCGAAAATTTCATCTAGAATTTCTATCACTTATCTGTTGTGCCGCGACACTTCTTCCCGCGATGGCTGGATCTTTTTCCCGGGCCTCAGATCCTCGTCCTGCAAGATGTCACACCCTCCCCACAAACTCCCCGCCGACGAGGTTCTCGCCGATATGCTTTGACTATCGCATAGGAAAGGGGTTGCCGGGGTATAACTCCTTTTTCTCTTTTGCCAGGCCGTGTTGGTGGAGCCCCTGAGCGCATCTTTGACGGCGACGCAACACTTCCAAGGGGAAAGCGTTTTCGCTAGAGTGCATACCATGGCTTCGGGACCTGTTGGCGCATCCTCGACGGCTATGCATCACTCCGCGGAGGTGCGAACGCCAGAGTAAGCACCGGAGGCCTCGCCGAAGCCCCCAGGCACACCCTCTACAGCAACGTACTGTCCTGAAGTGGTGCATCAGCCCAATGACATTGAATTCGGGGTCTCTGTCTCCTTGGCCCGCGCTTGCGCACCAGTGCATCCGCGTAGGCGCCGGGAGGCCATAGCAAAGTGGACCGACTACCGTTGTGTCCCGCTTTCGGGAACCGCGGCGGTGCACTGAACTTCCAAAGATCTGATGCAAAGCTTGCGCAAATTCGCGAAAAAACTCTCAACAGTGCCCCCTACCCAGCGCGCCAAAGATGTTGGGAAGGAAGACACCTATGGGAAACTCCAAGGATCCCTTGATCGTTTGGTAGAGGGAGAGAGGTGGCGCCAAGAGTGGAACGAGCAATCAGCACCGGCAAGGTCTTTTTACCCAGGTTCGGGCCGCTTAGCACATAAAACCCTACTCCTTCTTTGTTTGTTGTATTGGGTGCTTACTATAGGTTTGCTTGCTACAGTGATTGCCTTTTTCTTGGTGATTAAAGAGTCTAAACCCCAAAAGGTCCAACCCCTAGAAATGAGCTTTGGGCCTCCTTTTATAGGCAAAGGGGTCACCAACAGTGCTCTGAAATGGGTTCATGAGTCACATAGTGAACAGGGTTCACCGCTATCTTTCTACAGCAGTGTCAGGGGCAGTAAATGCCTTGTCAAGCCCCCTGACCTGCATCAAGGTGGCATCGACACATACCCAGGTGTTTTGACACCTGGGCTTTGTGCTGGCGCATGAGGGATGCGCTGGAGCGGTGGCAGTCGGTGGCACTGTGGCAGTGGGGACACCTAGCGGGCTAAGGGAGCTTGCCGGCCTGGCGTCCTTGCTGGCGGCCTAACCCGTCTTCCCGGCAAGGAGGTCTTGGTGGGGCCTTGGACATCTTCCCGGCAAGGCGGGCTTGCCGGGGCCTTGGACATCTTCCCAGCAAGGAGGGCTTGCCGGGGCCTTGTAGCTTGGCCTGGTTCTTCACACCTTTGGAGGGGTGTGGCCTTGGCAAACTTGGGGTTTATCTTCCTGTCGGCCCTCTGAGTGTACTATCGCCAAGGGTGCTGCCGGCGCCCGTGCGCAATACTGGGGCACAGGATAGCCCAATCTCTAGTGCATCGATAGGGCCTTTTCAAATGAAGTCTTTACGAAAACTCGCTTTCTTTGATGTTCTTCGTAGTGCAATCTCTTCGTATGAAGTCGAGCATTCGCCTGCTCCCCTCCCAATCATACCCCGCGAGCGTGGGCTAGGGGCACGATGCTGACACCACGCCAAGGCCTTTTCGCTTGGACCCTCGCGTGGTACTCACGGACGAGTCGCCAAACTCATGCCATATAATACAATCTCAGGAGTCGCATTCACGGCTCGACGCGCCATCCCGGAGAGGAGACGGAATTTGGTCTTTTCTTACAATAGTTGTTTCTACTTGGACAACTTGAGCGTCTAAGGGGGCTCCTATGCACCGCGCCCAGGAGCCTTACCGGTCACAAAGCCACATGGCCACCCTAGTGTCGTCTAGGCTCATTCGGTCGGACCTCATGGGAGCAGGGAAATGTGTGGGACCGGGACCCACAGATGTTGAGCATCCTGAATGCAGACCAGGAATCTTCATAAACCAAACCCTTCAGAAGCGAGAGCAGAACCTCGAGGGGCCTCTTGGACGCTAAGAGGGCTCCTGAGCATCGCGCCTCAGGGTCTGACCGGTCACAAAGCCACTTGGCCACCCTGATGCCATCCAGGCACATTCGGTCGATATCAGGGGTGTCAAAGACCTTGCCCCGTGAGGAATAATCTTGGTAACGGGTCGCGCCTCACGATGGCAAGCAAATGTGCGGGACTGGCACCTATCGACATAGAGCCGCTTGAATGTCTAAGGGGGCTCCTGAGCATCACGCCTCAGGAGCCTTACCGGTCATATAGCCACTTGGCTACCCTGATGGCGTCCAAGCACATTCGGTCGGTATCAAGGGTGTTAAGGCTTTGCCCCGTGAGGAACGACCATCAACGGGATGCGCGTCACGACGACAGGGAAATGTGCAGGACTGGGTCATGCTGACAAAGAGCATCGACCCACTTCACCCGCAACAAGGAGAATCCAACCGAGCAACAGGCCCCTCGAGTGCCATAGCCACACCTCACAACCAAAGAGCTTCACTCCAAGCACACCGAGCTAAGCATCCAAACCAAGTAGATGCAATAGTACTAACAGAAGGGGCGGTCGCCCAAATTCATTACATGCCCAAAGGGCCCATCCTTGTTTTCATGCATGTAGGATCAGGAGCGAGGAGGAGACAACTAGCGATGGAGGTCCCACGGAGGTTGCCGCCGCGGACATCCAACACCCTCGTGCCGACGTCTAATCCATGTATTCCTCCTCCTTCATGGGTGCCACAGGACTAGGCAAGCGGCACCGTGCCCGGTGACCCTCCGCCTCGGTTTGGGTGCGGCAGCGACGCGGCTCATCGTAGCTGTTGTCACTGTTGTCGCTCGGGCTCCCTCCGGAGGGAGTCTCGCTGCTGCCGGAGGCACGGCGCCCGCTGTCGAAGATGGGTTCACCTACAGGATCGCTGTGGCCGGCGTCCTCCGAGAAGCAACCCATATGATCACCTTTGCTTCCAAATATCTTGATGAAGAGCGTCACCTCCCCGTCGTACTTGAAGTGGACGTAACGCCTCCCCTTCAGGCCTCGAGCACGGGCGAATGTCTGCCACCCGCGGTTCAGGTAAACGTAGCTGTGGGGGTGATCTGACCTCCACCCAGGACGCCCCATTGCAGTAGCCGTCCTCCTGCAACCAGAGACCAGGGAGCCCGCCGGCCGGCAGGCCCTTCGTCAAGAAGTTCAAGAGCTCGAACCACGCGATCTCCGGCCTATCCACCCACAACACGAACTCCATCGCCGTGTCGGACAAATGGAGCCGCGGGCATGACGGCCAGGTGGCCATCGCCGACCTCCCACCTCGGCCACCCCGGACGCCCGCACCGACGGACGCCCCACCATCGCCGCCGATGGTGATCTTGTTGGAAATATGCCCTAGAGGCAATGATAAAATAGTTATTATTATATTTCCTGTTTCAAGATAATCGTTTATTATCCACGCTATAAATTTATTGAATGAAAGCATAGATGCATGTGTGGATATATAGACAAATCAATGTCCCTAGTAAGCCTCTAGTTGACTAGCCAGCTGATCAAGGATGGTTAAGGTTTTCTGACTCTATGCAAGTGTTGTCACTTGATGACTGGATGACATCATTAGGAGAATGATGTGATGGACAAGACCCAAACTATAAACGTAGCATGTGATCGTGTCATTTTGTTGCTATTGTTTTCTGCGTGTCAAGTATTCATTCCTATGACCATGAGATCATGTAACTCATTGACACCGGAGGAATACCTTGTGTGTATCAAACGTCCAGCATTACTGGGTGACTATAAAGGTGCTCTACACGTATCTCCGAAGGTGTCCGTTGAGTTAGCATGGATCAAGACTAGGATTTGTCACTCCGTGTGACGGAGAGGTATCTCGGTGCCCACTCGGTAATACAACATCACAGATAAACCTTGCAAGCAATGTGACTAAAGTGTTACTCACGAGATCTTGTATTACGGAACGAGTAAAGAGACTTGCCAGTAACGAGATTGAAATAGGTATAGGGATACCGACGATCAAATCTCGGGCTAGTAACATACCGAAGGACAAAGGGAATGATATACGGGATTATATGAATCCTTGGCACAGAGGTTCAACCGATAAGATCTTCGTAGAATATGTAGGATCCAATATGGACATCCAGGTCCCGCTGTTGCATATTGACCATGGAGTGTCTCAGGTCATGTCTACATAGTTCTCGAACCCGCACGTTTTGCACACTTAAGGATCGGTGACGTTTCGGTATAGTTGAGTTATAGGTGTTGGTGACCGAAGGTTTGTTCGGAGTCCCGGATGAGATCAAGGATGCCACGATGGTTTCCGGAATGGTCTGGAAACGAAGATTGATATATAGCGTTGTTTCATTTGGCCTGCGGAAAGATTTCGGGCATTGCCGGCAGTGTACCGGGAGCGACGAATGGGTTCCGGGTTTTTACCGGGAGGGGGCCACCCACCCGGGAGAGAACCTACTAGCCCATGGGTGGCGCACCACCTCTTGGTGGGCTGGTGAGGGCAGCCCAAGTGGGATATTTCGGCTAAGAAGAAAAAATTAAAAGACAAAGAATAAAAGGAAAGAAGAAATAAAAGAGGAGGTGGGAAGAAAGGAAGGGTCTCCTCCCTCCAAACCGACTTGGAGGAGGATCCCTCCTCCCTTCGGCCGGCGCCCCAAGGGCAAGCCCCACCCCATGGCTCCTCCTATATATACTTGAGGTTTAGGGCTTTTTGAGACACAACTTTGCCACGTGCAACCCTAGACCTCTACTTCGTAGTTCTTTCTCTAGATCGGTTTTCTGCGAAGCTCGGGCGGAGCCCTGCTGGAATAGATCATCACCATCACCGGCGCGCCGTCACGCTGCCGGAGAACTCATCTACTTCCCCGTCTCTTTTGCTGGATAAAAAAGGCGGAGATCGTCATCGAGCTATACGTGTGTCGAACGCGGAGGTGCCGTCCGTTCGGCATTAAATCGGAACGGATCTTGGGACGACGGTGATTTGAATCACGAAGTTGTTCCACTACATCAACCGCATTTCTTAACGCTTCCTGCCTAGCAATCTACAAGGGTATGTCGATCCGATCTCCCTCTTGTAGATGAACATCGCCATGATAGGTCTTCGTGTGCGTAGGAAATTTTTTGTTTCCCATGCAACATTCCGCAACAGATTTTAGGGCGGGCGGAACCATGGCCGCGCCCGTCGGAGACCGCTGTTGATGCTGCCACGTACTTTCGAGGGTGGCTGCGGCCCTGCTTGGGTGGTGGGGCGATAAGACCTTCCCCGGAAGCCTTCCCCTTCTCGGAAGCAGAGTACTTCCTCATCGATGCCATGCTGAGGGGATGGAGGGCTTAAGGTGGAATATGAAGAAGACAGAGGCAATGGAGACCCCCTCGCTCTCACCAGGTTGAATATATAGAAAAGGGCAAACCATGCCCCTTTGTGTTCCTGGTCCCACGCGGTCTCTGAAGGGGGCGCGCCTACGCGGCGTGCGAAGAAGTAGCATCTTGATGACCCACAAGTATAGGGGATCTATCGTAGTCCTTTCGATAAGTAAGAGTGTCGAACCCAACGAGGAGTAGAAGGATCTGACAAGTGATTTTCAGCAAGGTAATATCTGCAAGCACTGAAATTATCGGTAACAAGTAGTTGTGTGGTGAGATGATTCGTAGCAAGTAGCAAGTAACAAAAGTAACAACTATGCAGCAAACTGGCCCAATCCCTTTTGTAGCAAGGGACAAGCCTAGACAAAGTCTTATAGGAGGAAAAACGCTCTCGAGGACACACGGGTATTTCTGTCATATTAGTTTTCATCATGTTCATATGATTCGCGTTCGTTACTTTGATAGTTCGATATGTGGGTGGACCGGCGCTTGGGTACTGCCCTTACTTGGACAAGCATCCCACTTATGATTAACCCCTCTCGCAAGCATCCGCAACTACGAAAGAAGAATTAACACAAAGTCTAACCATAGCATTAAACTAGTAGATCCAAATCAACCCCTTACGAAGCAACGCATAAACTAGGGTTTAAGCTTCTGTCACTCTAGCAACCCATCATCTACTTACTACTTCCCAATGCCTTCCTCTAGGCCCAAATAATGGTGAAGCGTTATGTAGTCTATGTTCACATAACACCACTAGAGGAAAAACAACATACAACACATCAAAATACCGAACGAATACCAAATTCACATGACTACTATTAGCATGACTTATCCCATGTCCTCGGGAACAAAAGTAACTACTCACAAAGCATAATCATATTCATGAACAGAGAGGTAATGAGTAGCATCAAAGATCTGAACATAATCTCTTCCACCAAGTAATCCAACTAGCATCAACTACAAAGAGTAATTAACACTACTAGCAACCTTACAAGTAACAATCAGAGTCGCGAGACGGAGATTGGTTACAAGTGATGAACTAGGGTTTGGAGATGAGATTGTGCTGATGAAGATGTTGTTGGTGATGACGATGGCGACAATTTCCCCCTCCGGGAGGGAAGTTTCCCCGACAGGATCATCCTGCCGGAGCTCTAGATTGGTTCTGCTGAAGTTCCGCCTCGTGGCGGCGGCAAATCCTCCGAAAAGCCTCCTCCTAATTTTTTCCAGACCGAAACCCTTCTCGTAGCAAAGGGGGGGGCAGTGAGCCAGCAGGGAGCTCACAAGCCTCCTAGGCACGACCAGGGTGGTTGCCGCGCCTAGCAGGCTTGTGGCCACCTGTTGGCGCCCCTCTCGCACTTCTTCGGACCAGTATTTTTTAAAAATCCCAAAAAAATCATCGTTGATTTTCACGGCTTTTGGAGTTGCGCAGAATAGGCATCTCAAACTTGCTCCTTTTTCAGGCTAGAATTCCAGCTGCTGGCATTCTCCCTCTTCATGTAAACCTTGCAAAATAAGAGAGAAAAGGCATAAGTATTGTACCATGAAGTGTAATAACAGCCCATAAAGCGATAAATATCAACATGAAAGCATGATGCAAAATGGACGTATCAACTCCTCCAAGCTTAGACCTCGCTTGTCCTCAAGCGAAAGCCTAGATCAATAAACATGCCCACGTGTTTAGGGAGAGAGGTGTCGACAAAACAAGATACGAACATGCAGGCATCATGATCATGATCAGAAGAGCAATATCAACATAAAATCTCTCATGCTAAAGTGACAATTCCTTCACAAAGTAAAGTATGGATCAAGAAGTTACCAAGAATTAACAACCGATAGCCTTTAGTCATTGAAGCAATTGCAATTTATCACAATATCAGAAAGAGTCAAATAAGAGCTTGTAAAGCAAATCCACATACTCAATCATCTTTTCATTCTCTAAAATTGCTACAACTCACGTGGTACTCATGAGATCAAAGTTTCAGCTGGACACAGAGAAAGATAGGGGTTTATAGTTTCGCCTCCCAACTGCTTACCTCACGGGTAATGTCAACAATAAGAATTCATGAATACTTAATTCCAAGTTGACATATGAATATAGATCTTTCCCAAGCATATGATGTTAGCCAAGATAAAGGCGAAATAAGGAATTGGTGAAGATCACCATGACTCTTTCAGGGGCAAAAAGTAAAGGTACAAGATAGGCCCTTCGCAGAGGGAAGAAGAGGTTGTCATGCGCTTTTGAGGTTTGGATGCATGTCCTCTTAGTGTGGAGGAATGTCACTTTATATTGCCTCCTGTGATTTAGAACTTTATTATGCAGTCTGTCGCTTTTATGTCTTCCTCATCACAGGTTCGTACAAAGCTTATTTTCCACACACTATTAGATCATACTTATTAGGGAGAAATTTTTATTGCTTGCACTGATGACAACTTACTTGAGGGATCTTATTCAATCCATAGGTAGGTATGGTGGACTCTCATGGCAAAACTGGGTTGAAGGTTTATGGATGCACAAGTAGTATCTCTACTTCGTGCGGGACTTTTGGCTAATATGAGGTGGAAGCAATCGTCACATGCTAAGGGATATCTAGTCATATAACATTGTTCGGAACCAAGCGAACACAATTCATTATGTTGTCTTCCTTGTCCAACATCTACTTCTAAGCATGCAATAGTTTAGTGAGTGTTCATAATCATAGATGGTGTCAAAGATGATATATTTATATGTGAACCTCTCCTTCTTTATCACTTCCTATTAATTGCAACAATGACCAAGGTCTACGTTTGTCTACCCTCAACAAGTTTCAATCATCATTCTTTTTATATGTGAAGCCATCACTTCCCATAAGATCATTACATGATCTTTCATGCTTTTGTTCTTTCTCAATCTTTTGATCATGGCATGAGACAAAGCCCTTCAACTAAGATACTCTTTATTATATGGCTCACGAGCTCGAATACATCGGGGGTGACACAAAGCAAAACTCAAGCCTAAATCACTAAGACCTTTATTCTACTAGAGAAAGAGAAAACTGAAAAGGAACAAACTAAAACAAATGTAAAGGCAAAATATGTGATGGTGATACGATACCGTTTGCCCATACCCATGCTCAGTTCTCCTCCTTTGGAGGTGATGGTGGTGGAGTTGTTTTGTTCTTTGATTCCAAGAGGGCCATCAATCTTTAATTTATACCTTGGAGATATGTGATATGTTTCTCCAGCAAAACAACTTCATGAGTGAGATAAGTATTGCGAGCACGAGTTGTTTCACAAAACCTCAAGAGTTCAATCAAGGATGGAGACAGTAGGTGGAGGTAGGGTTGAAGGAAATCCACTGCTTCAACTTCTTCCTTGTTGAACGCGGATTGCCCTTTGTCCCACGCCTGATTCTCCTTCTTAGATTTGCCCTTGGTTTCTTTAGGTAGCCTTTCCTTAGCCTCCATGACCTCCATCCTTTTCAGATCAGCATTTACTTCTCCATAGACTTGAGGGAGATTGTTCTCCCCCACAGATTCCTGAGACGACATCTTGCCCTAAATCTACGGCAGAAAACAGGCTCGACACGAAAACAGAGGAAATCTATGTGATACAAGGGTCAGACCTTTCGGGAGAATATATAATGTTTTTTTCCAGACCAGAAGGAGTACTCCGCACGAAAACGGAGTCCGGGAGGCACACGAAGTGGCCACAAGCCCCCCCAGGTGCGGCCAGGGGGTGGGCACGCGCCTGGCAGGCTTGTCGCCTCCTCGCGCGCTTTCTGAACTACTTCCAATTTTTCTATTTTTTCAAAAATCCAAAACGGAGAAAAATTCCTACTGGAAAAGTTTTGGAGTCTGTTTTCTTACCGAATCACATACCTCTTCGTTTTCGAAGTATGAAACAGGCTGATAAATATCCCTTAGGTATTCTTACGGAGTTATGGTATTGATAATATTGCTTTCAACATTTATGGGAGTACCTGAGATATAATGCTTGATTCTCTGCCCATTTACCACTCTCGGACAATTACCTTCCGTGTTGTTGATCTTGATAGCACCGGAGCGATATACTTCCACAACAATGTAGGGACCTTCCCGTTTAGAGAGAAGCTTGCCTGCAAAAAATCTTAAACGAGAATTATATAGCAAGACATAATCACCTACATTGAACTCATGCTTTTGTATCCTTTTATCGTGCCACCTCTTAACCTTTTCTTTGAACAACTTGGCATTCTCATATGCCTGAGTTCTCCATTCATCAAGCGAGCTAATATCAAATAACCTCTTCTCACAAGCAAGTTTGAAATAAAAGTTGAGTTCTTTGATTGCCCAATAAGCTTTATGCTTTAGCTCAAGAGGTAAATGACATGCTTTGCCGTACACCATTTTGTACGGAGACATGCCCATGGGATTCTTATAGGCAGTTCTAAGCCCAGAATGCATCATCGAGCTTCTTAGACCAATTCTTTCTAGATCTGTTGATAGTCTTTTGCAGAATTACTTTGATCTCTCTATTGCTTAGCTCTACTTGACCACTGGACTGAGGGTGATAGGGAGACGCAATTCTATGGTTGACATCGTACTTAGCAAGCATTTTACGGAGAGCACCATGAATGAAATGTGAACCACCGTAGGTCATTAGATATCTAGGGACTCCAAATCTAGGGAAAATAACTTCTTTAAGCATCCTGATAGAGGTGTTGTGATCAGCACTACTATTGGGGATAGCTTCTACCCACTTAGTGACGTAATCAACAGCAACTAGGATATGAGTATAACTGTTGGATTTTGGAAAAGGTCCCATATAATCAAAGCCCCAAACATCAAATGGTTCAATGACAAGTGAAGAGTTCATAGGCATTTACTGACGTTTACCGATATTACCTATTCTTTGACAATCGTCACAAGACAAGACAAACTTACGGGCATCCTTGAAGAGAGTGGGCCAATAGAAACCTAATTGCAATACCTTGTGTGCAGTTCTGTCTCACGCATGGTATCTGATAGGTCTCAAATGTATCTATAATTTTTGATGGTTTCATGCTGTTATCTTGTCATCTTTGGATGTTTTATGTACCTTTTATATCTTTTTTGGGACTAACTTATTAATTCAGTGCCAAGTGCCAGTTCCTGTTTTTTCTGTGTTTTTGGCTCTTTTCAGATCTGATTTTGGAATGGAGTCCAAACGGAATAAAATCCCCGAAATGATTTTTCCCGAACGAAAGAAGATCAAGGGGCTTGTGGACCAAGCCAGGAGGGCTACAGGGAGCCCACAAGCCCCCACTCCGCCACCAGGGGGCGGTGGTGGGCAGGCTTGTGGCCTCCCTGGCGCCCCCCTGACCTAGATCTTGTGCCTACATATTCCCTAAAAATCAAGGGAGCCACGCAAAATACTTTTCCGCCACCGCAAGCTTCCGTTTCCGCGAGATCTCATCTGGAGACCCTTCCCGGCGCCCTGCCGGAGGGGACTTTGGAGTTGGAGGGCTTCTTCATCATCATCATCGCCCCTCCAATGACTCATGAGTAGTTCACTTCAGACCTACGGGTCCGTAGTTAGTAGCTAGATGGCTTCTTCTCTCTCTTGGATCTTCAATACAAAGTTCTCCATGATCTTCATGGAGATCTGTCCGATGTAATCTTCTTTGGCGGTGTGTTTGTCGAGATCCGATGAATTGTGGATTTGTGATCAGATTATCTATGATATATATCTGAGTCTTTACTGATTTCTTATATGCATGATTTGATATCCTTTTAAGTCTCTCCGAGTCTTGGGTTTTGTTTGGCCAACTGGATCTATGATTCTTGCAATGGGAGAAGTGCTTGGTTTTGGGTTCTTACCGTGTGGTGACCTTTCCCAGTGACAGTAGGGGCAGCAAGGCACACATTGTGTAGTTGCCATCAAGGGTAACAAGGTGGGCTCTGTCGTAGATATGATATTCTTGATCTACATCATGTCATCTTGCTTAAGGCGTTACTCTGTTCTTTTGGACTTAATACACTAGATGCATGCTGGATAGCGGTCGACGTGTGGATTAATAGTAGTAGATGCAGAAAGTATCGGTCTACTTGTTTTGGATGTGATGCCTATAGATATAATCATTGCCATATATATTGTCACGACTTTGTGCGGTTCTATCAATTGCTCGACAGTAATTTGTTCACCCACCGTCTACTTGCTTTCATTAGAGAAGCCACTAGTAAACACTACGGCCCCCGTGTCTATTCACATCTATCGTTTCCACTTTCGCTTTTACTTTGCTTTGTTACTTTGCTGCTTTCAGTTCGCACTTGGCGAACAATCTATAAGGGATTGACAACCCCTTCATAGCGCTGGGAGCAAGCTTTTTGTGTTTGTGCAGGCTCTTGAGATACTCCTTCACTCGATCAATACCTTGGTTCTCAAAATGAGGGAAATACTTAGCACCGCTGTGCTACATCACCCTTTCCGCTTCGAGGGAACACCAACGCAAGGCTCCAAGGCCGCGGGGGAAATCCTTTGCATATTTTCCTAGGAAGTCCCTTAAGGCGTAGCCGTAGCAGACGGATTCCTGGTGCCGTTGCTGAGGAGTATCAAGCAACACTCCTATTTCTGGCGCCCTTGGAAGGTCCTATGTTGCAGTAGAAGTGTCCTCCGTAGGCCTCGGAGTGACACTTCTGTAGGATCTGTCCCTTTTCATGTTCAGGTACACAACTCCTAATAACACCATCTACTCCTTCCTTATAAAGGTGAGGATCATCCCAAAAGTAATGTCTCAAGTCAAAGAAGAATTTCTTCTTTTGCTGGTATGTGAAACTAGGTGGTATATATTTCGCAACGATATAGTTTGCATAATCAGCATACCACTTTTCACTACATGAAGCATTGATGACATTCAATTTCTCATCGGGAAAGCTATCATCAATAGGTTGTGGGTCATCAAGAACGTTCTCCAACCTAGACAAGTTATCAGCTACGGGGTTATCAACACCCTTCCTGTCGACAACGTGCAAATCAAATTCTTGTAGCAAGAGAACCCATCTGATAAGTCTAGGTTTAGCGTCTTTCTTCTCCATTAGGTACTTAATAGCAGCGTGATCAGTGTGAATACTGACTTTGGAATCAACTATGTAAGACCTGAACTTTTCACATGCAAACACGACTGTTAAAAATTCCTTTTCCGTAGTAGCATAGTTTCTTTGGGCACTGTCTAGAGTTTTACTAGCATAGTGAATAACATTCAACTTCTTATCAACTCTTTGCCCTAGGACAGCCCCAACAGCATAATCACTAGCATCACACATGATTTCAGAAGGTAAGTTCCAATCAGGTGGTTGAACAATAGGTGCAGTTATCAAGGCCTTCTTAAGTATTTCGAAGGCTTCCTCACAATCATCGTCAAAAACAAAAGGAATATCCTTTTGCAAGATATTGGTAAGAGGCCTAGAAATCTTAGAGAAGTCTTTAATGAACCTTCTATAGAAACCAGCATGACCAAGGAAACTTCTTATACCTTTGATATCTGTGGGATATGGCATTTTCTCGATTGCATCAACCTTAGCCTTATCGACTTCAATACCTCTTTCAGAAATTTTATGTCCTAAGACGATGCCTTCATTAACCATAGAGTGGCACTTCTCCCAATTCAAGACAAGATTGGTGTCCTTACATCTCTGCAAGACTCGATCAAGGTTGTTGAGGCAATCATCAAAAGAAGACCCGTAAACAGAGAAGTCATCCATGAAAACCTCAACAATCTTTTCACAAAAGTCAGAGAATATAGCCATCATACATCTTTGAAAGGTGGCAGGTGCATTACATAAGCCAAAAGGCATACGTCTATAAGCAAAGGTACCAAAAGGGAGGTGAAAGTGGTTTTCTTCTAATCAGCTTGTGCAACCGGTATTTGAGAGAAACCAGAATAACCGTCTAGAAAGCAGAAGTGTGTGTGTTTAGACAGTCTTTCTAGCAAAGGGTAATGATATTTCCTAGTGGCTTTATTCAATTTCCTAAAATCGATCACCATCCTATAGCCAGTAATAATCCTCTGTGGGATCAATTCATCCTTATCATTAGGAACAATGGTAATGCCTCCCTTCTTAGGGACGCAATGCACTAGACTCACCCAATCACTATGAGCAACAAGATAGATAATACCCGCTTCCAGGAGCTTTAGTATTTCTTTTCTTACTACTTCTTTCATCTTAGGATTTAATCTCCGTTGATGATCAGCAACTGGCTTGGAATCAGGATCAGTTTTAATCTTGTGCTGGCATAGAGTGGGACTAATGCCCTTAAGATCATCGAGAGTATATCCAATAGCAGCATGGTGCTTCCTCAGAGTTTTTAGTAACTTCTTTTCTTCATGCTCTGAGAGGCTAGCACTAATAATAACAAGATATATCTACTTTTCATCAAGATTAGCATACTTCAGAGTATCTAGCACTTGTTTAAGCTAGAACACAGGATCACCCTTTGGTGGGGGTGGATCCCCAAGCAGTTCAACAGGCAAGTTATTCTTAAGGATAGGATATTGTTCTAAGACAACTCTATCTATATCATCCCTTTCATCCATATGCGTATCATTTTCATGCTCAAGCAAGTATTGCTCTAAGTGATCAGTAGGAGGCACGACAACAGAAGCTAAGGCAATAGTTTCATCCTTACTAGGCAACTCTTTTTCATGAGGTTGTCTACCAAACTTGGAGAAATTGAACTCATGTAACACACCTTCAAAGCCAACAGTGACAGCTGCCTCTGACAGTCCATATGAGCATTGACACTATTGAGAAAAGGTCTACCAAATATGATGGGACAAAAGCTATCTTGTGCAGTAGCAAGAACGAGGAAATCATGAGGATACTTCGTTTTACCGCACAAGACTTCAACATCCCTAACAATTCCCACATGGCAATAGTATCTCTATTGGCAAGCTGAATAGTGACATCAATAGGCTCTATCTCAACAGGTGCAATCTCGTCTTTGATTTCATCATATAAGGATTGAGGTATTGCACTAACACTAGCACCCACGTCACATAAACCATGATAACAATGATCTCCTGTCTTAACAGAAACAACAAGCGTGCCAACAAAATGCCTATGTTTGTCTCTAGCGTGAGGTTTAGCAATTCTAGCAGCATCTTCACAGAAGTGAATATTATGTCCTTCAAAATCGTCGGATAGAAGATCTTTGATAATAGAAATGCTAGGTTCAAATCTAATTTGCTCAGGGGGTGTAGGTGTTCTAATGTAGCCTCTACGTATCACAGTTGAAGCTTTAGAATTATCCTTTATCCTAACAGGGAAAGGTGGTTTCTCAATGTAAGCACTAGGAACAACAGGATCATTATAGGCAATGACTCTCTCTTCAACTAGATTGGGTTTAACTACATTGACTTCTAAGGGAGGATGATATTTAAAGCACTTCTCTTTGGGGAGATCAATACGAGCAGCAAATGATTCACACAATGAAGCTACTATCTCAGAGTCAAGTCCATACTTAGTGCTAAAGTCACAAAAAGTATTTGTTTCAACAAAGGATTTAACGCAATCAAACTTGAAATTCATACCTGACTCCTTACCTTCTTCAAGCTCCCAATCTTCAGAGTTGCATTTAGTTCTTTCCAATAAATTCCATCTGAAGTCAATATCTCTCTTCATAAAAGAACCAGTACAAGAAGTGTCAAGCATGGTGCGATCATCATGAGAAAGCCGAGCATAGAAGTTCTGAATGATAATTTCTCTCGAGTGCTCATGATTGGGGCATGAATATCACATTGATTTAAGCCTCCCCCAAACTTGAGTGATGCTTTCTCTATCATGAGGCCAAAAATTATAAATATAACTCCGATCACGATGTACTAGATGCATAGGGTAAAACTTTTGATGAAATTCCAATTTCAACCGATTGTAGTTCCATGATCCAGTATCATCACATAGCCTATACCATGTCAACGCCTTATCCCTCAAAGATAATGGAAATACCTTCTTCTTGACCTCATCCTCAGGCAAACCTGCAAGCTTAAATAAACCACAAACTTCATCTACATAGATTAGATGCAAGTCTGGATGTAATGTTCCATCTCCTGTAGAAGGATTAGCCAGCAGTTTCTCAAGCATACCCGAAGGAAATTCAAAAAAAAAATTCAGTAGGTGCAGCAGGTTGAGGAGAAACTCTTTGTGCTTCCGTTCGAGGTGAAGATACCCCGAAAAAGCCCCTCAAAGGATTAGTTTCCATAGTGACAAGTGACAATAAATTTCAGCACACTATATGAATGTTTCCTTACCAATTTCCACTTACCAAAGGCACTTCACTCCCCGGCAATGGCCTCCAGAAAAGAGTCTTCATGACCCACAAGTATAGGGGATCTATCGTAGTCCTTTCGATAAGTAAGAGTGTCGAACCCAACGAGGAATAGAAGGATCTGACAAGTGGTTTTCAGCAAGGTAATATCTGCAAGCACTGAAATTATCGGTAACAAGTAGTTGTGTGGTGAGATGATTCGTAGCAAGTAGCAAGTAACAAAAGTAACAACGATGCAGCAAAGCGGCCCAATCCATTTTGTAGCAAGGGACAAACCTGGACAGAGTCTTATAGGAGGAAAAACGCTCCCGGGGACACACGGGAATTTCTGTCATGCTAGTTTCCATCATGTTCATATGATTCGCGTTCGTTACTTTGATAGTTTGATATGTGGGTGGACCGGCGCTTGGGTACTATCCTTACTTGAACAAGCATCCCACTTATGATTAAATGCTCTCGCCAGCATCCGCAACTACGAAAGAAGAATTAAGACAAAGTCTAACCATAGCCTTAAACTAGTGGATCCAAATCAGCCCCTTAAGAAGCAACGCATAAACTAGGGTTTAAGCTTCTGTCACTCTAGCAACCCATCATATACTTACTACTTCCCAATGCCTTCCTCTAGGCCCAAATAATGGTGAAGTATTATGTAGTCGACGTTCACATAACACCACTAGAGGAAAAACAACATACAACACATCAAAATACCGAACGAATACCAAATTCACATGACTACTGTTAGCATGACTTATCCCATGTCTCGAGGAACAAAAGTAACTACTCACAAAGAATAATCATATTCATGACCAGAGAGGTAATGATTAGCATCAAAGATCTGAACATAAACTCTTCCACCAAGAAATCCAACTAGCATCAACTACAAAGAGTAATTAACACTACTAGCAACCTTACAAGTAACAATCGGAGTCGCGATACGGAGATTGGTTACAAGTGATGAACTAGGCTTTGGAGATGAGCTGGTGCTGATGAATATGTTGATGGTGATGAGTCCCCTCCGATGAGAGGAGTGTTGGTTTTGACGATGGCGACGATTTCCCCCTCCGGGAGGGAACTTTCCCCTGCAGGATCGTCCTGCCGGAGCTCTAGATTGGTTCTGCTCAAGTTCCGCCTCGTGGCGGCGGCGACTCCTCCAAAAAGCCTCCTCCTGATTTTTTCCAGACCGAAACCCTTCTTGTAGCAAAAGAGGGGGCCAGTGGACCATCAGGAAGCTCACAAGCCCCCTAGGCGCGACCAGGGGTGTGGCCGCGCCAAGCAGGCTTGTGGCCACCTGCTGGCGTCCCTCTGGCACTTCATCGGCCCAGTATTTTTTATAAATCCCAAAAAATTCATCGTTGATTTTCACGGCTTTTGGAGTTGCGCATAATAGGCATCTCAAACTTGCTCCTTTTTCAGGCCAGAATTCCAGCTCCCGGCATTCTCCCTCATGTAAGCCTTGCAAAATAACAGAGAAAAGGCATAAGTATTGTACCGTGAAGTGTAATAACAGCCCATAAAGCGATAAATATCAACCTGAAAGCATGATATAAAATGGACGCATCACATCTCGAAGGAGCAATGATGGCCGCGCAGTCCTCGGAGCTCTTGCCATCATGGCCCGGTGCATCCCAGACGCCTCGGGGAACGAGAGCGTCGCCGCTTGGCAGTTGGACACGTGTGCCACCTAGCCCGTAGGCAATCAGAGCCCATGACGCCTCGGGCTGCCCTCATGGCTTTGCCCAGAAGCCAACCCAAGCGCACCATGAGCCCAGGGGCTACTGTCGGCGTTCTATGAATGGGTGTACCCAGACCTGCGTGCTTGCGGCCCAGGGCGGGCCCATTTCTTCGACCAAGCACAATCAGGCACAACACCACACAAAGCAAGGCCCTCGCGAGGGGCCAAGCCTCACGAGGAAGGACGGCATCAAGACCCGCAGGGGGGCTCCTCAGAACCACTCCGGAGCAGCGGATATTCCAAGGCGAGACTCGGCCTCAGGAGTCAAGGATGACGCGAAGGAAGGACACGCGAGCGGCAGACGTGAAGACGGTGCAGTTTCCCCTTTAGTGCAAAGGGAGCAAGGATATACGTGGGTTCCCAAGGCATCTCCCAAAGGTTTCTATTTTAGTGCAACAAGGTCTCCATCGCCCGCCAATAGGACGAACGTCACCCCTTGGCCCGTCCCTGCAGCGCTGGCAGCTACTTTGCACGCGAAGGACACCTTTGGGTAGGGGGGCATGTTCCCCCGTCCCCCTTTAAGATTGGTTGTTGTGGGATCCCTTCCCGTCGACGATAAGGGAAGAGGACCAGGGCCTCCACTATATATAGGATATAGGTTGCCTCGTAGAGGGGATCCTAATCCATTCATTCGCTCACTCCTTCCACGCGAAGGCCACCAAGCCCCCGGAGGCATTCGAACACTTTACCAGTTCATCCACAAACCTCCTTGACACGAAATCCACCAAAGCAGGAGTAGGGTATTACGCTTCACAACAGCCCGAACCTGGGTAAACTGTCGTGTCCTCTGTCTTCCTTACCATCGAGTGAGTTCCCTACCATTTTAGGCGTGTAGCGACTTAGGTGAGGCGATTTCACGAGAGATCTTCGTACACGCCCCTGAGTTCGAATCTTTAGGGTTTTGCGAAGCCCGAAATCCGATAGCCCTCTTGGAAAATCCGGCACTTAACCCGACGGTTGTGATAGCGTTGTAGGTCTTGTTGATATATAGCTCGCCGTGCTGCAGCCAAATCACGCTCTTCCTCTAAAGCATCCAAGGAATCCTCACGCGCCTGCACATTATCTGCTTCAACATAAGCAGCGACTCGAGGAGAATCATGCCTTATATAGCTTAGAAGAACCGCCTCGGCCCCACAGACGAGGAAAAAGGGCGTGTAACCAGTGGACCTGTTTGGCGTAGTCCTGATGCTGCAAAGCACCGAGGGGAGCTCCTCAACCCAACAACCCGGAGTGCACTCCAAAGGAACCGTAAGTCGGGGCTTGATCCCGCGCAAAATCTCCTGTTTATCTCGCTCAGCCTCACCATTGATTGCGGATGTGCTACCGCACACACGTCAAGTTGGATATGCTCCCGCTGGCAGAACTGCTTCATGGCGCCTTTGGATAGGTGTATACCATTATCAGTGATGATACTGTGTGGGTAACCAAAACGAAAAATAAGCTTTTTGAGCAACTTGACTGTTGTCTCTGCCTCACAATTGCTGACCGGCTCCGCTTCAACCCACTTGGTAAACTTGTACACCTCTACCAATAGATGAGTCTTTTTATCGGAAGACATCTTGAACGGGCTGACCATATCAAGCCCCCAAATTGCAAAAGGCCATGTGATCGGGATCATGTGCAATTCCTGAGCCGACACGTGAACTTGACGTCCAAACTTCTGACACCCATCACACTTGCGTACTATATCCTCCGTGTCTGCATTAGCCGATAACTAATAGAACCGATGTCGAAAAGCTTTTGACACCAAGGATCGTGACCTGGAATGATGTCCACAGTCACCAGCATGTATCTCGTTGAGAATTTCTTGTCCTTATTCGGGGGAAACACATCATTGAAAGACCCCACAAGTGCTCCGTTTGTGTAACTCGCCCTTATGGATGACCATAGACTTGCACCGCCGTATTATCTTCCGAGCGATGATTCCGTCAGCCCGCAACTCGCCTTGGGCCAGATAAGCCATGTAAGGAACTGTCCAGTCATGAATTGCCCGGAGAGCCGCCACCAGTTGTGACTCTGGGTCAGGAACTGCTATGTCCTCTTCAGAAAGTAACTTCACAAAAGGGGTGTGCAAGACAACCAAGAACACATTGGGGGAACAGGCTTGCTTTCAGATATGAGTTGTGACAAAGCATCAGCCGCCTCATTGTGTCGATGATCAATATGATCAACCTAGTATCCATGAAAATGACCCAGCACCTCGGTTACTACACGCCTATAAGCCGCCATCAGTGGGTCTTTGGAGTCCCAAGTTCGAGAGACTTGTTGAGCTACCAAATCTGAGTCGCCCAAACATCTGACCCGGCTAAGGTTCATCTCCTTAGCTATTCTGAGCCTGTGTAACAGAGCCTCGTACTCAGCCGCGTTGTTGGTGCAAGGAAACATGAGACGCAAGACATAGCAAAACTTGTCACCTCGTGGAGAAGATAAAAACCATGCCAGCTCCGAGCCTTCCAAATGTCTGGAACCGTCGAAGTGGATAGTCCAGTACGTATTATCAGGCCTATCTTCTGGAATCAGCAACTTGGTCCAATCATTGATGAAATCCACCGGAGAGTGAGACTTGATGGCCATGTGGGGCATATAATTCACATGATGAGCATCAAGCTCAATTTCCCATTTAGCGATCCGTCCAGTAGCCTCATGGTTTTGTATGATGTCCCCAATCAGCGTCGAACTGATCACAATGATTGGGTGCTCTTGAAAGTAATGTTTAAGCTTCCGGCTTGCCATACAAATCCCGAAGACCAGCTTCTGCCAATGCGGGTACCGTTGCTTAGACAAGGTTAACACCTCATTGACAAAATACACCGACCGTTGAACCGGATACTCTTTGCCTTCTTCCTTGCGCTCAACAACCACCGCCACACTCACTACCTTTGAGTTACCAGAAATGTAGAGGAGCATAGGTTCCTTATCAGTCGGGGAGGCTAACACAGGCGACTCAGAAAGTTGTTTCTTGAGGACTTCAAAAGCTTTGTTAGATGCACCCGTCCAAACAAAGTGATCCATTTTCTTGAGCAACTGGTAGAGGGAGATGGCCTTCTCACTGAGGCGACTTATGAAACGACTCAATGCCGCGATACAACCCGCCATGTGCTGACCTGGTCGATGTTGTCCGGCTTACCAACAGAGGTTATCACCTTGATTTTATACGGGTTAGCTTAAATGCCTCGCTCTGACACGAGGAAACCCAATAACTTGAGTGCAGGAACACCAAAAACACACTTGGTCGGGTTAAGCTTCATCTAGTACATGCGAAGGTTGTCAAACGTCTCCTTGAGATTGTCTAAGAGAGTCTCCTTCTTTTGGGCTTTCACCATGATATCTTCAACGTAGGCATGAACATTGCGCGCAATCTGACTGTGCAAACAGTTCTGAATACAGCGTTGATAAGTGGCCGCCGCGCTCTTAGGCCCAAAAGGCATACAGATATAGCAGAAGGCGTTGAAGGGAGTTATGAAAGCCGTTTTCTCCTGATCCTCCTTGTCCATCTTGATCTGGTGGTAACCAAAGTACGCATCTAGAAACCACAAGCGCTCGCAACATGCCGTAGAATCAATGATTTGGTTGATACATGGGAGAGCGAAAGGATCCTTCGGCAAGCTTTGTTGAGATCTGTATAATCAATGCACATGCGAAAAGTGTCGTTTTTTTAGAACTAAGACTGGAGCCAACCACTCTAGGTTAAACACTTCGATGATGAACCCGGCAGCCAAGAGTCGGCGACTTCTTCCCAAATTGCTTTACGTCTCTCCTCGTTAAAACAATGGAGGTACTGTCGAACCGGCTTCATCTTGGGATCCACATTTAGGTGGTGCTCAGTGAACTCTCTCGGTACTCGTGGCATGTCAGAAGGCTTCCATGCAAAGATGTCCCGATTCTCACGGATGAATTCGATGAGCGCGCTTTCCTATTTGGGATCCAGGCCTGTCCCAATAGTAATCTGCTTAGAAGAGTCGCCTGGGGAGAAATCGACTTGCTTGAACTTGAGGGGTGGCTCAGAATCAACACTCGGTGTTTTGAGCGGACTCATGTCGGCTGGGTCTACATTGGCCTTGTGAAACTTTAACTCTTCAGCGGCGCATGCCGACTCAGCATAGGCAGCGTCTCCTTCTTCGTACTCCTGTGCTATCTTTCGGTCCCCATTGATTGTGATGGTACCTTTAAGACCCGGCATATTGAGCTTGAGGCATACAATGCAGGGCTGAGCCATGAAGCGGGTGTAAGCCGGCCGCCCGAACAAAGCATGGTAAGGGCTCTTGATCTTGACCACCTCAAACATCAGGGCCTCACTCCTATAATTGGATTCATCAAGCCACATTCCACTTGATCTGCCACACTAGATATGCCGACTTGCGTGGGACAATGCCCTGAAACACTATGGTCGAGGGCATCAAGTCGCCCTCGGAAAAATTCATCCGCCGGAAGGTATCATAGTATAAGATGTTGATGCTACTGCCTCCGTCCATGAGAACCTTGGAGAGGCCATATCCCCCAACCTGTGGCGCCACCACGAATGCTAAGTCATCGGGATTTTAAGCCCGGGGCGGGTGATCATCTCTACTTCATGTGATGGGCCGCTCATACCAATTGAGATATCTGGGAATCGCTGGCTCAGCCATGTTGATCGCTCTATGTTTGATGTTCTTGTCCCTCTTGGAGGTGTTGGTGGTGAAAACATGGTACTGACCACTGTTTAGCTACTTAGGGTTGCTCTGAAATCCGCCCTAGTTGCTTTGTTGTTGAAAGCCGCCCTGGTTATTAGGCTGTTGAAAGCCGCCTTGGTTGTTGTACTTCTAGTTACCCTGGCTGGAATGTTGTCCGCCGCCATTATTCGAGCTGCCCTTCCCATGAGGGTCGGAACCAGGGAACCCGCCGAACGGGCCCCCTTTTGATCCGCCAGGACCAAACTAACCTCGGTGTCCACCATCGTTAGACCCCTGGTTATCTCTCGACGCTTGAAGACGAAACTCCTACATGTCACTCCCTGTTTTCACTACCACTTTTTTCTGTAATTCAAAAATCTGAGTTTATTAAAACTTTTTTGAATCTAATGTTGTGAGTGCCATGATTGTCATTGTATGCTTGTATGCTTGATCATGTGATATCACAAACCACATCTCTCATGACTTAATTATTTTCAAAACCCTTTTTATTGTTTCTCATTAAAGTAAAACCATGCTTTGGGATTGCACTACAAGTCCTTGATGGCAAGAAGTGTTCTTACCCAAAGTTGGTGATCTCGTTCTAGCACCATTTTAGTGCACCAAAACCACAAAATAATTATTTTATGAATTGTTTTCTTAATTTAATTGCATGTCCATTTCTGAGGCCAGAAATGGTATTCCTATATGGAAAATACTTTTCTGCCTTAGAAAATCTAAGAAAATTTGGAGATGATCAAAAGGACATATATTTTCCATACATAAGATTTTCAACCCCTATTTGTATTATTATTATTTGAGTAAAACCCTGAGAATCCTTTCTGTCTGTTTTGACCTTTTGAAATATTTCCAAAGGAACTATTCTCAATAAATTCCTAGAAAATTCCAGTGGTATCTCTAAGCCATATTTGGTGCCCATATAAAATTTCACCTTGATCCAAGGTGATTAAGGACACCAAATAATTGCAAAACCCCTTCTGTCCAGATTGAAGTTAGAGCAACTCTACATAGCAAAGTTTGTCCAATTGAGTTGAAACTTTGTAGAAGTGCCTAATACCTCAAATGAGGGCTCCATACCAAAAAATGGGATTTGTGAGACTTAATTTTCCCACTATATCTTTGGAAGGAACAGATCTGGTCATTTGGTGAAGTTTTCATGTTTACAAAGCTAAACTTGTCCAATGGAGCTCAAACTTGGTGAAGCCCATTGTTTTATTACCAAACCCAATCATGTTAAGTTGCACAGCCAGTGGTGGGGTGTAACCACCCCAAACCACTGTCGACCATCTTCTGACAGATGGGTAAAAAACCCTCCTAACCTTAGCTAAACCCCAACCCTTTCTCCCAAACTCTCAGATTAGGTGGCCAGCATCAATGCCATGCCCCAGTCAACTGGCCCCTCTCAGGTTCAAAGTAGAAATGCCAAAAACCCCAATCTAAGCTTCAGCTCAAGGCTGACAGCACCTGTTTTCCTTGTCCCCCTTGACCAACAGAAGCTCCCACGGGTCTCCAACAGCTAGGCATCTCTCATCCAGTGCCCAGGACACGCTACACACGTCCAAGGCACCCTAGAGCGTGCCAGCATGCCGTGGCATGCCAAAGCTGCGCTCCGGGCGCGCTACAGAGAACCACCAAGGTGGGGGCGACGCTCTCGGCTAGTTCCAGCCTCCCCGAAGTATCTAACCTCTTCCACGACAGCCCCTCTGCGCCAGGCAACCATCAGGGCCCCTCCTCTCCCACGCCAAGAGCTGGTGCGACGCGTGCCCGTGCGCACCAGAACCGACCAGAGATGTGCGGCCACGGGTGCTCGCCTCTCCTCTCACACCCTTCCTCACAGTGAGTCCTGGCAGTCCAAAACCACGTCCTGAGACCGTGGTTTCGACCCCAGCTACTCTGTGCACCCCCCATGCGCGCCATGGTGAATCACCGGCGCTCCCGAGTCGGCTCACCGTCGCTGGCCTATATATAGCCTCCCCCCTCGCTCCAGCACCCCTCAGTCCTCATCGCAGCAACCCCAATCACCTCCCTAGCCACCCAGTAAGCCAGCAGAGCTCCGGTGCTCGAGATCGATCGAGGCCCCTCTGCCTCGGAGCTCCGGTCGATCTGCGGCTAAACGTCGGCTTCTGCGTTCCCTGCCCACCAAAGCACTCCCTGTGACCTCAGGAATCTTTCCCCCCTCTTCCTCTTGCAAATCCTTGCCCCTAGCTACCACCTCCACCTTCGCCCGAAACCCCTCCGCCGCGGCTACCTCGTCGTCGGTGAACCTGAGCCCCTCCGATGTTGTCTCGACCACCATTAGGTAGGCCACGACGAGTCGGACCAATTCCCGTCGTTGTTAGGGCCCGAGGACGTCGATAGCCATGCTTGCGTGCTCCTCCTCCTCTCTAGGAAGAGGTAGGAGACGACCCCCATAGGTGTGACCCACCTGTCGGTGGCCCATCTCTCTCTCCCTCGCTGCCCGCAGCCACTGACAGAAAGGACCCGCGCGTCAGGTTCAAACCTGACGGCGCGCGTGCCTGGGCAGGCTGGGTGGCTGGCCTTTGGGCCGGCCAGTCCCAGGCCAAGCCAGGCCAGGGTGTGTAGCCTTTTTCTTTTTGATTTAAAACCTGAGTTCAAATGATTTTTATAAAAAGATTTAACGAGTGTAAAAATATAATTTTCCATTGTTATTCTTCTAAAAACATGTAGTATTTAACACAACCATTGGCTGAATTTTTGCAGCAACTATTCTCTTTTATAATAATAAAAAGGATTAAATTGGAATTGTTTTGCTTCTGTTAAGTTGATTTGAAAAATATTCCTTCACTAAAAACAGAAACAAATATTTTTAAAATGACAACCCGGATATCAGAAATAACCAACATTTTTTTAAATGACTTTGTGGTCTGTTTTGGAGTGAGCTACTTATTATTTTTATCTTTATACGACGTTAGAAAACCCGTGTGACTAAGGAGTCGGAGCGGAAGACCTCGAAGACCACGGATACATAGCTGACCAAGGCAAGCAGCCCTTTGACCATGTCTGAGCATGTGTTATGATGCATGCTAGTCTAGCAATATTTCCGTTGCATATGATCATAAGTACCGATAAATCATTGAAGTGATGTTGCCGATGGCTCCTCCGGAGCACATGCATTGAACTTGATCCTACCACCTATGAGGGTCATGCTAATATCATGTTGACAAGTAAAGTTAGAATAGTATTAGCATGAGCATGATGATGACATAAATCAAGGTTTATGAAAACCCCGTCGGGTGCCACTAATGCCCGAGGGTGATGATGAGTTAGGTGGGCACTTTCGGAGAAGTGGTGCACCGGGTATTTTGAGTGAGTATGGTTTCGGAAATGGTATTAGATTTATGATGTGTTGACCGTCCCAACCTTACATGTACGACCACGTTACCCCTTTATGGGATGGGACTTTGTTGATTACTCTGGTCGGTGCTAGCAAAGAGCCACATTACTAGTGGCGGGAGTGATGTGTGGTCACTCTCGTGATGGGGTCGTGCTAGGTAGGGCGACTATGCCGTTTTTACGTGTTCCAAGCACACGGTTGGTCCCCGCATGGTTTCTACTGTCAAGAGTCGGTGCTCGTAAGATGTACCACATGTGGGCTGGGTACAAATTGAGCGGACCTCTTTGTCTAGTATCGTCAGGGGAAAGGCATTGATCGGGTACTTACCTCGGGTATGTTATATACCACGAGTCATGGATGACACGGAAGTTTCCCGGATCTCGTGGGTCCACCGTACTACCTCTGCACAGTGTAAAACTATTCGAATAGCCATGTCCACGGTCAAGGACAGTTGGGTGGTGCTTCTTAAACTACGTCCAGTCGTTTCCGCATAAACCAAGTGTGTGTGAGTGTGTGGTAAATGGAGTTAATATGAAAGAGTTGATATGACCAAGTTTGGCGACTTGGCATATAAGGTGAACACCGGAGTGTTCAGCCCTCGACAGATATATTGATATCTGTAACCTGTTCTTCAAATCAACATTTAGCTTATGTTGCATACACATGATTATGTTTATTTACAACCAAGATGTTATCCACCAAAGATGCATATTATTGTTATCCTTCACTTGCATTGTTCATATCATGGGTTGTTTGCGAGTAAATTCAAAAGTACTCATTGTCTTGCCACTGGTTATATTATTGACCAGACATGGAAGGACCGGAGTTTGGAGAAGAGTACGTCTTTGGAGACACCCCTGCAAACGGGGACGCTTCCCTATCAGAATGCATGTTGGTGCAGGCTGATGGCATGGCACTCGCTTAGCCCTAAGATTTCCTCTACTAGTTGTATCCGTGTGATTTGTCCTTATAGGCCCTACCTTGTGAACTTGAGCATTCGGTCACGTGATGTAATAATTCGGTATTTGGATGTATGACTCTTAATATGCAGTATATGTGTGTTCTAGGTGAGCATTGATCTCTGTGATCACTAAGCACGTTCATTCGGCGATCTCAAAATCATAAGTTGGGGTCCCCACAGAGCTGGTATCGGAGCCGTCCTGACTATAGGAAGCCTTAGGTAGCATGGACGATAGCCGAGACGATTAGTGCACCTAGACCTTAACTTAAGATTTCAGCACCCACTAAAAACTTTCTAACCCTCTCTCCTTACATCTTATAGATGACTTCCGTACCTGAGATGCTTCTGAAGACGGGGTTTCCCCTACTTTTGGGTGATAGCCTCGAGAAGTGCCAAGTACGCCGCATGCCTATCTTCCTCTACCACGAGCACTAGGTCAACGTCGACACCAAGGAATATCACGTGGATGTGATAGTGAAGGCTAATGACTCCCCGACTAGTTGGTTCTTCGAAGGACCAGAAATGGAGGATCTCATGCTGGTAGCGGAGACGGCCGCACGAGAGGCGCTCATGCATCTCCGCGATATCCTTCCCGAGATGGCTAACGAGCCAGCTACTCTTCACCTACCTTTTATTAAGGATGGGATAGACGGGAGTTGGACACTCAACCCATCTTCAGACGACGGGACACCACTAAGGTTTTAGACCTACTTCAGCCTCTCCTCCGACACTTTGATGCACCTTTTGATCAAGGAGTCAAAAAAGATTCGCCATGAACTGCACCAAGTCAAGGATCTGCTCCGCATTGAGAAGATGAAGAACCACAAGGTGAAGAAGGAAGGAGCACCTGAAGGACGATCAGACGTTGCTTTCCGAGGAGGAGTACCACCGCTTCAGGCCACTCATATTCAGAGTCGTCGCCTGACCGCGAAAGAGTACACTGAACTCTTCGCTGCCTCACCAACCAAGAGACGCCGAGATGGACTGCTTCCTTCTCCCACTCCTCTGAAGGATGAAAGTACCGATGAAGATGAAGACGAAGACCCGGCAGAACCCGCATATGAAACCGAGCAGTCAACCGCATAGGGTTGCGACTTAGGCAGTTAGGTGATTTCCCAAGCGTAGTACGTTTATGTATCGGTTCTTGCGAACCATGATGTTGTGAGCATGTTGGATGCAAGTCGTAATCTGCCTTAGGCAGCTTGTAAGAGACTACATCGCTTGATTTAATCTAATACATTAGTATTTTCCAAAGATCTTTGGGTTAAAAATCTCACACTAGCACAGCACGAGACCCCCCTTTTTACTGGAACATCATCCCTTATGATTCCGGCCAGTTCGGCAAATTGACCTGTCTACTCCCTCATAGGATGGTGATTGCAACTCGCACCAGCACCTTCGGCAACCCCGGCTCTGCCTCTTCAGGTCAGCAGCAGGGAACCGGAGGGGACGTTCAAGCTGGAGATCACCACGAGCACCAGCAAGACCATGTTCCACCGCCGTCGCCTCCTCCTGAAATCTTGACTATGGATCAGTTCCTTCAAGCTCTCCGAGAGGAACGCCAAGCCAATAATGCCGCTATTCAGCAGCTGGCTCAAGTCTTGGTGAACAACCCGCCACCGAACGGGAATGACAATGGTCGCTCTACTCTCTCTGACTTCATGCGAACTACACCACCCATATTCACGGAGACAACTGAAGCATCGGATGCCAATGACTGGATCCGTACTATCGAAGACCTCCTCGCGCTGGTCAAATGCACTGATGATCGTGAGAAAGTTCTATATGCATCTCACTGTCTCGGAGGCACGGCCAGAGCTTGGTGGGATGGATTTCTGATCATGCGAGCAGGACAAGTGATCACTTGGGCAATGTTCAAGGAAGGATTCCACGCTGCTCATATTCCTCCCGGAATGATGACCATTAAGAAGCGTGAATTCCGAGCCTTAAGGCAAGGCAGTGGATCCGTCAAGGAGTATTTGCAGAAGATCAATCTCCTGTCAAGGTATGCACCAGAGGATGGCAACACTGAGGCCGCTAAAGTGGAACGCTTTATGGAAGGACTGCAGCAGTCACTCCAGTATCAACTGGTTGTTTGTGAATGTCGGACCTTCATCGATCTGGTTAACAAGGACCTTATGTTGGAGGATAAGCGTCGTGCAATGGATGACACCCGTAAGCGCAAGCTGATGGGTAGTGGAGGACCTAGTAATCCGAAGCCATGCCCATGGCAGTCAGCTCCAGCAAGACCCAGTTATCAATAGCAGCAGTACAAGTCTCCAACATTTCGCCAGAACTACCAACCTCAGCAGCAAGTCAACACCAAGCCAGCATTCAACCCACTGAACAACAGTGGAGTCAAGACCAACCTTCCAGCACAAGTTACCTGTTTTGGATGTGGACAGACATGGCACTATTCTAGGCAGTGTCCCAACAAGAAGCCCGACGCACCGCGCCCTAATGCGCCAAACCAAGGCCAAGGGGCACCTGGCAGGAACCAAGCTCCCCATAACCATCAGTATCACATCATGGTGCGAATCAATCATATCTCCAAAGAAGAGGAACATGAAGACCCAGACTGCATTCTGGGTACGTTCCCCGTCAACTCCACCCTAGCAACAATATTGTTTGATTGTGGTGCTTCACATTCTTTTGTCACACAAAGATTTGCGAAAAAATGTTATTTAAAGCCTACTCTTCTTAACAGGCAAATCGCAATACAAACCCCGGGAGCAGTGTTAACGACCAACCTAGGGTGTAGGAAAGTCAGGATTGTTATCAATGGGATAAGCTTCTCAGCATATCTCATTGTCATTAAGTCGCAAGGCCTAGAAGTAATTCTCGGCATGGATTGGTTGGCTAAACACCAAAGCATCTTGGATTGTGCCAACATGGCTATTACCATGACAAGCGACCAAGGGGTCAAAGTCAAGCATGTCTCTGAGCCAGTAACCACTCGTGAACCACAGGTTAACAACCTATCAAGAGAAGAGTTGGACCGAGTACCGATAGTCTGTGAGTACTCGGACGTCTTTCCTGATGAGCTACCAGGGATGCCTCCCGACCGAGACATCGAGTTCATCATTGAGCTCATGCCCGGGTCAAGGCCTATCTATAAGAAGACTTACAGAATGGGATCCAAAGAGCTAGCGGACCTGAAGAAGCAGTTCGATGAGCAACTCAGGAAAGGGTTCATTCGTCCGAGTGCGTCACCTTGGGGATCACCTGTTCTCTTCGTGTCTAAGAAGGATGGAACTACCAGACTCTGCGTCGATTATCGTTCTCTCAATGAAGTCACGATCAAGAACAAGTATCCACTCCCCAAGATTGAAGACTTGTTTGACTAGTTAAATGGAGCTAAGGTATTCTCCAAGATCGATCTCCGATCTGGATATTACCAATTGAAGATCCGACCTGAAGACATACCCAAGACTGCGTTCTGTGACCCGGTACGGTCTATACGAGTGCACTGTCTTGTCTTTCGGGTTGACTAATGCCCGAGCTTACTTCATGTACCTCATGAACAAGGTCTTCATGGAATACTTGGATAAGTTTGTCGTCATATTTATTGATGACATATTAATCTTCTCCAAGTTCGAAGAAGAGCATGAGCAACACTTGAGGTTAGTGTTGGAAAAGCTTCGTGAGCACCAACTATATGCCAAGTTCAGCAAATACCAATTCTGGCTGAACGAAGTTGGATTCTTGGCCCATACCATGATAGCAAGTGGATTGATAGTCGATCCCTCCAAGATTACTACGGTAGCCAACTAGGAGTCGCCAATCGATGTGAAGATAGTCAGGAGCTTCCTCGGGCTCGCGAGATACTACTGCAAGTTCGTAGAAGGATTCTCCCGCATTGCTCGACCCATGACTCAACTCTTGAAGAAAGGCAAGAAGTTTGAATGGATGCTGTAGTGTGAAGCAAGATTCCAGGAGTTGAAGAAGAGATTGACTACCGCCCCGGTATTGGCTACTCCAGGAGTTTGTGATATATTGTGATGCCTCCAGGACCAGGCTCGGTGGAGTCCTAATGCAAGCCGACAGAGTCGTGGCGTATCTGTCACGACAATTGCATCCGCATGAGGAGAATTATGCCACCCATGATCTCGAATTGGCAGCCATAGTGCATGCTCTAAAGACATGTCGACATTACCTTCTGGGGAAGCGATGTGAAATGTACACCGACCACAAAAGTCTGAAGTATATCTTCACTCGAAGGAAATTGAATATGAGACAACAAAGATGGATGGAATTAATCGAAGATTACGATCTCAGCATTCAATATCACCCCGGTAAGGATAATGTAGTGGCTAATGCCTTAAGTAGAAATACAAGCACCTTGAACGTTATGCTCAAGGAAAGGCTACGTGCCTTACATGAGGAAATGGAGAACTTCAGTTGGAGCTAGTGGAATCAGGATTCCAAGCTAACCTCGAAGTCAAACCAACACTGGGTGACGATATCAAGGCAGCCCAAAAGGGGCACTAGAGCATTGAAGGCATCGAGAAGAAGGCAAGGCCCCAGAATTCTCAGTGGACGAACAAGCACTAGTGTGGTTTGGGAAACGTTTATGTGTACCCAACAAGGCAGGACTCAAGGATTTGATCCTGCAGGAAGCACATGACACACCCTACTCTATTCACCCCGGTGGTACCAAGATGTATCAAGATCTCCGGGAAAAATTCTGGTGGCATGGCATGAAGAGGGAAATAGCATCTTATGTTGCCAAGTGCGACATGTGCCAGCGAGTCAAGGTGTAGGATCAGAGACCTGCTGGACTGCTACAACCACTTCAAGTGCCAGAATGGAAGTGGGACAAGGTCGGCATGGACTTCATCCCTGGATCGCCCAGGTCAAGCAAGGGGCATAACACCATATGGGTCATTGTCGACCATCTGACCAAGGTGGCACATTTCATTCCAGTCAACACCACTTATGATGGAAGCCAATTGGCTAGTCTGTACATACATCGTATAGTGAGTCTCCACGGAGTTGCCAAGGATATTGTATCTGACCGAGGCACGCAGTTCACCTCAAGATTTTGGAAGAAGTTCCAAGAAGTCCTCGAAACCAAACTCTCTTTCAGCACCGCTTTCCACCCGCAAACGGGCGGACAAACGGAGAGAGTAAACCAGATACTCGAAGATATGCTCCGCGCTTGTGTCTTGGCACATGGTGCCAAATGGGAAGACTGTCTGCCATTCGCTGAGTTCTCATATAACAACACTACCAGTCCAGCTCCAGATGGCCCCATTTGAAGTGTTGTACGGACGAAACTGCCACACCCCGCTCAACTGGTCCGAAACCGGTGAAGGGTTGATTTTAGGGCCGGAAGTTCTGCAAGAAGCAGAAGATAAGGTGCAACTTGTTCGAGAAAACATAAAAGCAGCCAAGTCGCGATAGAAGAGCTATGCGGATTCTCACCGCAGAGATGTGGAGTTCGTTCCCGGAGAGCAAGTGTACCTCCGCATGACACTTCTCAAGGGAACCAAGCGTTTCTACGTCAAGGGGAAACTTGCTCAAAGGTTCATTTGACCTTTTAAGATCACGGCAAGGCATGGAGAAGTTGCTTAGCAGTTGGAGCTACCTCCGGAACTTTTGGGTGTGCACAACGTCTTCCACGTGTCACAACTTCGGAAGTGTCTTCAAGCGCCAAACCGTTTCGATCTTTACAAGAACATTGACCATCAGGCCATTGACATTCATCTAGATCTCACTTACCGCGAGAAGCCGATCCACATCCTGGATGAAGCAGAGCGTTGAACCAGAAGCCGCACCATCAAGTATTTCAAGGTTCAGTGGAGAAACCACACCGAAGCAGAAGCAACATGTGAGCGTGAAGACTATCTCCAATCTGAGTTTCCGTACATTTTTAGCACCTAGCTTAGGAATCTTAGGGACGAGATTCTTGTAAGGGGGACAGGTCCGTCACACCCTGTTTTCACTACCACTTTTTGCTGTAATTCAAAAAACTGAGTTTATTAAAACTTTTTCAAAACTAATGTTGTGAGTGCCATGATTGTCATTGTATGCTTGTATGCTTGATCATGTGATATCACAAACAACATTTCTTATGACTTAACTATTTTCAAAACCCTTTTTATTGTTTCTGGTTAAAGTAAAACCCTGCTTTTGGATTGCACTACAAGTCCTTGATGGCAAGAAGTGTTCTTACCCAATGTTGGTGCTCTGGTTCTAGCACCATTTTAGTGCACCAATACTACAAAATAATTATTTTATGAATTGTGTTCTTAATTTAATTCCATGTCCATTTCTGAGGCCAAAATGGTATTCCTATATGGAAAAATACTTTTCTGCCTTCGACAAACCTGAGAAAAATTGGAGATGATTAGAAGGACATATATTTTCCATACATAATATTTTCATCCGTATTTATATTATTATTATTTGAGTAAAACCCTGAGAACCCTTTCTTTCTGTTTTGACCTTTTGAAATATTTCCAAAGGAAATCTTCTCAATAAATTCCTAGAAAATTCCAGTAGTATCCCTAAGCCATATTTGGTGCCCATACAAAATTTCACCTCGATCCAAGGTGATTTAGGACACCAAATAATTGCAAAACCCCTTCTGTCCAGATTGAAGTTAGAGCAACTCTACATAGCAAAGTTTATCCACTCGAGTTGAAACTTTCCAGGAGTGCCTAATATCTCAAATGTGGGCTCCATACCAAAAATGGGATTTGTGGGACTTAATTTGCCCACACTCTCTTTTGAAGGAACAATTCTGGTCATTCTGTGAAGTTTTCAAGTTTACAAAGCTAAACTTGTCCGATGGAGCTCAAACTTGATCAAGCCCCTTGTTTTAGCACCAAACCCAATCCTGTTAAGTTGCAGAGCCAGTGGTGGGGTGTAGCCACCCCAAACCACTGTCGACCACCTTCTGACAGATGGGTAAAACCCCTCTAAACCTTAGCTAATCCCCAACCCTTTCTTCCAAACTCTCAGATTAGGTGGCCAGCATCATTGCCAAGCCCCAGTCAACTGGCCCCTCTCTGGTTCAAAGTAGAAATGCCAAAAACCCCCATCTATGCTTCAGCTCAAGGCTGACAACACCTGTTTTCCTTGTCCCTCTTGACGAGCAGAAGCTCCCACGGGTCACCAATGGCTAGACATCTCTCAGCCAGTGCCCAGGACATGCTAGACACATCCAAGGCACCGTAGAATGCGCCAGCATGTCATGGCATGCCAAAGCTGCGCTCCGGGCGCGCTACAGAGAACCACCGAGGTCGGGGCGATGCCCTCGGCTAGTTCCAGCCTCCCCGAAGTGTCTAACCTCTTCCACGATAGCCCCTCTGCATCAGGCGACCATCAGGGCCCCTCCTCTCCCGCGCTAAGAGCTGGTGCGAGGCGTGCCCACAAGCACCAGAACCGGCCAGAGATGCGCGGCCACGGGTGCTCGCCTCTCCTCTCTCTCCCTTACCCGCAGTGAGTCCTCGCAGTCCAGAACCATGTCCTGAGACCGTGGTTTCGACCCCAGCTCCTCTCTACACCCCCATGCGCGCCATGGTGAATCACCGGCGCTCCCGAGTCGGCTCACCGTCGTGGTCCTATATATAGCCTCCCCCTCGCTCTAGCACCCCTCAGTCCTCATCGCAGCAACCCCAATCACCTCCCTAGCCACCACAGTAAGCCAGCAGAGCCCTGGTGCTCGAGATCGGTCGAGCTCCGGTCGAGCTCCGACTACACGTCGGCTCCTGCGTTCCATTGCCCACCAAACCACTCCTTGTGACCTCGGGAAGCTTTCCCCCCTCTTCCCCGAGAAAATTCGTGCCCCTAGCTACCACCTCCACCTTCGCCCGAAACCCCTCGACCGCAGCTACCTCGTCGCCCGTGAACCTAAGCCCCTCCAACATTGTCTGGACCACCATCAGGTAGGCGACTACGAGCTGGACCCATTCCCGTCGTCGTTATGACCCGTGGACGTCGGTAGCCATGCCGGCGTGATCCTCCTCCTCTCTGGCCAGAGGGAGGAGACGACCCCGACAGGTGTGCCCCACCTATCGGTGGCCCATCTCTCTCTCTCCCTCGCTACCCGCAGCGACTGACTGCAAGGGCCCGCGCGTCAGGTTCAAACGAGACGGCGCGCGCGCCTAGGCATGCTGGTTGGCTGGCCTTTGGGCCGGCCCAGTCCAAGGCCAAGCCAGGCCAGGGTGTCTAGCCTTTTTATTTTTGATTTAAAACCTGAGTTTAAATGATTTTTATAAAAAGATTTAACCAGTGTAAAAATATAATTTTTCCACGATTATTCTTCTAAAAATATGTAGTATTTAACAGAACCATTGGGTGTATTTTTGCAGCAACTATTCTGTGTTATAATAATAAAAAGGATTAAATTGGAATAGTTTTGCTTCGGTTAAGTTGATTTTAAAAATATACCCTCACTAAAAACAAAATCAAATATTTTTTAAATAACAACCTGGATTTAAAAGAAATAACCAACATTTTTAAAATGACTTTGTGATCTATTTTGGAGTGAGCTACTTATTATTTTTATCTTTATACGACGATAGAAAACCCGTGCGACAAAGGATTCGGAGCGGAAGACCTCGAAGACACTGGATACCTAGCTGACCAAGGCAAGTAGCCCTTTGACCATGTCTGAGCATATGTTATGATGCATGCTAGTGTAGCAATATTTCCGTTGCATATGATCATAAGAACCGCTAAATCATTGAAGTGATGTTACCAATGGCTCCTCCGGAGCACATGCATTGAGCTTGATCAGACCACCTATGAGGGTCATGCTAATTTCATATTTACAATTAAAGTTCGCATAGTATCAACATGGGCATGATGATGACATAAATCAAGGTTTATGAAAACCCCGTCGGGTGCCACTAATGCCCGAGGGTGATGATGAGTTAGGTGGCCACTTTCGGAGAAGTGGTGCACCGGGTATTTTGAGTGAGTATGGTTTCGGAAATGGGATTAGATTTATGATGTGTCGACCGTCCCAACCTTACATGTATGACCATGTTAACCCTTTATGGGACGGGGCTTTGTTGATTACTCTGGTCGGTGCTAGCAAAGAGCCACATTACTAGTGGCGGGAGTGATGTGTGGCCACTCTCATGATGGGTTCGTGCCAGGTAGGGCGACTATGCCGTTTTTACGTGTTCCAGGCAAATCTTTGGTCCCCACATGGTTTCTACTGTCCAGAGTCGATGCTCGTAAGATGTACAACATGTGGGATGGGTACCAATCGAGCGGACCTCTTTGTCTAGTATCATCAGGGGAAAGGCACTGATCGGGTACTTACCTCGGGTATGTTATATACCATGAGTCATGGATGACACGGGAGTTTCTCGGATCATGGGTCCAACGTACTACCTCTGCAGAGTGTAAAACTATTCGAATAGCCGTGTCCATGGTCAAGGACAGTTGGGTTGTGCTGCTTAAACTACATCCAGTCGCTTCCGCATAAACCAAGTGTGTGTGAGTGTGTGGTAAATGGAGTTAATATGAAAGAGTTGATATGACCAAGTTTGGTGACTTGGCATATAAGGTGAACACCGGAGTGTTCAGCCCTCAACAGATATATTGATATCTATAACTTGTTCTTCAAATCAACATTTAGCTTATGTTGCATACACATGATTATGTTTATTTACAACCAAGATGTTATCCACCAAAGATGCATATTATTGTTATCCTTCACTTGCATTGTTCATATCATGGGCTGTTTGCGAGTATATTCAAAAGTACTCATTGGATTGCCACTTGTTATATTATTGACCAGACATGGAAGGACCGGAGTTTGGAGAAGAGTACGTCTTCGGAGACGCCCCTGCGGAGTAGGACGCTTCCCTGTCAGAATGCAAGTTGGTGCAGGCTGATGGCATGGGCACCCGCTTAGCCCTAAGATTTCCGCTACTAGTTGTATCCGTGGGATTTGGCCTTATAGGCCCTACCTTGTGAACTTGACCATTCGGTCACGTGATGTAATAACTCGGTATTTGGATATAAGACTCTTAATATGCAGTATATGTGTGTTCGGTGAGCGTTGATCTCTGGGATTGCTGAGCACATTCATTCGTCGATCTCGACTCGTAAGTCGGGGTCCCCACACTACATCACATAATAGTTTTCCCAAGAATGAGTAGATGGGGCATCCGGGGTGTTGTGCGTAGGACAAGGTCCTTTAAGCATCTCCTCGTAATTATGTGGTTTTCTCCCGCTATAGCCTCAAGATTGACCAGTGTTCCGTTGCTAATTTCTAGGCCGGTGCTGGTGTAGGCAACAAAATCTGACACGCTGTCTTGCTGCCTTCTCTTCCCTTGTCCTCCTTGTTTACCATTGCATCCATGAGCTTCAGAATGACCCTTGGTTCCATCCCCTTTCTTAACTTCACTGGCTTTATCATGATCTGAGCCGGCATCTTTCACGTCGTCCGACTTGGCATATCTGGTGAGAGTATCCATCAACTCGCCCATATCCTGCACCTTCCGCTTGGGTGACCAAGCTTCAGTACAAGAGGTTAAAATCTCCAAGATCAGTATGGCTTGAGCCGCCATCATGCCACCCGATGAGTTTATAATCTCCGCAACCCGCCGCGTCCAGTGGTGAGCCAACTCATCCATCCGCTGAACGCAGTGCTGCAGATCTATAATTGTCATTGGGCATTTGCAAGTTCCTCTGAAGTTTTTGATAAACCGCTCCTTCAATTCTGTCCAAGTATTGATGGAGTTGGGTGGTAAGTTTTTCAACCACGCTCGGGCCGGCTCTTCCAAAATAATCGTGAAATACTTGGCGCATACTACATCATTGGCATCAAGCATATCCATAGCAAGCTCATAACTCTCAATCCATGCACCCGACTCTAGATTGGGCGTGTAATTGTGTGGCACCCAGATAGAGGGCCGACGCACATCCATCCCGAGGATAAGACCGGACGCAAGCCAAAGACATGATACAGAAATTCTAGGCTAATATGGCTTTATTAATATGATGGAGTGTTACAATACTGTAGCTTACAACAATATTACATGACTCCAAGGTTAGTTAAATGGCAGCAGAGGTCTTGATACAGTGGCATCGACGTCCCTGGCTGGGCTCCATAACTCGCACGACTGGCTTGGTTACGATCTAGCACGACGATTCTTCTCCTGCAACTTGCCACGTGCAAGGCGAGGTGAGTACTCTGAATGTACTCACAAGACAACCAAATACATAGCATCCAAACAAGCAGATAACAAAGAAAGCATATTAGTTATCTAATAGCTATTCTAAGCATGGCATGGCATTAACAGGAAAAATATATATCACGCATAGCATGAGATGAACTAAACATGTAATCTACCTAACTAGCATGGCAAGGTCAGAACAAGTGCTTGACTAACTTATTGTCAAATAATATCAACTTACTCTCTTCTGGGTTGTACCACAACCCTTGACATACTCGTAATCCAGTATGATCGGATTTATATCACATCACATGGTCATCTGACCACTCATCATATAGCCTTCTCTTGGCTAACACATCATGTTATCAACATCCTCTGATGTTCACACGAGACGAGTTCTTCCATCATTACTGACATCAATATAGTTGACCATCTACTGAGGTCTGGTCGGGTTGTCCATTACCGTGGAATCGGCTATTCGAATAGGTTTTACACTCTGCACAGGTTGCACACTTTCCCCACACTCTGGAGCATTGGCCTCTTGATCCCATTCGGGGGGACTAGCATTGTTCCAACAAAACTTTCCTGACCCGTGACTCTGTCAACTTACCACCGGCAACCACTCTCCTCCGGAGTCTTGCCTTGTGTGGCCCTGTGTCCTCATGACACCTGTGTCCTCATGACACCTTCCACCGTCGTGGCCAAACAAAACTGTCCCAACCGGGGACAGGGACCCAACTCAACATAACTAGGCTCACAAGATTATCACCGCCTACCTATTCAGGGTAGCGCGCGTGCATAACCCTCCCTCTTTGGAGGTACGGGTGAGAGATCACGCGATCAGCTCAAGTCACGGCCGTCCCATATCGGCAAGAGGTGGCTGTGCGGATGGGCCCGGACAGGTGACTCTGATCAACCAACTAGGTATCTTATCCCGAATATTATCTGTCATAGCTGACGCTACGATGTCATTGTTGTTAATCCATATTCATAAACTGTCGGATGAAACACAAAGTAATCATAGACAGTAATCTCAACAGTATAATGTTAATGGCAAACTATTACTTTACCAATTTTAACTATAGTTGGGACCTTCGGAACCCTCGCATAAAATCAGCAAATAAATCGGTAGCCACCAGAACGTTCTTTACAACACAGATCTGGGGCGTTACCGGAATAACTCAACTCCGACTCCAGACTGCTCGAAATGATCTCGTCACTGGCCCGGAGAACGCCACGTGTCAGGCCCCGCGTGGCGTAATGATGGCGATTACTTCTTGGCGGGACCGGGCCTGGGCCCTGGGTCCCTCCACGACGCCCACTCGGCCTCCGCGCGGGAGATCTTCTACGGATTTACTCCGCGACGGTTGGGCTTAGGGGGGCGTTACCGCTCATAATACACAGAATTAATGGGGCCCGGCGAGCACCGGATCCCCTCCCCACGATGCTTCGTGGGGGTTTCAATGGGAAGCAAGGGTTTCGAGGAGGCCATTCGCCCCCTCTTCTTGCCCTGCTCCGTGCTTTCTTCCTCCTTGCGTCCTGAGAAGAAGAACTCGCGCCCTTCGTCTCCTTCTCCCTCACCGCCGAGACCTCCGTCGACCGCTTCGAGCTCTTGTCACCCGCAGCCATGGCCGGTGGATCTTCTTCGAGGAAGTCGTCGGCGCAGCCGGCGTCCTTGCAGGGGGCCTGGCTGGGCAGCGATGTCGACGAGGAGCTCATCGATGTGCTCCGCCATCATCGACTACTGCCCTCGGCCTCCCAAGTGTCAGTGCGCCTTCCTCGCTCCGAGGCCTCTCTCGCACCTATCGCGGGAGAGGTTGTGGTCTTCACCAAGCACTTCTACCGGGGTTTCGGGCTCCCGTCTAGCTCATTCTTCGCCGAGTGGCTCCAGTTCTTTGGCCTGCAGCCGCATCATTTGGCGCCGAACACCATACTGCAGCTGGCCACCTTCGTGGTCTTGTGCGAGGGCTTCATGGGAATCAAGCCTCGCGTCGATCTGTGGCGCAACCTGTTCTTTTTTAAGCAGCAATCCGTCGCCATGGAGTAATCCGAGGTGGAGAAGCTCAAGGCGCCGCGCCCCATGACGCCGTGCGGGGCCGCGTTGGTGCATCACCGCCCGAAGTTCGGCTTTCCCCAGATGCCTTTGCAAGACTCCGTCAAGCATTGGCAGAAGGGGTTCTTCTACGTGAGGAGCACCGACCCAGCCCAGGACGCCCTCAACGTGCCCCCGTTCGCCATCGCCCCTCCGACGCGGCAAAACTAGGACGCAAAGACTCCCAAGCCGCATCTTGAGGTGGCGCCTATTAGCGCCCACCTTGATGTCTTGAGGGAGAGCGGCCTCCTCGGCCACGACCTTCTCGCTACCATGGTGGTCCGCCGGATTCTACCTCAGCAGAGGCGGCCGCATCTGGTCTGCCAGATGAGTGGCCGGCTTGATCCATGCCGGCTTTCCATCAAGAGGTTCACCCCGGGTGCTGAGGCGCGAAGGGTGAACCTGATCTCCACCGCCCGCATGGATGAGGGCGGGGAATGGACATGGGGGATGGCCCCGTTCAACCGGGCTCATCCGCCTATGATGGTAGCCTTTCTCCCTTCTTTTCTTTCGTTTTATTCTGATGCCGGTGGCATTTGCTGAGCCTGGTTGAATTCCTCTCTTGTAGATGTTCAAGACCCTACAGGGGTCCCTCCGTCCGCCTGCTCCCTACGTGAAGGCGTCCGGCGCCTCCGATATGGAGGACGAGGATGCGATGGAGCCGCGCTCAGACTCCTCCGCCAGCTCGGGAGATCCCCTGGAGTCGGAAGGGACCGAGCCGTCTGGTGAGTACCCGCGGCACGCCCTAGCAGACTGGACGGACGACGATGAGGAAGCCTCATTCTGCTCTGATGCAGCCTTCGAGGGAGACTCCGACGAGGTGGAGGAGGTCACCGGCCCACTACCGTCGCGCGGCCGACGTCAAGGTCGCGGAGAGACCGCTGCTGACGAAGCAGCCAGGAAGAAGGGCAAGGGTGCCACAACTTCCCGATCGGCCTCTAAGCGACCGGCGCCTGGTTCCCTAGCCGGGCAGCGAGCAGGCGGCACCATGAGGCGCCGTGGCGGTGGCCGGAGGCAGGTCCTGGTGGTTGCAGGGTATGGTTTCCTCCTCTTCTCCCTTTCATATTTTGAGATGAACCTTGTTCCTGAGAAGCTTGGCTTGACAGGGAGGCGCAGGATGCGGATGAAGACACCGCCTCCGCAGCCGAGCGGGCCGGCTGGGCAGCGGTTGATGCTGCCAATAGGGAGCTGGAGATAGAGTCCAAGCTTCGGTGGGACACGGCCGTGGGGAAGGCCGCCGTGGATCAGCCTTGCCCCAGCCAGGTCGAGAGGCCGGCGGAGAAGCGTGCGAAGGCTAGACAGGATCCCTCCGCACACGCCCGTGTGGAGGAGCCAGCTAGCGAGGCCGCATCCAGGCCGGCCCCGAGGACCGAAGGGACCCAGACGCCTGAGCTGGCAGCCCCGGAGCAGGTGGACCTGGAGACGATCCCGGTTTCTCCCCGAGCCGAAACAGCTCCTAACGCGCCGGTGCTGGATCTCGCCACGCCAGACGCGGCCCCTGACGCCCCAGGGGCGACCATGGATGCGCCGGACACGGCTCATCCGCCTCCTGTGGAGGAGGTAGCGCCGGCTGGGGCGGCGCCCGAGCCGTGCCATCGTTGTCCCCCAGCAGGGCCCTGTCGCGCCAAGGGCAAGGGGCCGTCCTGGGAGCAGGACCATGAAGTCATGGCAGGCGGTGAACGCGTCCCGCCTACGAATGCCCGCCGGCATCGTTCTTTCCGGCGTGCCGGAGCTGGTGACGCTGTTTGACAGCGGCCGGTCAAAGGTGGAGCACGCGGCCCGCCTGGTACGCGGCAACATGGAGCGCCTGGAAGCCCGCACCCAGGTAGGCCTTGCCTATTTTTCTTTGCCCTTTTTTCTCTTCTCTTGACGTTAGTGGGGGCGCGACAACGCACCCACTGGGTGTAGCCCCCGAAAATCAGGCGGGTTGATTGCCAACCGGTCCGAATCTCTTGCAGGCCTTTTTCTCTGCATATTTTTCTTCAGTGGGGGCGCGCAAGTGCACCCACTGGGTGTTGCCCACGAGAATCAGGCTGGTTATGCTTTTAACCTGGTCGAATCTTAATCTTGTTCCCTTTCTTTCCCCCTTGGAAGGCGCTTTACGATGCTCAGGTACAGGCGTACAACGAGCTTCGGGACCAGCACCTGGGGGCTGATAGCCGGATCGCCGAGCTTGATGTCCGGCTCGGCGAGGCCGCCGCGGAGCTGATGCCCTTCGCGAAGCCGGCGGCCAGCTCCAAGAGTAGTTGGACCTTCTTCAGGCGGATAAGAAGGAGCTCGAGGCGGCCGGCTGGGCCGAGTTGGAGCGGCTGCGGGCCACGCTGCAGGAGAAGGAGGCCTCCTACTCTGCCAACGTGGACCGTATCACGTCGATTCGTCTTGAGGAGGCGAACCTCAAGGACGCCGCTTTGAGGGCGAAGGACGAAGCCCTTACCAAGAAGCAAGCGCAGCTGGTTAAGGCGCTGGAGTCCGTCGCGACCCTCCAGGAGGAAATCGCCCGCCTCACTCATGCGAGTGACGTGCTGGAGCGCGAGGTCCTCGAGGTCTTTCATGAGACCGACGGTGCCTTCTAGCGTGGGTTTTTCTTCCTTGTTTTGTGTTTGGTCTTTTGGTCGTCTCCTCTTCTTGCTATGTTCTGATGTCCCGGCTGTCTTTACCCCAGATCTTTTCTCCAAGACCCAGGTCGCAGCCGACACCGCCGTTGAGGTGTGCCGTGAGGAGCGCCGCGCGGCCGGGCAGGAGGTGGATACTACCTCTGGCTGGAGCGTAGAGGAGATCGGGGTGGACCTTCGGGCCCGCCTGCACGTCCTGGGCGAGTCCATGACTCGTATCCAGGTTGCAGGTTCGTCGATGGTGGTGGCCCTGTGGCCGGAGGGTGTGGAGCCGACGACCATGAGCCGGCTTGCCCACTGGCTCACAGCGGGTGGAGAGCGCCTGGACGCCTGGCGCGCCTCCGCAGCGCGGTCAGGGGCTTATATGGCCCTGCGCTTGGCCAAGTCATGGTATAGCAACCGGAACTTCGGCAAGCTGGCTGCCCAACGCGATGGCTCGGAGGCGGAGCTGCAAGGCATGGAGGAGGAGCTCCGGGTGCGAGCCAGCGCCATCGCCGAGTACGCAGCATGGGATGACTTCGTCTTGGAGCGGGGTGAAGATGGCGGCGTGATCGGTGAAGACCTGCACGGCCTTCAGCCCTATAACGTTGACGGCAGCTCTGACGAGGCAGTCCGGGCTGCCGAATCTGCAGCCGCCTCCAGCGGTGGGGCGTATGCCGACTCCGGGATCAGCGGAGCCGGGGGGCACAACGGGGGAGACGGCGCATCCACCTCGGGAGGAGCCAGAGGCGGGGTTGCTACCACATCAGGAGCAACAGCCGAGACGACCCCTGAGGCCGATGTCTCGTAACTGGCGTCCTTTTGTGTTTTTGGTTCCACCCCCGGAGGGATGTAGCGAACGTGGGCCGTGGGCCAATGCTTTTTATGAATGTATATATTCAGCATTATATTCGTCACCAAGCGTGTTGTCTTATGATCCCGTCTTTTAATTCCTGGTTGACTTCTCTTATCCGAAGCCATCAAGACATAAAGAACAAGACATAAGCCAATCGGAGGCCGGCTTGAATGAACCAACTCGAGCCGTTCGTCACTAGTATAGCCGTACTGTGCATGTATTCGACCTCACCCGGTGTCATATCGCGAACCGAGCGACCGGAGCCAGCCCGCGGGTTCAAGCGATAGACCAGGAATCAGCCGGTACACTATGTGCCCGACTACAAGGATTGACCGTCTGAGCGGCTAGCGAGCCCCCGAGCTTGTTTAAAGCTGGCAAGGGGCCGCACTGCGTAGCCTCGGAGCTTGATTAAGCCAGCAAGAGGTGGTACGAGGTGTAGCCTGTACACTGAGTGAAAACTCTTTTAGCAAGAGAAAGCATGGAGCCTGCTTTTTCCATCATATTTGTTGTTCCTGGCAGTCGAGCCCGTCTTGAGTCTTGAATGAGATCGTATATACGATCGAGCCAGCCCGAGCCGGTCGTCCCAAGTATAGCTGGACTTTGCATGTATTCGACCTTACCTGGCATCATATCGCGAACCGAGCGACCGGAGTCAGCCCGCAGGTTCAAGCGATGGACCAGGGGTTAGCTGATACACTATGTGTCCGTTATAAGGGTTTGACCATTCAGGCGGCTGGCGAGCCCCCGAGCTTGTTTTAAGCTAGCAAGGGGCTGCGCTACGTAGCCTCCGAGCTTGGTTAAGCCGGCAAGAGGTGGTACGCTGTGTAGCTCGTACACATGGGTGAGAATTCTTGATAAAAAGAAACATAGAGCATGTCCTTTTTATTGCCTTCTTTGTTCCCTGAAGAGGGAGGAAGATACATGTGCATGTTCTTTCCTATGCTTGTCTTCTGCCTTTTAGCAGTAGAACGGGCGAAGCAACGCCGCGTTCCATGGGTGCTCCGTTTCTTGGCCGGAGTCGTCCCTCTTGCGCTTCCTGGGCTTCTGGGCGTCAATCAGGTTGTAAGCATTGTTGTGCAGCGCCCTACTGATGATGAAGGGTCCCCCCCCAGGGGGGTGAGAGCTTGTGTTGGTCGGCCGTGCACTGGATTCTTCTAAGGACCAAGTCTCCCTCCCTGAAAGAGAGAGGCCTGATCTTTTTGCTGTGGTAGTATCTCAGCTTCTGTTGGTAGATGGTCGTTCGGCTCAAAGCCAAGTCCCTTGCTTCTTCGAGGAGATCCACACCGTCTTCTCTGGCCTCCTTCGCCTCCGTTTCTGTGTATAGGGTGACCCGAGGCGAGTCGAATTCGACAACCGTGGGGATGATAGCCTCAGACCCGTATACCAGAAAGAATGGAGTGAACCCGGTCGACCGGTTGGGCGTGGTGCGGAGGCTCCATAGCACAGCCGGCAGTTCTTTGATCCAGCAACTGGCTGACCTGACCAGTGGTGCCACCAGCCTTGGCTTGATGCCGGCTAGGATCAGGCCGTTGGCCCTCTCCGCTTGGCCGTTTGACTGGGGGTGTGCCACTTAGGCCAGGTCGAGCCGGATGCCTACCTTGGAACAGTAGAGCGCCAGGGCGCCCTTGGCGAAGTTGGTGCCGTTGTCGGTGATGATGCTGTGGGGAACGCCATATCGGACAAAGATGTTCGTGATAAACTTGACATCAGTGGGGCCGTCAAGCTTCTTGATAGGCCTGGCTTCGATCCACTTGGTGAACTTGTCGACGGCTACCAGAAGATGTGTCATCCCTCCGCGAGCCGTCTTGAAGGGCCCTACCATGTCCAGCCCCCAGACGGCGAATGGCCATGATAAGGGAATGGTTTTCAGCGCTGAAGGCGGCATATGGCTTTGTGCACTGAAGCATTGGCAGCCTTCACATTTATCCACCAGACCCACAGCCTCCACGAGGTCCGTGGGCTAGTAGAATCCATGGCGGAATGCTTTGGCCACCAGGGTTCTGGAGGTGGCGTGATGCCCACACTCCCCCTGGTGGATGTCTTTGAGGATCTCCTTCCCTTTTTCTGATTCGACGCAGCGTTGGAACACGCCGGTCGTGTTGCGTCGCACCAGCTCGTGATTGATGATTGCGTAAGCGGCGGACCTACGCTGGGTCTGTCTCGCCTCCACCTCATTCTGAGGAAGTTCGCCGTGAAGAAGGAAGGCCAGAATGGCCTGAACCCATGATGGAGCCGACACAAGGGTCGCCTCCGCTTCATCTTGACTGTTGGGGGCTTCTGCAGCCCCCGAGCTTGATGGCGTCTCCGGTGCTATTGCTGCAGCCGGCTCATCGTCTATCTCCATGACGTCCACCCACTGGGAGGGTTTGAGCCCGCGCAGAGCCGGGGTTGTCGTTGTAGCTGGTGCCGTTGTTGGAGTCGGGTGGACCAATGGAGCCGGATTAGGATCCGAAGCCGGCGTAGTTGGTGGAGCCGACGGTGCTTGCACCGTAGACTCGGTCAGTGTCGCATTTGGAGCCGGTGCCGTCAGTGCAGCCGGCGTGGGGTCCACAGCCGGCATAACTGGCGGAGCCGGCGTCGCTTGTATCGTGGAGTCGGCCGGTACGAAGATTGATGCTGACTCAGGAGACGGCTTGATAGACGGCTTGTGGAGTTGCTCGAGGGAGACGCCGGCTGGGATGGCCTGCCTCGTGGAGCAGATCTTTGCCAACGTATCGACCGCCTCATTTTCCGCCCTGGGAACATGGTGGAACTCACAACCCTCGAAGGGGCCGTTGAGTTGCTGGATGAGGAAGCGGTAGCTTGCCATGTTGGCGTCCCTGGCGTCCCATTCGCTAGAGACTTGCTGCACCACCAAGTCCGAATCGCCGAAGCATATGAGCCTCCAGATGCCAATCTCCTTGGCGAGCCGGAGGCCGTGAGCCAGTGCCTCGTACTCGGCGACGTTGTTGGAGTCGGCGAAATGGATCTGGAGAGCGTACTTGAGCTGGTCCCCTTTCGGAGACGTCAAGATGATGTCGGCTCCCAGTCCTGTCCGCATCTTCGAGCCGTCGAAGTGCATCTGCCAATGCGTGGAGTCAGCAGGCGGCGGCTCGAACTGGGTCTCGGCCCAGTCGACTAAGAAGTCGGCCACCACCTGTGATTTGATGGCGGTGCAAGGCTCGTACCGAATGTCATGGTCCGCCATGGCGATGGACCATTTGGCAATTCTGCCGTGGCATCATGGTTGCCCATGATCTCTAAGAGCGGAGCAATGCTCACCACAGTGATGGCATGCTCTTGGAAGTATTGTTTTAATTTCTTTGCAGCAAGGTAAACGCCATAACACATTTTCTGATACTGAGGGTAGTTCTGCTTAGAGGCGGACAAGACCTCGCTAAGGTAGTAGACAGGGTGCTGTACTGGCAGGGCCTTGCCTTCCTCTTTGCGCTAAACTACCAACACTACACTGACCACGCGAGTGGTCGCCGCGATGTATATGAGTATGGGTTCCCTTTGAGAGGGGGCTGCCAAGATTGGCAGGCTCGAGATTACCCGCTTGAGGTCGCGGAAGGCTTCGTCCGCCTGGTCGTTCCACTCGAACTTCGTCGTCTTCTTCATGAGCTGGTAGTGTGGAAGGGCCTTCTCGCCAAGACGGCTGACGAAACGGCTGAGGGCTGCCAAGCAGCCGGCAAACTTCTGGACGTCGAGGATCCGAGCCGGCCGCTCCATTCGCTCGATGGTGCTGATCTTCTCAGGGTTCGCTTCGATGCCGCGGGCGGATACGAAGAACCCCAAGAGTTTGCCGTCTGGGACCCCGAAGACGCACTTCTCCGGGTTGAGCCGGATCTTGTATTCGCGCAAATTGGCGAATGTCTCCCACAGGTCGTCGAGGAGGCTGAAGTGCTGCTTCGTCTTGACGATGATGTCATCCACATAGACGTGGATGTTTCTGCCAATCTGTGGCAGCAGGCACTGCTGCATGCAGCGTTGGAAAATCGCACCTACGTTCTTCAGACCGAACGTCATGATGGTGTAGCAGTAGGCCCCGAAGGGCGTGATGAAGGAGGTCTTCAGGCGATCAGCTGGATCCAGCTTGATTTGATGGTAGCCTGAATAAGCATCCAGAAATGACAGCAGTTCACAGCCTGCAGTGGAGTCGATCACTTGATCTATCCTAGGAAACGTGAAAGGGTCTTTCGGACAGGCCTTATTCAAGCTAGTGTAGTCGATGCACATTCTCCATGTGTTGTTCTTCTTCAGCACCAGGACTGGGTTCGCCAGCCAGTCCGGGTGGAAAACCTCCATGATGAAGCCGGCTGCAAGGAGCCGGGTGATCTCTTCTCTGATTGTGCGCCCCTTCCCCTCGGCGAAGCGGTGCAAAGGTTGTTTCAACGGCTTTGCATCCGGCCGCACGTGAAGTTTGTGCTCGGCATACTTCCTCGAAACACCCGCCATGTCCTTGGGGGACCATGCAAAGATGTCCCGATTCTCACGGAGGAAGTCGACGAGCTCGCCTTCCTATTTGGGGCTGAGGCCAGCCCCGATGGTGATGCACTGTTTTGGGTTGGGAGGGTCGAGTGGGACCTGCTTGGTCTCTTTAGCCGGCTTGAAAGAGCCCTCTCCGGCCGATTGGGACGGAGGAGAAGGAATCGCCGGCTGCTCGGTAGCCTGGACCACGAGCCGGTCGATCTGCCGCTTCTCCTCAGCGATCACCAAGGCGTCGGCGAGGCGGCTGCTATCTTGGGCACACTCGAGCGACTTCTAGTAGTCGCCAACAACAGTGATGATGCCCTTGGGACCCGACATCTTCATCTTCAGGTACGCGTAGTGCGGAATAGCCATGAACATGGCCAGAGCTGGTCTCCCCAGTAGCGCGTGGTACGGGCTACTGAGGTCCAGTACCTCGAACCATATGGACTCTCGGCGGAAGTGAGCCTTGTGGCCAAAGAGGACGTCCAGCTGGATCTTGCCAATGGGCGAGCATGACTGCCCAGGCACGATGCCATGGAAGACAGTGCTAGTTGGCAGGACGTCCGTCTCCTTGAGCCCGAGCTTGCGGAGAGTGTCGAGGTAGAGGATGTTGATGCTGCTGCCGCCATCGACCAGCACCCGGGAGAATCGCCGGCTGGCCAATGGGGCTCCCGCGTAAGGTTGACGCTGAGCACGCACTGTACGTCGAGCGTCGCCCTGCGAGATTCTTCATGGGCAGGCAGTACGACCGCCTCCACTGTTCCCCACGCCGAGTGCAGTAATGGAGTGGGAGTGTGACGGTCGAGCATCAAGCTAGGTGATGGATTAGAGCCGTGGTAGGTCAGCGGCGTGGCCGCCGACGCTCGTACCTATCGGGCGCCCCGATCCAGTACCTTTGCTGACGCGTAGCTACCTTTAATCGTGAGGTCCTTTCCTGACCTACAATCTAATGAGACTGGTGATCCTCGGCCAGTTAGCCTGCTTGGTTAGCCGGCTCGCGGGTGGCCTCCTCCTCCCCAGTCTAGCTGGCGGGACCAGGCCGGCTCTGAAGAGGAGGCCGCTTGTATTCTAGCCGGCAGGGGCTGCCTGGCCGGCCAGAAAGGTGGCCGCCTCGTCATCCAGCCCGCAGGCGATGCCTAGCCGGCCAAAAGACTTGGGCCTTGGGAATCTCCATATCTTCATGTCCATTGGGCCGGAAATGAAGGAGCAGGCTTGATGAGCCTACCCCGGGGTTATCCCCCCGACAGCGTCCCACCTCTCTTCGTAAACTATGGCTTAGTCTATGTTGATCCTAAGTTCTTATTCGTCCACGTGATACGTGTTGTTCTTGGAGTGTATTCTTTGTTTAATTTGTTGTATGAATAAAATGCTCACATCTAATTTTTTTCATTGAGATAGAGTCCTCACATAGCTACTTGATTGTTTAACTACTCATTGATCTTCACTTATGTCTTTTGAGAGTAGTTTGATATTTACACCTGTGCTTCACTTATATTCTAAGTGTAAATTGTGAATGAATGAAATATCATAAATATGAATTACTAACATGGTACATTCTTAGAAGTAGTCCCTGTAGGAACGAAAGTATATCTAGAGGGGGTTATTAGACTACTTGACAAGATAAATTTTTTGCCTTTTCCCAATTTTACTTGAGAGGCAGCTACGGCAGTTATAACAGGTCAAGTACACCCTACACATGCATTTATAATAGTATAGCAGCAGAAAGTAAACATGCAAGCGTAAGTAGAGGAGTAAGGAAGGGAGATCAAACACATAAGGTTGACACGACGATTACTGGCATGGTTCCGATAGGTGGCGCTATCGTATGTCCATGTTAGTGGAGACTTCAACCCACGGAGGGTAACAACTGCGAGAGTCCATGGAGGGTTCCACCCACGGAGAGTCCACAAAGAAGCGGCCTTGTCTATCCCACCTTAGCTTCCGTCCACGGAGGACAAGCCTTACTCACGGTAGATCTTCACGAAGTAGGCGATCTCCTTGCCCTTACAAACATCTTGGTTCAACTCCACAACACGAAGTAGGAGGCTCCCAAGCGACACCTAACCAATCTAGGCGGCACCACCCTCCAAAAGGTAATAGATGGGGTTGATCTATGAACTTCTTGCTCTTATTCTTCTAAAGATAGTCTCCTCAACACTAAATCTCTCTCTCATAGAATATGCATGGGGTAGGAGAGGTTGATTTCGTGGAAAGAAGTTTGGGGAGGCTAGAGGTCAAGTTTCAAATGATTGGATTGGAATATCATGGTCTCAACACATGAGTAGGTGGTGCTCTCTCAGAAAATGGATCTGGAAATGAAGTGTCTATTCTGAGTGCTTGTCCCATGAATGAGAGGTGGGTGAAGCGGTATATATAGGCAACAACCAAAATTTAACCGTTACACACAAAAGTGCAAACTCGGTGGTACCGACTAGCACTAAAGGTGTGAACTTTTGAATCTCGGTGAGACCGATATATAGAACTCGGTGGCACCGAAAAGGTAACTAATGGTCAGATGGCCAAACTTGGTGGTACCGATACTCAAACTCGGAAATTTCGGTTTTGTGTATCTTCGTAACAAAAAGTTGGTCACACTGAACTCAGTAGCACCGATGCAGTTTCAGTTGCACCGATTTGGTGGGGATGGCTAGGGTTTCTTTCTTATGTCAAAGTCAGTGGGTCCGATATGGAAATGTTGGTGACACCAAATTTGTGAATGTGGAACTTGACAAAGTGTAAATGTGGGGAGAAATTACTGAGTGTTTTGGTGGCTAACTTTAAGCATTTGAGCAATCAGTTCATATTACTACCTCGCCTCCTTTTAACAGTATTGGCTTTCCTATGGAGTCAAAAGTGATTTCTCACAAATTTAAAATGAAGATTCTTCTAGCTTGAAGCTTGAGCCAATATTATTCCTTTCTTACATCCAAGGGTATCTCTACATAAACCTAAAGCCATATCATCTTTTGAACTTTTTCTGAAATACACTTGGAAAACACATTAGTCCAATGATGCATATGTTGTGATCAATTAACAAAACCACCCTAGGGAGCAATTTTGCTTTCAATCTCCCCCTTTTTGGTAATTGATGACAACATATAGATCAAAGCTTTGCCAAGAGATATAATCAATGATTAGCATCGACGCTTTGAGAAGTATGTGAACAGCAAGAGCTCCCCCTAATTTGTGCATTATTTAAAATTTGTGTTCAAATGGAAATGCACAATTGATTAGGATCATGGGTTACTCTTCCATGTCACATACATACTGGTGGTGCGTAAAAATAATAGCAATGCACATGAAACCAACAAGATAAGTGAATGGTCATCACATGGATAGCTAAAAGATAATATCGTAGCATCAAACAGGATAAAGCGTATGATCAGTCACACAAACAAGATAAAGTCATCCAAACAACCAAAGTTTTTGAAACCAAACGAGAGAAAGTAAGGTCAAAAGCTCTCTCTCACACGAAGTATATGATCTATACATTTCTCCCCCTTTGGCAACAAATTATCAAAAAGTTCAAAAGTATAGAACTAAGTGTCTTTCTAGGCAGCTGATGACGGAGTCTACAGAAGAGCATCCAGGAAGGCATCCGTGGAGTGTCCTGGAGGAGTCGATACTGCAGGAGCTTGAGCCAGAGCTGGTGCTAAATGTGCTTAAGCCTGTGCTGAAGATGTCTGACCGTTCTCTTGAGTGGGAACAGCACCTAACCTAGTCCTGATGTTGAACCTAGTAGTAGTGGTAGGAGGAGACTCATCCTCATCATCATCATCTTCTTCATCTTCATCCTCTGAACATGGAATCTCCATAGAGTCAGATTCATGTTGAAGCTATGTGACAATGGTGGTCAACTCAGTTACCTTCACATCCATGTTATGGAATTTTCTCTCCACAACTCTCTCAAGACTCTTCTGTCTTTGCATGATCTCTTGGATATTCTTCTCCATGCCTTGGACAGTGCTCACTAGAAATGTCATTTGCAAAGCTGGGGTTCTGAGCTGTGGAACTGGAGGTGGCCTATTTCTAGCAGCCTCACCTTGTGCTGCCTCTGCTGCCATTCTTGCTGCAGCTGAGTTGGGATCATTGTCATCCATCACAACTTCATTATCTTCAAATTCAGGCCGAAGAGATATATGGGGACAATCAAGTAGATATGCATGCTTGCCTAGGTTGGCATTGACGAGCATCTGAATATAAGGAGCATATCCATAGGTATCTTCTAATCCACAGTAGTTCTTCGGACAATATCAACTATCATATCCATCACTCTAAATCTGGTATGTGTGTCTATCAGGTGCAGTAGGTTTATAGAGTGTCCTTCGATCATCTTCTCATCACATATTTAGGCATGAGGGTGTATCGTAGAATACTGTTCGTCATGGGAATGCCAGCTTGCAGAAAGTACACTAAACCCAACTTGTGACTGGCCACGTACTTATGTGGAATGGTCTTGTACATGTTGGCCATAGAGTTGTGACTCTGCTTCACTTCTGCATACACATCTACATCTGATTTTACCTGCTTTGGGGCACCAATGATAGCAGCCCATTCAGCAATTGTGGCTTCATATCTGTGACCATCGGTCATCCAAACTAAAGAGTCATCATAAAAGTGCACCGTTGCATAGAATTGCATGATCATCTCATCATTCCATGGGCTCATCTCCTTACCAACAAATTTATGAATGTCCACTGCCTTGAAGTTCTCTGTGACATGTGGAAAGAAATTCTCATTATCCTTTATGTATGCCCAGTTGACATACCTCATATCACGGACAGCAGGACTCTTGTCATATAAGGCGGTCTCATAAAAGTCTTGTTGTTCCTCGGAGTGAAACCTTGGATCAACTGCATTTCTTCTTCTGACAGCGTATGGATCAAGAGCATTCCACTTTCTTAATCTGACATCCTTCCTCTTCTTCATGTCTTCTGCTACACGATGAGCAGCATTGTGGATTGGAAGGAATGGTCTGAGCTTCCTGAGAACTGGAGCATTCTCATCAGCTTCTTCCTCTGCAGCAGGGGCACTCGATGCAGGGCCTTTTTCCTTGGCAGCTACATGTATATCTTTAGTGGTCTATCTGGAAGCTAGAGCCTTCTTTCCTTTAGCAGAAGGCTTAGGAGCATACTCCATGGCGTCAGCCATCAATTTCTTCTTCTTGGGAGGCACTGGGATCTCCTCAGGAGCTTCTTCTTCAGCAGCTTCTTCATGTTCTTCATACATGGAAGTCTGTCTGCCAACAAGGTGAACAATTCTCTTCCTGGGCCTCTTCACACTAACTTTCTTTGCAGGTGTATTCTTGGAAAGCTCAATGCTCTTACTGACATACTCAGGTGCTCTCAAATCAGGTGGAGTAGCAGTAATTTTCCTCACAGCCTTCTTGGGAGGGGCCTTTGAAGGAGCTAAAGTCTCTTCAGGCACAAAGTCTGAATCCCCCTCATCAGAATATAGCTTCCTTCTCTGCTTGGAGGCTTCCTTGGGCAAGCCATGAGAGCTACAGGATCCATGGTCAGAGTCGGTCCTCTCTAGACTAGTGCCAGCATCCAAGTCAACACTTGGTTCCTTGAAATCATTATGACTATCATTCGAACCTGACATACTGACAAACAACCTCAACAGCAAACAGCAGAACCTGTGAAGTGGATATAGGAAAGAAAGAATGTATGAGCATCACAAAATTCAGATATTTTTGATAAATTTGACGTTTGAAACTTAGGGTATGATCTTTTGCAGGATGTAAGTCGGTGGCACCGAGTTGGCATTTTCGGAGTCACCGAGAAAGCTTACTCACTTTACAAAAACTTGGCAGTCATTTTAGGTGGCACCGAAAATAGCTGCTCCGTCTCACCGAGTTGCTTCTGAGGAACCGTAAAAACAGAATTGGTGGAACTGATTTCGCAAACTTAGTCTCACCGAGTAGCATACTGCGGTAGATCAGATCCTAAATTTCTACTTCTACTATTCTAAAAAATTCATCTGGTGGACAGGATGTGCACATGGTGGATCAAAGATAAAAGATTTCAATGCATGAGATTCAGACAGGGGAACGCAAAGGAGATCGAACCATACCCTAGCTTGGTGCCGGTTCGGCTATGGCGACAACGGTGGTGGAGATTGCGTCAACGAGGCGAGTCCCAGCAGAGGAGGATCTCGGGGAGGCAAATGCAACGACCTTGGGTCTTGCGGGCAGCGAAGGGTTCGGCGAACGAAACGGTTTTGACGAAGATAAGTCAAAAGATTCGGTCCGCATATATATACCCGTGCGCTGCCGGTGTGACCGAGATTGCAAAATCAGTGTCACCGAGTTCCTCAACTATGAGCAGACAAGGAAACTCAGTGTAACCGAGTTGACGATTTCGGTGGTACCAAGATAGGAAAACCTGATCAACTTTGGAAAATCGGTGGAGCCGAGTTTGTGGAGTTGGTCACACCGAGTTCTTCAAACAGGTTTTGGAAGGTAGCCTTTGACGACATGGAACTCTGAGTGCTCCTCCACACAGAGGGATCAACAAGTGCTTGTTTAAGTTTTGTGATGAAGCATGAATAGAACTTGAGATGAGATAGCATAGATAGCTAGAGAAGGGTCCTAGGCATTCTTGTCCATCCAATTGGCTAAAGATAAGTCAACAGGCAAATAACAACAATTGGATGTCCTCGAATGAGCAAACACATGCAGACCAACATGCTCACACAACAAGAATGATGAAAAATAAGACATGGTGAACATGCACACACATCCTAGCAGCTATCAAGCACTTGGGCGATCACAAAGTCATCTATATATGAGTATATTGACATAGGATCCAAGTAAGAATACTTGATCATAGGTCATACTCATCGTTAAGCACAAGTGGGGTTACCACTTTTACATAAGCATTAATGTCTTCATATCCTTAGGAGAAGCTTATACTCAAGTCTTATAGTAAAGCTCCCCCTTGATATGATATCCCCACTAAGAGGGATCAACTAACCTTGGTTTTTGTCGTAGAAGACTTCAAGTAGGTGAAGTAGTGGTGGATGCTCAATGTTGATGAAGATCATCTTGAGTTGAGAGCAATCCTTGTTTTTTCATACTCTTCTCACCTACATGGTTTAGTCCCAAAGCAAAAGGAACATATGCAAGAATATCTATGTACATGGAGTGAAGGACACAAGGGATTATGTCCAAAGATGCATTTATTACCTTGTTCCTTGCTTACCTTTGAGGGAATGTGTGACTCTTTGAACTAATGCATATAGTTGAGGTAGATTGCATATAGTTCTTGCCAAAATGAATGTGAGTGAATTTCATTGGTAGAGTCACCCCTCAAGAACTTCTAGTTCTTCCTCTTGGGAATCCACACCAAATTGATGGGAATCCTTGGAGTTGTGGTAGCACTTGTTGAGGTAGAGCTAGTAGTATCCTTGGGCCCACTTTACCTTGGCTTGGGGTTCTTCTTCAAATAGTTCAATGTCATCTTGAAGCTTTCCCTTGCCTTTGAGGTCTTGTGGTAGAAGGCCATCTTGTGAGCTTGTTCCTTCTGGAGGAGTGGAATTTTCCTCCTGGTGTACAAACTTAGGAGTGGGATATGGACCTTCTTCCCATTCATCTCCGTTGACGTTGAAGTAGCCAACACCTTGTTTCTTCCGATGTCCTCCTTACTTGCGCACAATTTCCTCAAATTTCTTACTTCCGGCAAGACTCTTTAAGACAGCTCTCTCTATAATACCTTTCAATAAATCATTTTCTTGCTCAAGTGTAACTTGGCTAAGAATAGTGGAATCAATAGAGTTACTAGCAACAACATTATTGGATTTAGCTTTATCATTATTGTTACTAGATGAAGAAACCTTATTGCCTTTGTTACTAGTGTTCCTAGATTTAACTTGTGGAACAAAGTTAGACAAGAGTAATCGTTTGTCTAGATAACAAGAACTCTTCTTTCGAATATCATCATTGATTGCTTTTAAGAACTCCTGCTCTTGCTCCAAGTTGAGCTTCTCGAAGCGTAGCTTCTCATGGGTTCTTGCAAGATCTCTATGATCTTCTAGAGTAGTCTCGTGAGCTAACTTAAGAGTTTTTAATTCTTGAGTTAGTCGTTCAATTTCTTTCTTATCATCATCATTCAATTTCTCTTGACTAGCATGATAAATAGCAAGTTCATTTTCAGCGCGATCACTAGTTTTATCTATAAGCAAGTCATCTTCTCCTAACAAGTCATCCTCACCACTATTAAAATCAAGATACTTGGGATGCAATACCTTGGGGCATTTAGCCATGAAGCAGTTTCCGACTCCCTCATTTGGTGAATCAAATAAGTCATAGGAGTTCGTGGAAACAAGCGCAATTCCGGCAACACCTTCAACTTGACTATAGTCGGAGTTGGAGTGATAGCTTCTCTCGGAGTGCTGATTAGACTTGGAGCCAGAAATCCATTCACTAACATGAGCTTGATGTCTTCTTCTTGAACTACTCTTGGTGTATTTGTCCTTCTTCTCCGATTCCTTGCCTCTCCATGAGTGTCTTCGTTCACAGTGATCTTCTCTACTCCTTCTCTCTCTACGAGGTGACTCATCTCTTGAGTTTCGTCTTCGAGGTGACTCTTCTCTTCTTTTGTAGGGAGCCGAGCACTCATTTGAGTAGTGTTCGGGCTTCCCAAAATTGTAGAAGTTTTGGTCACGACTGGACGAACACTTCTCATCATGTCTTAACCTTGAGCTTCTATCTTTGCATCTACTCTTGTAGAACTTGTTGAATTTTCTAACCATGAGGCTTATCTCTTCATCAGTGAAAAGATTGTCCTTTGATGTAGCGGGAGCATCACATGAAGCTTTATAAGCACTGCTTGACTTGTTGTGCATCTCATCTTTGTCCTTGAGTGATATCTCATGAGCAACAATCCTACCAATGACTTCAGTTGGCTTGAGATCTTTATAATTTGGCATCATTTGGATCAATGTGCACACTATGTCATACTTGCCATCAAGAGATCTAAGTATCTTATTGATGATGAATTTGTCGGCCATCTCTTCGCTTCCTAAGCCAGCAATCTCATTGGTGATGAGAGCTAGCCTAGAGTACATTTCAGCGCCTCCATCACCATCCTTCATCTTGAACTTGTCAAGCTGACTTTGAAGCACATCGAACTTAGATTCTCTAACAGAATCAGTACCTTCGTGCATATCGACCAAAGTATCCCAAATCTCTTTTGCATTCTCAAGATGACTGATTTTGTTGAATTCTTCGGGGCAAAGGCAGTTGAAGATGATATCGCAGGCTTGAGCATTAAGTTGCAACATCTTCAGTTCATCAGCTATCGCATCACGATCCGGTTCATGCCCTTCTCCAAAGAAGTTACCTTGCACACCAACACGAATAACAGCCCAAACATGAGGATTAAAGCCAAGTATATGCATTTTTCATTTTATGCTTCCAACTAGCAAAATTAGTGCCATCAAAGTAAGGAACTCTACGATGATAATTTCCCTCACTAGGTGCCATACTCTCCTAGGTTTCTAAACCAAATAAATGGATACCAAAGCTCTGATACCACTTGTAGGATCAGAAGTATGTCTAGAGGGGGGTGATTAGACTACTTGACAAGATATATTTTTTTGCCTTTTCCCAATTTTACTTGAGAGGCAGCTACGACAGTTATAACAGGTCAAGTACACCCTACACATGTAGTTCTAATAGTATAGCAGCGGAAAGTAAACATGCAAGTGTAAGTAGCGGAGTAAGGAAGGGAGATCAAACGCATAAGGTTGACACAGAGATTTTTGGCATGGTTCCGATAGGTGGCGCTATCGTACGTCCATGTTAGTGGAGACTTCCACCCACGGAGGGTAACGGTTGCGAGAGTCCACGGAGGGCTCCACCCATGGAGGGTCCACAAAGAAGCGGCCTTGTCTATCCCACATTGGCTTCTGTCCACGGAGGACTAGCCTTACTCGTGGTAGATCTTTATGAAGTAGGCGATCTCCTTGCCCTTACAAGATCTTGGTTGAACTCCACAACACGAAGTAGGAGGCTCCCAAGCGACACCTAACCAATCTATGAGGCACCACCCTCCAAAAGGTAATGGGTGGGGTAGATCAATGAACTCCTTGATATTGTGCTTCTAAAGATAGTCTCCTCAACACTAAATCTCTCTCTCACGGAATATGCATGGGTAGGAGAGGTTGATTTGGTAGAAAGCAGTTTGTGGAGGCTAGAGATCAAGTTTTAAATGATTGGATTGGAATATCTTGGTCTCCTCACATGAGTAGGTGGTTCTCTCTTAGAAAATGGATCTGGAAATGAAGTGTGTGTTCTGAGTGCTTCTCCCACGAATGAGAGGTGGGTGAAGGGGTATATATAGGCAGCAGCCAAAATCCAACCATTACACACAAAAGGGCAAACTCGGTGACATCGAAGTGGACAACTCGGTGGTACCAACTAGCACTAAAGGTGTGAACTTTTGAATCTCGGTGACACTGATATATATAACTCGGTGGCACCGAAAAGGTGACTAACGGTCAGATGGACAAACTCGATAGTACCGATACTCAAACTCAGAAATTCCTATTTTGTGTATATTGGTAATAGAAAGTTGGTCACACTGAACTGGGTAGCACCGATGCAGTTTCGGTTGCACCGATTTGGTGGGGATGGCTAGGGTTTCTGTCTGAGGTCAAACTCGGTGGGTCCGATATGAAAATGTTGGTGACACGGAATTTGTGAATGTGGAACTTGACAGAGTGGAAATGTGGGGAAAATGACTGAGTGTTTTGGTGGCTAACTTTGAGCATTTGAGAAATCAGTTCATTTTACTACCTCACCCCCTTTTAATAGTATTGGCTTTCCTATGGACTCAAAAGTGATTTCTCACAACTATAAAATGAAGATTCTTATAGCTTGAAGCTTGAGCCAATATTATTCCTTTCTTGTATCCAGGGGTATCTCCACATAAACCTAAAGCCATAGCATCTTTTGAACTTTTTCTGAAATACACTTGGAAAACACATTAGTCCAATGATGCATATGTTGTGATCAATTATCAAAACAACCTTAGGGAGCAATTGTGGTTTCAGTCCCACATTTGGTTTAGAAATTAAAAACTATTGAAGTTTGACAACTACAATATTGCTCATACAAGAAATTCATGGATGATTAATATAAGAAACAGGGCTTTCACATACAAATACATTATCTTGGACATCTTTCATGATTGTAAATACCCTTTAATTATTTTCAAACTTGATCAAGTAGTTGAAGTTGTACAAGGAAGACAATGTAATGGTTATGTTTGGGTATATTTGCATAGAAGTTATATTGTTATGCATCCTCCAACATGTGGCGCTTGTTTAGATCCCATTTCTAGCCAAAACTTTGTACTAAGTAGAGATACTTGATATCCTTGAGCCAAGTTTCTTCAATGAGAGTCCACCATACCTACCTATATATGGTTTTTCACTTCTATTCCAAGTAAATTTGCATGTGCCACCTCTGAACATTCAAATAAACATCCATTTTGTGTGTTCGTACCGCTCATGGAGCAACGGGGTAGTCATTATCTTCCATGCTAAGTGAGTTATTCTCAAGACGAGTGTTTATTCACTTGCATTGCACGAGAGAGGCTGGTAAAAGGGATGCCTAGTCCTGCATAATACAAAAATAAATAAACAAAACTCCCCCCTAGAAATTTGATTGTTTGGAAGGCACCCGTGGATATGGCTAGCCATGGAATGTCTTTGAATGGTAGAGGGGGAGTAAAATTTCTATTCTGTTTGGGAACCGCCAATAATGCGATTAGCATGGAAGATATTGAAAACTTTGTTGTGATGTTGACATGAAAGGCTCACCACCCAAAATTACTTATTCATCTCTGTTTTAAAATAATGAGCTCTCGCACCTCTCTAAATACCTTCTTCCCTCTGCGAAAGCACAATCTATTTACTTTCATGTTACTTACTTTTCATGTTGACTAAACTTCTTATTCCACTATTAGTTGGAAACCACCACGTGGTGGGAAAATATCCAAACATATATATACAGTCAAATATACTTGATCATGATTCAGTATTGTTGACAATTATCTTTATGATAAGTATGTTGGGAGGCGAAACTTTAAGCTGATATCTTTGTCTGTGTTAGATGGATGTTGTTTGTTCTAAAAAATGCCTTGAGCATTAATAATCATAGAAGACTATATGATAATTCAGTATGTGGAGACCTTACATAGACTTGATGATGCGTTTAAATTGTTTGGTCACTAAGAACATAGGTTGTTAAGTTTCAAGAGAATGCATTGTTTGAACCATGACATGTGAATTGATTGCTCCTCAACCTTGATGTTTTTTATGCAAAAGTTGCTGATTATGATGCTATAAAAAGTGATTGTAATTATAATGGATCAAACTTATATACTATGCTAGCATTCACACTTCATAAATTATTTCTTTTATCATTTACCTACTCGAGGATGAGTAGGAATTAAGCTTGGTGATGTTGATACTGTCGATGTTCTGGGAATGGGGGTACCCAGACTCGCCTGTATGCAGCCAAGGGCTGGCCCACTCCATTGACCAAGCATCAGCAGGCTCGACAAGGCCCTCGTGAGGGGCCAGGGCTCACGAGGAGGAACGACATCAAGATCCACAGGGGGCCTTCTCAGGACCCCTCAGGAGCGGCGGACATTCTGAGGCAAGACCCAACCTCAGGAGTCTAGGGTGACGCAGAAGAAGGACACGCGAACCACAGGTGGCAGAGCAGTGCAGCTCCCCCTTTGGTGCAAAGGGGACTAAGACGTATGCGGGACCCGAAGGCATCTTGCAAATGTTTCCACTTCAGTGTAACCATGCCACCGTCGCCTGCCAGCAAGGCGTACGTCACCCGTGCAGAGTGGGCAGCCACTTTGTAGGTGAAGACCACCTTTGTACAGGGGAGCACGTTCCTGTGTCCCCCTTTAAAATTGGTCATTGTGGGATCCCTTCCGGCGGAAACGGTAAGGGAAGAGGACCGTGGCCGCCACTATATATATAGGATAGGTTGCTTCATAGGAGGGGATGGGACCCCTAGCCATTCACTCACCCACCATCACATGGCAAAGGCCACCTAACCTCAGGAGGACGAAGAACAATGTACTAGTTCATTCACCAACCTCCGCGAGAGGCAATCCACCAAAGCAGGAGTAGGGTTTTACCCTTCCCAGCGGCCCGAACCTGGGTAGACCGTCGCGTTCCTTGTCTCCCTCACCATCGCGTGAGTTCTTAGCCTCGCCCACCGAGTGACGAGCCTGGTAAATCGGATTTGTTGAGTGGCCTCCACTCGTGCCCCTGAGTCCGAATCTTGAGGATTTTGCGGAGCCCTAAATCCGACATTTGTCGCCCCGGGTAGGGGGCGTGTGTCGGAGCCTCCATGCCAACAACAAGAACCATATCTCTACTCAGTGACTTCATGGCAAGTGAAACAACCGACGGCCGCCGGTCCACGGCGGTGGACGGCGTCCAAGCAAGCAGGGTCGTCCCTGTGGTCTCTTGTATTCTCGGCGGATCGCAGGCGCCACCTTCCGGACGTCACGTCAAGCATTTCCTGCAGCGTGGTGGGGGGGCTCGCCCAAGGCCCAAGCCGTCGGAATGTCGCGTGTGGCCAGAGGTCAACATCACCATCGGCCCCCACGATCACCACAAGGCCACGACGGCTGCCGGGGCGCTTCCCATGCTGTGCACGCCGACCATATCTGACATGGTTGTCTACAAAACCCTCATCCACAGCGGCTCATGCCTCAACGTCATCTCAATGGAGGCCTTCGATGCGTTGAGGTTACCCCGAGAGGAGGTAGCGCCCTCAAAGCCCTTCTCTGGGGTAGTGGTGGGATCTGTCGTCCCTATAGGATGGATCCGTCTCCCTGTCATGTTCGGCACATGCTCCAACTTCCGCACCGAGCAGATCGACTTCGACGTTGGTCACATCCACCTCCCGTACAAAGCAATACTCGGCTACCCCGTCCTCGTACAGTTCATGGAGGCATCGCACCCGGGCCACAATGTCGTCAAGATGCCCGGGAGCGGCGGCGTGCTTACCATCGTGGGCGACATCAAGGACGCCTCACGGGTACTCGAGCTATCACCTAAGGCTGCGGCCATGGCGTGTGCCAACTCCAAGGGCGAGGCTCGCACCGCGGAGGACCTGGGAGACATCCACGACATCGTGCCCGTGAAGAAGAAGTAGTTGTTTTCCCAGGATCGGGCAGAGACGAAGCAAGTGCCGGTGGACGATGGAAGCACGGCTCCCACCTTCACCATCGGTGCGAACGTCCCCAAGACCAAGAGAAAGCATTGGTGGGTTTCCTCGGGGCGAAAAAGGGCGCGTTCGCCTGGAAGGCCTCCGACCTTCTGGGAGTTCCGAGGGACGTCATCGAGCACCACCTCATGGTGTGCCCGAACGTGCGTCCGGTGAAGCACAAGGCAAGGAGGCAAGCCCCACAGAAGCAGGCATTCATCGCTCAGGATGTGCACAAATTGAAGGAAGCAGGGGTCATAAGGGAGGTGCGCTACCCGGAATGGGTAGCCAACCCAGTGGTTGTCCCGAAGAAGTGTGGGAAGGAGCGCATTAGCGTCGACTTCACGAACCTCAACAAGGCTTGCCCTCAGGACCCGTTCCCGCTGCCACGCATCGACCAGATCGTGGACTCCACCACGGAATGCGACATCTTGTGCTTCCTGGATGTATTCTCGGGCTACCACCAGATCAATATGGTGGTGGACGTCGAGAAGACAACTTTCTCTCTCCGTGCGGGGTATACTGCTACGAATGCATGCCTTTCGGGCTGCGGAACGCCGTGGCGACCTTCCAGCGGTTAATGCATATTGCCCTAGGGCCGCAGCTCGGGAGGAACACGTAGGCCTATGTCGACGACATCGTGGTCAAGTCAAGGCAAGCAAAAAACCCTGGTGGAGGACCTCGAGGAGACCTTCGCCAGCCCACGGGAGGTGAACCTGAAGCTCCACCCTGGGAAGTTCGTCTCCAGGGTCCAATCAGGCAAGCTGCTCGGTTTCCTGGTGTCGCACTGGGGGATCGAGGCAAACCCAGTAAAGGTCAATGCCATAAACATGATGAGTGCGCCCACAACCTACAAGGAAATTCAAAAGCTAGCGGGGTGTGTCACCTCCCTGGGTCGTTTCATCTCCAAGATTAGCGAGCGAGCCCTACCCTTCTTCAAGATAATGAAAATAAAGGGCTCCTTCGAGTGGACCCCGGAAGCTGACGCTGCCTTCGATGAGCTCAAGCGTTACCTCACGAGCCCTCTAGTCATGGTGGAGCCTCGCCCTCGGGAGCCTCTGCTATTGTACCTCGCTGCCACCCCCACTCTGCCAGCGCCGCATTAGTGGCAGTAAGGGAGGAGCAAACCAGCAAGGGTGCAACTTCGGAAAGCCCCAGCGGGCCCAGCCGCAGTGCGTGGGGGCTCGCACGACTCACAAGCTCCAACTCCCCCGCAAGCAGAGGGACCTGAGTCCCAAACTGCAGGATCGTGTCATAAGGTGCCTAGCCCTCCTGAGGCCCCAGTTCTCCCTCCTGATGACGAAACACCCCGACCTCCAGAAGCCACCAAGGAGCATGACGCCCCAGGCAGACGCACCCTCGTCGAGCACCCAGTGTACTTCGTCAGCATGGTGCTGCGGGATGTGTGATCGCGCTACCCCATGCAGCAGAAACTCCTTCTAGCACTCCTCGTCGTCTCGCGCAAGCTGCGTCACTACTTCCAAGGACACCGGATCAAGGTCATCTCCGCTTACCCCTTGGAGAAGATCCTGCACAACCCAAACGCAGCATGAAGAGTTGCCAAATGGAAGATCGAGCTTCAGGCCTTCAACATCGAATTCAGCATGAACAGGGTCATAAAGGGGGCGGCCATAGCCGACTTCATGGAGGAATGGACAGACGCATCGGACCGGGGGCTGGAACGGAGCCAATCCCTTGCCCCCGGAGTGGAGGCGCCCGAAGGATGGACAATGCACTTTGGCGGGGCCTTCACGCAAAAAGGAGCAGGGGCTGGTGTCCTGCTCACTTCCCCGATGGGAGACAGGCTTCGATACACCATGCATCTCTGCTTCAAGCGGGGGGAGAAGGTCTCCAACACATAGCAGAGTACGAGGGCCTCAACGTCGGCCTCAAGGCAGCGGCGGCCTTGGGGGTCCAGCGCCTCACCGTGATGGGCGACTCTCAGCTCCTCGTCAACTTCTCCAACAAAGAGTACACACCCAAGGACGAACATATGGAGGCATATCTGCAAGAGGTACATAAGATTGAGAAACGTTTCCAGGGCCTGGAGCTGCAGGACGTCCCCCGAGGCCAAAACAAGGAGGCGGACGACATCGCCAAAATAGCTTCGCGTCGCGAGGCTCAAGAGCCATGCATTTTTTAGGAGCGACTCTTCAAGCCTTCCGCAACGCCGTGACCTGAGGACCCGGCACCGCAAAAAGAGGAGCTCCTCCCAGCACCCCCCCTCGAGGGCTCCGGACTGCGGCCAAGCCTCGGGGGATCGACTGCTCGTAGCCCTGGAGGCTCAAGACGATTATTGGATGCAGGAACTCGGGGCATATCTTCTCCACGGCACATTGCCGGAGAAGGAAGAGGATGCGAAACGTGTAGTATGACAAGCCTCAACGTACTGCGTGCGATATGGTGCCTTGTACCACAGGCGCCCGAACGACGTCACACTGCGGTGCATTTTTACAGAGCAGGGGCGCGAGCTACTGGATGACATCCATGGAGGGGACTGCGGGCATTGGTCCTCTTTGCGCACGCTCGTAGGTAAGGCATTCAGGTCAGGTTTCTACTGGCCTACAGCTTTGGACGATGCCACCGAGCTGGTCAGGTCTTGCGAGGCCTACCAGTTCCACGCCAAGCACATCCACCAGCCCGTGCAGGGCCTCCAGAACATCGCGCTTTCTTGGCCTTTGGTGGTCTGGGGGCTAGACATATTGGAGGCCTTCCCGCGGGCAGCGTGTGTCTTCCGCTACCTCTACGTCGCCATCGACAAATTCACCAAGTGGGTGGAGGTGGAGCCCGTGCGCACCATCCCAGCCGGGTCAATCGTCAAGTTTGTCAAGGGCCTCATGAGCCGCTTTGGCGTCCCTAGAGGCATCATCATCGATAATGATTCGCAGTTCACCAATCAACTCTTCAAGATTTACTGTGCTAACCTCGGTACATGGATGTGCTATGCATCGGTGGCCCATCCGTGGAGCAATGGTCAGGCGGAGCGTGCCAACGCGGAGGTCCTGCAGGGTCTCAAAGTGAGGAGCTTCGAGAAGAAGCTCGAAGCTTGAGGCCGGGATTGGGTCGATGAGCTCCCGTCAGTACTCTGGTCCATCCGCACCACTACAACTAAACCCACCGGCGAAACCCCGTTCTTCCTCGTCCACGGAGCAGAGGCGGTTCTTCCCCACGAAATCAAACACCGGTCCCCGCGGGTCTTGGTGTTTGATGACGGGCGTTAGGAGGCTGTGCGGTGGACGGACCTCGTACTTGGATAGGAGGCGCGCCGTCGGGCCTCTCTCCCAGCCGCTAGGTACCAGCAGGCCTTGCGGATCTACCACTGCCGCAACATCCGCTCCAGGACCCTCGAAGTCGGCGATCTCGTCCTAAGGCGGGTCCAATCCAGGGAAGGCTTGCATAAGTTGTCGCCCATGTGGGAGGGCCCATTCAAGGTCGTCCACGTCTCCTGGCCTGGCTTAGTGCGTCTGGAGACTCAAGATGGAGTTCCCATCCAGAACGCTTGGAACATCCAGCACCTCCGCAAGTTCTACCCATGACAACTCTGCACCGCCCCTGCACTGCATGTGCGCCGCCTCTGCATTGACCCTGCATCGTCCTTCAATTCTTTCGGAACCTACTTCATCCCGTGACACTCTCACGTAATAACGAGCCGAGGTTGTATACGCCCAGGGCCCCCCAAGGACGCGGAAGGGGTACATACCATGCCTAGTGGACAAGACGGAGGAATCAACACAGTCCACCAATGACTTCTGGAATCAGGCGCCTAATGCCTCAGGGGTAGGGACACTGGCGAGGCCAAAGCATCCTCGCGACCTCCCATATACACCCCCACCATGACACTCTCAAATAATAACGAGCCGAGGCTGTATACGCCCAGGGGCCCCCGAGGACGCGGAAGGGGTCCACCCCACGCCTAGTGGAAGCCCTATGCTCAGCGCGTGGGGGCGATGGAGGCGGAGAATAGATTAGGTGGCGGACGCGGCTTGCATTTGCTTTTTCTCGCTTGGATTTGCTGATAGTTATGAAATAATAACTCGGGGCCTTTCCAAATGAAGCTTTTGCAAAAACTTGTTTTCCCTGCTACTCTTCATATCACGCGCTATTCCTCTGAGTCGGGCAACCGCTTGCCCCACCCGCTCGTACCCCGCGAGCGGGGGCTGGGGGGCACTGTGCCGACAAGTTGCCAAGGCCTTGGCGCCCGAACCCACGCATGGTACTTACTGATGAGGCGGCAGACTCATGCCAACCAATACTAGCTCAAGAGTCCTATTCACGGCTCGGCGCACCATCCTGGAGAGGGAAGAACATTTGGTCTTTCCTCACGACAGGTATTTCTCTTGGGACAGTTTGAGTGCCTACGAGGGCTCGTGAGCATAGCGCCTCAGGAGCCTTACCGGTCACAAAGCCACCTGGCACCCCTAGTGCCTGGGCCTAGCCCCATGAGGAATCACCTTGGTAACGGGTCGCGCCTCACGATGGCAGGGAAATGTGTAGGACTGGGACCTACGGACACAGAGCTTCCTTAATGCAGACTAGGGATCTCCAAAGGACAGAACTCACGAGGGCCTCTTGAATGTCTAAGGGGGCTCTTGAGCATCGCGCCTCAGGAACATCACCGATCACAAAGCCACCTCGTACCCGGGTGCCAGGGCCTTGTTCCGCGAGGGGCGACCTTGACGGGCCGTGCCTCACGACGGGGAAATGTGCGGTACTGGGACCTGTCGACGTAGAGCCACTTGAATGTCCAAGGGAGCTCCTGAGCATAGCGAATCAGGAGCCTTTCCGGACACAAAGCAACATGGCACCCTGGTGCGAGGGCTTTGTCCCGTGAGGAACGACCTTGGTAACGGGTAGTGCCCCACTGCGGGAGGGAAATGTGCGGGACCGGCGCCAGCTGACATAGAGCATCGACCCACTTCACATTCAGCAACGAAAAACCAACTGACCAATAGCCCCCCCCCCCCGCAAGCATACCAAGCTAAGTATCTAAAGAAGCAGAGAAGCAACATCACTAACAAAAGGGGGCAGCCGCCAAAATCCATTACACGCCTGAAGGACCTATCTCTGTCTCCGTGGATGCGGGATCAAAAGCAAGGAGGAGACAGCTAGCGATGGAGATCCCGGAGGAGGGTTGCCGCAGCCGTCGCCCGACAACAGCACACCGACACTCAGTCCGTGTCCTCCTCCTCCTTCACAGGCGCCGCAGGAGCAGACGGGTGGCACAACGCTTTGGGGCTCCTCCCCGAGGCTTAGGCACGGCGACGAGGCGACTCGTCGTCGCTGTTGTTGCTCGGGCTCCTTCCGGAGGGGGGATCGCCGCTGCTGAAGGATTGACGCTCGCCATCGGAGACGGGTTCGTCTATGGGACCGCCACGGCCGGCGTCCTCCGGGCAGCAACCCAGGCGATCTCCCTCGACCCCAAAGATCTTTACGAAGAGCGTCGACTTCTCGTCGTACTTGAAGTGGAGGTAGCGCCTCCAGTTCAGGCCTCGGGCACGGCCGAAGGTCTGCCACCCGCAGTTTATATAAACGTAACCATCGGGGGTGACCTCAACGTCCACCCAGGATGCCCTGCTGCAGCAGCCGTCGGCCTACAACCAGAGGCCCCGAGGCCCGCCGGTCGGCAGTGCCTTCACGAAGAAGTTCGGAAGCTGGAGGCAAGCAATTTCCGATCTCTCCACCCACGTCATGAACTCCATCGCTGTATCGGTCGAGTGGAGCCGCGGGTGAGGCGATCGGGTGGCCATCACCGACCTCCCACTCTGGCCGCTACGGGCACCCGCACCAGTCAACGTCCCGCCATTGCTGCCGATGGAGATCCCCGAGCGGGCGAAACCACGACCGCGCCCATCGGAGGCCACTGTCGGCGTTGACGTATACTTCTGAGGGCGGCCTCGTCTCCTCTTGGTAGGTGGAGCAGCAAGACCTTTGCCACGATCCTTCCCCTTATCGACAGCAGAGAATCTCCTCATCGGCGCCATGCTGAGAGAGTGAAGGGCTCAAGGCGGGAGGCGAGGAAGACTGAGGTGACGGAAGCCTTATCACCCTTGCCGGGCTAAATAGGCAGCCGAGAGCAGGCAATAGTGTTGCGTGAAACTTTTTGAAAAACTTTTGTGGAACATATGAGCAATATTGGAGCAAAGAACCACCAGAGGGGAGCCACATGTGGGCCACAAGGCAATAGGGCGCAGCCACTCCCCTGGTCGCGCCCACATGCCTTGTGGGGCCCATGTGTCTTGATACATCTCCAACGTATCTATAATTTTTGATTGTTCCTGCTACTTCTCGAGCTTGCGTTGGTTTTTCCCTTCAAGAGGAAAGGGTGATGCAGCAAAGTAGTGATAAGTATTTCCCTCAGTTTGAGAACCAAGGTATCAATCCAGTAGGAGTATCAAGATGAGGCACCAATGCACCTGCGCAAAAACAAACAAACTTGCACCCAACGCGATAAAGGGGTTGTCAATCCCTTCACAATTACTTGCAAGGTGAGATCTGATAGTGATGAAAAGTAAATAAGTAAAAGTGCAGCAATGCGTTTTTGTATGTAGATCTGAATGTATGATGTGTAAAATAGACCCGGGGGCCATAGTGTTCACTAGAGGCTTCTCTCATGATAGCAAGTATTACGGTGGGCGAACGAATTACTGTCGAGCAATTGATAGAATTGCGCAAAGTCATGACGATATCTAAGGCAATGATCATACATATAGGCATCACGTCCGAGACAAGTAAACCAATACTGTTTGCATCTACTACTATTACTCCACACATCGACCGCTATCCAGCATGCATATAGTGTATTAAGTTCATAACATACGGAGTAACGCCATAAGCAAGATGACATGATGTAGAGGGATAAATTCATGCAATATGATATAAACCCCATCTTTTTACCCTTGATGGCAACAACACGTTGCGTGCCTCGCTACCCTTTCTGTCACTGGGTGAGGACACCGCACGGTATGAACCCGAAACCAAGCATATAAGAAGAGAATTACAAGGATACGAAATCATGCATATAAGAAATCAGAGGAGACTCAAATAATATTCATAGATAATCTGATCATAAATCCACAATTCATCGGATCTCAACAAACACACCACAAAAGAAAGTTACATCGGATAGATCTCCGTGAAGATCATGGAGAACTTTGTATTGAAGATCCAAGAGAGAGAAGAAGCCATCTAACTACTAGCTATGGACCCGAAGGTTTGTGGTGAACTACTCACGCATCATCAGAGAGGCAATAGTGTTGATGAAGAAGCCCTACGTGTCTGAATCCCCCTCCGGCACGGCACCAGTACGGTCCCCAGATGGGATCTTGCGGAGACAGAAGCTGGCGGCGGCGGAAAAGTATTTTTGTGGCTCTCTCTAGAGGTTTCGGAATTTTTGGGAATTGGTAGGCGAAAGAGGTAGGGCAAAGGAACCACGGGGGGCCCACGAGCCTGCTAGGCGCCCCCCTAGGGCGCGTGTAGGGGGCTCGTGACCTCCCCCTAGACCTCCTGCCTTGGTTCTCAAGTCCTCTGCGTATCTTCTGTTATGGAAAAAATCATCCTGCAGGTTTTATTCCATTTGGACTCCGTTTAATATTCTTTTCTGATAATGGTCAAAAACACGGAAAAAACAGAAATTGGCACTAGGCACTGAGTTAATAGATTAGTCCCAAAAATGATATAAAATGGCATATAAATGCATATAAGACATCCCAAGTTGATAATATAATAGCATGGAACAATAAAAAATTATAGATACGTTGGAGACGTATCAAGCATCCCCAAGCTTAACTCCTGCTCGTCCTCGAGTAGGGAAGTGATAAAGACCGAATTTTGATGTGGAATGCTACCTAACATATTTGTTCTTTGTAACTTCTTTATTGTGGCATGAATGTTCAGATCCATAAGATTCAAAACAATAGTTTAATATTGACATGAAAACAATAATACTTCAAGCATACTAGGAAAGTAATCATGAATTTTGAAATAACAAGGCCAAAGAAAGTTATCCCTACAAAAATCATATAGTCTGGCTATGCTCCATCATCCCCACACAAAGAATTTAAATCATGCACAACCCTTGTATTGGCCAAGTAATTGTTTTCACACTCTTACTTTCTCAAACTTTTTCAACTCTCACGCAATCCATGAGCGTGAGCCATGGATATAGCACTATAGCTGGAATAGAGTGTGGTGGAGGTTGTGAGGCAAAAAGGAGGAGATGGTCACATCGACTCGGCATATCAATGGGCTATGGAGATGCCCACCAATAGATATCAATGTGAATGAGTAGGGATTGCCATGCAACGGATGCACAAGAGCTATAAGTGTGTGAAATCTCAAAAATAAAACTAGTGGGTGTGCACCCAACTTGCTTGGTCACGAAGACCTAGGGCAATTTTGAGGAAGCCCATCATTGGAATATACAAGCCAAGTTATATAATGAAAATTCCCACTAGTATATGAAAGTGACAAAACAAGAGACTCTCTATCATGAAAAACATGGTGCTATTTTGAAGCACAAGTGTGGAAAAAGATAGTAGCATTGTCCCTTCTCTCTTTTTCTCTCATCATTTTTTTTGTTTGGGCTCTTTGTCCTCTTTTTTTTGGTGGGCATCTTTGGCCTCTTTTTTTATTTCCTCACATGGGACAATGCTCTAATAATGATGACCATCACACTTTTATTTACTTACAACTCAATACTTAGAACAATAATGACTCTAAAGGGAATGCCTCCGGCAGTGTACCGGGATGTGCAACGATCTAGCTTAGTGTATGACGCTGAAACATCTCGCTAGCTATCTTACGATCATGAAATGGCAATATGAAAATGACGACACATGTCATGAGACGGAAGAGTGGAAGTTGCATGGCAATATATCTCGGAATGGCTACGAAAATGCCATAATAGGTAGGTATGGTGGCTGTTTTGAGGAAGGTATATGGTGGGTTTGTGCACCGGCGAAAGTTGCACGGCACTAGAGAGGCTAGCAATGTTAGAAGGTGAGAGTGCATCTATACCATGGACTCACATTAGTCATGAAGAACTCATATTCTTATTGCGAAGGTTTTATTAGTAATCGAAACAAAGTGCTAAACGCATACTCCTAGGGGAAGGGTTTCTAGGTGTTAACCATCGCGCGATCCCGACCGCCACACAAAGGATGATAATCAAAAAATCAATTATGCTCCGACTTCCTAACATAGAGGTTCACCATACGTGCATGCTACGGGAATCACTAACTTCAACACAAGTATTTCTAGATTCACAACACCCTACTAACATAACTCTAAGATTACCATATCCATATCTCAAAACTGATTGCAAGGAATCAAACTTCTATTACTAATAAATGCACTTGAATATGAAAGTTTTTGTTATATCCTCCTTGGATGCCTATCATATTTAGGACTAATTTCATAGCACACGCCAATTACCAAGTTACTTAGAGAGAGCACTCTCAAAATGATATAAGTGAAGATCGAGGGTTTTTATTTCTACAAAATATGACACCGCCGTGCTCTAAAAAGATTTAAGTGAAGCACTAGAGCAAAATTATCTAGCCCAAAAGATATAAGTGAAGCTCATGGGAGCTAAATTGCCTAGCTCAAATGATATAAGTGAAGCTCATTGAGTATTCTAACAAATTCACGTTGAGTGCATGTCCCTCTCAAAAAGGTGTGCAGCAAGGATGATTGTGGCAAAACAAAAAGCAAAGACTCCTATAATACACGACGCTCCATGCAAAACATATATCATGTGGTGAATAAAAATATAGCTCCAAGTAGCGTTACCGATGGATTGAAGACGAAAGAGGGGATGCCTTCCCGGGGCATCCCCAAGCTTAGGATTTTTTATGTCCTTGAATTTGGCTTGGGATGACTTGGGCATCCCCAAGCTTAAGCTCTGTCCACTCTTTGTTCCATTTTCCATAAGAACATCACCCAAAACTTAGAAACTTCACAACAGAAAACTAAAACAGAAACTCGTGATATCATTAGCATAAGAAAACAAACAACCAACTTTTAGGTACTGTAGTAAACTTGATTTCAATTTATATTGATGTTATATTACTGTATTATCACTTCTCCGTGGCTTGTACCCCCCCCCCCTACTAACCATAGTTTCATCAAAATAAGCAATCAACACAACAAAAACAGAATCTGTCAAAAACACAACAGTCTGTAGCAATCTGTATATTTCGTATACCTATGGTATCTCAAAAATTTTGAAGAATTATGAAAATTAGTGCAATTTTCATATAAATCAGCAGAAAAAAGAATCAACTCAAAATATCTTTCTGGATAGGAATTAAAAATAATTTCGTGAGCACAAAGTTTCTGTCTTTTTCAGGATGATTAAACAGCTATCACCAAAACTAATCATAAGGGTTCTACTTGGCACAAACACTAATTAAAACATAAAAAAAACAATCATAACAGAATTATGATGGTGTGGACTCAAAAAAACAGAAAGTGAAAAGAAAAAATAAATTTATTCATTGGGTTGCCTCCCAACAAGCGCTATTGTTTAACGCTCTTAGCTAGGGTTATCAATTTCAATGATGCTCACATAAAAAGTAGTAGTTGAGATATGCAAAAGAGCATCATGAATGTCAAAAGACACATTTAAATCTAACCCAATTCCTATGCATAGGGATTTTGTGAGAAAACAATTTATGGGAACAAGAATTAACTAGCATAGGAAGGCAATACAAGCATAACTTCAAAACGTTGAACACATAGAGAGGAAGCTTGATATTATTTCAATATGTAAAAGCATATGTTCCTCTCTCGTAGTAATTTTCAGTAACATCATGAAGGAATCTTACAATATAACTATCACACAAAGCATTCTTTTCATGATCAATTATAGCATAAGGGTCATCACCAAAACTTGGGAAACAAAAAATATCATCTTCATCAAGCATAGCATCCCCAAGCTTGTGGTTTTGCATACCATTAGCATCATAGATATTCAGAGAATTCATACTAACAACATGGAAATCATGTTTTTCATTCACACAGATATCATGAACCACTTTATAAATTTCTTCTTTCAACACGTCATCAAAATTTTCAGATTCATGATTTTCAAACAAAACTCCATAGAGATAGTCAAGTGCACTCAACTCACTAGAAAATTGTTCATCATAATTTGGTCTTTTGAAAAGATTAGCAAGTGGATGAGGATCCATATCAATAGATTTTTAGCAAGAGAAGATGCAAGCAAATAGAAGGCACATGGCAACACAAGCAAACATAGCAACAAAAAGGTGAACAGAAGAAGAGCGAAAAAAAATGAAAATCTTTTTGGTATTTTCGAAAAATCGTTTTAGAAGTGGGGGAGAGGAAAATGAGAGGCAAATGGAAAATAATGTAAATGCAAGAGATGAGTTTGTGATCGGTACTTGGTACATATGCTTCACTTGAATACTCCACGGCAACGGCGCTAGAAATTCTTCTTGCTACTTCTCGAGCTTGCGTTGGTTTTTCCCTTGAAGAGGGAAGAGTGATGCAGCAAAGTAGCGATAAGTATTTCCCTCAGTTTGGGAACCAAGCTATCAATCTAGTGCCAATGCACCTGTGCAAAAACAAACAAACTTGCACCCAACGCGATAAAGGGGTTGTCAATCCCTTCACGATTACTTGCAAGGTGAGATCTGATAGTGATGAAAAGTAAATAAGTAAAAGTGCAGCAAGGTGTTTTTGTATGTAGATCTGAATGTATGATGTGTAAAGTAGACCCGGGGGCCATAGTGTTCACTAGAGGCTTCTCTCATGATAGCAAGTATTACGGTGGGTGAACAAATTACTGTCGAGCAATTGATAGAATCGCGCAAAGTCATGACGATATCTAAGGCAATGATCATACATATAGGCATCACGTCTGAGACAAGTAGACCGATACTGTCAGCATCTACTACTATTACTCCACACATCGACCGCTATCCAGCATGCATCTAGTGTATTAAGTTCATAACAAATGGAGTAACGCCTTAAGCAAGATGACATGATGTAGAGGGATAAATTCATGCAATATGATATTAAACCCATCTTTTTACCCTTGATGGCAACAACACGATGCGTGCCTCGCTACCCTTTCTGTCACTGGGTGAGGACACCGCATGGTATGAACCCAAAACCAAGCACTTCTCCCATTGCAAGAGTTACAGATCAAGTTGGCCAAACGAAACCCATAACTCGAAGAGAATTACAAGGATAGGAAATCATGCATATAAGAAATCAGAGGAGACTCAAATAATATTGATCGATAATCTGATCATAAATACACACTTCATCGGATCTCGACAAACACACCGCAACAGAAAGTTACATCGGATAGATCTCCATGAAGATCATGGAGAACTTTGTATTGAAGATCCAAGAGAGAGAAGAAGCCATCTGGCTACTAGCTATGGACCCGAAGGTCTGTGGTGAACTACTCACGCATCATCGGAGAGGCAATGGTGTTGATGAAGAAGCCCTCCATGTCTGAATCCCCCTCTGACAGGGCACCAGAACGGTCCCCAGATGGGATCTTGCAGAGACAGAAGCTTGCGGCGGCGGAAAAGTATATTCGTTGCTCTCTTTGGAGGTTTCGGAACTTTTGGGAATTTATAGGTGAAAGAGGTAGGGCAAAGGAGCCACGGGGGCCCACGAGCCTGCTAGGCGCCCCCCCTAGGGCGTGCCTAGGGGCTCGTGACCTCCCCCGAGACCTCCTATCTTGGTTCTCAAGTCCTCTGCGTATCTTCTATTACGGAAAAAATCATCCCGCAGGTTTTATTCCGTTTGGACTCCGTTTAATATTCTTTTATGAAAAAGGTCAAAAACACGGAAAAAATATAAACTGGCACTAGGCACTGAGTTAATAGATTAGTCCCAAAAATGATATAAAATGGCATATAAATGTATATAAGACATCCCAAGTTGATAATATAATAGCATGGAACAACCAAAAATTATAGATACGTTGGAGACGTATCAGTTCCATGCTATTATATTATCTATTTTGGATGTTTTATATGCATTAATATGTTGTTTTATATTATTTTTGGGACTAACCTATTAATCTAGAGCCTAGTGCGAGTTTTTGTTTTTCCTCGTTTTTGGATATTGTAGATAAGGAATATTAAACGGAGTCCAAACGGAACAAAATCTCTCGGATGATTCTTTGTGGAATGAAAGAGACCAGCCAGACTTGGAGAAGGGGGAGGACACCTACTGGGAGGCCACAAGCCAGCAGGGCGCGGCCAGGGGGGTACGCCGCGCCCCCTGGCTTATGGGTACCCTGCAGGTGTCCTAACCCTAATCTTCATCCTATAAATTCCCAAATATTCCCCCATTATCGAGGAGACACCAAAAAATACGTTTTTGCTGCCGGAAGCCTCTGTTTCCGAGAGATCCAATCTGTGAGACTTTTTTGGTAATATGCCGGAGGGGGATTCGATCATGGAGGGAATCTACATCAACTCCATTGCCTCTCCGATGTTGTGTGAGTAGTTTACCACAGACCTACGGGTCCATAGCTAGTAGCTAGATGCCTTCTTCTCTTTGTGTGTTCTTCAATACCATGTTCTTCATGATCTCCATGAAGATCTATCCGATGTAATACTCTTTTGCGGTGTGTTTGTCGAGATCCCATGAATTGTGAGTTTATGTTTAGATTATCTATGAATATTATTTGAGTCTTTCCTGAATTCTTATATGCATGATTTCATATCTTTGCAAGTCTCTTCGAATTATGGGTTTGGTTTGTCCAACTAGATTGGTAATTCTTGCAATGGGAGAAGTGCTTAGTTTTGGGTTCAATCTTACGCTGTCCTCACCCAGTAACAAACTGGGGGTAGCGAGGCATGTATTGCATTGTTGCCCTCGAGGATAAAAAGATGGGGTTTTCATCATATTGCTTGAGTTTATCCCTCTACATCATGTCATCTTACTTAATGTGTTACTCTGTTCTTCATGAACTTAATACTCTAAATGCAGGAAGGAGTCGGTCGATGTGTGGAGTAATAGTAGTAGATGTAGAATTGTTTTGGTCTACTTGACACAGACGTGCTGCCTCTATGCATAATCATTGCCTTAGATATCTTCATAATTATTCGTTCTTCTATAAATTGCTCGACAGTAATTTGTTCACCCACGGTATTATTTTCCTTCATGAAAGAAGCCTCTACTGAAACCTATGGCCCCCGGGTCTATATTCCATATTATATTTTCAGATCTATAAACCAAAAATACCAAAAACATATTGCTTCTAATTATTTACTTTTGTTTTACTCTTAGTTCTTTCAATATTTTATATTGACAACCCCTTTGTTACGTTGGGTGCAAGTGTTTGACTATTTGTGTAGGTGCTAAGATTGGGGCCTTGCTTATCGATACGTCCATCTTGGATCATGCTTTTATGTTGATATTTATCGCTTTATGGGCTGTTATTACACTTTACGGTCCAATACTTATGCCTTTTCTCTCTTATTTTATAAGGTTTACATGAAGAGGGAGAATGCCAGCAGCTGGAATTCTGGTTTGAAAAAGGAGCAAGTTTGAGATACCTATTATGTGCAAGTCCAAAAGCCGTGAAAATCAACAAGGAATTATTTTGGATTTTATAAAAAATGCTGGGCAGAAGAAGTACGAGAGGGAAGCCACCAAGAGGCCAAAAGCCTGCCAGGCGCGGCCTACCCCCCTGGCCGTGCCTAGGTGGCTTGTCGGCCCCCTGTTGCCCCTCTGGCTCCCATCTTTTGCTATAAGGAGGGTTTCATTCCAGAAAAAATCAGGAGGAGGCTTTCGGGAGGAATCGCCGCCATGAGGCGGAACTTGAGCAGAACCAATCTAGAGCTTCGGTAGGGCCGTCCTACCGGGGAAACTTCCCTCCCGAAGGGGGAAATCGTCACCATCGTCATCACCAACACTCCTCTCATCGGAGGGGACTCATCACCATCAACACCTTCATCAGCACTATCTCATCTCCAAAGCCTAGTTCATCTCTTGTAACCAATCTCCGTCTCGCGACTCCGATTGGTACTTGTAAGGTTGCTAGTAGTGTTAATTACTCTTTGTAGTTGATGCTAGTTGGATTACTCGGTGGAAGATCGTATGTTCATATCTTTAATGCTATTCAGTATTTCTCTGGTCATGAACATAATTATGCTTTGTGATTAGTCACTTTTGTTCCTAAGGACATGGGATAAGACTTGCTATAAGTAGTCATGTGAATTTGGTATTCGTTCGATATTTTGATGCGTTGTATGTTGTCTTTACCCTAGTGGTGTTATGTGAACGTCGACTACATAACACTTCACCATTATTTGGGCCTAGAGGAAGGCATTGGGAAGTAATAATTAGATGATGGGTTGCTAGAGTGACAGAAGCTTAAACCCTAGTTTATGCGCTGCTTCGTAAGGGGCTGATTTGGATCCACTAGTTTAATGCTATGGTTAGACTTTGTCTTAATTCTTCTTTCGTAGTTGCGGATGCTTGCGAGAGGGGTTAATCATAAGTGGGATGTTTGTCCAGGTAAGGGAAGCACCCAAGCACCGGTCCACCCACATATCAGAATATCAAAGTAGCGAACGCGAATCATATGAACATGATGAAAACTTGCTTGACTGAAATTCCCATGTGTCCTCGGGAGCGCTTTACCTCATATAAGAATTTGTCCAAGCTTGTCCCGTGCTACAAAAGGGATTGGGCCACTTTGCTGCACCTTTGTTACTTTCTTGTTTCTACGAATCATCTTATCACACAACTATCTGTTACCGATAATTCAGTGCTTGCACAGAATACCTTGCTGAAAACCACTTGTCAGTTCCTTCTGCTCCTTGTTGGGTTCGACACTCTTACTTATCGAAAGGACTATGATAGATCCCCTACACTTCTGGGTCATCAAGACTCTTTTCTGGCGCCGTTCCCGGGGAGTGAAGCACCTTTGGGAAGTGGAATTTGGTAAGGAAACATTTATATAGTGTGCTGAAATTTATTGTCACTTGTCACTATGGAAACTAATCCTTTGAGGAGCTTGTTCGGGGTATCTTCACCTCGAACGGAAGCACAAGGAGTTGGTCCTCAACCTGCTGCACCTACTGAAAATATTTTTTATGAAATTCCTTCGGGTATGCTAGAGAAATTGTTGGCTAATCCTTTTACAGGAGATGGAACATCACATCCCGACTTGCATCTAATCTATGTAGATGAACTTTGTGGTTTATTTAAGCTTGCGGGTTTGCCCGAGGATGAGGTCAAGAAGAAGGACTTTCCCTTATCTTTGAGGGATAAAGCACTGGCATGGTATAGGCTATATGATGATACTGGATCATGGAACTACAACCGATTGAAATTGGAATTTCATCAAAAGTTTTATCCTATGCATTTGGTACATCGTGATCGGAATTATATCTATAATTTTTGGCCTCGTGATAGAGAAAGTATTGCTCAAGCTTGGGGGAGGCTTAAGTCAATGTTATATTCATGCCCCAACCATGAGCTCTCGAGAGAAATTATTATTCATAACTTTTATGCTTGGTTTTCTCATGATAATCGCACCATGCTTGACACTTCTTGTACCGGTTCTTTTATGAAGAGAGCTATTGACTTAAAATGGAATTTATTGGAAAGAATTAAACACAACTCTGAAGATTGGGAGTTTGATGAAGGTAAGGATTCAGGTATGAATCTTAAGTTCGATTGCGTTAAATTCTTTGTTGAAATAAATACTTTTTGCGATTTTAGCGCTAAACTTGGACTTGACTCTGAGATAGTAGCTTCATCATGTGAATCATTTGCTGCTCATATTAATCTCCCTAAATATAAGTGGTTTAAATATCATCCTCCCTTAGAAGTCAATGTGGTTAAACCCAATCCAGTTGAAGAGAAAGTCATTGCTTATAATGATCCTATTGTTCCTAGTGGTTACATTGAGAAACCACCTTTCACTGTTAGAATAAATGATCATTCTAAAGCTTCAACTGTGATACATAGGGGCTACATTAGAACACCTACACCCCCTGAGGAAATTAGAGTTGAACCTAGCATTGCTATTATCAAAGATCTCCTGTCCGACAATGTTGATGGTCATGATATTCACTTCTGTGAAGATGCTGCTAGAATTGCTAAACCTCTTGCTAGAGACAAACATAGGCCTGTTGTTGGCACGCCTGTTGTTTCTGTTAAGATAGGAGATCATTGTTATCATGGTTTATGTGACGTGGGTGCTAGTATTAGTGCAAAACCTCAATCTCTATATGATGAAACTAAAGACGAGATTGCACCTATCGAGATGGAACCTATTGATGTCACTATTCAGCTTGCCAATAGAGATACTATCTGCCCTTTGGTAATTGTTAGAGATGCTGAAGTCTTGTGTGGTAAAACTAAGTATCCTGCTGATTTTCTCGTTCTTGGTTCCACACAAGATAACTTTTGTCCCATCATATTTGGCAGACCTTTCCTCAATACTGTCAATGCTCATATTGACTGTGAGAAGCAAACTGTCACTGTTGGCTTTGAAGGTGTGTCACATGAGTTCAATTTCTCCAAGTTTGGTAGACAATCTCATGAAAAAGAGTTGTCTAGTAAGGATGAAATTATTGCTCTAGCTTCTATTGTTGTGCCTCCTATTGATCCTTTAGAGCAATACTTGCTTGAGCATGAAAATGATATGCATATGGATGAAAGGAATGAGATAGATAGAGTTATCTTTGAACAACATCCTATCCTTAAGAATAATTTTGCCTGTTGAACTGCTTGGAGATCCACCCCCACCAAAGGGTGATCCTGTGTTTGAGCTTAAACAGTTACTTGATACTCTTAAGTATGCTTATCTCGATGAAAAAGAGATATATCTTGTTATTATTAGTGCTAGCCTTTCAGAGTATGAAGAAAAGAAGTTACTAAAAACTCTGAGGAAGCACCGTGCTGCTATTGGATATACTCTTGACGATCTTAAGGGCTTTAGTCCCACTCTATGCCAGCAATAAATTAAAACCGATCCTGATTCCAAACCAGTTGCCGATCATCAACGGAGATTAAATCCTAAGATGAAAGAGGTAGTAAGAAAAGAAATACTAAAGCTCCTGGAAGCACGTATTATCTATCATGTTGCTCATAGTGATTGGGTAAGTCCGGTGCATTGTGTCCCTAAGAAGGGATGTATTACCGTTGTCCCTAATGATAAAGATGAATTGATCCCACATAGTATTATTACTGGCTATGGGATGGTGATTGATTTTAGGAAATTGAATAAAGCCACTAGGAAAGACCATTACCCTTTGCCTTTTATTGACCAAATGCTAGAAAGATTGTCTAAACACACACACTTCTGCTTGCTAGATGGTTATTCTGGTTTCTCCCAAATACCTGTTGCACAACCTGATCAGGAGAAAACCACTTTTACTTGCCCTTTCGGTACCTTTGCTTATAGACGTATGCATTTTGGCTTATGTAATGCACCTGCTACCTTTCAAAGATGTATGATTGTTATATTCTCTGACTTTTGTGAAAAGATAGTTGAGGTTTTCATGGATGACTTCTCCGTTTACGGATCTTCTTTTGATGATTGCCTCAGCAACCTTGATCGAGTTTTGCAGAGATGTAAAGATACCAACCTTGTCTTGAATTGGGAGAAGTGCCACTTTATGGTTAATGAAGGCATCATCTTAGGACATAACATTTCTGAAAGAGGTATTGAAGTCGATAAGGCTAAGGTTGATGCGATCGAGAAAATGCCATGCCCTACAGACATTAAAGGTATAAGAAGTTTCCTTGGTCATGTTGGTTTCTATAGAAGGTTCATTAAGGACTTTTCTAAGATTTCTAGGCCTCTTACCAATCTCTTGCAAAAGGATATTCCTTTTGTTTTTGACGATTATTGTGAGGAAGCCTTTGAAATACTTAAGAAGGCCTTGATAACTACACCTTTTGTTCAACCACCTGATTGGAACCTACCTTTTGAAATTATGTGTGATGCTAGTGATTATGTTGTTGGTGTTGTTCTAGGACAAAGAGTTGATAAGAAATTGAATGTTATTCATTATGCTAGTAAAACTCTAGAAAGTGCCCAAAGAAACTATGCTACTACTGAAAAGGAATTTTTAGGAGTCGTGTTTGCATGTCAAAAGTTCAGATCTTATATTGTTGATTCCAAGGTTACTATTCACACTGATCATGCTGCTATTAAGTACCTCATGGAAAAGAAAGATGTTAAACCTAGACTTATCAGATGGGTTCTCTTGCTACAAGAATTTGATTTGCATGTTATTGATAGGAAGGGTGTTGAGAACCCCGTAGCAGATAAGTTGTCTAGGTTGGAGAATGTTCTTGATGACCCACAACCTATTGATGATAGCTTTCGTGATGAGAAATTGAATGTCATCAATGCTTCATGTAGTACACCTTGGTATGCTGATTATGCAAATAATATCGTTGCCAAATATATACCACCTAGTTTCACATACCAGCAAAAGAAGAAATTCTTCTTTGATTTGAGACATTACTTCTGGGATGATCCTCACCTTTATAAGGAAGGAGTAGATGGTGTTATTAGACATTGTGTACCTGAGCACGAACAAGGACCGATCCTAGAGAAGTGTCACTCCGAGGCTTACAGACGACACCGTGCGGGAGATAGAACTGCACACAAGGTATTGCTATCCGGTTTCTATTGGCCTACTCTCTTCAAGGATGCCCGTAAGTTTGTCTTGTCTTGTGATGAATGTCAAAGAATAGGTAATATCAGTAAACGTCGGGAAATGCCTATGAATTATTCACTTGTCATTGAACCATTTGATGTTTGGGGTTTTTATTATATGGGACCTTTGTTGGGTAACGTAGCATAAATTCAAAAAAAATCCTACGCATATTCAGATCTTCCTATGGAGAGACCAGCAACGAGAGAGGGGTGAGTGCATATTCATACCTTTGAAGATCGCTAAGCGGAAGCGTTACTAGAACGCGGTTGATGGAGTCGTACTCGCGGCGATTCAGCTCGCGGTGTGATTCCGATTTAGTGCCGAACTACGGCACCTCCGCGTTCAACACACATGCAGCCCGGTGATGTCTCCTACACCTTGATCCAGCAAGGAGGAGGGAGAGGTTGGGGCAGATCTCCAGCAGCACGACGGTGTGGTGTCGATGGAGAGACGAGATCTCCCGGCCGGGCTTCTCCAAGCACCGTGGGAGGAGGAGGAAGGAGGGGAGCAGGGTTGCGCCGAAGGGAGAAGAAACGGTGTCCCCAAACAGCCCCAAACCACTCCATATATAGGAGGAGGGGAGTGGGTGCCACCCCTAGGGTTTCACCCCTAGGTGGTGCGGCAGCCCCCCGGATGGGAGGTGTGGCGGCTAGGGCAAGGGGAGGGGTGGCGCACCCCTTAGGTGGGCCTTAGGCCCACCAGCGCCTAGGGTTTGCCCCCCTTCTCTCCCTCCTGCGCCTTGGGCCTCTTGTGGGAGGCGCACCAGCCCACTTCGGGCTGGTTGCCCTCCCCCTTTTGGCCCATGCTACCTCTTGGGCCTTGTGGCCCCTCCCGGTGGACCCCCGGGACCATTTCCGGTGGTCCCGGTGGTCCCGGTACGCTACCGGTGACGCCCGAAACATTTCCGGTGTCCAAAACCATCCTTCCTATATATCAATCTTTACCTCCGGACCATTCCGGAGCTCCTCGTGACGTCCGGGATCTCATCCGGGACTCCGAACAACTTTCGGTAACCTCGTATAACATTGCCCTATAACCCTAGCGTCATCAAACCTTAAATGTGTAGACCCTACGGGTTCGGGAAGCATGCAGACATGACCGAGACGCTCTATGGCTAATAACCATTAGCAGGATCTGGATATCCATGGTGGCTCCCACATGTTCCACGATGATCTCATCGGATGATCCACCATGTCATGGATTCCATAAATCCCATATACAATTCCCTTTGTTTGTCGGTATAGAACTTGCCCGAGATTCAGTCGCCGGTATACCAATACCTTGTTCAATCTCGTTACCGGTAAGTCTCTTTACTCGTTCTGTAGCACGTCATCATGTGACTAATTCGTTAGTCACATTGAGCTCATGATGATGTTCTACTGAGTGGGCCCAGAGATACCTCTGCGTGACACGGAGTGACAAATCCCGATCTCGATTCGTACCAACCCAACAGACACTTTCAGAGGTACCCGTAGTGCACCTTTATAGTCACCCAGTTATGTTGTGACGTTTGATACACCCAAAGCACTCCTACGGTATCCAGGAGTTGCACAATTTCATGGTCGAAGGAAAAGACACTTGACATTAGAAAATCTTTAGCATACGAACAATACGATCTAGTGCTATGCTTAGGATTGGGTCTTGTCCATCACATCATTCTCCCAATTATGTGGTCCCGTTATCAATGACATCTAATGCCCATGATCAGGAAACCATGATCATCTATTGATCAACAAGCTAGCCAACTAGAGGCGTGCTAGGGACATATTGTGATCTATTTATTCACAAATGTATTACTGTTTCCTGTTAATACAATTATAGCATGAACAATAGACGATTATCATGAACAAGGAAATATGATAATAACCACTTAATTATTGCCTCTATGGCATATTTGCAACAGTCTCCCACTTGCACTAGAGTCAATAATCTAGTTACATTGTGATGTACCGAACACCCATAGCATTATGGTGTTGATCATGTTTTGCTCCAGGAAGAGGTTTAGTCAACGGGTCTGCAATATTCATATCCGTGCGTACTTTACAAATATCTATCACTACACTCTGGACATGGTCCTGGATGGAGTTGTAGTGGCGATTGATGTGCTTGGTCTTCCGGTGAAACCTGGGCTCCTTGGCTATGGCAATGGCTCCAGTGTTATCACAGAAGATTGTCATTGGACCCGACGCGCTTGGAACCACTCCAAGGTTGGTGATGATCTCCTTCATCCAAATTCCTTCATGAGCCGCTTCTGAAGCAGCTATGTACTCCGCTTCACATGTAGATGTTGCCACGACTTCTTGCTTGCTGCTGCACCAGCTCACTGCCCCACCATTCAAAACATACACGTATCCGGTCTGTGACTTAGAGTCATCCGGATCTGTGTCGAAGCTAGCATCGACGTAACCCTTTACGACGAGCTCTTCGTCACCTTCATAAACAAGAAACATCTCCTTACACCTCTTCAGGTACTTAAGGATATTCTTGACCGATGTCCAGTGTTCCATACCGGGATCACTTTGGTACCTCCCTACCAAACTGATGGCAAGGTTTATATCAGGTCTGGTACACAGCATGGCATACATTAGAGAGCCTACAGCTGAAGCGTAGGGGACAGTACTCATGTTCTCTCTATCTGCTGTTGTGGTCGGTGATTGAGTCTTACTCAATCTCGTATCTTGCAAAACTGGCAAGAACTCTTTCTTTGAGTTTTCCATATTGAACTTCTTCAATATCTTGTCAAGGTATGTACTTTGCGAAAGACCTATGAGGCGTCTCGATCTATCTCTATAGATCTTGATGCCTAATATGTATGCACCTTCTCCAAGGTCCTTAATTGAAAAACTCTTGTTCAAATAGGCCTTTATGCTCTCCAACATCTCTATATTATTCCCCATCAATAATATGTCATCCACATACAGTACGAGGAAAGCTACAGAGCTCCCACTCACTTTCTTGTACAGACAGGCTTCTCCATAAACCTTTATGAACCCAAACACTTTAATCACCTCATTAAAGCGAATGTTCCAACTCCGAGATGCTTGCACCAGCCCATATATGGAGCATTGGAGCTTGCACACTTTGTTAGCACCCTTAGAGTGGACAAAACCTTCTGGTTTTATCATATACAACTCTTCCTTAAGATTCCCGTTAAGGAATGCTGTTTTGACGTCCATTTGCCAAATTTCGTAATCATAAAAGGCAGCAATTGCTAACATGATTCGGACTGATTTCAGCTTTGCTACGGGAGAGAAAGTCTCTTCGTAGTTAAGTCCTTGAATTTGTCGAAAACCCTTTGCGAAAAGTCGAGCTTTATAAACGGTCACATTATGGTTTGCATCAGTCTTCTTCTTGAAGATCCATTTATTTTCTATGGCTCGCCGGTCATCGGGCAAGTCCAGCAAAGTCCATACTTTTTTCCCATACATGGATCCTATCTCGGATTTCATAGCCTCAAGCCATTTGTTGGAGTCCGGGCCCGCCATTGCTTCTTCATAGTTCGAAGGTTCACCGTTGTCTAACAACATGATTTCCATCACAGGGTTGCCGTACCACTCTGGTGCGGAGCGTGCCCTTGTGGACCTTCGCGATTCAGTAGTAACTTGATCCGAAGCTTCATGATCATTATCATTAATTTCCTCTTTAGTTGGTGTAGGCGCCACAGGAACAATTTCCCGCGCTGCGCTACTTTCCGGTTCGAGAGGGGGTGTAATTACCTCATCAAGTTCTACTTTCCTCCCACTTACTTCTTTCGAGAGAAACTCCTTCTCTAGAAAGGATCCGTTCTTGGCAACAAAGGTTTTACCTTCGGATCTAAGATAGAAGGTATACCCAATAGTTTCCTTAGGGTATCCTATGAATACACATTTCTCCGCTTTGGGTTCGAGCTTCTGTGGTTGAAGTTTCTTCACATAAGCATTGCAGCCCCAAACTTTAAGAAACGACAACTTAGGTTTCTTGCCAAACCACAGTTCATACGGTGTCATCTCAACGGATTTAGACGGTGCCCTATTTAAAGTGAATGCTGCAGTTTCTAATGTGTATCCCCAAAATGATAGCGGTAAGTCGGTAAGAGACATCATAGATCGTACCATATCTAATAAAGTGCGATTACGATGTTCAGACACTCTGTTGCGTTGCGGTGTGCCAGGCGGCGTCAGTTGTGAAACGATTCCACACTTCCTTAGGTGTGTGCCAAACTCGTGACTTAAATGTTCTCCTCGACGATCAGATCGTAGACACTTAATTTTTCTGTCACGTTGATTCTCAACCTCAATCTGAAATTCCTTGAACTTTTCAAACGTCTCAGATTTGTGCTTCATCAAGTAGATATACCCATACCTACTCAAATCATCGGTGAGAGTGAGAACATAACGGTAGCCACCGCGATCTTCAACGTTCATTGGACCACGCACATCAGTATGTATTATTTCCAATAAGCCGGTCGCTCTCTCCATTATTCCTGAGAATGGAGTCTTGGTCATCTTGCCCACGAGGCATGGTTCGCATGTGTCAAATGATTCAAAGTCAAGAGACTCTAATAGTCCATCAGTATGGAGCTTCTTCATGCGCTTAACACCGATATGACCAAGGCGGCAGTTCCACAAGTATGTGGGACTATCATTATGAACTTTACATCTTTTGGTACTCACACTATGAATATGTGTAACATCACGATCGAGATTCATCAAGAATAAACCATTCACCAACGGAGCATGAACATAAAACATATCACTCATATAAATAGAACAACCATTATTCTCTGACTTAAATGAGTAGCCGTCTCGCATTAAGCAAGACCCTGATACAATATTCACGCTCAAAGCTGGTACTAAATAACAATTATTGAGGTTTAAAACTAATACCGATGGTAGATGTAGAGGTAGCGTGCCGACGGCGATCGCATCGACCTTGGAGCCATTCCCGACGCGCATCGTCACCTCGTCCCTCGCGAGTCTCTGCTTATTCCGCAGTTCCTGCTTTGAGTTGCAAATGTGAGCAACAACACCGGTATCAAATATCCAGGAGCTACTACGAGCGCTGGTAAGGTACACATCAATAACATGTATATCACGTATACCTTTAACGTTGCTGGCCTTCTTGTCCGCTAAGTACTTGGGGCAGTTCCGCTTCCGGTGACCTTTTCCCTTCCAATAGAAGCACTCAGTCTCAGGCTTGGGTCCATTCTTTTTCTTCTTCCCAGCATCTGGCTTACCGGGCGCGACAACGGCTTTGCCATCTTTCTTGAAGTTCTTCTTACCCTTGCCCTTCTTGAAACTAGTGGTCTTGTTGACCATCAACACTTGATGATCTTTCTTGATTTCTACTTCTGCAGACTTGAGCATCGAGTACAACTCGGGAATGGTCTACTCCATCCCTTGCATGTTGTAGTTCAGCACAAAACCTTTGTAGCTTGGTGGGAGAGACTGGAGGATTCTGTCAATTATAGCATCATCCGAAAGTTCGACTCCAAGCGAAGTCAGACAACCGTGTAACCCAGACATTTTGAGTATGTGCTCAATGACTGAACTGTTCTCCTCCATCCTACAGCTAAAGAACTTGTCAGAGACTTCATATCTGTTGACACAGGCATGAGCTTGAAACACTAGTTTTAGCTCTTGGAACATCTCATATGCACTGTGTTGCTCAAAACGCCTTTGGAGCCCCGTTTCCAAACTGTATAACATGCCACACCTAACCAGAGAGTAGTCATCACTCGCGTTTGCCAGACGTTCAGAATGTCCTGGGCTGTTGCGGGAGCGGGAGGGTCACCTAGCAGCGCATCAAGGACATAAGCCTTTTTAGCTACTTCAAGGATGAGCTTCAAGTTGCGGACCGAGTCCGTATAGTTGCTACCATCATCTTTCAGCTTGTTTTTCTCTAGGAATGCATTGAAATTGAGGTTGACGTTGGCCATCTACAATATTTATAAAGACAACTTTTAGACTAAGTTCATGACAATTAAGTTCATTTAATCAAATTAAGTATGAACTCCCACTTAAATCGACATCCCTCTAGTCATCTAAGTGATACATGATCCATGTTGACTAACCCGTGTCCGATCATCACGTGAGACGGACTAGTCAGCATGGTGAGCAAATTTATGCTGATCGTATTCAACCATACGACTCATGTTTTCGACCTTTCAGTCTCTTTTATTCGAGGTCATGTCTGTACATGCTAAGCTTGTCGAGTCAACCTAGGTGTTTCGCGTGTGTAAATCTGGCTTACAACTGTTGTATGCGAACGTTAGAATCTATCACACCCGATCATCACGTGGTGCTTCGAGACAACGATCCTTCGCAACGGTGCACACTTAGGGGAATATGTTCTCGAAATTTTTAAAGAGGGATCATCTTATTATGCTACCATCGTTCTAAGCAATAAGATGAAAAACATGAGAAACATCACAATGCAATCATATAGTGACATGATATAGCCATTATCATCTTTGCTCTTTCGATCTCCATCTTCAGGCATCGCATGATCATCATTGTCACCGGTGTGACACCATGATCTCCATCATCGTGTCTCCGTGAAGTCGTCACGCCAACTACTACTATCACTACTACTATAGCTAACCGTTAGCAAAGAAGTAAAAGTAGTAAACACATGGCGTTGCATCTCATACAATAAATTAAGACAACTCCTATGGCTCCTGCCGGTTGTCATACTCATCGACATGCAAGTCGTGAATCCTATTACAATAACATGATCATCTCATACATCACACATGCAACATCACAACTTTGGCCATATCACATCACATGTCAAACCCTGCAAAAACAAGTTAGACGTCCTCTAATTGTTGTTGCAAGTTTTACGTGGCTGATTTGGGTTTCTAGAAAGAACGCCTTCTTACCTACGTGACAGCCACAACGATGATATGCCAAAGCTATTTACCCTTCATAAGGACCCTTTTCATCAAATCCAATCCGACTAGAGTGGGAGAGACAGACACCCGCTAGCCACCTTTATGCACGGTGTGCATGTCTGTCGGTGGAACCAGTCTCACGTAAGCGTACGTGTAAGGTCGGTTCGGGACGCTTCATCCCACAATACTACCTGAAAAGAATAAGACTAGTTGCGGCAAGCAATTGACAAATCATCGCCCACAACCTTTTGTGTTCTACTCGTGCATAGAATCTACGCATAGAACACCTGGCTCGGTTGCCACTGTTGGGTAACGTAGCGTAAATTCAAAAAAATTCCTACGCATATTCAGATCTTCCTTTGGAGAGACCAGCAACAAGAGAGGGGTGAGTGCATCTTCATACCTTTGAAGATCGCTAAGCGGAAGTGTTACTAGAACGCGGTTGATGGAGTCGTACTCACGACGATTCAGATCGCGGTGTGATTCCGATCTCGTGCCGAACCACGACGCCTCCGCGTTCAACACACGTGCAGCCCGGTGACGTCTCCCGCACCTTGATCCAGCAAGGAGGAGGGAGAGGTTGGGGAAGATCTCCGGCAGCACGACGGCGTGGTGTCGATATAGAGACGAGGTCTCCCGGCAGGGCTTCGCCCAGCACCGTGGGAGGAGGAGGAAGGAGGGGAGCAGGGCTGCGCCGAAGGGAGAAGAAACGGTGTGCCCAAACAGCCCCAAACCCCTCCATATATATAGGAGGAGGGGAGGGGGGGTGCCACCCCAAGGGTTTCCCCCCTAGGTGGTGCGTCACCCCCCCCCAATGCCTAGGGTTTCCCCCCCCCCTTCTCTCCCTCTTGCGCCTTGCGCCTCTTGTGGGAGGTGCACCAGCCCACTTTGGGCTGGTTGCCCTCCCCCTTTTGGCCCATGCTACCTCTTGGGCCTGGTGGCCCCTCCCGGTGGACCCCCGGGACCATTTCCGGTGGTCCCGGTGGTCCCGGTACGCTACCGGTGACGCCTGAAACATTTCCGGTGTCCAAAACCATCCATCCTATATATCAATCTTTACCTCCGGAACATTCCGGAGCTCCTCGTGACGTTTGGGATCTCATCCGAGACTCCGAACAACTTTCGGTAACCTCGTATAACATTTCCCTATAACCCTAGCGTCATCGAACCTTAAGTGTGTAGACCCTACGAGTTCGGGAAGCATGCAGACATGACCGAGACGCTCTCTGGCTAATAACCATCAGTGGTATCTGGATACCCATAGTGGCTCCCACATGTTCCACTATGATCTCATCGGATGAACTGCGATGTCAAGGATTCAATCAATCCCGTATACAATTCCCTTTGTTTGTCGGTATAGAACTTTCCCGAGATTCGATCGTCGGTATACCTATACCTTGTTCAATCTCGTTACCGGTAAGTCTCTTTACTCGTTCCGTAGCACGTTATCCTGTGACTAATCCTTAGTCACATTGAGCTCATGATGATGTTCTACTGAGTGGGCCCAGAGATACCTCTCCATCACACGGAGTGACAAATCCCGATCTCGATTCGTACCAACCCAACAGACACTTTCAGAGATACCCGTAGTGCACCTTTATAGTCACCCAGTTACGTTGTGACGTTTGATACACCCAAAGCACTGCTACGGTATCCAGGAGTTGCACAATCTCACGGTCGAAGTAAAAGACACTTGACATTAGAAAAAGCTTTATCATACAAACAATATGATCTAGTGCTATGCTTAGGATTGGGTCTTGTCCATCACATCATTCTCCCAATGATGTGATCCCGTTATCGATCTAGTGTTGTGCTTAGTGCTATGCTTAGGATTGGGTCTTGCCCATGATCAGGAAACCATGATCATCTATTGATCAACGAGCTAGCCAACTAGAGGCTTGCTAGGGACATATTGTGATCTATTTATTCACACATGTATTACTGTTTCGTGTTAATACAATTATAGCATGAACAATAGACGATTATCATGAACAAGGAAATATGATAATAACCATTTTATTATTGCCTCTAGGGCATATTTCCAACAACCTTTTCCAAAGTCCAACGGGTATACTCATATCCTAGTTGCTGTTGATTACGTTACTAAGTGGGTAGAAGCTATCCCAACCAGTAGTGCTGATCATAACACCTCTATTAGGATGCTTAAAGAAGTTATTTTCCCTAGATTTGGAGTCCCTAGATATCTAATGACTAATGGTGGTTCACATTTTATTCATGGTGCTTTCCATAAACCGCTTGCTAAGTATGATGTCAACCATAGAATTGCATCTCCCTATCATCCCGAGTCAAGTGTTCAAGTAGAGCTAAGCAATAGAGAGATTAAACTAATTCTGCAAAAGACTATTAATAGGTCTAGAAAGAATTGGTCTAAGAAGCTTGATGATGCATTGTGGGCTTATAGAACTGCTTATAAGAATCCCATGGGCATGTCTCCGTACAAAATGGTTTACGGTAAAGCATGTCATTTACCACTTGAGCTAGAGCATAAGGCTTATTGGGCAATCAAAGAGCTCAACTTTGATTTCAAACTTGCTGGTGAGAAGAGGTTTATTTGATATTAGCTCACTTGATGAATGGAGAACTCAGGCATATGAAAATGCCAAGTTGTTCAAATAAAAAGTTAAGAGGTGGCATGATAAAAGGATACAAAAACATGACTTCAACGTAAGTGATTATGTCTTGCTATATGCTGCGGCAACAAAAGTCCTTCCCTGGCGCGTAGGAATTCTTCTTGTTACTTCTCTGGTTTGTGTTGGTTTTTCCCTTGAAGAGGAAAGGGTGATGTAGCACAGGAGCAGTAAGTATTTCCCTCAATTTGAGAACCAAGGTATCGATCCAGAAGGAGGGCCTCGTCAAGTCCAAAGTACCTGCGCAAACACAAACAAGCTTGCACCCAACGCTTCAAAGGGGTTGTCAATCTCTTCAAGATTGTTTGCAAAGTGAGATCTGAAGGCGGAAAGTGCAACGAAGTAAAAAGTGTAAGGCTGAAAATATGGTGGTGGAGTAGACCCTGGGGGCCATAGTGTTCACTAGAGGCTTCTCTCATTATAGCAAATATCACGGTGGGTGAACAAATTACTATCGAGCAATTGATAGAACCACGCAAAGTCATGACGAAATCTAAGGCAATGATCTAGCATATAGGCATCACGTCCGAGACAAGTAGACCGATACTTTTTGCATCTATGACTATTACTCCACACATCGACCGCTATCCAGCATGCATCTAGTGTATTGAGTTCATGACGAACACAGTAAGCTTTAAGAAAGATGACATGATGTAGAGGGATGATCTCAAACCAATGATGAAAACCCCATCTTTTTACCCTTGATGGCACCAACACGATACGTGCCTCGCTACCCCTTCTCTCACTGGGTGAGGTCACCGCACGGTATGAACCCAAAACCAAGCACTTCTCCCATTGCAAGAATCATAGATCTAGTTGGCCAAACAAAACCAACAACTCGAAGAGAATTACAAGGATATGAAAGCATGCATAAGACAGATCAGAAGAAACTCAAATAAGATTCATAGATAATCTGATCATAAATCCACAATTCATCGGATCTCGACAAACACACCGCAAAAGAAGATTACATCGGATAGATCTCCATGAAGATCATGGAGAACTTTGTATTGAAGATCCACGAGAGAGAAGAAGACATCTAGTTACTAGCTATGGACCCGTAGGTCTATGGTGAACTACTCACGCATCATCGGAGAGGTCATGGTGTTGATGGAGAAGCCCTCCGTGTCCGAATCCCCCCTCCGGCAGGGCACCCGTACGTGCTCCAGATGGGATCTAGCGGAGACAGAAGCTTGCGGCAGCGGAAAAGTAATTGCGATCGTCTCTTGATTTTTTTGGGAATATTTGGGAATTTATAGGTGCAAGATCTAGATCAAGGGACCTCTAGGGGCCCACAAGCCTGGATGGCGCGGCCCCCCTGGACGCGGGGTGGGGGCTTGTGGGGCCCTGGGGCTCTTCTGGCTTGGCTCCCAAGTCCTCCGATCTTCTTCCGTTCCAGAAAAAATCTTTTCGGGGATTTTCTTCCATTTGGACTCCGTTTCAAAATCTCCTCTGGAAGGGGTCAAAAACATGGAAAAAACAGGAACTGGCACTTGGCACTGAGTTAATAAGTTAGTCCCAGAAAATAAATAAAAGGCATGCAAAACATCCAAAGTTTGACAAGATAATAGCATGAAACCATCAAAAATTATAGATGCGTTGGAGACGTATCAAGAATCCGCAAACTTAACTCATGCCCGCCCTCGAGTAGGGAAGTGATAAAGAATGAATTTTTGATGTCGAATGCTACCCAGCATAGTTATCCTTTGCAACTTCTTTCACGTGGCATGAACGTTCAGATCCGTAAGATTCAAAACAATAGTTTGCTATTGACATGAAAACAATAATACTTCAAGCAAACTAGCAAGGTAATCATGAACTTTCAAAATAACAAGGCCATAGAAAGTTATCCCTACAAAATCATATAGTCTGGCTATGCTCCATCATCCTCACACAACTAATGTAAATCATGCACAACCCCGGAATTGGGCAAGTAATTGTTTTCGCACTCTTACTTTCTCAAACTTTTTATAACTATCATGCAATACATGAGCGCGAGCCATGGATATAGCACTATAGGTGGAATAGAGTGTGGTGGTGGTTGTGAGACAAAAAGGAGGAGATGGTCACACTGACTTGGTGTATCAATGGGCTATGGAGATGCCCATTAATAGATATCAATGTGAATGAGTAGGGATTGCCATACAAGAGATGCACTAGAGCTATAAGTATGTGAAAGCTCAAGAGGAAAACTAGTGGGTGTGCATCCAACTTGCTTGCTCACGAAGACCTAGGGCAATTTTGAGGAAGCCCATCATTGGAATATACAAGCCAAGTTATAAAACAAAGAATCCCACTAGCATATGGTAGTGACAAAGCAAGAAGCTCTCAATCATGAAGAACATGGTGTTAACATGAAGCACAAGTGTGGAAAAAGATAGTAGCATTGTCCCTTCTCTCTTTTTTTCTCATTTCTTTGTTTTATTTGGGATCTTAGGCCTCTTTTTTTATTTTCTCTCTTTTTTTGGGCTCTTTGGCCTCTCTTTTTTCTCACATGGGACAATGCTCTAATAATGATGATCATCACACTTTTTAGTTACTCAAAGCTCAAAGATCACAATGATGATGACTCCATAGGAAATGCCTCCGGCAGTGTACCGGGATGTGCAACGATCTAGTATGATCATGCAATGGCAATATGAGAGTGACGGCACAAGTCATGAGACAGAACGGTGGGAGTTGCATGGCAATATATCTCGGAATGGCTATGAAAATGCCATAGTAGGTAGGTATGGTGGCTGTTTTGAGGAAGGAGTTTTGTGGGTTTATGCACCGGCGAGAATTGCGCGGCACTAGAGAGGCTAGCAATGGTGGAAGGTGAAAGTGCATCTATACCATGGACTCACATTAGTCATGAAGAACTCAGATACTTGTTGCGAAAGTTTTCATTAGTAATCAAAACAAAGTGCTAAACGCATACTCCGAGGGGAAGGGTTGGTAGGTGTTAACCATCGCGCGATCCCGACCTCAACACAAAGGATGACAATCAATAGATCAATTATGCTCCGACTTCCTAACATAGCGGTTCACCATACGTGCATGCTACGGGAATCACTAACTCCAACACAAGTATCTCTAGATTCACAACACCCTACTAACATAACTCTCAATATTATCGAATCCACGTCTCAAAACTAATTGAGAGGAATCAAAACTTCTATTTCTATTCAATGCACATGAAGATGGAGGTTTTTGCATCCTCTTTGGGTACCTAGCACATTTGGGACTACTTTCATAGCATAAGCCAACTACCAAATCATGCACCGCCGTGCTCTAAAGATATAAGTGAAGCACTAGAGCAAAAGTATCTAGCTCAAAAGATATAAGTGAAGCACTAGAGCAGAAGTATCTAGCTCAAAAGATATAAGTGAAGCACTAGAGCAAAAGTATCTAGCTCAAAAGATATAAGTGAAGCACTATGAGCATTCTAGCAAAATCACGATGAGTGCATGTCTCTCTCTCTCAAAAAGGTGTGCAGCAAGGATGATTGTGACACAACAAAAAGAAAAGACTCCTAAGATACAAGATGCTCCAAGCAAAACACATATCATGTGGTGAATAAAAATATAGCTCCAAGTAATGTTACCAATGGATTGAAGACGAAAGAGGGGATGCCTTCCCGGGGCATCCCCAAGCTTAGGCTTTTTTGGTGTCCTTGAATTTGGCTTGGGGTGCCTTGGGCATCCCCAAGCTTGAGCTCTTTCCACTCCTTAACTCTTTGTCCATGAGATCGTCACCCAAAACTTGAAAACTTTATAACACAAAACTTAAACAGAAACTTGTGATAACATTAGTACAAGAAAACAAACTACCACTTCTTTTGGTACTGTAGAAAACTTGAATTCCATCTATATTGATGATGGGCTACTGTATTCTCACTTTTCTATGGCTAGTACCCCTCCCCCCCCCCCCCCCCGATACTAACCATAGTTTCATCAAAACAAGCAACCAACTCAACAAAAATAGAATCTGTCAAAAACAGACCAGTCTGTAGCAATCTGTATACTTCGTATACTTCTGGTACCTCAAAAAATCTGACGAATTACGAAGGTATGGGGAACAAGCATATCAATTAGCATCCAAAAGAATCAACTCAAAATCTATTTCTGAATAAAAATGAAAAATCATCTCGTGAGCAAAAAGTTTCTGTCTTTTTCCAGCAGGATCAAACAACCATTACCAAGACTAGTCATAAAGGTTTTTCTTGGCTCAAACACAAACAGAAACATAAAAAACACAATCACGACAAAATTATGAAAGTGTGGACGCAAAAAAACAGAAAGAAAAAAGATAAATTCATTGGGTTGCCTCCCAACAAGCGCTATTGTTTAACGCCCTTAGCTAGGCATAGGAGCGAGAGAATCACGTATCGTCGTCTTTGGTGCTCAAACCATAAGTAGCCCTCATCATGGATTCATAAGGAAATCTTATTTTCTTTCTAGGAAAGTGTTCCATGCCCTTACTTAAAGGAAATTGAAATCTAATATTCCCTTCCTTCATACCGATGATAGCACCGATAGTCCTTAGGAAAGGTCTACCAAGAATAATAGGGCATGTAGGATTGCAATCAATGTCAAGAACAATGAAATCCATGGGTACATAGTTTCTATTTGCAATAATAAGAACATCATTAATCCTTCCCATGGGTTTCTTGATAGTAGAATCAGCAAGACGCAAATTAAGAGAACACTCTTCAATCTCATTAAAACCCAGAATATCACATAAAGACTTTGGAATCGCAGTGATGGGGTTATAGTCCCAGGGTAGGGTCATAGGCCTACCCTATAGGTCCTACCCAAGGACTACCCTTCATAAAGAACAAGGCCCTTAGACAGTTCCGACTGAACTGAGGACCTCCCTTCATCCAGTCGGTGACGACTCCCCCATCATCCAGTCGGTGACGAGCATTCGGAGCGTATTAATCGTACCGACTGGATTCCACTCTGTACATCGTAACCTCCCTGGAGGGCAACGGTCATATGTTTTCGTACACCATTATTATCATTTAAGGCATACGTTACCTGTAACGTAGGCATTTATTCGCCACTACTCCACCCCTGTCCACCGGACCGTTGTGAAGGGCAGCGCACTCTATATAAGCCGCCCTTCCCCACGGGTGCAGGGGTTGGCATTTACTGTAATCCTATATTCCACTCGACACTATGCTCCCAAGAGCACTGAGACGTAGGGCTTTTACCTCCACCGTAGAGGGGCCTGAACTCATACAACCTCGCCGTAGCTAAGGCTCTGCCCATCCTTTCGTACCCTACACATCTACTATCAGACTTATACCCACGACAGTTGGCGCCCACCGTGGGGCAGGCGTTTAAGCGACTTCCGGCGAGTTTGCGACTTCATCTTTTCATCATGTCGTCCAGTGGATTTGTGCATGGGTCATGAGATCCTCTTCGGCGCACTCTCCTTCATCATCGATGATTCGGCATGGCATCAGGATGCGCCCCTCGACGTCGAGGCGCTCCCCAGTCGCGGGGCTACACACTTCTGTGCCGGTGCCCGCGACGTCCTTCTTCTCCAGCAATCGGCTCCGGTGTCGATCTTCGCCCCCGTCACGCGCTGCAACAAGCGGTCCCGCCGTCCGCGGCTCCAGCGTTGGGTGCTACACACCCAGGCGCGCCAGAACGCGTCCTCTCAAGTGGCGGTCCTCGAGTCGGTCGTGGTCGCGCCGCCGTCCTAGTGCTTGGACTCAGTTCCGACTGAGTTGCCTTTCGAGTACTTGGGTCGCGGGCCCACAGCCGAAGTTCTCATGGCCAATTCCCATGAAAGTCCTCGCCAAACTAGTCGGAACGAGCACGAGGTCGGCGAGTCATCCGGCGCTTGCCGTCAACCCCGCCGTTCTGCCAGTCGACGCACTCGTCAGAGCAACATGGAGGTGTTCCACACATCCGTCCTCAACCTGGCTGTCACTGCCAAGATAGCTGATTCCCTCCAACCGACTGATTCAGAGGCTGGTAGAGGGATCGAGCAGATCCGTGCCCTGTTGCACACGGCGCAGCAGCAGAATTCGGCAGTCTCCCAGTCACACAACAGGATCCACAGCAGTTTTGTTCACGCGAACACGCATCAGTCGGTTTACAGCCCCGATTCTCATCAGCGACGCAGAGGAGGCAGCCGTTCCATGAATCCCGAAGATCATCCCGTTCACGCACCCCTCCGCGGGGTGGGCCTTACGGGCCCCGACATCATGATGATCGGCGTTCAGTCGGTGACACGTATGATCCAAGGCCCGACGCAAGAGGGTACATCGCCCAGAGGAAGGTCGACAGGAGTCGAGCCCACCGTGATGGTCACGACAGAGACCGTCCGAGTGGAAGCAAGACCATCGTCTTTGGCCCCGAGTGCTTCAGTCGGGCCATCCATTCAGCTGACATCCCTCCCAACTTCCGATTGGCGACGGGGATCAGCAAGTTTACAGGAGAATCCAAGCCAGAAACGTGGTTGGACGACTACTGAGTAGCGGTCCAGATCGGTGGCGGAGATGACCAGGTCGCCATGAAACATCTCCCCCTGATGCTCGACGGCTCGACACGAGCGTGGCTGAACCAGTTGGCTCCTTCAAGCATCTACAGCTGGGCAGATCTGGCCCGAGTCTTCATCAGGACCTTCGAGGGCACGTGCAAACGCCCTGCTGGTCTCATGGAGCTCCAGCACTGTGTCCAGAAGCAGAATGAGCCCCTGTGCGATTTCATCCAATGTTGGACGACCCTCTACCACACAGTGGAGAACGTCACAGAGCACCAAGTAGTCTGTGCCTTCAAGGCAGGCGTGCGGTACAGAGATCTGTACCTGAAGTTCGGTCGGACAAGCGACATCTCCATGAGCAAGATGATGGAGATAGCCGCACGCTATGCAAATGGCGAAGAAGAGGACCGCATACGTAGCGGCAAGCATAAGGCAGTCGCCGATGGAGATGGGAACAGCACTCGGAAGCACAAGCTGAAAGCTCCGTCCACTCCGCAGGCAGAGGTAGCAGCCGTTACCAATGCCAAGTTCAAGGGCAAGGGGAAAGCTCAGTTCACCCCCAAGAAGAAGCAGTTCGGAAACTCCATCCTGGATCAGCCATGTCCAATCCACACGAAGATGGACGAAGAAGGCAACGCCATATTCCCGAAGCACACCACTCGGCAATGTTGTCTCCTGATCCAAGGGTTCGGTGAAGGTCAGCCGAGTGAAAAGGACAACGAGCAGGATGATCAGGACAAGGAGGATCCGTTTCCCCAAGTCCATGCAACATTGATGATTTTTGCTGACGTGGAAAGCAAGAGTCGACTGAAGCTGCTGAACAGGGAGGTGAACATGGCCACCCCAACCAACCCCACGTTCCTCAAATGGTCTCAGACTGCGATCACCTTTGATCAGTCGGATCATCCAGCACACGTGCCCACCCCAGGGGGACAAGCTCTGGTCGTCGACCCGATGGTTGAAGGAGTCCGATTGTGCAAAGTCCTCATGGACGGCGGCAGCGGCTTGAACATCATGTACGCCGACACTCTCCAGGGGATGGGCATTCCGATGTCCAAACTTAGCGAGAGCAGCATGCAGTTCCACAGAGTCGTCCCAGGACGAAAGGCCAAGTCGCTCGGCCAGATAGCGTTGGACATCGTTTTCGGCTCCGACAAGAACTTCTGCAAGGAAAAGCTGACATTCGAGGTGGTGGACTTCCAGAGTGCATACCATGCGATTCTGGGTCGTCCGGCGTATGCGCGTTTCATGGCCCGTCCATGTTACGTGTATTTGAAGCTGAAGATGCCGGGTCCCAAAGGTGTGATCACGGTCACGGGCAATCGACAGCGAGCCGAGGAGTGTCTGCAGTAGGGGTCGAGGACCGTCGATCAGCAGATGGCTATCCTCAAGCTGGACGAGTACAAGAAGACAGCCGACCCCGCTGACTTGATGCGTTCAAAGAAGCCAGCTTCGGAGTCCGCATTCCAGTCGGCGGGAGACACGAAGAAGGTCAGCATTCACCCGACGGACGACACTGCTGCCCCAACGAACATCTCCACCACCCTTGATCCAAAATAGGAAGCCGAGCTCATCCAATTCTTCCATGAGAACTGGGACATTTTCGCATGGAAGCCCGCTGACATGCCAGGTGTACCCAGGGAGTTGGCTGAGCACCGACTGCATGTGGATCGTGCTGCTCGGCCCGTCCGAGAACGCCTGCGTCGGTCCGCCGCGCACAACAGGAAGGCAATCGGAGAGGAGGTGGCTAAACTTTTGGCAGCCAACTTCATTCGCGAGGTACACCACTCCGAGTGGCTCGCCAATGTTTTCATGGTGCCCAAGAAGGACAAGTCTCTTCGAATGTGCATCGACTTCAAGCATCTCAATAAGGTCTGCCTGAAAGACCATTTCCCGCTCCCCAGCATTCATCAAATTGTTGACTCGACTGCGGGTTGCGAGCGTTTGTCATTCCTTGATGCCTACTCGGGCTATCATCAGATCCGTCTGTATGGTCCCGATGAATTAAAAACAGCCTTCATCACCCCATTCGGGTGCTTCTGCTACATCACTATGCCATTCGGTTTGAAGAATGCAGGAGCAACTTTTATGCGCATGATCCAAAAATGCCTCCTTGATCAGATCGGTCGAAATGTGGAGGCGTATATGGATGATATTGTAGTCAAGTCATGCAAAGGTTCCAACCTGCTGACTGACTTGGCAGAAACTTTCGCCAACCTTCGTAGGTACGATATCAAGCTCAACCCTGCCAAGTGTTCATTCGGTGTTCCCAGCGGAAAGTTACTCGGTTTCTTCGTTTCCGAACGAGGGATCGATGTCAACCCCGAAAAGATCAGGACCATTGTCCGAATGGAGTGGCTGGTCAGAATACATGATGTTCAAAGGCTCATAGGTTGCCTAGCGGCTTTGAGCAGGTTTATCAGTCGACTCGGCGAGAAGGCGCTACCTCTGTACCGACTCATGAAGAAATCAGATACTTTCGAGTGGACAGACGAAGCCCAAATTGCATTCGACGACCTCAAAGCCCTGGTTTCCACCCAGCCGATTCTTACTGCCCCGCTTAGTAAAGAACCCCTTCTTCTGTACATCGCGGCTACAAATCAAGTCGTCAGCACTGTTCTCACAGTCGAACGCGAAGAAGAAGGCAAAGCGTACAAGGTTCAGCGGTCAGTATATTATGTCTCCGAAGTCCTGACTCCTTCCAAGCAGAGGTATCCCCATTATCAAAAGCTTATTTACGGGATTTACATGACTGCAAAGAAGGTGGCTCATTATTTCCAAGACCACTCGGTGTCTGTCATTTCTGATGCTCCTTTGTCGGAAATCCTCCACAATCGAGACGCATCAAGCCGAGTGGCGAAGTGGGCAATGGAGATGTTATACTGCGACATCAAGTTCGAAGCCAAGAAGGCTATAAAGTCTCAAGCTCTGGCTGACTTCATAGCAGAATGGGTAGAACAACAGCAACCGACTCACATCTACTCGGCTCATTGGACTATGTTCTTCGATGGGTCCAAGATGTTGAATGGCTCCGGCGCTGGCGTAGTGATCATATCGCCAAAAGGTGATAAACTTAAGTACGTGTTGCAGATACATTTCGATTCCTCCAACAATGAGGCAGAGTATGAAGCTCTCCTTTATGGGTTGCGCATGGCCATCACACTCGGCGTCCGTCACCTGATGGTCTATGGCGATTCAGATTTTGTGGTTAATCAAGTGATGAAGGAGTGGGATGTAAGGAACCCCGCCATGACTACATACTGCAACGCAGTAAGGAAGCTCGAGAAGAAGTTTGAAGGTCTGGAACTTCACCATGTTCCGCGACTGAAAAACCAAGCAGCTGATGAATTGGCGAAACTTGGATCCACTCGGAGACCGGTCCCGAGTGATGTCTGCCTCGAGCATCTACACCTTCCCTCGGTAAAAGAAGATCCTTTCACAGAGGAACCAGTACAACCAAAGAGCTCAACAGATCCGACTGAAGTCGAGGTCCCCGCTGTGGTTGATTTAATCATGGAGATTCTTGCTCTTATCCCTGATTGGACTGTGCAGTTCATTACGTACATCCTGAGGCAAGAGTTACCGGAAGACGAAGTCCAAGCGAGGCAGATCGTCCGCAGGTCGAAGTCCTTCACCGTCATTGATGGCCAGTTGTACAGGGAAAGTGTTTCAGGCGTCCTTCAACGATGCATCTCCCCTGAGGAGGGACAGTTAATCCTGGAAGAAATTCACTCGGGAACCTGCAGCCATCATGCTTCCTCAAGAGCAATTGTCGCCAAAGCATTCAGAGCTGGTTTCTTCTGGTTGCAGGCGAATGAAATGGCGAAAGATATGGTCCACCGATGCGAAGGCTATCAGTTCTACTCGAACAAGTCCCACAAGCCAACATCTGTGCTGAAGACAATCCCTCTTGTTTGGTTGTTCGCAGTGTGGGGATTAGATACAGTCGGTCCATTTAGAACAGGACAAGGGGGATTCACTCATCCGTTGGTAGCAGTCGACAAGTTCACCAAGTGGATTGAAGCCAAGCCCATCAAGAAGCTCGACGCCCTTACGGCCATCAAATTTGTCAGAGACATCGTCGCCAGATTTGGGGTTCCGCACAGCATAATTACCGACAATGGCACAAACTTTGACTCGGACAGATTCAAATGTTTTTGCACAGGCCAAGGTATCCGAGTGGATTTTGCATCTGTGGCGCATCCCCAAACAAACGGGCAAGCAGAGCGGGCGAATGACTTATTCTTCAAGGGTTGAAGCCTCGACTCCTGCAAGAAGTTGGACATGCCGCCGGCGCATGGGTTACCGAGCTGCCTTCGGTGCTGTGGGGCCTCCGCACAACTCCAAATAGATCTACAGGGTGATCCCCGTTCTTCCTCGTTTATGGAGCAGAGGCAGTCCTTCCGAGTGACTTGCTTCACAACTCTCCACGAGTCGAACTCTTCTCCGAAGCCGAAGCCGAGCAAGCCAAGCAAGACGGAGTGGATCTTCTAGAAGAAGAGCGCGAGATGGCACTGACTAGCTCAACAATTTATCAACAAGACCTGCGGCGTTTTCATGCGCGGCACGTCAGGAATCGTACATTCCAAGCAGGCGACCTGGTGCTCCGAGTGGATCAGCAGAGACCTCACAAGTTGGCTCCCGCCTGGGAAGGACCCTTCATCATCTCCAAGGTGCTGAACAACGGAGCATATCGACTCTACAACCTCGACAGGGAAACGGATGAGCCGCGAGCGTGGAACGGAGATCTCCTGAAGCGCTTCTACACGTGACCACCGACAGAGGCAAGGTAAAGAACAAGTATCATTGAAGTAATACAAAGCAGATTGATTTCTCGCAAGTTCAAAATTCTTCCGCGTTGGCAGACTCTGGTCTAAAAAATAAAAAAATTCGCTCCGAGTGCGAACTCAAAGTCGCACTCGGAGACTTAGCTGCGATCCAGAATCACCTAATTACAAAACTCTCTCCGAGTGTGCACTAAAAGTCGCACTCGGAGACTTAGCTGCGATCCAGAATCGCCTAAGTACAAAACTCCCTCCGACTGTGCACTAAAAGTCGCACTCGGGGACTTAGCTGCGATCCAGAATCGCCTAAGTACAAAATTCCCTCCGAGTGTGCACTAAAAGTCGCACTCGGGGACTTAGCTGCGATCCAGAATCGCCTAAGTACAAAACTCTCTCCGAGTGTGCACTAAAAGTCGCACTCGGGGACTTAGCTGCGATCCAGAATCGCCTAAAGTACAAAACTCTCTCCGAGTGTGCACTAAAAGTCGCACTCGGGGACTTAGCTGCGATCTAGAATCGCCTAAGTACAAAACTCCCTCCGAGTGTGTACTAAAAGTCGCACTCGGGGACTTAGCTGCGTTCCAGACTCGCCTAATTACAAAACTCCCTCCGAGTGTGCACTAAAAGTCGCACTCGGGGACTTAGCTGCGATCCAGAATCGCCTAAGTACAAAACTCTCTCCGAGTGTGCACTAAAAGTCGCACTCGGGGATTTAGTTGCGATCCAGAATCGCCTAAAGTACAAAACTCCCTCCGAGTGTGCACTAAAAGTCGCACTCGGGGACTTAGCTGCGATCCAGAATCGCCTAAGTACAAAACTATCTCTGAGTGTGCACTAAAAGTCGCACTCGGGGACTTAGCTGCGATCCAGAATCGCCTAAGTACAAAACTATCTCCGAGTGTGCACTAAAAGTCGCACTCGGGGACTTAGCTGCGATCCAGAATCACCTAAGTACAAAACTATCTCCGAGTGTGCACTAAAAGTCGCACTCGGGGACTTAGCTGCGATCCAAAATCGCCTAAGTACAAACTCGTTTCGAGTGCACGCTAAAAGCCGCACTCGGAGACTTAGCTGCGATCCAGAATTGCCTAAGTACAAACTCGTTCCGAGTGCGCACTAAAAGCCGCACTCGGGGACTTAGCTGCGGTCCAAAATCGCCTAAGTAAAAGCTCGCTCCGAGTGCGCACTCGGAGACTTGACTGGCCCTCATTGAGGCTCATGTGGATGTGAAAACAACTGACAACTACATGAATAACAACCCATTCCGAGTGCGCGCTAAAAGCCGTACTCGGGAACTTAGCTGCGATCCAGAATCACCTAAGTAAAAGCTCGTTCCGAGTGCACGCTAAAAGCCGCACTCGGGGACTTAGCTGCGATCCAGAATCGCCTAAGTACAAACTCGTTTCGAGTGAGCGCTAAAAGCCGCACTCGGGGACTTAGCTGCGATCCAGAATCGCCTAAGTAAAAGCTCGTTCCGAGTGCGCGCTAAAAGCCGCACTCGGGGACTTAGCTGCGATCCAGAATCGCCTAAGTACAAACTCGTTCCGAGTGCGCGCTAAAAGCCGCACTCGGGGACTTAGCTGCGATCCAGAATCGCCTAAGTAAAAGCTCGCTCCGAGTGTGCACTCGGAGACTTGACTGACCCTCATTGAGGCTCATGTGGATGTGAAGACAACTGACAACTACATGCTCCGCATGTTTGCCATTGGGTTCACCAAAAAAACACGAGCCAAAATCGTGTCAAAAAATTTCGAAGAAAGAAGAGCAAAATATTCGATTCGAATTCAAAGTTGGATCTAAGATCAGTCGGCTCAGTGTGGATCAAGCTTATCCACATCGAACCACAAATGTGACGGCCAACAGCAGTGGCCAAATTTTGATACAGATAACACTCGGCATACCGAGGTAAAGTTTTTCAAGCGCAAGGTAAAGTTTTTCAAGCGTCACCAGGACTGGCACCGGGACTGACACACTCCACAAAGGTGTCAAGGTCGATCCTGTCTGCGATGCGAGTGGCTGTCTCGAGGAAGGTCTCCATGAAATCTTCGAATCGAAGCTTCTTGGTGTTGGCGACCTGCAACGCCTTCAGCTTTTCTTCGCGAGCTTCCTTGCAGTGCACTCGGAAAAGCGATAGCGCCACGTCCGCAGCACAATGAGCGGCAGACTTCTTCCACGCCTGCACTCTGTTCGGGACGTCCTCCAGCCGACTCATCAACCCTTCTATCTCCCGTTGGGAATCATCTTCGGGCCATAGCTCCTTGTCGATTCGGCCAATGACTTCTCTCAGGCGGCCGATGAAAGGTCCCACTCTGCCAAGGTGAATATGCGCTCGGAGCATGTCCCGATTGGCTTCGTCGCCAAGTGGAACGTTCGGAATAACCGACCGCTCAATGTCAGCTGCTTCAGCCTCAGCGTCCATACAAAAATCTGCAAAGCAAAGATTAGCATAAAGTAAGCGCAGAATGAACTACAAAGTCAGGAAGCACTCGGCCAAAAGCTTACCACCGAGCAGCGCAATCATCTTCCTTGCCCAGTCGCTGACGTACTTCTCCTGCGATATGCACCGACTGTTCATCAACTTCATCTGACCCATCAGTTCAGTTCTTTGCTTGCCCATTTTCTCAATTTCGGCCACCAATGCCATGTTCGCCTCCCGGGACTCCTCGAAAGACTTCTCTCGGTCAGCAACAGCCCCCTTCACACCAGCTAAGTCATTCACAGCCGCCTCCAATTCCGCAGCAAGCTGAATCTTTTCAGCCTTCACAGCATTGTACGCGGATCCCATTTCGCAAGTCTTCAACAAATCAGCGCAAAGGGAATATCAGACACATTCAACAAGGAAAACAATAAAAGCTCAAAGTTCTTCAGACCCTTGCCGACGCAAGCAGTCGGCAGCGGTCTCGGGGACTACACCCAGTGGGTTCACTAAGAGTGACCCCACTGGCATGAAGCTTGAACAGGTCCGCCCTATTGAGCTACATGACAAACAGACAAGCCTATGAGACTACTATTACCCGACCTGAGTAACACTACTCTCGGGGACTACACCTAGTGGGTGCACTTGGAGTGCCCCCACTGGTACCATTCGGGCAGATCAGCTCTAATCCGATCAGGTCACGGAAAATGCATATAAAGACAACTGCCGGTGCAAGCACTCGACAGAAGTCCCGGGGACTACACCCACTGGGTTCACTCGGAGTGAACCCACTGCAAAATAATCCTACTGTATCCGAGTATATCGCTTAAACCCCTGGTGGGTTACAAGAGGAAAGTAAACACTTACTAGTGCACTTACTCGGATATCGTCCCGGAGCTCCAAGCTTCTCTTGTACAAATACGCGATGGAGTCGTACGCTCCCTTCGCATCACCCACCATCAACTCCACCTGCACCATGGCCTCCTTGGCGGCTCCCACTTGGTCTTCCGGGAGGTGTCGGGCGTCGTACTGGACGGTCGACGAACCTGGCACGACAGAAGACTCCTTGGGCATCCCAAGCTCCGCTCCAGTCAGTTCCGCCGCGAGGGGCACCGTCTCAGTTGGCGGCATCGTCTCGGTCAGTGGCACATCCATGGTGGGAGCAGCAGCAGATGGGACAACCTCAAGGACAGGCGCCAAAGCTGGCCCTGACCCCCTTTGGGCGTCGTCCTCCGGATGAATCACCTCCGAAGCAAGCCCGACTGAACAACATGAAGTTGCAGAGAAAAGGCAAGATGAAAGGCAGCACTCGCGAAACAATAACACAAACTCTCAGAGTTGAGGCAACGTACCTTGCTGGGATGTGGCAGCGTTGTCCGTGTCCATAGGATCATCGTCTTGGCGCAACAGAGAAGTGGCAGAGGTAGCAGCTCTGTCGATTAAATCCACTCGACGGGTAAGCACGAGTTCAACTAGAGACTGAAGGAAGATGGGAGAACAAGACACTTACGCTGAGGCGACTGGAACAGCGATCCTCATCTGAGGGAGAGCTTCCGAGGCTTGGGCCCACTTCGTTTGGCCACCTTGGACGGTTGCTCCGTGGGCTCGGCAGCAGCGTCCCTAGTCCTCTTCTCGCTCTGGGCACTCGGAGCCACGGGAGGAGCTAGCGGAGCACTCGGGGCAACGCGAGGTGCTGGCAGAGCACTCAGGGCCGCTGGAGGAGCCGACAGAGTCGCAGGTTCGTGAAGGCTCTTAGTTCGAGGCTCTGATGGTGGAGTTGGCGAGCTTTGCTCCCCAACCTTCCCCTCCTCCTCTTCGGTCTCCTCCTCCGTCTCCCCACTGTCGGAGACGTACTCGGCGCTGCCCATGCTGCCCTCCTAGCTGCCCTCCTCTTCCTCAGCTGGATTCCCATTCGAGACGGGAGAATACCAGTTGGTCCACTCCTGCACAAAATATAGTCGACAACGTCAGACATCAGGCAGTGGTACAAGAAAAATCGATAAATTTAAGAAGATGGAAAGCACTCGTCAAGAGGTGCTCACCTCATTCGGAGCAGGATTATCGGCGCTGCAGGGCTTCACCCGCCGGGCTCCTCTGGGGTTGTTGCATGCGCTTGTGATGCCGCGGACCCACGCTGTCACAACCTCCCTGGTCACGCATTCTGGATGAGTCCGAGTGGAGTCCTCAGGCCCCGTGTAGTGCCACATGGCGTAGTGTCGATCTTGCAGCGGCTGGATGCGCCGACCCAGAAAAGTCTCCAGCAAATCCGTGCCAGTGACTCCCTTGCGGACGACATCTATCAGCGCGTCGACCAGAGGTTGGATCTGGATCTTTTCCACCTTCGAGAGCGCAAGCTGCCTGGGAGGAGCCGGTCGGTCTAGGCTGAAAGGTGGCAGCCCAGTTGCAGCATTCGGACAAGCAACGTCCTGGCAATAGAACCAAGTCGACTGCCAGTTCCTAACTGATTCGGACAACTGAAGAGGGGGGTAGCTACTTTTGGTTTTCTTTTGGAAGCCTAAGCCCCCGCAGAGCTGGAGGATATGGGTTTTGTCGTCCGACTAGCTAAGCTTTTTGACAGTTTGGGACCTAGCGGAGAAGATGTACTTAAAGAGCCCCCAATGGGAGGGACATCCGATAAAGCACTCGCAAAGCATGAATCAGCAAGATGGGCTATCGCGTTTGGAGGAAAATGATGGAGCTGCGCCCCGAAGTGATTCATAATACCTCTGAAGAAGGGGTGGGGAGGCAAGGAGAAGCCCCTGTACACATGGCTGAGGAGCAAGATGCGCTCTCCCTCCTGCGGCGCCGGCTCCGTCTCGCCCTCCGCCGACAGCCTCCACGACTTGTTGGCAATCATGCCTTGCTCCACCAGCTCCAGCAAGTCGTCCGCCATCACCGTGGAGGGGAGGAAATCCCCCTCGATCCAACCCACCGGCAGGGCCCGCTATCGCCGCCGAGGAGGGGTCGCCGCCTTCTTTTTCTTCTTCTGCGACTCGAGCTTGCTCGTCTGCCCCTTCGTCATGGTGACGGCAGCGGATCCGCAGAGGAGGAGAGGAAGGAGGAGGCTTGGAGCGCGCGGGGAACTACGGGAGAAGTGGGACGAGTGTGAGTAACAAGGGCAACGCAACAAGAAACCACCGCCGGAGAGGCTTAAATAAACTTCCGACTGGGTCACTGACAGGTGGCCCCGAAATCTTATCCCCCAACTGGTTGCTGCGATATTAGTGGAGAAGATAAAGGCGCGGTAATCGAGGCGGCAGAAACTACTCGATGACGATGTCGTCATCCCCGCTGAGCGCGCGGGAACCAAAATTTGAGGATCCCAGAAAATCCGCCGCTGTCAGTTGACCGGTCACATCGAAAGCTTCCGCGGAAGCACTCGGTCCCTGACGGTTCGTTTCCTGGGTATATTCACTCGGATCACTGGTTGAGAAGATAAAATGGATCGAGGCAAACAACGCCAAAGTCACATCCAAACCAGTCGGATCCGTACTCCAGGCATCACTTCATCGTTCCAACCCCGATCCATTCGGGGACTAATGATGGGGTTATAGTCCCAGGGTAGGGTCATAGGCCTGCCCTATAGGTCCTACCCAAGGACTACCCTGCATAAAAGACAAGGCCCTTAGACAGTTCCAACTGAACTAAGGACCTCCCTTCATCCAGTCGGTGATGACTCCCCCATCATCCAGTCGGTGACGAGCATTCGGAGCGTATTAATCGTACCGACTGGATTCCACTATGTACATCGTAACCTCCCTGGAGGGCAACGGTCATACGATTTCGTACACCATTGTTATCATTTAAGGCATGCGTTACCTGTAACGTAGGCATTTATTTGCCACTACTCCACCCGTGTCCACCGGACCATTGTGAAGGGCAGCGCACTCTATATAAGCCGCCCTTCCCTACTGGTGCAGGGGTTGGCATTTACTGTAATCCTATATTCCACTCGACACTAAGCTCCCAAGAGCACTGAGACGTAGGGCTTTTACCTCCACCTTAGAGGGGCCTGAACTCATACAACCTCGCCGTAGCTAAGGCTCTGCCCATCCTTTCGTACCCTACACGTCTACTGTCAGACTTATACCCACGACACGCAGAAACACTAGCACCCAAATCACACAAAGCATTGCACTCATAGTTTTTTATTTTGATTTTGATGGTAGGTTCCCACTCATCATGAAGCTTTCTAGGGATAGAGACTTCCAATTCAATTTTCTCTTCTCGCTCTGGGCACTCGGAGCCACGGAAGGAGCTAGCGGAGCACTCGGGGCAACGGGAGGTGCTGGCAGAGCACTCAGGGCCGCTGGAGGAGCCGACAGAGTCGCAGGTTCGTGACGGCTCTTAGTTCGAGGCTCTGATGGTGGAGGTGGCGAGCTTTGCTCCCCAACCTTCCCCTCCTCCTCTTCGGTCTCCTCCTCCGTCTCCCCATTGTCGGAGACGTACTCGGCGCTGTCCATGCTGCCCTCCTAGCTGCCCTCCTCTTCCTCAACTGGATTCCCATTCAAGACGGGAGAATACCAGTTGGTCCACTCCTGCACAAAATATAGTCGACAACGTCAGACATCAGGCAGTGGTACAAGAAAAAGCGATAAATTTAAGAAGATTGAAAGCACTCGTCAAGAGGTGCTCACCTCATTCGGAGGAGGATTATCGGCGCTGCAGGGCTTCACCCGTCGGGCTCCTCTGGGGTTGTCGCATGCGCCTGTGATGCCGCGCACCCACGCTGTCACAACCTCCCTGGTCACGCATTCTGGATGAGTCCGAGTGGAGTCCTCAGGCCCCGTGTAGTGCCACATGGCGTGGTGTCGATCTTGCAACGGCTGGATGCGCCGACCCAGAAAAGTCTCCAACAAATCCGTGCCGGTGACTCCCTTGCGGACGACATCTATCAGCGTGTCGACCAGAGGTTGGATCTGGATCTTTTCCACCTTCGAGAGCGCAAGCTGCCTGGGAGGAGCCGGTCGGTCTAGGCTGAAAGGTGGCAGCCCAGTTGCAGCATTCGGACAAGCGACGTCCTTGCAATAGAACCAAGTCGACTGCCAGTTCCTAACTGACTCGGACAACTGAAGAGGGGGGTAGCTACTTTTGGTTTTCTTTTGGAAGCCTAAGCCCCCGCAGAGCTGGAGGATATGGGTTTTGTCGTCCGACTGGCTAAGCTTTTTGACAGTTTGGGACCTAGCGGAGAGGATGTACTTAAAGAGCCCCCAATGGGAGGGACATCCGATAAAGCACTCGCAAAGCACGATGAATGCAACAAGATGGGCTATCGCGTTTGGAGGAAAACGATGGAGCTGCGCCCCGAAGTGATTCATAATACCTCTGAAGAAGGGGTGGGGAGGCAAGGAGAAGCCCCTGTACACGTGGCTGAGCAGCAAGATGCGCTCTTCCTCCTGCGGCGCAGGCTCCGTCTCGCCCTCCGCCGATAGCCTCCACGACTTGTTGGCAATCATGCCTTGCTCCACCAGCTCCAGCAAGTCGTCCGCCGTCACCGTGGAGGAGAGGAAATCCCCCTCGATCCAACCCACCGGCAGGGCCCGCTGTCGCCGCTGAGCAGGGGTCGCCGCCTTCTTTTTCTTCTTCTGCGACTCGAGCTTGCTCGTCTGCCCCTTCGTCATGGTGACGACAGCGGATCCGCAGAGGAGGAGAGGAAGGAGGAGGCTTGGAGCGCGCGGGGAACTACGGGAGAAGCGGGACGAGTGTGAGTAACAAGGGCAACGCAACAAGAAACCACCGCCGGAGAGGCTTAAATAAACTTCCGACTGGGTCACTGACAGGTGGCCCTGAAATCTTATCCCCCAACCGGCAGCTGCGATATTAGTGGAGAAGATAAAGGCGCGGTAATCGAGGCGACAGAAACTACTCGATGACGATGTCGTCATCCCCGCTGAGCGCGCGGGAACCGAAATTTGAGGATCCCAGAAAATCCGCCGCTGTCAGTTGACCGGTCACATCGAAAGATTCCGCCGAAGCACTCGGTCCCTGACGGTTCGTTTCCTGGGTATATTCACTCAGATCACTGGTTGAGAAGATAAAATGGATCGAGGCAAACAACGCCAAAGTCACATCCAAACCAGTCGGATCCGTACTCCAGGCATCACTTCGTCGTTCCAACCCCGATCCATTCGGGGACTAATGATGTGGTTATAGTCCCAGGGTAGGGTCATAGGCCTGCCCTATAGGTCCTACCCAAGGACTACCCTTCATAAAAGACAAGGCCCTTAGACAGTTCCGACTGAACTGAGGACCTCCCTTCATCCAGTCGGTGATGACTCCCCCATCATCCAGTCGGTGACGAGCATTCGGAGCGTATTAATCGTACCGACTGGATTCCACTCTGTACATCGTAACCTCCCTGGAGGGCAACGGTCATACGTTTTCGTACACCATTATTATCATTTAAGGCATGCATTACCTGTAACGTAGGCATTTATTTGCCACTACTCCACCCGTGTCCACCGGACCGTTGTGAAGGGCAGCGCACTCTATATAAGCCGCCCTTCCCCACTGGTGCAGGGGTTGGCATTTACTGTAATCCTATATTCCACTCGACACTAAGCTCCCAAGAGCACTGAGACGTAGGGCTTTTACCTCCACCTTAGAGGGGCCTGAACTCATACAACCTCGCCGTAGCTAAGGCTCTGCCCATCCTTTCGTACCCTACACGTCTACTGTCAGACTTATACCCACGACACGCAGAAACACTAGCACCCAAATCACACAAAGCATTGCACTCATAGTTTTTGATTTTGATTTTGATGGTAGGTTCCCACTCATCATGAAGCTTTCTAGGGATAGAGACTTCCAATTCAAGTTTCTCTTCAAGAGATTTTATCATAGCTTCGACGATATGATCGGTAAAGGCTTTGTTTTGGCTATAAGCGTGTGGAGAGTTCAACATGGATTGCATCAAAGAAATGCATTCAATCAAGGAGCAACTATCATAATTGAGTTCCTTGAAATCCACGGTAGTAATTTCATTACTACTCAAAGTTTTAACGTCTTCTACTCCACTTTTAATGCTTTTAACATCAAGATAGATGGACTCCGAATCATTGGGGGTACTTTTCAACCAAAGTGGATTCATATCCAGCCCCATAATCATTAGGTTTGACACAAGAAAACAAAGATTCAATGGGAGTCACTCCAAGCACTTTAAGATCTTCGTGATTATCATCACGAGAACACGCCTTTTTAAGCGATTCATGTCTAGCATGAATTTGGGCGGTTCTTTCTTGGCTCTCAATCATGGAAACACGCATAGCTTTCAAAGTTTCATCCATGTTGATTTTGGGAGGAGCACATCTAACTTTCAAAGCATCAACATCACAAGAAATCCTATCAACGCTCTTAGCCAAATCGTCAATTTTGAGTAGTTTTTCCTCTATGGACGCATTGAAAATCTTTTGAGAGTTGATGAACTCTTTGATATTACTCTCTAGATCAGAGGGTAATCTATTGTAATTTCCATGGGTATTGTTGTAGGAGTTGCCAAAGTTATTAGAGGAGTTACTAGGAAAAGGCCTAGGAACATATTTTCCTCTAAAAGCGTTATTGTTGCCAAAGTTATTCCTACCAACAAAATTAACGTCCAAGCTAGCGTTGCTACTCTCAATGAAAGAAGACAAAGGCATATCATTAGGATCCAAAGGAGCACTTCTACTAGCAACCAAATTCAATAACTCATCCATCTTAGCACTCAATGAGTTAATTTCTTCTATAGCGTGTACCTTCTTACTAGTAAGTGACCTTTCAGTGTGCCACTGAGAGTAGTTCGTCATGATGTTGTCTAAGAGCTTTGTGGCTTCTACTAACGTGATTTCCATGAACGTTCCACCTGAGGCGGAGTCCAAGATATTTCTAGAAGAGAAATTCAAGCCAACGTAAAATATTTGAATAATCATCCAAAGACTCAAGCCATGAGCGGGACAATTTCTAATCATTAATTTCATTCTCTCCCAAGCTTGTGCAACATGTTCATGATCAAGTTGCTTGAAATTCATGATATCATTACGGAGAGAGATGATCTTAGCCGGCGGAAAATACTTGGATATATAAGCATCTTTGCACTTATCCCAAGAATCGATACTATTTTTGGGCAAAGAAGAAAACCAAGTTTTTGCGCGATCTCGCAACGAGAAAGGAAAAAAGCTTCAATTTAATCACGTCATTATCCACATCTTTTTTCTTTTGCATATCGCAAATCTCAATGAAGGTATTGAGATGGGATGCGGCATCTTCACTAGGAAGGCCAGAGAATTGCTCTTTCATAACAAGATTCAACAAAGCGGCATTGATTTCATATGACTCCACACTAGTGGCGGGAGCAATCGGAGTACTAATAAAATCATTATTATTAGTATTCAAGAAGTCACAAAGCTTGGTGTTTTCGTTTATGGTGACTTAAGCAAGCAAGCAAGCACACAAGCAACCAAAAAGCGGGCGAGAAAAAGGGCGAACGAAAAGGAGAACGGAAAGGCGAACAAAAAAGGCAAATTGGTGAAGTGGGGGACAGGAAAATGAGAGGCAACTGGCAAACAAAGTAAATGCAAGAGATGAGTTTGCGATGCCTACTTGGATGAGTTCTTGACTTGATCTTCCTCCCTGGCAACGGCGCCAAAAATTCTTCTGCTCCAGCAACAAAAGTCCTTCCCTGGCGCGTAGGAATGCTTCTTGTTACTTCTTTGGTTTGCGTCGGTTTTTCCCTTGAAGAGGAAAGGGTGATGCAGCACAGGAGCAGTAAGTATTTCCCTCAGTTTGAGAACCAAGGTATAGATCCAGAAGGAGGGCCTCGTCAAGTCCAAAGTACCTGCGCAAACACAAACAAGCTTGCACCCAACGCTTCAAAGGGGTTGTCAATCCCTTCAAGATTGTTTGCAAAGTGATATCTGAAGGCGGAAAGTGCAACGAAGTAAAAAGTGTAAGGCTGAAAATATGGTGTGGAGTAGACCCTCGGGGCCATAGTGTTCACTAGACGCTTCTCTCATAATAGCAAATATCACGGTGGGTGAACAAATTACTGTCGAGCAATTGATAGAACCGCGCAAAGTCATGACGATATCTAAGGCAATGATCTAGCATATAGGCATCACGTCCGAGACAAGTAGACCGATACTTTCTGCATCTACTACTATTACTCCACACATCGACCGCTATCCAGCATGTATCTAGTGTATTGAGTTCATGACGAACAGAGTAACACTTTAAGCAAGATGACATGATGTAGAGGGATTATCTCAAACCAATGATGAAAACCTCATCTTTTTACCCTTGATGGCAACAACACGATACGTGCCTCGCTACCCCTTCTGTCACTGGGTGAGGTCATCGCAAGGTATTAACCCAAAACCAAGCAGTTCTCCCATTGCAAGAATCATAGATCTAGTTGGCCAAACAAAACCCACAAGTCTAAGAGAATTACAAGGATATGAAATCATGCATAAGAGAGATCAGAAGAAACTCAAATAAGATTCATAGATAATCTGATCATAAATCCACAATTCATCGGATCTCGACAAACACACCGCAAAAGAAGATTACATCGGACTGATCTCCATGAAGATCATGGAGAACTTTGTATTGAAGATCCAAGAGAGAGAAGAAGCCATCTAGTTACTAGCTATGGACCCGTAGGTCTATGGTGAACTACTCACGCATCATCGGAGACGTCATGGTGTTGATGGAGAAGCCCTCCATGTCTGAATCCCCCCTCCGGTAGGGCACCAGGACATGCCCCAGACGGTATCTTGCGGAGACAGAAGCTTGCAGCGGCGGAAAAGTAATTGCGATCGTCTCTTGATTTTTTTGGGAATATTTGGAAATTTATAGGCACAAGATCTAGGTCACGGGACCTCCAAGGGGCCCACAAGCCTGGATGGCGCCCCCCTGGCCGCGGGGTGGGGGCTTGTGGGGCCCCTGGGGCTCTTCGGGCTTGGCTCCCAAGTCCTTCGATCTTCTTCCGTTCCAGAAAAAATCTTTTCGAGGACTTTCTTCCGTTTGGACTCCGTTTCAAAATCTCCTCTGAAAGGGGTCAAACACATGGAAAAACAGGAACTGGCACTTGGCACTGAGTTAATAAGTTAGTCCCAGAAAATAAATAAAAGGCATGCAAAACATCCAAAGTTTGACAAGATAATAGCATGAAACCATCAAAAATTATAGATACGTTGGAGACGTATCACTATACAATTCTCGTTTAAGATTTTTTGCAGGCAAGCTTCTCTGTAAATGGGAAGGTCTTTACATTGTTGAGGTAGTATATCATTCTGGTGCCATCAAGATCAACAACACAAAAGGTAATTTTCAGAGAGTGGTAAATGGGCAAAGAATCAAGCATTATATCTCAGGTACTCCCATAAATGTTGAAAGCAATGTTATTAATACCATAACTCCGAAGGAGTACATAATGGATATTTATCAGCCTGTTTCAGACTCCAAAAACGAAGAGGTATGTGATTCGGTAAGTAAACCGACTCCAAAACTTTTCCAGTAGCAATTTTTCTCCGTTTTGGAATTTTTAGAAAAATAGAAAATTTTGAAGTAGTCCGGAAAGTGCACGAGGAGGCGACAAGCCTGCGAGGCGCGGCCTACCCCCCTGGTCGCGCCTGGGAGGCTTGTGGGCACCTCATGTGCCTCCCGGACTCTGTTTTCTTGCGGAGTACTCCTTTTGGCCAGGAAAAATTCATTATATATTCTCCTGAAAGATCTGACCCTCGTATCGCGCAAATATCCTCTGTTTTGTTTCGAGCTACTGTGCAGACAGATCTAGTTCGCTATGGCGTCCCCAAAAGTTCCGAAGGACAAGTTCTTCGAGAAGGTCATCAATCCCTACCTTGCGGTAGTGCTGCAACACCCTCAATCTATCGAGATGCATGAAGACCGGAAGCGTGGAGGCGAGGCTCGAAGCAATGGAGCAGCAAGTCTTCAAGTGCCAAGGGATGGTGGAACACGGACTCAACGCCAACCACACGATGATCACGGAGTTCACCAACAAGCACAAGATCGATGCCAATGACATCGGGAAGCACCTCTCCAGGCTCTATGACAGAATCGATCACCTCCAAGCCTAGATCTATGACCTGCAGAACCAAAACTGTGAGTATGAGTACAGATTTAAATCAATACGGTTGGTTGCAGACTTGAGGATTCCGTAGACTCGATCATCTTTCCATGATGGAGCACCTATGCCTTGGAAGACGGAGAATCAACCCCAGATTGCAACAACTCCACCACCATCACCTTCGAATGAAGACAATTAAGCACGGGTATGGGCACTCCTCTTAGCTTGTGCCAAGCTTGGGAGAGTTGCCACGGTATCGTATCACCATCACATCTTTTGCCTTTACCTTTTTCTTAGTTCGATCCTTTTTGGTTTTATCTTTTTCTAGTAGAATAAAGTACTTAGTGTTCTAGGCTTGAGTTTTGCTTTGTGTCACCCCCAATGTATTACAGCTCGTGAGTCATATAATAAAGAGTGTTTTAGTTAAGGGCCTTGCCTCATGCCATGAACTAAAGAAAAGAATAATAAAAGAACAAAAGCATGAAAGATCATGTAATGATCTTATGGGAAGTGATGACTTCACATATAAAAAGAATGTTGATTGAAACTTGTTGTGGGTGGACAAACGTAGACCTTGGTCATTGTTGCAATTAATAGGAAGTAATGAAGAAAGAGAGGTTCACATATAAATATATCATCTTGGGCACCATCTATGATTGTGAACACTCATTAAACTATTACATGGTTAGAAGTAGATGTTGGACAAGGAAGACAACATAATGAATTATGTTTGCTTAGTTCCGAACAATGTTATATGACTAGAGATCCCTTAGCATGTGACGCTTGCTTCCACCTCATATCAACCAAAACTTCCGCACTAAGTAGAGATACTACTTGTGCATCCATAAACCTTCAACCCAGTTTTGCCTTGAGAGTCCACCATACCTACCTATGGATTGAATAAGATCCCTCAAGTAAGTTGTCATCGATGCAAGCAATAAAAATTGCTCCCTAAATTTGTATGATCTATTAGTGTGTGGAAAATAAGCTTTGTACATAAAGTGACAGACTGCATAATAAAGTTCTTTTTCACAGGAGGCAATATAAACTGACGTTCCTTTAGACTAAGAGGTCACACATCCAAACCTCCAAAGCGCATGACAACCTATGCTTCCCTCTGCGAAGGGCCTATCTTGTACCTTTACTTTTTGTCCTTAAAAGAGTCATGGTGATCGACACCAATTCCTTATTTCGCCTTTATCTTGGCTAACATCATGTGCTAGGGAAAGATCTATATTCATATGTCAACTTGGAAGTAAGTATTCATGAATTATTATTGTTGACATTACCCTTGAGGTAAGTAGTTCGGAGGCGAAACTATAAGCCCCTATCTTTCTCTGTGTCCAACTGAAACTTTGATCTCATGAGTACCACGTGAGTTTTAGCAATTGTAGAAGACTAAAAGATGATTGAGTATGTGGATTTGCTTTACGAGCTCTTATTTGACTCTTTCCGATGTTATGATAAATTGCAATTGCTTCAGTGACTAAAGGCTATTGGTTGTTAATTCTCAATAAGGTTCTTGACCCATACTTTACTTTGATATGGAATTATCACTTTATCATAAGAGATTATATGACGTTATTGATGTTCTAATTATGATCATGATTCCTGCATGTCCGTATTTAGTTTTACCGACACCTCTATCTCTAAACATGTGGGCATATTTATTGATCTCGGCTTCCGCTTGAGGACAAGCGAGGTCTAAGCTTGGGGGAGTTGATACATCCATTTTGCATCATGCTTTTATGTTGATATTTATCGCTTTATGGGCTGTTATTACACTTTACGGTACAATACTTATGCCTTTTCTCTCCTATTTTATAAGGTTTACATGAAGAGGGAGAATGCCGGCAGCTGGAATTCTGGTTTGAAAAAGGAGCAAGTTTGAGATACCTATTCTGCGCAACTACAAAATCCGTGAAAATCAACGAGGAATTATTTTGGATTTTATAAAAAAATACTGGGTGGAAGAAGTACCAGAGGGAAGCCACCAGGAAGACACAAGCATGCCAGGCGCGGCCTACCCCCCTGTCCGCGCCTAGGTGGCTTGTGGGCCCCCTGTTGCCCCTCTGGCTCCCATCTTTTTCTATAAGGAGGGTTTCGTTCTAGAAAAAATCAGGAGGAGGCTTTTGGGAGGAATCGCGGCCACCACGAGGCGGAACTTGAGCAGAACCAATCTAGAGCTCCGGCAGGGCCGTCCTGCCGGGGAAACTTCCCTCCCGGAGGGGGAAATCGTCGCCATCGTCATCACCAACACTCGTCTCACTGGAGGGGACTCATCACCATCAACACCTTCATCAGCACCATCTCATCTCCAAACCCTAGTTCATCTCTTGTAACCAATCTACGTCTCGCGACTCCGATTGGTACTTGTAAGGTTGCTAGTAGTGTTAATTACTCTTTCTAGTTGATGCTAGTTGGATTACTCAGTGGAAGATCATATGTTCAGATCTTTAATGCTATTCAATACCTCTCTGGTCGTGAACATAATTATGCTTTGTGAGTAGTCACTTTTGTTCTTGATGACATGGGATAAGTCTTGCTATAAGTAGTCATGTGAATTTGGTATTCGTTCCATATTTTGATTTGTTGTATGTTGTCTTTCCTCTAGTGGTGTTATGTGAACATCAACTACATAACACTTCACCATTATTTGGGCCTAGAGGAAGGCATTGGGAAGTTATAAGTAGATGATGGGTTGCTAGAGTGACAGAAGCTTAAACCCTAGTTTATGCGTTGCTTCGTAAGGGGCTGATTTGGATCCAATAGTTTAATGCTATGGTTAGACTTTGTCTTAATTCTTTTTTCGTAGTTGCGGATGCTTGCGAGAGGGGTTAATCATAAATGGGATGTTTGTCGAAGTAAGGGCAGCACCCAAGAACCGGTCCACCCACATATCAAAATATCAAAGTAGCGAACGCGAATCATATGAACATGATGAAAACTAGCTTGACAGAAATTCCCATGTGTCCTCGGGGGCGCTTTACCTCATATAAGAGTTTGTCCAGGCTTGTCCCTTGCTACAAAAGGGATTGGGCCACTTTGCTGCACCTTTGTTACTTGCTACTTGCTATGAATCATCTCATCACACAACTATCTGTTATCGATAATTTCAGTGCTTGCAGAGAATACCTTGTGAAAAACCACTTGTTAGTTCCTTCTGCTCCTCGTTGGGTTCGACACTCTTACTTATCGAAAGGACTATGATAGATCCCCTACACTTGTGGGTCATCACTTATTCCTCATACTGGATTGATACCTTGGTTCTCAACAACCTAAGGGAAATACTTATCTACTTTGCTGCATCACCCTTTCCTCTTCAAGGGAAAACCAACGCAAGCTCAAGAAGTAGCAAGAAGGAATTTTGGCACCGTTGTCGGGGAGGATACATAGCAAGATCAAGCTTACCAAGCACCCATCACAAACTCATCTCTTGCATTTACATTATTTGCCATTTGCCTCTCATTTTCCTCTCCCCCACTTCTAAAATGATTTTCAGAAAATACCAAAAAGATTTGCCTGTTTATTTGCCCCTCTTTCGTTTGCTTTTTGTTTGCTTGCTTGTGTGTTCGATTGCTTGATTTGTCACCATGAGTCAAGATAATACCAAGTTGTGTGATTTCTCCACTACTAATAGTAATTATTTTATTAGTACTCCGATTGCTCCGCCCACTTGTGCGGAATCGTATGAAATTAATGCCGCTTTTCTTAATCTTGTTATGAAAGAACAATTTCCTCACCTTCCTAGTGAAGATGATGCATCCCATCTAAATACTTTCGTTGAGTTGTGTGATATGCAAAAGAAGAAAGATGTGGATAATTAAATTGTGAAATTGAAGCTATTTCCTTTCCCATTACGAGACCGTGCTAAAACTTGGTTTTCATCTTTGCCTAAAAATAGTATTGATTCATGGAATAAGTCTAAAGATGCTTCTCTTTCCAAGTACTTTTCGCCCACTAAGATCATCTCCCTTAGGAATGATATAATGAATTTTAAGAAACCTGATCATGAGCATGTTGCACAATCTTGGGAGAGGATGAAATTAATGATTATGAATTGCCCCGCGCATAGTTTGAGTTTATGTATGATTATACAATTTTTAATGCGCGATTGAGTTTTTCCTCTAGAAATCCTTTAGATTCCTCCACGGGGGGTACTTCTATGGAAATCACATGAAGAGAAGCTACTAAACTCCTAGATAATATTATGGAAGATTACTCTCAATGGCATACCGAAAGATCTCTTACTAGTAAAAAAGTGCATGCTATAGAAGAAATAAATACTTTGAGTGATAAAATGGATGAATTGATGAAATTGTTTGCTATTAAGAGTGCTCCTATTTATCCCTATGATATGTATTTGTCTTATTTGATTGGAAATAATAATGAATCTACGGATGTAAATTTTGTTGGTAGGAACAATTTTGGCAATAACGCGTATACAGGAAATTTCAATCCTAGGCCATTTCCTAGTAATTCCTTTAATAATTATGGTAATTCCTACAACAATTCTTATGTAAATTATAATAAGGTTCCCTCTGATCTTGGGAATAATATTTAATATTTTCTCAACTCACAAAAGGGTTTCAATGCTATGATTGAATAAAAATTGCTCAAGATTGATGATTTGGCTAAGAATGTTGATAGAATTTCTCTTGAGGTTGATTCTTTAAAAATTAGATCTATTCCACCCAAGAATGATATTAATGATTCTTTGAAAGCTATGAGAATATCTATTGGTGAGTGTAAGGGAAGAATCGCTAGAATACACACTAAGTGTGAATGGCTTGAAAAGGTGTTTTCTCGTGATAATAATGATGAAGATCTTAAAGTGATTGGTGTGACTGCTATCGAATCTTTGTTTTATAATATAAATCTTGAAAGAGATGGGACTGGAGATGAGTCAACTTCAGCTAAAAGGCATCCCAATGATTTGGAGTTTATAGAAATTAATGCCAAGAATGATAAAAGTGGGATTGAAGAGGTCAAAACTTTAAATAGCAATGAACCCACTCTTTTGGATTTCAAGGACATTAATCATGATAGTTCTTCTTTGATTGATTGTGTTTCCTTGTTGCAATCCATGTTGAATTCTCTGCATGCTTATAATCAAAATAAAGCTTTTACTAAACATATTGTGGATGCAATGGTGAAATCTTTTGAAGAAAAACTTGAGTTGGAAGTTTCTATACCTAGAAAGATTTATGATTAGTGGGAACATACTATCAATATTAAAATTAAATATTAGGAATGACATGCTTTGTGTGATTTGCGTGCTAGTGTTTCCACGATTCCCAAAAATTTATGTGATGCTCTAGGTTTCCATGAATTTGATGATTGCTCTTTAAATTTGCATCTAGCGGATTCCACAATTAAGAAACCTACGAAAAGGATTAATGATGTTCTTATTTTTTCAAATAGAAATTATGTGCCCGTAGATTTCATTGTTCTCGATATAGGTTGCAATCCTACATGTCCTATTATTCATGGTAGACCTTTCCTTAGAACGATTGGTGCAATTATTGATATGAAGGAAGGAAATATTAGATTCCAATTTCCATTAAGGAAAGTCATGGAGCACTTTTCCTATAAATAAAACAAAATTTTACCTTATGAATCTATTATGAGAGCCACTTATGTATTGCATACCAAAGATGACAATACCTAGATCTATTGCATTATGCTTAGCTAGGGGCGTTAAACAATAGCGCTTGTTGGGGGCAAACCAATTTTATTTTTATATTTTTTTGCTTCTGTTTTTGAGTGCTGCACACATTATTACCTCCTTAACAAAAAAATCTTGTTTTAATTAGTGTTTGAGCCAAGTAAGACCTTTGGGATGGTCTACGGTGTTTGCAATTTGATTTTGCTGAAAAACAGAAACATTTTCCCTCAGTCCAGGAATTTTGAAAATTCATTGAAACGTGCTTTTGATCTGAATTTTGTTCACAAGATGGATATACAAATTTTCCAGATCTTATTAATTATTCAGAGTTTTTGAGTTACATAAGTATTCCAAGTAATCAGATTTCTAGAGACTGTTCTGTTTTTGACAGATTATGTTTTCTTTGTGTTGTTTGCTTATTTTGATGAATCTATGGGTTGTATCGGGGGTATGAACTATGGAGGAGTTGGAATACTGTAAATATTACATATTTGTAAATAAATAATGTGTTCACAATGTTACCTAAAGTGGTGATTTATTTTTTCTTATACTAACGGATCTCATAAGTTTTCTCTTGAGTTTTGTGCTGTGAAGTTTTCAAGTTTTGGGTATTGATTTGGTGGACTACGGAATAAGGGGTAGCAAGATCCTAAACTTGGGGATGCCCAAGGCAATCCAAGCCTTATTCAAGGATACCAAAGAGCCTAAGCTTGGGGATTCCCCGGAAGGCATCCCCTCTTTCGTCTTCAATCCATCAGTAAATTTACTTGAGGATATATTTTTATTCACCACATGATATGTGTTTCGCTTTTAGCGTATTGTATGATATGACTCTTTATTTTTAGTTTGCCACAATCATCCTTGCTTCACACATATTTTGAGAGAGACACGCTGAATCGTGAATTTATTAGAATACTCTATGTGCTTAACTCATATCTTTTGAGCTAAGCAATGTTGCTCTAGTGCTTCACTTATATCTTTTTAGAGCACGGCTGTCGGGGCCCCATTCCTAATTCATAAGAACCCAGCCCGTAACACATCACATCACTTTGTGGCCTCACGCACAGTAAACTCCACGGCTACCACCTTACCTTGGCCGGGACCGTTTGCGTCTTTTGGCTCACGTATATGAATGTGTCGCTAGCATTCAAACGACAAAGAACTCGGGTCGACATGACTAGTTATAAACTCAAGTGGCACATCCGTACAGGGACAGGCATACATAACCCAGCAAAGCAGGTGTCGGTCAACAACGTGTGTAGACGAGTCGTAGCAAGCTACAGGGACTCCATTACACCGTGTGACATTTCCCCGAAGGGATAGACACAGCAGCAAAGAAGGATACATGCCGGTCAATCAATGTGTCTGGAGTAGTAGCAAGCTACCAAGGCTCAGTGGAAGCACAAAGAGGCATTTCCCCGTAAAGAGTACTACAAAAGGCACACAACTAGGTGTCGAATCCCACACATACAATGCATTTCAAACATACACACAATATGCACGATATGTGTAGATACAACATGGCATCACAACATAACTCTTTGACTGAAGCATTTATTAGAGACTCATAAGAGTCAACATAGTGTGATATTACAAGCAGGAGACACATGACCCAACACTCAAGTCATACACGCATCAAGCAAAAGCAAAACATGTGTGGGTACAGACATCTACTAAAAATGGCTGGAGGAGCCTGAAAAACTACAACGACCCTACCAAAGGAGCCAGACCTTTGTCTAGGATTCCCAAGCTATTCCTGTCAACGTCAAACTCATCACGTAGGAACCTTTAATGAGATTAAGGTCTTCTCTGCAAAAACATAAATTAAGCAACCGTGAGTACAAAGGTACTCAGCAAGACTGACGTCAGAACTATCTACATATGCATCATTGTCAACAAAGGGGTTGTGGAGTTTAATTGCAGCAAGCCAGCTTTGACTCTTGGCTAATCTGTACTGCGACTACAAGTACTTTCTTTGAGCTGGGATAGCGCACACGAGTCCACATATTCACCAAATCAATACACCACTATGGATCCACTCCCGTCTCCCTACGAGAAGGCCATCTATAGCACTCACACTTATCCTGCTTATTTTAGAGTACCATTCCAAGTTGTCTATGTACCACGTAATGTTTCCAAGTAGTCCATATCCGAGGACGCGGCTATTTGAACAAATTAATTCACCCTGCAGGGGTAACTTCTTCCCACACGCTCTCACCACTTATCACCATATGCACATCATGCATCTCGGCAACCTTCAAGCGGAAGCACTGGCGTGGGTGTCGGCCACGATCGTTAACCACACAAGACCCTAGTCCAGGTTTAACGCCTATTTGAGACCGAACCCACAAGGAAGTCCGGCCGAAGTTTCCTCTACAGCCCCAAACGATGTGTGCAGGGTTCCCAAGCCCACCATCCGGGTGCCACTTGGTACACCGTGCCACTGTGTATCTACCGCACGAAAGCCTACCCTGTTGGGCAGAGTTAAACACAGTCGCCAACACTTTTCCTACAAACACCAAAAACTAATTGCAACTCTTGGACAGAGATCTAGGCGATTAATAAGCTGAGAGGGGTCATATTTTAGGGCCCAATGCATGCTAGTATCTTATCTTGGATAACATACACAGAACTCAGTTCTTAACGACGGTCCCAATGAGACAACCCACCATGTACTCCTACATGGCCTCTCATCGCTACCTTTACCAAATCGGATTCACACCTTTACTCTGACACTGTAGGACATGAACACAACCATTCTGATTCATCGTCCAGATGGATCAGACCCGACGCAACTCTAAGCATAGCAGGCACAGTAAGCAAGCATGGATGACTAGCATATCAAGGCTCAAGAAGTTGCTACTCATGCTAAGTGGTTTCAACTATTTACTGTGGCAAAATCAGGTCATGCAGAGGAATGGGTTCAACTACCGAGAACAAATAACGGTTGAATCGATGTGGTCCTAATGCAGTAAAAGAGAGCACAAGCGAGAGAGTGGGATTGTATCGGGATGTTCAAGGAGGGTTTGCTTGCCTGTTGATCAGAAGAAGTTAGCTATTCTTCGATGCCGATGATAACTACATCTCGCAAGGTCTATCAACAGGAGCAAACAAGAACAAATAAAGCATGGCAAATGCTTCACAATGATACATGAGCATGGCATGGTAGCATGATGTTGGTTTTATCTAATGCAAGTGACCACAAGTTATTTAGGGTTCATTTGATCAATATAGCTCATTTCCAAATTCCAAATATATGCATTTATAAGCCTATTATGTATTTGTACTATTCAGCAAGTTTAAATTGTTTAAACATGCATGAAAATGCCACCATTAGATTCCTTTTATTTTTTTGATAAATTTTTATATATAATTTATTTTCATCAGACTTATATTTTATTTTCTATGAATTTTTGAAGTTTTGCAAATAATCTAGAATTATTTTTAAGCTAGAATTGTATTTATGACGTCACCCTCCGTCAGCAGTCAACCCAGACGGGCCAGGTCAAACCTGACCAGTGGGGGCCACTCGTCAGTGACCTAGGACTAATCCCGCGCTGACCAGCCCCTAATTGGGGTTTGACCGGCTGCTGGGGCCAGTGTCAGTGGCTCTAGGGGGGCAATTAGGCCTAATGGCCTTGCCACGTTGACCCCCACCGGAGGGTGGTCGCCGGCGACCATAGCCGTGGCGAAGGGCTAGTCGGAGACGACCTAGAATGCGCTACAGGGGTCCGTTTTATGCGTGGTTAGCGGCTACACGAAGCTGGCGAAGTGGCCGATCTAATGGCAGGTGCGGTTGGTCGTGAAGACGTCGGAGAAGGTGACGGCGACGACTTGCGTGGGGGACGGAGTTGGGGCTCACGGCCAGCTAGCTAGGGGAGCGAGGAGCTTGGGAGAAGGGGGGAAATGAACCAGCAGCTAACCGCGAGACGAACGAGATGGCGGCGGCGAGGGCGTTGCAGGGGGCTTCGACTGGATTCCTTCGACGAGGAGGAGCGGCTTGTTGTGGCGGAGATGAGGGGCTGCTCGAGGAGGTGCTAGCAGGGGCCAGTGGCCATGGAGGTGAGCTCGAGCAGAGCTCGTTAATGGCGGGAGAGGAGAGGAGAGCAGGGGAGAGAGGCGAGGGAAGAAATGGAGAGGAGGAGGTCGGGCGGTTCAGCGATGCGGGGATAAGGAAGAGGGCAACGAGGCAGGCATGCAGCTGTCGGTGTGGCGCCCAGCGAGCCTGTCGTGGCCTCCTTCTCCTCTGTCTACTGGCAGAGGAAGAAGACGACGGGGGGGGGGGGCTCAGTGGTGAGCTGGGCCACCACTAGACCAGGTAAGCACAGGTAGATTTCCTCTCTTTTCTTTTTATTTTCTTTTGTGACATTTGTTGGGATTTGAAAATAATTCAAATCATTTTTTTTAATCCTGAAAAATTATTATGTGACAAAAATGGATATATTAAGGGCCACATAAAAGTTTCTTAATTAATGAAACTATATTTTATATATAGCAAATATAATTCCACTTCAAATAATTGTTTGATTAATTCAAGAGTCCAATATAAAATGTTTCTGTGTTTTCAAAATATTGGTTGGCAAATTTACCTCATCCCAATATTTTCACAGAATATTTGGAACATTTTCTTGGATCATTTTGAAGCAATTTTTATATTGCCTATTTTAAAAAAATGGTTCCTGAGGCTTGATCACTTCCCCATTTCAAATTCAAAAGAAAAATAAAAATCCATGCATGAATGCAATGACAAACAAGTTTAAATCTAGGGTTGTGACAACGGCGATGTTTTATTTTATACAAATTATTGAGCTCTCGTACCTCACTTATATTATTTTGAGAGTCTCTAAACAGCATGGTAATTGGTTTAGGTTATGAATTTAGTCCTTATATAATGGGCATCCAAGAGGGATATAATAAAAACTTTCATATTAAGTGCATTGAATATGATGAGAAGTTTGATACCTTGCATATAGTTTTGAGATATGAAGATGGTAATATGAGAGTCATGCCAATAAGTATTTATGAATTGGAAGAAATACTAGTGTATAAGGTTGTGATTCCCATAGCATGCACGTATGGTGAACCGTTATGTAATGAAGTCAGAGCATGATTGGTTTAATGATTGTCGACCTTTCTGTGAGAGTCGGGATCACGCGATGGTTAACTCCTAGCAACCCTTCCCCTAGGAGCATGCGTCTAATACTTTGCTTCGATAAATAATAAACTTTATCAATAAGTATGTGAGTTCTTTTTTATTAATGTTGTGTCCATGGATTATACACACTCTCACCCTTCCACCATTGCTAGCCTCTCTAGTACCGCGCAACCTTCATCGGTGCATTAAGCCCACCTTCCTCAAAACAGCCACCATATATTTTTCCTCAAAACAGCCACCATACCTACCTATTATGGCATTTCCATAACCATTCCAAGATATATTGCCATGCAACTTCCACCGTCCTTTTTTAGGACATGCACCATCATTGTCATATTGCCTTGCATGATGTTTGCATGGCTTGTCCTTTTTATGTCATTGCTACGCTAGATCACTGCGCATCCCGGTACACCGCCGGAGGCATGCATATATAGTCATATTTTGTTCTAGGAATTGAGTTGTAATTTTTGAGTTGTAAGTAAATAAAAGTGTGACGATTTGCATTATTAGAGCATTGTCCCATGTGAGAGAAAAGGATGATGGAGAGCTATGATTCCCCCACAAGTTGGGATGAGCATCCAGATTTTACAAAAAATAAAAGAGGCCAGCGAAGCCCATAAAAAAGAAAAAAGAAAAAAATGAGAGAAAAGATAGAATGGACAATGCTACTATCTTTTTCCACACTCGTGCTTCAAAGTAGCACCATGATCTTAATGATAGAGAGTCTCCTATTTTGTCACTTTCATATACTAGTGGGAATTTTTCATTATAGAACTTGGCTTGTATATTCCAATGATGGGCTTCCTCAAGTTGCCCTAGGTCTTCATGAGTAGGCGAGTTGGATGCACACCCACTTAATTTCCTTTTGAGCTTTCATACACTTATAGCTCTAGTGCATCCATTGCATGGCAATCCCTACTCACTCACATTGATATCTATTGATGGGCATCTCCATAGCCCGTTGATATGCCTAGTTGATGTGAGACTATCTTCTCCTCTTTTTCCTTTGCAAACTCCACCATATTCCATTCCACCTATAGTGTTATATCCATGGCTCACGTTCATGTATTGTGTGAGAGTTGAAAAGGTTTGAGAACATAAAAAGTGTGAAACAATTGCTTGACTTTCATTAGGGTTGTGCGTGATTTGAATACTTTTGTGTGGTGAAGATGGAGCATATCCAGACTATATGATTTTGTAGGGATAACTTTCTAAGGCCATGTTATTTCGAAAGGACACAATTACCTTGTTAGTATGCTTGAGTTATTATCGTTTTTATGTCAATATTAGACTTTTGTTTTGAATCTTATCGATCTGAATATTCATGCCACAATAAAGAATATTACTTGGATAAATATGTTAGGTAGTATTCCACATCAAAAATTCTGTTTTTATCATTTACCTACTCGACGATGAGGATGAATTAAGCTTGGGGATGCTTGATACGTCTCCAATGTATCTATAATTTTTTATTGTTCCATGCTATTATATTATCTGTTTGGATGTTTTATATGCATTAATATGTTGTTTTATATTATTTTTGGGACTAACCTATTAATCTAGAGCCTAGTGTGAGTTTTTGTTTTTTTCCTTTTATGGATATTGTAGATAAGGAATATTAAACGGAGTCCAAGCGGAATAAAATCTCTAGAATGATTTTTTCTGGAACGAAAGAGACCTGCCAGACTTGGAGAAGGGGACAGGACACCTGCCGGGAGGCCACAAGCCTGCAGGGCATGGCCACGGGGTAGGTTGCGCCCCCTAGCTTGTGGGTCCCCTGTAGGTCTCCTAACCCTAATCTTCATCCTATAAATTCCCAAATATTCCTCCATTATCGAGGAGACACCAAAAAAATACTTTTCCGCCCCCGGAAGCCTCTGTTTCCGAGAGATCCAATCTGGGAGCCTTTTTCAGTAATCGCCTGGAGGGGGATTCGATCACACAGGGCATTTACATCAACTCCATTGCCTCTCCGATGATGCGTGAGTAGTTTACCACAAACCTGCGGGTCCATAGCTAGTAGCTAGATAGCTTCTTCTCTCTCTTTGTTCTTCAATACCATGTTCTTCATGATCTCCATGAATATCTATCTGATGTAAAACTCTTTTGCGGTGTGTTTGTCGAGATCCGATGTATTGTGAGTTTATGTTCATATTATCTATGAATATTATTTGAGTCTTTCCTAAATTCTTATATGCATGACTTCATATCTTTGCAAGTATCTTCGAATTATTGGTTTGGTTTGGCCAACTATATTGGTAACTCTTGCAATGGGAGAAGTGCTTAGTTTTGGGTTCAAACTTGTGGTGTCCTCACCTAATGACAAAGTAGGGGTAGTGAGGCACGGATTGCATTGTTTCCATCGAGGATAAAAGGATGGGTTTTCATCATATTGCTTGATTTTATCCCTCTACATCATGTCATCTTACTTAATGCGTTACTCTATTCTTCATGAACTTAATACTCTAGATGCAGGCATGAGACGGTCGATGTGTGGAGTAATAGTAGTAGATGCAGAATCATTTTGGTCTACTTGACACGGACGTGATGCCTATATGTGTAATCATTACCTTAGTTATCTTCATAGCTATTCGCTTTTCTATCAATTGCTCGACAGTAATTTGTTCACCCGCCGTATTATTTTCCTTCATGAGAGAAGCCTCTAGTGAAACCTATGGCCCCGGGGTCTATTTTCCATATTATATTTTTAGATCAATAAACCAAAAATACCAAAAACATATTGCTGCTATGTATTGACTTTTAGTTCTTTCAATCTTTTATATCTATCTCTATCAGATCTCATCCTTGCAAATAACCGTGAAGGGATTTACAACCCCTTTGTTGCATTGGGTGCAAGTGTTTGATTATTTGTGTAGGTGCTAAGATTGGGGCCTTGCTTGTTCCTCATACTGGATTGATACCTTGGTTCTCAACAAACTGAGGGAAATACTTATCTACTTTGCTAGATCACCCTTTCCTCTTCAAGGGAAAACCAATGCAAGCTCAAGAAGTAGCATGTCTCCATTTAGCATGATTCCAACGGCAAACATTCCTATATATATATAGAAACCCTCAAAAATAAACAGACAACTTCCGCTCTGACACCTCAACTCTCTGTATCGATGAAAAATCCATCTCATTCCTTTCCAATACTCCGTCGGAGAGGGGAAATCATCTCCGGTGGCCATCTTCATCATCCCGACGGAGGCCATGACAAGGAGGGAGTAGTTCACCCTCGGGGCTGAGGGTATCTACCAATAGCTATGTGTTCAATCTCTCTCTCTCGTGTTCTTAAGCTGTCCCGATCTTGATGTATCTTGGGCTTTGTTAATATAGTTGGATCATATGGTGTTCTTCCCTTGCTATCTTGTTGGGATGAATTGAATCTTTCCCTTTGAGATCTCGCTATGTTGGACTGAATATTTGATTTGAGAACACCTCATGTATGTCTTTCATGTGGATACCCACGGTGACAATGGGGTACTCTATTGATTCACTTGATATATGTTATGGCATCAACTTGCGGATTCCGGTGACCTTGGGGATTTATGCATAGGGGTTGATTGCGTGTTTTCATATTACGTTCTCCGATAGAAATCTTGGGGTACTCTTTGAATTTCTTTTTGTTGTATTGATTATAATGAATCTAAAATTGTTTGATGCATGTCGTATAATTAACCCACAAATACTTGAGGTGACATTGGAGTATCTAGGTGACATTAGGGTTGAATGATATGTATCATGGGTGTTATTCTAGTACAAACTCTAGGGTTGTTTGTGACACTTATAGGAATAGCTCAAAAGATTGATCGGAAAGAATAACTTTGAGGTGGTTCTACTACCTACGCCAATTTCATCTTATGTTCTCCACTACTTATGAACTTTGGAGTGATTCTTTGTTGTGCATTGAGGGATGATCATATGATTCTACTATGTTAGCATTGTTGAGAGATTGCACTAGTGAAAGTATGAACCCTAGGCCTTATTTCCAAGCATTTATACCATGTTTTGATCACTATTTTCCACATGCTACCTTGTTGTTATTATATTTTCAGATTACAAAAACCTATATCTACTATCCATATTACACTTGTATCACCATATCTTCACCGAACTAGTGCACCTATACAACTTACCATCGTATTGGGTGTGTTGGTGACACAAGGGATTTCTTGTATTTGATTCTAGGGTTGTTTGAGAGAGACCATCTTCATCCTAGACCTCGCACGGATTGATAAACCTTAGATCATCCACTTGAGGGAAATTTGTTGTTGTCCTACAAAACTCTGCACTTGGAGGCCCAACAATGTCTACAAGAATAAAGTTGGATAGTATACATCAATTTGCAAACCAAGGAAGAACTTCAGCCCACACATCATAAACATCTTATACTTATAGGACATCAACCTTGCAAGTTTATCACTAAAATGTGGGTTGCTAGATCAAAAGATACTATCATCCACATAAATTTGGCAAACAAATAGTTAACCATTTACTCTTTTTGTGAACAACTTTGAGTCAGTTTTACCAATCTCAAAACCCTTTTCAATGATAAACTTCGATAAGCATTTGTACCAAGCTCGAGGGGCTTGTTTAAGATCATAAATATCTTTACGAAGTTTGTAAACATGATTAGGTTTCTTAGGGTTCACAAAACTCGGAGGTTGTTTAACATAAACATCCTCCACAAGTTCACCATTTAGAAAAGCTCTTTTTATTTCCATTTGGCGATGAGTAATATCATGGTTATTGGAATAAGCAAGAAGTATATGAATAGCTTGAAGTCTAGCAACGGGGCAATAGGTCTCACTGTAGTCCATACCTTCGACTTGAGTGTAACCTTGTGGGCGTGCCTTGTTGTGTGCAACTTTACCATCTTCATCTTGCTTGTTCCAAATCACCCATTTTGTTCCAGTGATGGTGTGCTCATCCTTGGTATTCTCCACTAGTATCCACACTTCATTCCTCTCAAAGTTGTGTAGCTCTTCGTGCATGGCGTTCACCCAATCTGTCTCTTCAAGTGCTTCTTCTACCTTCATAGGCTCAATACTAGAGATAAATGAGTAATGGTCATAAAAGTTAGCTAAACGAGTTTTAGAGCAAGTGATTTCCCCGAGTTGTATGTCGTTGAAGATTTTCTCTAAGGGATGGTTCTTGTTCGCTGTTGCTCGAACTTGTGATAGATTTTGCTTGTTGGATGGTGGAGCTTCCTCATCATCATATTATTCTTTGTTGTTGTTGGAGATGTCATATCCTTGAGGTGGTGGTGAAGGAGGTTTAGGTGGTTCATCATGTCGTGTACCGCTTGTGGATGCCTCCATGTAATTTTGTGGCTCGCCTTGATGCGAAGTAGGAGCTTCACTTGTGTTGATTAAGTGATTTCCTTCACCTCCACGGGACGAATCTTTCCAATGGACAAGTCTTGAATGGCGTCGGAAGGTTCCTTATCTCCTAGATCATTTGGAAATTGTTCGACTTGCGAACCATTAGATTCATCAAACTTCACATTTACAGTCTCTTCAACTTTCCGAGCGAAGTTGTTGTAGACACGATACGTGTGAGAGTTTGATCCGTAACAAAGTAGGAAACCTTCCTGAGATTTAGGAGAAAATTCAGAACGACAATGCTTACAAAGAATGTTGCACTTTGGGCCGACAAGAAAGTATCCAACTTGGGGTTTGTTACCAGTGAGTAGCTCGTATGCCGTTTTACTGAGAAGCTTGTGTAGGTAGAGTCGGTTTGTGGCTTGACAAGCTGTTTCCATGGCTTCTTCCCAAAAGTGTCTTGGTGTCTTGTATTCGTCGAGCATCGTTCTTGCCATCTCGACGAGAGTTCGGTACTTCCTCTCAACAACTCCATTTTGTTGAGGTGTGTGCGTGATGATTAGATGATGTATATACTTCTCGCACCTTGTTGGTTATCCCAAGTGGAAAGTTGAGATGTAGTCAACAACAATTTTCTGTCGCACGAAGACTGTAAGGTTTATCGAACCAGGAGGACTCCTAGGATCAACAAGTAGGTGTCTACTGTCCTGGCTAGCAGAAGACGTGGACCTGCACACACAACAAATAACTTTGCTCCCAACGAGTACACAGAGGTTGTCAATCTCTCCAGCCTTGTAGTTTTCAAAGGATCAAAACACAAGCGAGAAAAGTAATAGTAATTGCAACGGAAAAGTAAATGAAAAAGGTAAATGATGGAGGTGTAAGCAATGATGGTGATATGGACCGGAGTCACATGATGTTCACTAGTGATGTCTCTCTCCCAAAATACGATAAACAACTATGCTTGGGTAAACAAATTACAGTTGGGCAATTGATAGAATTATGAACGCACCACAATGCTAATTATGCTACTTGAAAGTTAGAGGCTCAATAGTAATGGGCAGTACGCTAAGACAAGTAGACCGTTTATTCATCATCATCTACTTACTAATCATCCACCTTGAGATATATATCCAGAACATCTCGCTGGTATTAAATTGAGAGCCCCACCCAAAGTGTAAACTCAAAGCAACGGACAACTGCATTAACGAACTGTGCGTAAGGTAAACAATCCTTGCAACCGTGGTCACAAGCACCGTTGTTTTCTCCCTGGTGGTAACATCGCATCCCGTAGTCTCATGTTTCTATCACTCAAGCTAGACATCGAAGGGCATGGACCCACAATCAAGCATAACGCTCCCTCTTGGAGTTACAATCTGCTACTCGGCTAAATCAATAAAGAGCAACAGAGAACATGCATGAATCACTAAGGAACATAATATAAAAGGATAATCAAATATATAACTCATAACAATCTGACCATAATCTCATAATCCATCGGATCCCAACAAACCGAGCATAGCAATAGCAAGAGAATTACATAGATGCCTTGATCATGTAGGGCAGCTCACAAGGACTAACCATTGAAGCACAAGATTGGAGAGAAGACATAGCTACTGGTCATGGACCCATGGTCCAAGGAGGACTACTCACGGCAGGTTCGGGAAGCGTCCATGGTGGTGGAGAAGCTCCCGGAAGTCAATCCTCACTCTGACAGGGTGCTGGGAAGAGGTCTACTGACGCTCCCGGTCTCAGAAGCGCTGCTGCGTCGAAACGATGGAGAAATTCGCGATGCTGGATCCCGTATAGGGTTTTCCTCGTCAAGGGGTAAATATAGGCGAAAGGAGGGCACCAGAGGGCGTGGGACCCACCCAGGCGGCCTCCTGGCGCGGCCTAGGGGTGGGTCGCGCCCACAGGTCGCTTGGGCGGCCCGTGGCACCCCTCTGACCCCCTTTCTTGCTTCGTGAAGCTTCTGGTGCGCTGATTTTTATATATTTTTCTCTGGAATTTTCGGGCTTTGGAAAATTGGGTAAAAGCCCGTGCAAAATAGGCATCAGCAGACAAAAACTGGCACTGGGTGCACTGAGTTAGTAGGTTAGTCCAAATATGTGTAAAATGATATAAAAGTGTAGCAAAACATATAACAGTGTCACCCAAAATATCATGGAACAAGCAGAAATTATAGATACATTTGGGACGTATCAACATCCCCAAGCTTAATTTCTGCTCGTCCTCGAGTAGATAAATGATAACACAATAATTTCTGTGGTGACATGCTAACACACATATATGAACTTCAAAGTAAAGGAAGTGAGATATGCAATTCAAGTCAAGACAATAACAAGCAAGAGTTTATATCTAGTATTGAAATTAGCAAAGTAAGAACATAAAGGTGCAAGAGCTCTCGCTGTCCGTGACTCGAATGTCTCCAAATGGTGTTTGCGTGCAAGAAGTGGGAGATGGGTTGAGATCATACAATATTTTTTAATTGAGAACTCAATCTACTAAAATTTTCACAATTGGTCTCCTTCAGAATCTTATTTTGACTCATCCCCAGACCACTAGTCAAGATGATCCTCTCCCTTTTGATTTTGAGCACTCATGCAATGGATGAGCGTAAGCAAGATATGTTGGCACTTAGGATGGAAAATAGAATAATGATGGGGAAGGAAGACAAAAAGGTGTGGAAGGCTCACATCAATGAGGAAAACCATAGGCGAGAGAAAGCCAAATGATAGATATGATGTGAGGAGTAGGGATTGCCATGTAACGGATGCACATATGAGCTAAGTAAGCTCTCCAATGGAACTAGTGGGGGTGCATCCAACTTGTTTGCTCATGAAGACCTAGAGCTCATTTGAGGAGGCTCATCACTGGAATATGCAAACCAAGTTTTGTAGTGTAAGGGTCCCCACATAGTTATGCATGAATGATAATCTCTATGTAGTACAAATATAGCAATGGAGTACAAGTGTGGATCTTTCAAAAGGAATAGTAGTGTTGCCCCTTCTCTTTTTTTTTCTTTTTCTCTTTTTTGTGTGGCCTTTTTGTCTCTTTATTTTTATCTCTCATTTGTTCTCTTTGGGATCTTTTCATTGGTCATCTTTGGGATCTTTTCCTCACTTAAGGGCAACACTCTATGTATTACATGAATAAAAATAAGATCATCACACTTTATAAGAAGTACTCAGCATAAAGACAAGTGAAAACTATCATGATGTATGCAAATGTATGCCTCTGCGAGCGTAGCAGGATATGCAATGATACTGGTGTGTCATGTAGCAATAATAAGGGTAAGGCCCAACTAGCATGCGGCTCCTCGATCAAGCAAAAGCATGTATGACATGAAGATCAAGTCATGAGATGGTGGATATTGCATGGCAATGTATCTCGGAAAGGCTATGGAAATGCCTTAATAGTTAGGTATGGTGGCTGTTTTGAGGAAAGATATAATGAGACTTATGTATCATAGAGCGTATCATGTCATGGGTTTGGATGCACCGGCGGAGTTTGCACCAACTCTGAATGTGAGAAAGGGCAATGCACGGTACCGAAGAGGCTAGCAAAATATGGATGGTGGAAGTGCCAACAATCAAATACTCACATTAGTCTCAAGAACTCATACACTTATTATCGGTAACTCTCTATCTAGTTAGGAAATTCACAAAAAGACAAGTACCCCGAGGAAGAGTGTTTGGGGGTTTGGTTATCCTTGCACATCCTCGACTCATGGTAACGTGAGGGTACTCTATATATTCCAACCCCTCCAGAGGTTAGCGATCAATTTAGTATCTAGAGTTCTGAACTAATTTTTAGTTTTTAAAAAGCACACGGATTTCCCAAAATACGACATCTATCACTAATAGGCTCAAGCTCTTGGTACCAGTAGTCCAAACATTCCTCAAATCAATACCTCAAAACTATTGCAAGTTACTACTATACTTAAATAGCAACATCAATTACCTACTCAAGAAAGACACACAACTCAGTGCAACGAGCCAACTCTCTAAACAAGATAAGCATGATAACTCAAGAGAGTTACAAAAGCAACATAAATAATAGCTCTTAAAAAGATAAGCATGAAAACTAGGAGCTAAGCATGACAATAGCTATGTAAAGATAAATAACACACAAAAAAGATAAGCATGAAAACCGATGTTGTGTTCTAGAGTGGAATGGAGCGTGTTTCTCTCCCAAACAAGGTAGGCTAGGTTCTGACTTGTTATGAACAACAAGCAAAACTAAAAACAAACTAAAAGGTAAATAGCGAGACGCTCCAAGCATAGCACATAACATATGAAGTGATAAAAATATAGCATGGAGATGGACGAACTGATGATTGTTGATAGAGAAAGGGATGCACGGGGTCATCCCCAAGCTTAGATTCTTGAGTCTCCTTGAATATTTCTTGGGGTGCATGGGGGCATCCCCAAGCTTGAGCGCTTGACACTCATGTATCTTCTTTCATCATCTCCCATCGCATACTTGAAAACTCCCTTCATACGAAACTCATCATAAGCTGATAAGAGTGGTTAGTACCCTTAATAAAATAATTCATTACCTGCTGGAACTAAAGATTTTTCATGAATAGCTATTGTTTCTCATGATTGCCAAAAGGTTTTTGCAAATAAAAAAGTAAGTTTAGGATTTGCAAAATGATGAAAACGCAAAACATGGCAGAATCTGTGAAAAACATAACAACATGTAGTAAATAATTTATTCGGGGCACTTCTGCAACTCAAATCAAAAAACTGAGAACAGGTGCCAGAAAGTAAATTATATAGAGCATGTTGTCAAAAGAATTCAGATCAAAAAGATGATCTGGTGATTTTTGGCAAATTTTTAAGTCAAGCAGACAGAATCTGTTTCTGGACAACATGTCACAATTTTTGAACTTTCTTGCAATCGGAGGCTATAACTTGGCACAAAGCTTAAAAATAAAGATACAATGATGTTGCTATAGTAGTAACAAGCATCAAGACCGCTAAAACTCAAAGTAAAGATAACAAGGGTTGTCTCCCTAGAGCTCTTTCTTTATAGCCATAAAGATAGGCCTAAGATTTTAATGATGCTCTCATAGGAATAAGAGTTGTAGAACAAAAGAGAGCATCAAGAAGCAAATACCAAACATATTTCAGTCTAACATGCTTCCTATGCATAGGAATATTGCAATAGAGTAATTCATTAAAGGACAAAGCAATAAGCATAGGAAGGCAAAACAAGTACAGCTTCAAAACCATCAACATAAAGAGAGGGAACTTGATATTATTGAAATATCTATAAGCATATGTTCTCTCCTCATAATAACTTTCAGTGGGATCATGAATAAACTCAACAATATAAGTATCACATAAAGCATTGTTAACATGATCCACATGGACTTCATGCAGAGGATAAAACTTGGAGTAAAAGAGAGACTGAATCTCTTCCCAATCCCGTAGGTGAGAATCATCTAGTAGCCTATACAATTCCAATGCTTTTACTTTCAGTGACAAGGCAAATAATTTCCTCGTGACTCCATCTCTTGTCAAACACGAAATCTTAAACAACTCACAAAGTTCTATAAGTTTCAACAAATGAATACTAGGATTGACTGTTTCATCTCCTTCATAACAATCATTCCTAATTATTTCAATTATCCCAAGTGGTATTTTGAGTTGGATACATTCAGCAGGTGGAGGAGACTTCTCTACCACGAGTGTGGTAAAGCGGCCTTCCCCAAGCAGCGAACTAAGAGTGCAGTTTTCCATAAGCCTAACTAGTGAAGTCACACAACTTGGTGTTCTCAGTGGAACCCATAGCAGCGGCAACAAGCAAGAACAAAGCAACTAATTTTTATGTGGTTTTTGGTGTAAGACTCTAAAGCCAAAACTAAAAAGCAAACTAACAAGACCAAAAAGCAAAGGTAAAGGATAGCGTGCAACTCCCCTATCGTGAAGACTGGAGTCCCCGGCAGCGGCGCCAGAAAACTTTGCTTGATGACGAGATGATGTATGTACTTCTCGCACCTCGTTGGTTACCCCAAGTGGAAGGTTGAGATGTAGTCAACAGCAAGTTTTCCCTCACACGAAGACTGTAAGGTTTATCAAACCAGGAGGACTCCTAGGGTCAACAAGTAGGTGTCTGTTGTCCTGGCTAGCAGAAGATGTGGACCTGCACACACAACAAATAACTTTGCTCCCAACGAGTACAGAGAGGTTGTCAATCTCTCCGGCCTTGTAGTTTGCACATAATCAAAACACAAGCGGGAAAAGTAATAGTAATTGCACTGGAAAAGTAAATGAAAACGGTAAATGATGGAGGTGTAAGCAATGATGGTGATATGGATCGGAGTCACATGATGTTCACTAGTGATGTCTCTCTCCCAAAAGATGATAAACAAATATGCTTGGGTAAACAAATTACAGTTGGGCAATTGACAGAATTATGAACGCACCGCAATGCGAATTATGCTACTTGAGAGTTAGAGGCTCAATAGTAATGGGCAGTACGCCAAGACAAGTAGACCGTTTATTCATCAGCATCTACTTACTAATCATCCACCTTGATATATCTATCCAGAACATCTCAGTGGTATTAAGTTGCAAGCCCCACCCAAAGTGTAAACTCAAAGCAATGGACAACTGCATTAACGAACTATGTGTAAGGTAAACAATCCTTGCAACCGTGGTCACAAGCACCATTGTTTTCTCCCTGGTGGCAACAGCACATCCCCTAGTCTCATGTTTTTGTCACTCAAGCTAGACATCGAGGGGCAAGAACCCACAATCATGCATAATGCTCCCTCATGGAGTTACAATCTACTACTTGGCAAAGCAATACAGAGCAACTGAGAACATGCATGAATCACTGAGGAACATAATATAAAAGGATAATCAAATATATAACTCATAACAATCTGAACATAATCTCATAATCCATCGGATCCCAACAAACCAAGCATAGCAATAGCAAGAGAATTACATAGATGCCTTGATCATGTAGGGCAGCTCATAAGGACTAACCATTTAAGCATAAGATTGGAGAGAAGACATCACATAGCTACTGGTCATGGATCCATGGTCCAAGGAGAACTACTCACGGCAGGTTCGAGAAGCATCCATTATGGTGGAGAAGCTCCCGGAGGTCAATCCTCCCTTCAGCAGGGTGTCGGGAAGAGGTCTCATGACGCTCCCGATCTCGGAAGCGCTGCGGCGGCGGAACGATGGAGAAATTCGCGATTCTGGATCCTGTATAGGGTTTTCCTTGTCAAGGGGTAAATATAGGCGAAAGGAGGGCACCAGAGGGCGTGGGACCCACCCAGGCAGCCTCCTGGCGTGGCCTAGGGGTCGGTCGCGCCCACAGGTCGCCTGGGCGGCCTCTGGACCCCTTTCGTGCTTCATGAAGCTTCTGGTGCGCTGATTCTTATATATTTTTCTTGGGATTTTTTGGGCTTCGAAAAATTGGGTAAAAGCCCGTGCAAAATAGACATCTGCAGACAGAAACTGGCACTGGGTGCACTGAGTTAGTAGGTTAGTCCAAATATGTGTAAAATAATATAAAAGTGTAGCAAAACATATAACAATGTCACCCAAAAGATCATGGAACAAGCAGAAATTATAGATATGTTTGGGACGTGTCAGAGCGTAGCCAAGAACTCATGTGAGATACCTTCTTCATCAAGAAAAATATCCGCATTGATGTTCTTGAACTCCGATTCATTGTCGCTTCGAACCTTCTTGATCTTCACTTCAAATTGATTTTTCGCTTTGCGAGCAAAGGTCTTGAAGATCTTTTGTACCTGCGAGTTGTCATCAAGAAATAATACCCACGTAAATCTGGAAAAATCATCAACTATAATTAGGCCAAAGAAATTTCCACCGAGGCTCTTGTAAGCATTGGGACCAAAGAGGTCCATATGAAGCAACTCGAGTGGTCTCCTAGTAGTCATAATGTTTTTCACGGGATGACTTCCACCTACGTGTTTTCCTGGTTGACAAGCACTACAAAGTCTATCTTCGTCAAAGATAACATCTTTAACACCAAGTATATGATCACCTTTGATGAGTTTGTCAAGATTACGCATACCAACATGTCCTAGCCTTCTATGCCATAACTAACCTTTAGAATATTTTCCAATAAGACAAGTACGAGGTTTGGATCTTTTAATGAAGTCAACAATGTATAAGTCACCTCTACGGAAACCGGTAAAGACCATGTTATGATTGTCTTGCCGGAACACTTGGAAATCGACTTTAGTAAATATCACGTTCAAACCAAAGTCGGCTTAATCTAGATACAGAAAGAAGATTGTAGCCAAGGGATTCAACAAGCATGACATTTTGAATAGAACTATCATGAGATATGGCCACCTTACCAAGACCGAGTACCTTACCCTTGGATTTGTCTCCAAAAGTCACATACCTCCGTGGTCCATGGTTTGGTGTGATCTCTTGAAACATGCCTCTATGTCTGGTCATGTGATCGGTGCATCCACTATCGAGAATCCACTCTTTTCCTCCGAACATGTAGTCTTTGAAGTTTGCCATGAGGCTTAAGATTTTCATCGTCTTCTCACATTTGATGTCAAACTTCTCATCTTCATCATAGTAGTCATGTTCCATGTTGTCATCACCAATTGGGATGTCCTCGTCATAAAAATCAAGAGACTTGTTAGGCTTGTGACCATGACAATGTTAAAATTTATGAATGTGAATGGCTTTAACAACGATATTGTTGATGGTAATGACATGTCCTTTAGCACGCATGAGGTCACGAATCTCAAATAAGTATTTACCAAAGTTTGGATCACTAGACTTCATTTTGTGAAGGAAATAGTTTTATGGAGAATTACATCAAGATTTTTCAAAGAGTAGTTTGGAAATCTTTTCTCTAAGTCATTCCATAATGTATAAACACACTCGAAGTTTTTGATTTGATCAAACACCATTCTCCGCAATCCTCTAATGATAAGATTAACAGTTCTAAGATTACAAATCATATCAATTTCTTCTTTGTGTGAAGGATGTAAGGGATCAATGGGAGGAACATAGGGATGTTTAACATACTTTCTCAAATGAAATCTACCAAATATATCAAGCATTTCATCTTTCCATTGAATATAGTACACCCCGTTGAGAAAAGGCACCCCACAACTAATACTACCCAAACTAGATACATCCTTCTTCCTCCAATGGTGATTAAACAATTGCTATAGAGACCAAACCTGTGATACTACTTGCGGGATCACTAGAAGGGACGTCTAGAGGGGAGTGAATAGACTACTTGACAAATTAAAACCTAGCCTTTTACCAGTTTTAGTTGAGGCCACGTTTTAGGAATAATAGGAAGTCTAGCATACCTTACACATGCAAGTCCAACAGTATCGCAGCGGAAAGTAAAGACATGCACATGCAAGTAAGTAGTAGAAATAGGAAGATCAAACACAGTTGGATACGCAAAGATTTTTCCCGTGGTTTCGATAGGTGGTGGTATCGTACGTTGATGACCCACAAGTATAGGGGATCTATCGTAGTCCTTTCTATAAGTAAGAGTGTCGAACCCAACGAGGAGTAGAAGGATCTGACAAGTGGTTTTCAGCAAGGTAATATCTGCAAGCACTGAAATTATTGGTAACAAGTAGTTGTGTGACAACATGATTCGTAGCAAGTAGCAAGCAACAAAAGTAACAACGGTGCAGCAAAGTGGCCCAATCCATTTTGTAGCAAGGGACAAGCCTGGACAAAGTCTTATAGGAGGTATAACACTCCCGAGGACACATGGGAATTTCTCTCAAGCTAGTTTTCATCATGTCCATATGATTCGCGTTCGCTAATTTGATAGTTTGATATGTGGGTGGACCGGCGCTTGGGTACTGCCCTTACTTGGACAAGCATCCCACTTATGATTAACCCCTCTCGCAATCATACGCAACTACGAAAGAAGAATTAAGACAAAGTCTAACCATAGCATTAAACTAGTGGATCCAAATCAGCCCCTCACGAAGCAACGCATAAACTAGGGTTTAAGCTTTTGTCACTCTAGCAACCCATCATCTACTTACTACTTCCCAATGCCTTCCTCTAGGCCCAAATAATGGTGAAGTGTTATGTAGTCGACGTTCACATAACACCACTAGAGGAAAAACAACATACAACACATCAAATTATCGAACGAATACCAAATGCACATGACTACTTATAGCATGACTTATCCCATGTCCTCAGGAACAAAAGTTACTACTCACAAAGAATAATCATATTCATGACCAGAGAGGTAATGAGTAGCATCAAAGATCTGAACATAAACTCTTCCACCAAGTAATCCAACTAGCATCAACTACAAAGAGTAATTAACACTACTAGCAACCTTACAAGTACCAATCGGAGTCGCGAGACGGAGATTGGTTACAAGAGATGAACTAGGGTTTGGAGATGAGATGGTGCTGCTGAAGATGTTGATGGTGATGAGTCCCCTCCGATGAGAGGAGTGTTGGTGATGACGATGGTGCGATTTCCCCCTCCGGGAGGGAAGTTTGCCCGGTAGGATCGTCCTGCCGGAGCTCTAGATTGGTTCTGCTCAAGTTCCGCCTCGTGGCGGCGGCGAATCCTCCGAAAAGCCTCCTCTTGATTTTTTCTAGAACAAAACCCTTCTTGTAGCAAAAGGGGGGATCCAGAGGGCCAAGTGGGATCCCACAAGGCCCCTAGGCGCGGCCAGGGGGCACGCCTAACAGGCTTTGTGGCCTCCTGCTGGCGCCCCTGTGGCACTTCTTCGGCCCAATATGTTTTATAAATCCCAAAAACAATCCTCGTTGATTTTCACAGCTTTTGGAGTTGCGCAGAATAGGTATATCAAACTTGCTCCTTTTTCAGGCCAGAATTCCAGCTGCCGGCATTCTCCCTCTTCATGTAAACCTTGCAAAATAAGAGAGAAAAGGCATAAGTATTGTACCGTGAAGTGTAATAACAGCCCATAAAGCGATAAATATCAACATGAAAGCATGATGCAAAATGGACGTATCAACTCCCCCAAGCTTAGATCTCGCTTGTCCTTCAGTAAAAGTCGAGATCAATAAATATGCCCACATGTTTAGAGAGAGAGGTGTCGACAAAACAAGATACGGACATGCAGGCATCATGATCATTGTCAGAACAGCAATAACATCATATCATCTCTTATACTAAAGTGACAATTCCTTCACAAAGTAAAGTATGGATCAAGAACCTTACCGAGAATTAACAACTAATAGCCTTTAGTCATTGAAGCAATTGCAATTTATCACAACATCGAAAAGAGTCAAATAAGAGCTTGTAAAGCAAATCCACATACTCAATCATCTTTTCGTTCTCTACAATTGCTACAACTCATGTGGTACTCATGAGATCAAAGTTTCAGTTGGACACAGAGAAAGATAGGGGCTTATAGTTTCACCTCCCAACCATTTACCTCAAGGGTAATGTCAATAGTAATAATTCATGAATACTTACTTCCAAGTTGACATATGAATATAGATCTTTCCCTAGCATATGATGTTAGCCAAGATAAGGGCGAAATAAGGAATTGGTGTAGATCACCATGACTCTTTCAAGGGCAAAAAGTAAAGTACAAGATAGGCCCTTCACAGAGGGAAGCATAGGTTGTCATGCGCTTTTGAGGTTTGGATGTGCGTCCTCTTAGTGTGAAGGAATGTCACTTTATATTGCCTCCTGTGATAAAGAACTTTATTATGCAGTCTCTCGCTTTTATGTCTTCCTCATCACAGGTTCGTACAAAGCTTATTTTCCACGCACTAATAGATCATACATATTAGGGAGCAATTTTTATTGCTTGCACCGATGACAACTTACTTGAGGGATCTTATTCAATCCATAGGTAGGTATGGTGGACTCTCATGGCAAAACTGGGTTGAAGGTTTATGGATGCACAAGTAGTATCTCTACTTGATGCGGGAGGTTTGGCTAATATGAGGTGGAAGCAATCATCACATGCTAAGGGATCTCTAGTCATATAACATTGTTCGAAACCAAGCAAACACAATTCATTATGTTGTCTTCCTTGTCCAACATCTACTTCTAAGCATGCAATAGTTTAGTGAGTGTTCACAATCATAGATGGTGTTAAGGATGATATACTTATATGTGAACCTCTCCTTCTTTATCACTTCCTATTAATTGCAAAAATGACCAAGGTCTACGTTTGTCTACACTCAACAAGTTTCAATCATCATTCTTTTTATATGTGAAGCCATCACTTCCCATAAGATCATTACATGATCTTTCATGCTTTTGTTCTTTTCTCATTCTCTTGATCATGGCATGAGGCAAGGCCCTTAACTAAGACACTCTTTAATATATGGATCACGAGCTCGAATACATCGGGGGTGACACAAAACAAAACTCAAGCCTAAAACACTAAGACCTTTAATCTACTAGAGAAAGAGAAAACTGAAAAGGAACAAACTAAAACAAAGGTAAAGGCAAAAGATGTGATGGTGATACGATACCGGGGCAACTCCCCCAAGCTTGGCACAAGCCAAGGGATTGCCCATACCCATGCTCAGTTGTCTTCCTTTGGAGGTGATGGTGGTGGAGTTGTTGCAACATGGGTTTGATCCTCCGTCTTCCAAGGCATGGTGCTCCATCATGGAAAGATGACCGAGGCTCCGGAATCCTCAAATATGGAGCCAACCGTATTCATTTAAATCTATACTCATACTCACAGTTTTGGTTCTGCGGGTCATAGATCTGGGCTTGGAGGTGATCAATTCTGTCATAGAGCCTGGAGAGATGCTTCCCGATGTCATTGGCATCGATCTTGTGCTTGTTGGTGAACTCCGTGATCATCATGTGGTTGGCGTTGAGTCCTCGCTCCACCATCCCTTGGCACTTGAAGACTTGTTGCTCCATTGCTTTGAGCCTCGCCTCCAGGCTTCCGGTCTTCTTGGGCCCCTCAACATCACAGATATGCAGCATCTCCTCACGCATCTCGATACATTGAGGGTGTTGCAGCACTCCCGCGAGGTAGGGATTGATGACCTTCTCGAAGATCTTGTCCTTCGGAGCTTTTGGGGATGCCATAGCGATCTAGATCTGCAGCAGAAACAGGCTCGAAACGAAAACAGAGGAAATTCGCGTGATACGAGGGTTAGACCTTACGGGAGAATATATAATGATTTTTTCCGACCAGAAGGAGTACTCCACAAGAAAACGGAGTTCGGGAGGCACACGAGGTGGCCACAAGCCCCCCAGGCGCGGCCAGGGGATGGCCTGCACCTGGCAGGCTTCTCGCCTCCTCGTGCGCTTTCCGGACTACTTCAATTTTTTCTATTTTTTCAAAAATTCCAAAATGGAGGAAAAATCCTACTGGAAAAGTTTTGGAGTCTATTTACTTACCGAATCACACACCTCTTCGTTTTCGGAGTCTAAAACAGGCTGATAAATATCCCTTAGGTACTCCTCCGGAGTTATGGTATTGATAATATTGCTTTCAACATTTATGGGAGTACCTCAGATATAATGCTTGATTCTCTGCCCATTTACCGCTCTCGGACAATTACCTTCCGTGTTGTTGATCTTGATAGCACCGGAACGATATACTTGCTCAACAATGTAAGGACCTTCCCATTTAGAGAGAAGTTTGCGTGCAAAAAATCTTAAACGAGAATTATATAGCAAGACATAATAACCTACATTGAACTCACGCTTTTGTATCCCTTTATCATGCCACCTCTTAACCTTTTCTTTGAACAACTTGGCATTCTCATATGCCTGAGTCCTCCATTCATCAAGCGAGCTAAGATCAAATAACCTCTTCTCACCAGCAAGTTTGAAATCAAAGTTGAGCTCTTTGATTGCCCAATAAGCTTTATGCTCTAGCTCAAGTGGTAAATGACATGCTTTACCGTACACCATTTTGTACGGGGACATGCCCATGGGATTCTTATAGGCAGTTCTATAAGCCCACAGTGCATCATCGAGCTTCTTAGACCAATTCTTTCTAGACCTATTGACAGTCTTTTGCAGAATTAGTTTAATCTCTCTATTGCTTAGCTCTACTTGACCACTGGACTGAGGGTGATAGGAAGACGCAATTCTATGGTTGACATCGTACTTAGCAAGCGTTTTACGGAAAGCACCATGAATGAAATGTGAACCACCGTCGGTCATTAGATATCTAGGGACTCCAAATCTAGGGAAAATAACTTCTTTAAGCATCCTGATAGAGGTGTTGTGATCAACACTACTAGTGGGGATAGCTTCTACCCACTTAGTGACGTAATCAACAGCAACTAGGATATGAGTATACCTGTTGGATTTTGGAAAAGGTCCCATATAATCAAAGCCCCAGACATCAAATGGTTCAATGACAAGTGAATAGTTCATAGGCATTTCCTGACGTTTAATGATATTACCTATTCTTTGACATTCGTCACAAAACAAGACAAACTTACGGGCATCCTTGAAGAGAGTGGGCCAATAGAAACCTGATTGCAATACCTTGTGTGTAGTTCTATCTCCCGCATGGTGTCCTCCGTAGGCCTCGGAGTGACACTTCTGTAGGATCTGTCCCTGTTCATGTTCAGGTACACAACGTCTAATAACACCATCTACTCCTTCCTTATAAAGGTGAGGATCATCCCAAAAGTAATGTCTCAAGTCAAAGAAGAATTTCTTCTTTTGCTGGTATGTGAAACTAGGTGGTATATATATAGTTTGCATAATTATCATACCACGGTCTACTGATACGTCTCCAACGTATCTATAATTTTTTATGGTTCCATGCTATTATCTTGTCAAACTTTGCATGTTTTGCATGCCTTTTATATGTTTTTGGGACTAACTTATTAACTCAGTGCCAAGTGCCAGTTCCTATTTTTTCCATGTTTTTTACCCCTTTCAGAGGAGATTTTGAAACGGAGTCCAAATGGAAGAAAATCCCCGAAAAGATTTTTTTCAGAACGGAAGAAGATCGAGAAGCTTGGGAGCCAAGGCAGGCGAGCCTCAGGGGCCCCACAAGCCCCACCCCGTGCCTAGGGGGGTAGGCCGCGGCCCACAGGCTTGTGGGCCCCCTGAGCGCCCACTGACCTAGGGGTTGTGCCTATAAATTCCCTAAAAATCCCAAAAAAATCAAGAGATCATCGAAAGTACTTTTCCGCCGCCGCAAGCTTCTGTCTCCGCAAGATCCCATCTGGGGCACGTTCTGGTGCCCTGCCGGAGGGGGATTCGGATACGGAGGGCTTCGTCATCAACACCATGACCTCTCCGATGATGCGTGAGTAGTTCACCATAGACCTACGGGTCCATAGCTAGTAACTAGATGTCTTCTTCTCTCTCTTGGATCTTCAATACAAAGTTCTCCATGATCTTCATGGAGATCTATCCGATGTAATCTTCTTTTGCGATTGTTGCCATCAAGGGTAAAAATATGGGGTCTTCATCATTGGTTTCAGATTATCCCTCTACATCATGTCATCCTTCTTAAGGCGTTACTCTGTTCGTCATGAACTCAATACACTAGATGCATGCTGGATAGCGGTCGATGTGTGGAGTAATAGTAGTAGATGCAGAAAGTATCGGTCTACTTGTCTCGGACGTGATGCCTATATGTATGATCATTGCCTTAGATATCGTCATGACTTTGTGCGGTTCTATCAATTGCTCGACAGTAATTTGTTCACCCACCGTGATATTTGCTATTATGAGAGAAGCCTCTAGTGAACACTATGGCCCCCAGGGTCTACTCCACACCATATTTTCAGCCTTACACTTTTTACTTCGTTGCACTCTCCGCCTTCAGATCTCACTTTGCAAACAATCTTGAAGGAATTGACAACCCCTTTGAAGTGTTGGGTGCAAGCTTGTTTGTGTTTGTGCACGTACTCTGGACTTGACGAGCCCCTCCTTCTGGATCGATACCTTGGTTCTCAAACTGAGGTAAATACTTACTGCTCCTGTGCTGCATCACCCTTTCCTCTTCAAGGGAAAAACCGACGCAAACCAGAGAAGTAACAAGAAGAATTCCTAGCGCCAAGGAAGGACTTTTGTTGCCGCGGCAGAAGAATTTCTAGCGCCGTTGCCGGGGAAGATCAAGTCAAGAACTCATCCATGTAGGTGTTGCAAACTCATCTCTTGCATTTACTTTGTTTGCTAGTTGATTCTCGTTTTCCTATCCCCCACTTCACAAATTTGCCTTTTTTCCTTTGCCTTTTTCATTCGCCCTTTTCTTTCGCTTGCTTTCTGTTGCTTGTGTGCTATGTGCCTTCAATATGCTTGCATCTTCGCTTGCTGAAAATCTAGTGATATGGATCCTCACCCACTTGCTAATCTCTGTAAGAGATCCAATTGTGTTGATCCAATTGTAGTGAGTTGAGTGCACTTGACTTTCTCTATGGAGTTTTGCTTGAGATGCGTGAATCTGAAAATCGTGATGAAGAAATTCATGAAGTGATTCACGAGGGCTCCTTGAATGAAAAGCATGATTGCAATGGTTTCACTATAAATTCTACTAATGACAATCATGCTAAAAATATGCAAAACCCTAAGCTTGGGGATGCTAGTTTTGCTATATCCACTACTTGTTGCAATGATCGTGATTGGGGTAATGATTTTTCTTATGATCTTGAAAATTTGTTTAAGCCTCATGATGATTATGATTTTTGCAATATTATTGAAAGTGGGTTTGGAGAAGTCATGACTTTAGTTGATGATAATCCCACTATTTTTGAAGAGTGTCAACTTTGCATGCATGTGGATCATGAAAAAAATATCCTTTGTGATAGCTATATTGTTGAATTTGATTATGATCCCACATGTAATTGCTATGAGAGAGGAAAATATTGTGGTAGAAACTTTCATCTTACCAAATTACCTCTCGTTATGTTGAGATTGCTATTGTCTCTTTCTTCTTCCTTGCATTTGGTAACTATTTGTTGTCTTGCCAATTTGTTCTCGTATAAAATGCCTATGCATAGGAAGTATGTTAGACTTAGATGTGATTTTCACATGCTTTATGATGCTCTCGTTGTGCTTCAATTCTTGTCTTTTGTGTGAGCATCATTAATTTATCAATGCCTAGCTAAGGGCGTTAAACAATAGCGCTTGTTGGGAGGCAACCCAATGAATTTATCTTTTTCTTACTGTTTTGTTGCGTCCACACCATCACAATTCTGTTTTGATTGTGTTTTTTGTGTTTCTTTTTGTGCTTGAGCCAAGCAAAACCTTTATGACTAGTCTTGGTAATGGTTGTTTGATCTTGTTGGAAAAAGACAGAAACTTTTCGCTCACGAGATGATTTTTCATTTTTATTCAGAAAGAGATTTTGAGTTGGTTGTTTCTGCTTCTGGTTGATATGCTTTTTGCCCAGGTCGTCGTAGTGTTTCAGAGTTTTTGAGGTACCAGGAGTATACGAAGTATACAGATTGCTACAGACTGGTCTGTTTTTGACATATTCTGTTTTTGTTGAGTTGGTTGCTTGTTTTGATGAAACTATGGTTAGTATCGGGGGTTACTAGCCATGGAAAAGTGAGAATACAATATCCCAACACCAATATAGATGGAATTCAAGTTTGCTACAGTACCAAAAGAAGTGGTAGTTTGTTTTCTTGTACTAACGTTATCACGAGTTTCTGTTTAAGTTTTGTGTTGTGAAGTTTTCAAGTTTTGGGTGATGTTCTCATGGACGATGAGATAAGGAGTGGAAAGAGCTCAAGCTTGGGGATGCCCAAGGCATCCCAAGCCAAATTCAAGGACACCAAAAATCCTAAGCTTGGGGATGCCCCGGGAAGGCATCCCCTCTTTCGTCTTCAATCCATCGGTAACATTACTTGGAGCTATATTTTTATGCACCACATGATATGTGTTTTGCTTGGAGCGTCTTGTATCATAGGAGTATTTTCTTTTTGTTGTGTCACAATCATCCTTGTTGCACACCTTTTTGAGAGAGAGAGACATGCACTCATCGTGATTTTGCTAGAATGCTCATACTGCTTCACTTATATCTTTTGAGCTAGATACTTTTGCTCTAGTTCTTCATTTATATCTTTTAGAGCACGGTGGTGCGTGATTTGGTAGTTGGCTTATGCTATGAAAGTAGCCCCAAAAGTGATAGATACCCAAAGAGGATGCAAAAACCTCCATCTTCATGTGCATTGAGTAGAAAGAGAAGTTTCGAATCCTCTCAATTAGTTTTGAGACGTGGAATCGGTAATATTGAGAGTTGTGTTAGTAGGGTGTTGTGAATCTAGAGATACTTGTGTTGAAGTTAGTGATTCCCGTAGCATGCACGTGTGGTGAACCGCTATGTTAGGAAGTCAGAGCATAATTGATCTATTGATTGTCATCCTTTGTGTTGAGGTCGGGATCGCGCGATGGTTAATACCTACCAACCCTTCCCCTCGGAGTATGCGGTTAGCACTTTGTTTCGATTACTAATAAAAACTTTTGCAACAAGTATGTGAGTTCTTCATGACTAATGTGAGCCCATGGTACATATGCACTTTCACCTTCCACCATTGCTAGCCTCTCTAGTGTCGCGCAATTCTTGCCGGTGCACAAACCCACCAAATTCCTTCCTCAAAACAGCCACCATATCTACCTACTATGGCATTTTCATAGACATTCCGAGATATATTGCCATGCAACTCCCACCGTTCCGTCTCATGACTTGTGACGTCACTCTCATATTGCCATTGCATGATCGTAAGATAGCTAACGAGATGTTTCAACGCCATACGCCATGCTAGATCATTGCACATCCCGGTACACTGCCGGAGGCATTTCCTATGGAGTCATCATCATTGTGATCTTTGAGCTGTGAGTAAATAAAAGTGTGATGATCATCATTATTAGAGCATTGTCCCATATGAGGAAATAATAAAAAAGGCCAAAGAGCCCAAAAACAAAAAAAGGGGAAAAGAAAAGAAAAAAACAGAGGCCTAAGAGCCCAAATGAAAAAAAAGAGAAAAGAGAGAAGGGACAATGCTACTATTTTTTCCACACTTGTGCTTCATGATAGCACCATGTTCTTCATGATTGAGAGCTTCTTGCTTCGTCACCACCATAAGCTAGTGGGAATCTTCATTATATAACTTGGCTTGTATATTCCAATGATGGGCTTCCTCAAAATTGCCCTACGTCTTCGTGAGCAAGCAAGTTGGATGCACACCCACTAGTTCTCCTTTTGAGCTTTCACATACTTATAGCTCTAGTGCATCCTTTTGTATGGCAATCCCTACTCATTCACATTGATATCTATTAATGGGCATCTCCATATCCCTTTGATACGCCGAGTCAATGTGACCATCTCCTCTTTTTTGTCTCACAAACACCACCACACTCTATTCCACCTATAGTGCTATATCCATGGCTCGTGCTCATGTATTGCGTGATAGTTATAAAAAGGTTGAGAAAGTAAGGGTGCGAAAACAATTACTTGGCCAATACCGGGGTTGTGCATGATTTACATTAGTTGTGTGAGGATGATGGAGCATAGCCAGACTATATGATTTTGTCGGGATAACTTTCTTTGGCCTTGTTATTTTGAAAGTTCGTGATTACCTTGCTAGCTTACTTGAAGTATTATTGTTTTCATGTTAATAGCAAACTATTGTTTTGAATCTTACGGATCTGTACATTCATGTCACGTGAAAGAAGTTTCAAAGGACAACTATGCTAAGTAGCATTCCACACCAAAAATTCATTCTTTATCACTTCCTTACTTGAGGACGAGCAGGAGTTAAGCTTGGGGATGCTTGATACGTCTCTAACGTATCTATAATTTTTTATGGTTTCATGCTATTATCTTGTCAAACTTTGGATGCTTTGCATGCCTTTTATATATTTTTTGGGACTAAATTATTAACTCAGTGCCAAGTGTCAGTTCTTGTTTTTTCCATGTTTATGACCCCTTTCAGAGGAGATTTTGAAACGGAGTCCAAACGGAAGAAAATCCCCGAAAAGATTTTTCCGAAACGGAAGAAGATTGGGAAGCTTGGGAGCCAAGGCAGGGGAGCCTCAGGGGCCCCACAAGCCCCCACCCCGCGGCCAGGGGGTAGGTCGCGGACCACAGGCTTGTGGGCCCCCTGAGCGCCCCCTAACCTAGGGGTTGCGCCTATAAATTCCCTAAAAATCATCGAAAGTACTTTTCCACCGCTGCAAGCTTCTGTCTCCGCAAGATCCCATCTGGGGCACGTTCTGGTGCCCTGCCGGAGGGGGGATTCAGATACGGAGGGCTTCTTCATCAACACCATGACCTCTCCGATGATGTGTGAGTAGTTCACCATAGACCTACGGGTCCATAGCTAGTAACTAGATGGCTTCTTCTCTGTCTTGGATCTTCAATACAAAGATCTCCGTGATCTTCATGGAGATCTATCCAATATAATCTTCTTTTGCGGTGTGTTTGTCGAGATCCGATGAACTGTGGATTTATGATCAGATTATCTATGAATCTTATTTGAGTTTCTTTTGATCTCTCTTATGCATGATTTCATATCCTTGTAATTCTCTTCTAGTTGTGGGTTTTGTTTGGCCAACAAGATCTATGATTCTTGCAATGGGAAAAGTGCTTGGTTTTGGGTTCATACCGTGCGGTGACCTCACCCAGTGATAGAAGGGGTAGCGACACACGCATCGTGTTGTTGCCATCAAGGGTAAAAAGATGGGGTTTTCATCATTGGTTTGAGATTATCCCTCTACATCATGTCATCTTGCTTAAGGCGTTACTCTGTTTGTCATGAACTCAATACACTATATGCATGCTGGATAGCGGTCGATGTGTGGACTAATAGTAGTAGATGCAGAAAGTATCGGTCTACTTGTCTCGGACGTGATGCCTATATGTATGATCATTGCCTTAGATATTGTCATGACTTTGCGCGGTTCTATCAATTGCTCGACAGTAATTTGTTCACCCACCGTGATATTTGCTATTATGAGAGAAGCCTCTAGTGAACACTATGGCCCCCAGGGTCTACTCCACACCATATTTTCAGCCTTACACTTTTTACTTCGTTGCACTCTCCGCCTTCAGATCTCACTTTGCAAACAATCTTGAAGGGATTGACAACCCCTTTGAAGCGTTGGGTGCAAGCTTGTTTGTGTTTGCGCAGGTACTCTGGACTTGACGAGGCCCTCCTTCTGGATCGATACCTTGGTTCTCAAACTGAGGGAAATACTTACTGCTCCTGTGCTGCATCACCCTTTCCTCTTCAAGGGAAAAACTGACGCAAACCAGGGAAGTAACAAGAAGAATTCCTAGCGCCAAGGAAGGAATTTTGTTGCCGCGGCATGTATTACGTGAACTATTGATGACATTCAATTGCTCATCAGGAAAGCTATCATCAATAGGTTGTGGGTCATCAAGAACATTCTCCAACCTAGACAAGTTATCTGCTACTGGGTTATCAACACCCTTCCTGTCAACAACATGCAAATCTAATTCTTGTAGCAAGAGAACCCATCTGATAAGTCTAGGTTTAGTGTCTTTCTTCTCCATGAGGTACTTAATAATAGCGTGATCAGTGTGAATAGTGACTTTGGAATCAACTATGTAAGACTTGAACTTTTCACATGCAAACACGACTGCTAAAAATTCCTTTTCCGTAGTAGCATAGTTTCTTTGGGCACTGTCTAGAGTTTTACTAGCATAGTGAATAACATTCAACTTCTTATCAACTCTTTGCGCTAGAATAGCACCAACACCATAATAACTAGCATCACACATGATTTCAAAAGGTAAGTGCCAATCAGGTGGTTGAACAATAGGTGCAGTTATCAAGGCCTTCTTAAGTATTTCGAAGGCTTCCTCACAATCATCGTCAAAAACAAAAGGAATATCCTTCTGCAAGAGATTGGTAAGAGGCCTAGAAATCTTAGAGAAGTCTTTAATGAACCTTCTATAGAAACCAGCATGACCAAGGAAACTTCTTATACCTTTGATATGTGTGGAGCATGGCATTTTCTCGATTGCATCAACCTTAGCCTTATCGAATTCAATACCTCTTTCAGAAATTTTATGTCCTAAGACGATGCCTTCATTAACCATAAAGTGGCACTTCTCCCAATTCAAGACAAGATTGGTGTCTTTACATCTCTCCAAGACTCGATCAAGGTTGCTGACGCAATCATCAAAAGAAGACCCGCAAACAGAGAAGTCATCCATGAAAACCTCGACAATCTTTTCAAAAAAGTTAGAGAATATAGCCATCATACATCTTTGAAAGGTGACATGTGCATTACATAAGCCAAAAGGCATACGTCTATAAGCAAAGGTACCGAAAGGGAAGGTGAAAGTGGTTTTCTCCTGATCAGATTGTGCAACTGGTATTTGGGAGAAACCAGAATAACCGTCTAGAAAGCAGAAGTGTGTGTGTTTAGACAGTCTTTCTAGCATCTGGTCGATAAAAGGCAAAGGGTAATGATCTTTCCTAGTGGCCTTATTCAATTTCCTAAAATCGATCACCATCCTATAGCCAGTAATAATCCTTTGTGGGATCAATTCATCCTTATCATTAGGGACAACGGTAATACCTCCCTTCTTAGGGACGCAATGCACCGGACTCACCCAATCACTATGAGCAACATGATAGATAATACCCGCTTCTAGGAGCTTTAGTATTTCTTTTCTTACTACCTCTTTCATCTTAGGATTTAATCTCCGTTGATGATCAGAAACTGGCTTGGAATCAGGATCAGTTTTAATCTTGTGCTGGCATAGAGTGGGACTAATGCCCTTAAGATCAACTAGAGTATATCCAATAGCAGCACAATGCTTCCTCGGAGTTTTTAGTAACTCTTTTCTTCATGCTCTGAGAGGCTAGCATTAATAATAACAGGATATTTCTTTTTCATCAAGATAAGCATACTTAAGAGTATCAGGCAACTGTTTAAGCTCGAACACAGGATCACCCTTTGGTGGGGGTAGATCCCCAAGCAGTTCAACAGGCAGATTATTCTTAAGGATAGGATATTGTTCTAAGAAAACTCTATCTATCTCATCCCTTTCATTCATATGCATATCATTTTCATGCTCAAGCAAGTATTGCTCTAAAGGATCAGTAGGAGGCACGACAATAGAGGTTAAGGCAATAGTTTCATCCTTACTAGACAACTCTTTTTCATGAGGTTGTCTACCAAACTTGGAGAAATTGAACTCGTGTGACACACCTTCAAAGCCAACGGTGACAGTTTGCTTCTCACAGTCAATATGAGCATTGACAGTATTGAGAAAAGGTCTACCAAATATGATGGGACAAAAGCTATCTTGGGTGGTAGCAAGAACGAGGAAATCAGTAGGATACTTCGTTTTACCACACAAGACTTCAACATCCCTAACATTCCCACAGAGTAGATAGTATCTCTATTGGCAAGCTGAATAGTGACATCAATGGGTTCTATCTCAACAAGTGCAATCTCGTCTTTAATTTCATCATATAAGGATTGAGGTATTGCACTAACACTAGCACCCACGTCACATAAACCATGATAACAATGATCTCCTATCTTAACATAAACAACAGGCGTGCCAAGAACAGGCCTATGTTTGTCTCTAGCATGTGGTTTAGCAATTCTAGCAGGATCTTCACAGAAGTGAATATCATGGCCATCAACATTGTCGGACAGGAGATCTTTGATAATAGCAATGCTAGGTTCAACTCTAATTTGCTCAGGGAGTGTAGGTGTTCTAATGTAGCCTCTACGTATCACAGTTGTAGCTTTAGAATGATCTTTTATCCTAACACGGAAAGGTGGTTTCTCAATGTAAGCACTGGGAACAACAGGATCATTATAGGGAATGACTCTCTCTTCAACTGGATTGGGTTTAACTACATTGACTTCTAAGGGAGGATGATATTTAAACCACTTCTCTTTGGGGAGATCAATATGAGCAGCAAATGATTCACACAATGAAGCTACTATCTCAGAGTCAAGTCCATACTTAGCTCTAAAATCACAAAAGGTATTTGTTTCAACAAAGGATTTAATGCAATCAAACTTGAAATTCATACCTGACTCCTTACCTTCATCAAGCCCCCAATCTTCAGAGTTGCGTTTAATTCTCTCCAATAAATTCCATTTGAAGTCAATATATCTCTTCATAAAAGAACCGGTACAAGAAGTGTCAACCATGGTGCGATCATCATGAGAAAGCCGAGCATAGAAGTTCTGAATGATAATTTCTCTCGAGAGCTCATGGTTGGGGCATGAATATAACATTGATTTAAGCCTCCCCAAAGCTTGAGAGATGTTTTCTCTGTCACGAGGCCAAAAATTATAAATATAATTCCGATCATGATGTAATAAATGCATAGGATAAAACTTTTGGTGAAATTCCAATTTCAACCGATTGTAGTTCCATGATCCAGTATCATCACATAGCCTATACCATGTCGACGCCTTATCCCTCAAAGATAAGGGAAAGACCTTCTTCTTGACCTCATCCTCGGGCAAACCTGCAAGCTTAAATAAACCACAAACTTCATCTACATAGATTAGATGCAAGTCTAGATGTGATGTTCCATCTCCTGTAAAAGGATTAGCCAACAGTTTCTCAAGCATACCCGAAGGAAATTCATAGCAAATAGTTTCAGTAGGTGCAACAGGTTGAGGAGCATCCCTTTGTGCTTCAGTTCAAGGTGAAGATACCCCGAACAAGCCCCTCAAAGGATTAGTTTCCATAGTGACAAGTGACAATAAATTTCAGCACACTATATAAATGTTTCCTTACCAATTTCCACTTACCAAAGGCGCTTCACTCCCCGGCAATGGCGCCAGAAAAGAGTCTTGATGACCCACAAGTATAGGGGATCTATCGTAGTCCTTTTGATAAGTATGAGTGTCGAACCCAACGAGGAGCAGAAGGATCTCACAAGTGGTTTTCAGCAAGGTAATATCTGCAAGCACTGAAATTATCGGTAACAAGTAGTTGTGTGACAAGATGATTCGTAGCAAGTAGCAAGCAACAAAAGTAACAACGGTGCAGAAAAGTGGCCCAATCCCTTTTGTAGCAAGGGACAAGCCTGGACAAAGTCTTATAGGAGGTAAAACGCTCCCGAGGACACATGGGAATTTCTGTCAAGCTAGTTTTCATCATGTTCATATGATTCGCGTTCGCTACTTTGATAGTTTGATATGTGGGTGGACCGGCACTTGGGCACTGCCCTTACTTGGACAAGCATCCCACTTATGATTAATCCCTCTCGCAAGCATCCGCAACTACGAAAGAAGAATTAATACAAAGTCTAACCATAGCATTAAACTAGTGGATCCAAATCAGCCCCTCACGAAGCAACGCATAAACTAGGGTTTAAGCTTTTGTCACTCTAGAAACCCATCATCTACTTACTACTTCCCAATGCCTTCCTCTAGGCCCAAATAATGGTGAAGTGTTATGTAGTCGACGTTCACATAACACCACTAGAGGAAAAACAACATACAACACATCAAATTATCGAACGAATACCAAATGCACATGACTACTTATAGCATGACTTATCCCATGTCCTCAGGAACAAAAGTTACTACTCACAAAGAATAATCATATTCATGACCAGAGAGGTAATGAGTAGCATCAAAGATCTGAACATAAACTCTTCCACCAAGTAATCCAACTAGCATCAACTACAAAGAGTAATTAACACTACTAGCAACCTTACAAGTACCAATCGGAGTCGCGAGACGGAGATTGGTTACAAGAGATGAACTAGGGTTTGGAGATGAGATGGTGCTGCTGAAGATGTTGATGGTGATGAGTCCCCTCCGATGAGAGGAGTGTTGGTGATGACGATGGTGCGATTTCCCCCTCCGGGAGGGAAGTTTGCCCGGCAGGATCGTCCTGCCGGAGCTCTAGATTGGTTCTTCTCAAGTTCCGCCTCGTGGCGGCGGCGAATCCTCCGAAAAGCCCCCTCTTGATTTTTTTTGGAACGAAACCCTTCTTGTAGCAAAAGGGGGGAGCCCACAAGCCCCCTAGGCGCGGCCAGGGGGCTGCGCCTAGCAGGCTTGTGGCCTCCTGCTGGCGCCCCTCTGGCACTTCTTCGGCCCAGTATTTTTTATAAATCCCAAAACAAATCCTCGTTGATTTTCACGGCTTTTGGAGTTGCGCAGAATAGGTATCTCAAACTTGCTCCTTTTTCAGGCCAGACTTCCAACTGCCGGCATTCTCCCTCTTCATGTAAACCTTACAAAATAAGAGAGAAAAGGCATAAGTATTGTACCGTGAAGTGTAGGAACAGCCCATAAAGCGATAAATATCAACATGAAAGCATGATGCAAAATGGATGTATCATACTTCCATGTTAATGGAGACTTCAACCCACGGATGGTAACGATCGCGAAAGTCCACGGAGGGCTCCACCCACAAAGGGTCCACGAAGAAGCAACCTTGTCTATTCCAACATGGCCTACATCCACGGAGGACTAGCCTTACTCGGGGTAGATCTTCATGAAGTAGGCGATCTCCTTGCACTTACGAACTTCTTGGTTTAACTCCACAACACGAAGTAGGAGGCTCCCAAGCGACACCTAACCAATCTAGGAGGCACCACCCTCCAAAAGGTAATATATGTGTTAAGTATGATGAACTCCTTGCTCTTGTGCTTCAAAAGATAGTCTCCTCAACACTCAATCACTCTCTCACATATTTGTCTTGGGTGGAAGAGATTGATTGGGTGGAAAGCGACTTGCGGAGGCTAGAAATCAAGATTCATATCGTTGGAGTGGAATATCTTGATCCCAACACATGAGTAGGTGGCTCTCTCTCTCTCTCGGAAAATGGATGAGGCAAGTGTTTTGTATGTTCTGAGTGCTTCCACTATGAGTAAGAGGTGGTGGACGGGTATATATAGGCATCTCCAAAAATCCGACTTGTACAACATTATTTCCTAACTCGATGAAACCGAAGAGAAATCTCGGTTGCACCGACTAGTGCAAAATGTGGCAACTTTGGCCTTTTCAGTGAGACCGATAGATAAATCTCGGACGGTACTATTTTGGCTGACCTAGGAGGATGGAAAACTCGGTGGCACCGATTTACTAAACTCGGAAATTCCAATTTTAAATAGATCGACATCAGTGGGGTTGCCACCCGTTTTCAGTTGCACCAAGAACATACTTGGCACTCCCTCCATAAAGAAATATAAGAGCGTTTACATAACTAAAGTAGTGATCTAAACACTCTTATATTTGTTTACGGAGGGAGTAGTACCAAGATGTATAGGGTTTAGCTCTAGATCTATATAGGGTAAACTCGGTGGGGTCGAATGGAAATTGTTGGTGGCATCGATTTTGATGTTTGTGGTAGTTATGTAAACGCTCTTATATTTCTTTACGGAGGGAGTAGTACCGAGATGGATAGGGTTTAGCTCTAGATCTATATAGGGTAAACTCGGTGGGGTCGAACGGAAATTGTTGGTGGCATCGATTTTGATGTTTGTGGTTTGGACAGAATATTTTGTGGTAGAATGGATGAGTATTTTTGGTGGCTACCTCTAAGCACTTGAGCAACCAGATCATCATAGATACCTAATCCTCTTTAATAGTATAGGCTTTCCTATGGACTCAAAAGTGATCTCTCACAAAAAGTAAAATGTAAGTCTAGAAGCTTGAATCTTGGCCAATCATACTCCTTTCCTTCTTCTTATTTCCTTGGCCAATCATCATCCTCCTCACAATCCTTAGTCAATCCTCTCTGTGGACTATTTTTGAAATAAACTAGATAAAACTATTAGTCCAAGAGACAATGTATGTTGTCATGAATTATCCAAACTACCAAGGGAACATATGTGCTTTCAGCTAGTGGTGACACCGAGAAAGGAATGTGTCCGAGGGGGCAAGTGACTCGGATCCGAAAAAATAGGAGACGTCGCAGTTCCCTACCAGCCGTGCCAAATGTCGGTGTCTAAGAACCTAGCATTGGGTTGTGGGCTACAATCCTTTGTAAGTTCGGCAAGGGACTGAACGTGTTTCACTCTCTAAGTCATCACTCGTGCGAAATGAGAAAAAGGATGCAAAAGTACACTGGAGCTACCTAGGTTCAGGACACCGTGGAGGTGTAATACTCTGCTCCTGTTTCAGTTTGATATTGTTGTGTGTAGAGCTACAAAGTGTCTTTGCATAGTAGTATGAAAATGTCTTGTGAATGAGTCGACCCTTTGGATGATAGCCTTCCCCTATTTATACTACTCTGGGGTTCCTTGTCTGTTGTTGGAGGTCTCCTATTAGCTTGGTATAAACAAAAGGAAAGGTTGAAGTGGCTTGTACCGATGCGACGCGGCCGTTTGGGGCACACCCGTCTACACATAGATGATGGTTGACGGGACAGTCGATTGCTCAGTGGAGACCGGTTGTACACTTGCTCATACAGATGGGGAAGGATGAAATCCAATGTTATTGAGGCACGTTCCGGAGCCGGGAAGCCGCCGAGGTATTTTCAATAGGGATGGCAATGGGTACTCATTACCCGCGTATCCCCCGGGTAAAAACCTTATTAGGGTAAGGGTATGGGACAAAAATTTACCCTTGGGTATATAAATAGGAAAACCTGAAATCCATCGGCTAGAGCGGATATGGGTATTGGGATCATATAACCCATACCCACATACCCATGTACCCATATAAAAGCTATATAAACTGAAAATTATTTCTAGAATCTACATTATGTCGAGAATTTGTGAACTAAAAGTGTATGCCTATTTGTTGTTATTTATGACTTTATGATGTTGTTTATAAATATATGTAGTTGTTATGATCTATTTTCATAAACTCTATTATATGACATAGTTTATGACTATAAGTTGTTTAAATTAATACTTTGCAAACATGAGTAATTTTACCCGCGGGTACCCGCCTACCCTGTCGGGTAACGGATATGGAAAAACATTATACATGTTCATGGATATGAGTAAGTGTGGTGGGTAAGCTTAGGTAGGACGGGTAAGAGTATAGGGAGGCTCCACCCATACCCATACCCATACCCTGCGGGTGCCATCCCTAATTCCCAACCGCACTCGGGCGGCCCATACTCTAAGTCCATGGAGCGGTCGGCCCTCCAGTATCGTCATCTTCTGTGATGTCATACTGTGGAGGCAACCGTCGAGCCAAAGGTGTGGAGACCGGAAAACCCTATTTGCCGCGCGTTGCCACAAATTGTCGTGGCTTCGCACAAAGAAAGGCGAGCTAGGGATGATCTCGGCCGGCCCATTAACAATTGCGGGGATGCTGGTTTTGGAAACCTTCTAGACTTTTCAAACCATTTTTTCTGGTTTTAGCAATTTATTAAAAGATTCCCTGAACCAGTTTTTTCTTTTTTTTCTTTCCTTTTTTCCTTTATTCCTTTTTGTTTCCTTTTTTCTATTTTTGTTTCAAAAATGTTCTGGATTTTCAAAAAATGATTCTGATTTTCAAAAAATGTTCAGGTTTTTCAAAATTTGTCCTTCAAATTCGAAAAATATTTTTTTGTTTTAAAAAATGTTTTGGATTTTCAAAAAATGTACTGGATTTTCAACAAATGTTCTTCAAATTCAGAAAATGTTTCTACGTTATTCAGAAAAATGTTAGGTATTTTCAAAAAATGTTATTCGAATTCTAAAAATGTTTCTAATTTTGAGAATAATGTTCTAGATTTTCAATAAACGTTCAGGATTTTCAAAATTTGTTCCTCATATTCGAAAAATGTTTTTTGTATTTTAAAAAAATGTTCTGGTTTTCGTAAAATGTACTTAGTTTTCAAATAATGTTTTTCAAATTCCGAAAATATTTCCTATTATTTTAAAAAAATGTTCTGGATTTGAAAAAACGTTCGGGGTTTTTCCAAAAATGTTCTTCAAAATTGAAAATGTCCCTTTTTTGGAATAATGATCTGGATTTTCAAAAACTGTATTGGATTTTTAAAAAATGTTCTTCAAATTCGGAAAATGTTTCTGCTTTTTTCAAAAAATGTTCTATATTTTCTAAAAATGTCCTGGATTCCATAAAAATGTTTTTCAAATGCGCAAAATGTTTCTGCTTTTCTCAACAAAATGTTCTGGATTTTCAAAAAATATCCTGTATTTCTGAAAAAAAAATCTTCAAATGCGGAAAATGTTTCTGTCTGTTGAAAAAACGTTCTACATTTTCAAAAAAATGTACTGGGTTTTCTAATAACGTTCTTCAAATTCGGAAAATGTCCCGGCTCTCTTTCAAAAAACATTTCTGGATTTTCAACACATGTTCTGAATTTTTAAAAAATGTTCAGTATTTTCCAAAATTGTTCTTCAAATTCTAAAAATATTTTGTGTTTTTAGAAAATTGTTTTGGATTTAAAACAAATGTTCTATAATTTCAAAATGTTCTGTATTTTCAAAACAAATTCGGGAGTTTTAAAAATTGCTCTTCAAATTCGAAAAATGTTTTTTTAATAGCAAAATGTTCTAGATTTTCAGAAAACGTACTGGTTTTTCATAAAATGTTCTTCGAATTCTATTTTTGCTTTTTATCAACAAAAATTTCTGAATTATAAAAAAGTGTTCTTGATTTCCTCAAAATGGTCTTTATTTTCTAAAAATGTTCTTTAATTTCTGAAAATGTTTGAAATTTTCAAAACATGTTCTCGATTTTTAAAAATGTACTAGGTTTCCAAAAAATGTTCTTCAAATTCTATTCCTTTTATTTCTAAAAAATATTTTCTGAATTTTCAATAAATGTGCTGGATTTTTGAAAAATGATTGGGATTTTCAAAAAATATACTGGGTTTTCCAAAAATTCAACGGTTGTTTCTTTTTGATAAAAAGGAAGAAAAGGAAAACGGGAAGAAAAACGTCCCAAAAAAGAGAAAAAAGAAATAAGCAAAAAAAAAGAAGCTTAAGTGTCGCGTGCTCACTGGGCCGTCCCAGTTAGGTTTCGCCCTGTGCGTGAGAGGGACTCCCTACCGAGCGGGTGGTAGGAGTTTCCGGGAAAACCGATTTTGCACCACAGGCGCATGTTCAAGGAAACAATTGCTAACCGGCGCCTGCAACGCTCCGAAATGTTGATATTTGTTTGTAGGAAATTCGTGAACATTTCTGAAAATCGATGAACATAGTTTAAAATTCATGAACTTTTTCAAAATCAGTGAAATGTTTTTAAAAAACGATGAATTTTTTTCAAAATCAGTGAACTATTTTGAGAAAATGATGAACTTTTTTCAAAATTGATGATTTTTTTCGAATTCAGTGAAAATTTTGAAAATATCTGAACATATTTTACAAAAATAGGTGATTTTGTTTTCATTATAATTGAACTTTGTTTGCAAATCTGAACTTTTTAAAATTCTGTGAATTTTTTTAAAAATTTAATGACCAATGCATTTTTTAAATGGGCCGGTCCATAAGAAGGAGCGCTGAAGGCGCTGTTTTCCCTAACAGGCACTGAAGGCGTCGAATAGATGGTCCCGGAGTTTCTTTGGAGAGCGGGAGTCCCTAATCAGCGCTGCAGGGTCCCGATCAGGAACTGGTGCCTGCAGCAGCTTTGTGTTGGGATAGCCCATGTAGCGCTCACCTGATGGCTCGTTCCCGCGTGATCGCTCGCTCGAGGAATGTTTTCGTCGTGCGTGGATGATTAGTTAATTAGTCAACCATTGAAATTATAAAAAATGAAAATAAAATTAAAAATTAAAAATTAAAAAATTGGCATTTCAAAAAGTTCATGGATTTTGAAAAAGTTCGTCCAATTTTTATAAGGTCAATCGAATTCTAAAAAGTTCACTGATTTTCAAAAAACGTTCATCAAATTTAAAAAAAATCAACATTTTTTAAAAGTTCATCGAATGTTAAAAATGTTCATCAAATATTAAAAACATTCACCGATTTTTATAAAAAGTTCATTGAATTTGATAAAAGTTCATCCTTTTTTAAAAATGTTCACCAATTTTGAAAAAAAGTTTATCATTTTTTTAAAAAGTACACAGAATTTGGAATTTTTTTACCAATGTTGGAAAAATTCATGAAATTTGAGAAAATTTCACGGATTTTGAAAAAAGTTCAGTGAATTTCAAAAAGAGTTCACCGAATTTGAAAAAAGAAAAAAGGAAAAGAACAAAAACCAAAAAAATGTTCCAAATAAAAAAGAAAAACGAACAAATGAAAGTAGTAAAAAACAGTACAAAATAATTCCGAATAAAAAAGAAAGAAGAAAAAAGAAATGGAAAAAAGAAATGGAAAAAAGAAAAAGGTGAGCTAGTAAAAAGGACGTAAGAAGCAATAGTAGAACGACTAATAGTCGATGGTCGAATGGTTGTTGCGTTGTGGGAAGATCTCAGGATCAAATCCTTGTTGTGCTCTTTTTACCACCGAAAAAAGACAAAGCGTAAAACCAAAAAAAAAAATCATTTTTGAACATATTTATATAGGTCACAGGAAAGAACTTGGTGTTCGCAGACGGCCTGTCCAAGGTCGCAGACGGCGTCGCCGTTCATCTAGACCTGCTGTCCCGTAAGCGTAAAACAAAAAAAAAACATTTTCGAACATATTTTGTATAGGTCACATGAAAGAACTTGGTGTTCGCAGACGGCTTTTCCAATGTCATAGACGGCGTCACCGTTCATCTAGACCCGCTGTCCGCGTAAGCGTAAAACCACAAAAAAATCCTTTTCCGAACATATTTTTGTATAGGTCACATGAAAGAACTTGGTGTTCGCACACGGCTTGTCCAAGGTCGCACATGGCGTCGCTGTTCATCTGGACCCGAACTCGGAAGAAATATAGGAACAACTCGAAATGAGGAAATATTCCATGGAGGATCCTGTTTGACGGAATTTGGTGCAGTTGGCAACCTAAGAAACGTAGCAACACGCGCATGAAGTCGTGCAACAGGAAGCGGAGCCCTCATATAAATAATTCTCAATGGAGCACGTGTTTGCCACCAACATGGGACGACATGGCTTTATCGTCAAAGTTAATCAAAAAATGCGTGATCGAAAAACTCACGTTAAAGCTTGAAATGATTTGGTTGATCACGTGGACTCACGTAGGCAGCCAATAGATGTGTGTGTTCTTTTTCTTTTAATGTATTTGATACAATTTTATAGTCATTTGGTTGTAAATTATGAGTACGATAAAAAAACTACAAGACTTATTTGTTTAATCATGTCTTATTTTTTTATTCAATTTATACGGATGCCTAAATTAGAAAAAATGTGTGGACGAGGACGCTGTCCCTACATGTCTGCATCCGATGCAAATGGAAAAAAATGAGACCACCGACTCAAACGAAAAAAAATACCAATTTCATATGCATTTGCGTCGATACATTGGATTTGGCCTTACATCTACGACACTTCCATACCAAAAGAATGTGTTTCTGTTTTTTACGGTCCATTCTCACAAGAAAAGAAACTTGGAACATGGTAGTAGGACTCGTTGGTCTCATAAAAGGGCGGATAAAATAAAGTCTTTTAAGAGATTTCACTAGGGGACTACAGTGGTCCATGTCGCTCCTTATTCCTTCACGCCACTCATGTGGTTCATGCCTTGAAGATATGACGAGATTACCTTCTGGGAAAGCTATGTAAAATATACACAGACCACAAGAGTTTAAAGTATATTTTCACTCAAAAGGAATTAAACATGAGGCAACGAAGATGGTTGGAGCTAATCAAAGACTATGACCTCAGTGTTCAATATCACCCCCGGAAGGCCAATCTGGTAGTTGACGCATTGAGCAGAAATGCCTGCTCCTTGAAATCTATGATCAAGGAAAGGATACACGCCTTGTACGAGGAGCTTGAAAGCCTTGGGTTGGACCTAGTCGCACCAGGAAATCTGGCCAACCTCGAAGCAAATCCTACATTGATGTATGATATCAAGGAGGCTCAAAAGGGACACGAGAGCATCGAAGGCATCAAGAAAAAGATCAAGAGAGGAAAGGCCCCAGGATTCTCATTGGATGATCAAGGAGTTGTATGGTTCGGGAATCGCATTTGCGTACCCAACAAGACTGAGCTCAAGAACCTGATCTTGAAAGAAGCACACGACACTCCGTATTCCATCAATCCTGGAGGAACCAAGATGTACCAAGACCTCAAGGCAAGGTTCTAGTGGCATGGCATGAAGACGTAAATAGCTTCTTATGTCGCTAAGTGTGACATATGCCAAAGGGTCAAAGATGAGCACCAACGACCTGTCGGGCAGCTTCAACTTCTCAAAGTGCGATAATGGAAGTGGGACAAGGTCGGGATGGACTTCATCACTGGTCTGCTGATCCGTCCATTTTGCATCATGCTTTTATATTGATAATTATTGCATTATGGGTTGTTAATACACATTATGGTACAATACTTATGCCTTTTCTCTCTTATTTTACAAGGTTTACATGAAGAGGGAGAATGCCGGCAGTTGGAATTCTCGACCGAAAAATGAGCAAATATGAGAGACATATTCTATACAACTCCAAAAATCCCGAATACTTACGGGGAAATATTTTGGAATATATAAAAATATTGGGCGGAAGAAATACATCAGGGGACCCACCAGGTGGCCACAAGCCAGGGGGCGCGGCCTACCCCCTGGCGCGCCCTGTAGGATTGTGGGCCCCCTGGCAGGCCTCCGGTGCCCATCTTCTGCTATATGGAGGGTTTTTACCTGGAAAAATCATATCAGAACTTTCAGGGCGAAGCGTTGCCGTCTCGAGGCGGAACTTGGGAAGGACCAATCTAGAGCTCCGACGGAGCTGTTATGCCGGGGAAACTTCCCTCCCGTAGGGGGAAATCGAAGCCATCGTCATCACCAACGATCGTGTAATTGAGAGGGGGTCAATCTCCATCAACATCTTCATCAACACCATCTCCTCTCCAAACCCTAGTTCATCTCTTGTATTCGATCTTTATTTCAAAACCTTAGATTGGTACCCGTGGGTTGCTAGTAGTGTTGATTACTCCTTGTAGTTGATGCTAGTTGGTTTACCTGGTGGAAGATCATATGTTCGGATCTTAATGATCATTAATACTCCTCTGATTATGAACATGAATACGCTTTTTGAGTAATTACATTTGTTCCTGAGGACATGGGATAAGTTTTGTTATAAGTAATCATGTGAATTTGGTATTCTTTCGATATTTTGATGAGATGTATTTTGTCTCTCCTCTAGTGGTGCCATGTGAACCTCGACTACAGGACACTTCACCATTATTTAGGCCTAGGGGAAGGCATTGGAAAGTCATAAGTAGATGATGGGTTGCTAGAGTGACAGAAGCTTAAACCCAATTTATGCGTTGCTTCATAAGGGGATGATTTGGATCCATATGTTTCATGCTATGGTAAGATTTATCTTAATACTTCTTTCGTAGTTGTGGATGCTTGCGAGAGAGGTTAATAATTAGTGGGAGGTTTGTCCAAGTAAGGGAAGCACCCAAGCACCGGTCCACCCACATATCAAATTATCAAAGTAACGAACGTGAATCATATGAGCATGATGAAAACTAGCTTGACAGAAATTTGCATGTGTCCTCGGGAGCACTTTGCTTTATATAAGAGTTTTTCCAGGCTTGTCCTTTGCTATAAAAAGTATTGGGACACCTTGCTGCACCTTTGTTACATTTGTTACTTGCTACCCATTACAAATGACCTTATCACAAAACTATCTTTTATCGATAATTTCAGTGCTTGTAGATAATACCGTGTCTCCAAAAGCCCAAAAGTGCCCACTATATATAGGAGGAGGGGAGGGGGGGTGCCACCCCTAGGGTTCCACCCTAGGTGGTGCGGCAGCCCCCCAGACGGGAGGTGCGGCGCCCAGGGCAAGGGGAAGGGGTGGCGCACCCCTAGGTGGGCCTTAGGCCCACCAGCGCCTAGGGTTTCCCCCCTCTCCACCTCCTCCGCCTTGGGCTGAGTGTGGGGGGCGCACCAACCCATCTAGGGGCTGGTTACCTCCCGCACTTGGCCCATCTAGCCTCCCGGGGTCGTTGCCCCCTTCCGGTGGACCTCCAGGGTCACCTCTGGTGGTCCTGGTACGTTACCGGTGACGCCCGAAACACTTCCGGTGTCCGAAACCATCCGTCCTATATATCAATCTTTACCTCCAAACCATTCCCGAGCTCCTCGTGACGCCCGGGATCTCATTCGGGACTCCAAACAACTTTTGATAACCTCGTATAACAATTCCCTATAACCATAGCGTCATCGAACCTTAAGTGTGTAGACCCTACGGGTTTGGGAGACACGCAGACATGACCGAGATACCTCTCCGGCCAATAACCATCAGCGGGGTCTAGATGCCCATGGTGGCTCCCACTTGCTCCACGATGACCTCATCGGATGAACCACGATGTCAAGGATTCAATCAATCTCGTATACAATTCCCTTTGTCTGTTGGTATAGAACTTGCCCGAGATTCGATCGTCGGTATACCTATACCTTGTTCAATCTCGTTACCGGTAAGTCTCTTTACTCGTTCCGTAGCACGTCATCGTGTGACTAACTCCTTTAGTCACATTGAGCTCATGATGATGTTCTACCGAGTGGGCCCAGAGATACCTCTCCGTCACATGGAGTAACAAATCCCGATCTCGATTCGTACCAACCCAACAGACACTTTCAGAGGTACCCGTAGTGCACCTTTATGGTCACCCAGTTACGTTGTGACGTTTGATACACCCAAAGCACTCCTACGGTATCCGGGAGTTGCACAATCTCACGGTCGAAGGAAAAGACACTTGACATTAGAAGAGCTTTAGCATACGAACAATACGATCTAGTGCTACGCTTAGGATTGGGTCTTGTCCATCACATCATTCTCCCAATGATGTGATCCCGTTATCAATGACATCTAATGCCCATGACCAGGAAACCATGATCATCTATTGACTAACGAGCTAGCCAACTAGAGGCTTGCTAGGGACACATTGTGATCTATTTATTCACACATGTATTACTATTCCTGTTAATACAATTATAGCATGAACAATAGACGATTATCATGAACAAGGAAATATGATAATAACCATTTTATTATTGCCTCTAGGGCATATGTCCAACATGAAGCGCATTGGTGAGTGGAACTTGGTAAGGAAAAATTTATATATTGTGCTGAAATATACTGTCATCGCCACAACCTTTTGTGTTCTACTAGTGCATAGAATCTACGCATAGAAAACCTAGCTCGGATACCACTGTAGGGTAACGTAGCATAAATTCAAAAAAAATTCTACGCATATTCAGATCTTCCTATGGATAGACCAGCAACGAGAGAGGGGTGAGAGCATCTTCATACCTTTGAAGATCGCTAAGCGGAAGCGTTGCTAGAACGCGGTTGATGGAGTCGTACTTGCGGCGATTCAGATCGCGGTGTGATTCCGATCTAGTGCCGAACCACGGCACCTCCGCGTTCAACACACGTGCAGCCCGGTGACGTCTCCCGCACCTTGATCCAACAAGGAGGAGGGAGAGGTTGGGGAAGGTCTCGGGCAGCACGACGGCGTGGTGTCGATGGAGAGACGAGGTCTCCCGGCAGGGCTTCGTCAAGCACCGACAGAGAGGAGGAGAAAGAAGAGCAGGGCTGCGCCGAGGGAGAGGGAAAACTGTGTCTCCAAAAGCTCAAAAGTGCCCACTATATATAGGAGGAGGGGAGGGGGGTGCCAACCCTAGGGTTACCACCCTAGGTGGTGCGGCAGCCCCCCCCCCCAGATGGGAGGTGCGGCGGCCAGGACAAGGGGGAGGGGTGGCGCACCCCTAGGTGGGCCTTAGGCCCACCAGCGCCTAGGGTTCCCCCCTCCACCTCCTGCGCCTTGGGCTGAGTGTGGGGGGCGCACCAGCCCACCTAGGGGCTGGTTCCCTCCCGCACCTGGCCCATCTAGCCTCCCGGGGTCGTTGCCCCCTTCTGGTGGACCCCCGGGGCCACCTCTGGTGGTCCCGGTACGTTACGGGTGACGCCCGAAACACTTCCGGTGTCCGAAACCATCCGTCCTATATATCAATCTTTACCTCTGGACCATTCCGGAGCTCCTCGTGACGTCCGGGATCTCATCTGGGACTCCGAACAACTTTTGATAACCTTGTATAACAATTCCCTATAACCCTAGCGTCATCGAACCTTAAGTGTGTAGACCCTACGGGTTTGGGAGACAGGCAGACATGGCCGAGACACCTCTCCGGCCAATAACCAGCAGCGGGGTCTGGATACCCATGGTGGCTCCCACTTGCTCCACGATGATCTCATCGGATGAATCACAATGTCAAGGATTCAATCAATCTCGTATACAATTCCCTTTGTCTTTCGGTATAGAACTTGCCCGAGATTCGATCGTCGGTATACCTATACCTTGTCCAATCTCGTTACCGGTAAGTCTCTTTACTCATTCCGTAGCACGTCATCGTGTGACTAACTCCTTTAGTCACATTGAGCTCATGATGATGTTCTACCGAGTGGGCCCATAGATACCTCTCCGTCACACGGAGTGACAAATCCCGATCTTGATTTGTACCAACCCAACAGACACTTTCAGAGGTACTCGTAGTGCACCTTTATAGTCTCCCAGTTACATTGTGACGTTTGATACACCCAAAGCACTCCTACGGTATCCGGGAGTTGCACAAGCTCACGGTCAAAGGAAAAGACACTTGACATTGTAAAAGCTTTAGCATACGAACAATACGATCTAGTGCTACGCTTAGGATTGGGTCTTGTCCATCACATCATTCTCCCAATGATGTGATCCCGTTATCAATGACATCTAATGCCCATGACCAGGAAACCATGATCATCTATTGACTAACGAGCTAGCCAACTAGAGGCTTGCTAGGGACACATTGTGATCTATTTATTCACACATGTATTACTGTTTCCTGTTAACACAATTATAGCATGAACAATAGACGATTATCATGAACAAGGAAATATGATAATAACCATTTTATTATTGCCTCTAGGGCATATTTCCAACAGTCTCCCACTTGCACTAGAGTCAATAATCTAGTTACATTGTGATGTATCGAACACCCATAGCATTATGGTGTTGATCATGTTTTCCTCGTGGAAGAGGTTTAGTCAACGGGTATGCAACATTCAGATCCGTGTGTACTTTACAAATCTCTATTACTCCACTCTGGACATGGTCCTGGATGGAGTTGTAGCGGCGTTTGATGTGCTTCGTCTTCCGGTGAAACCTAGGCTCCTTGGCTATGGCAATGGCCCCAGTGTTATCACAGAAGAGTGTCATTGGACCCAACGCACTTGGAACCACTCCAAGGTCGGTGATGAGCTCCTTCATCCAAATTCCTTCATGAGCCGCTTCTGAAGCAGCTATATACTCCGCTTGACATGTAGATGCTGCCACGACTTCTTGCTTGGTGCTGCACCAGCTCACTGCCCCACCATTCAAAAGATATACGTATCCGGTCTGTGACTTAGAGTCATCCGGATCTGTGTTGAAGCTAGCGTCGACGTAACCCTTTACGACGAGCTCTTCATCACCTCCATAAACGAGAAACATTTCCTTAGTCCTTTTCAGGTACTTAAGGATATTCTTGGCTGCTGTCCAGTGTTCCATACCGGGATCACTTTGGTACCTCCCTACCAAACTTATGGCAAGGTTTATATCAGGTCTGGTACACAACATGGCATACATAAGAGAGCCTACGGCTGAAGCGTAGGGGACATAACTCATCTTCTCTCTATCTGCTGTCGTGGTCGGCGAGTGAGTCTTACTCAATCTCATACCTTGCAAAACTGGCAAGAACCCTTTCTTTGAGTTTTCCATATTGAACTTCTTCAATATCTTGTCAAGGTATGTACTTTGCAAAAGACCTATGAGGCGTCTCGATCTATCTCTATAGATCTTGATGCCTAATATGTATGCAGCTTCTCCAAGGTCCGTCATTGAAAAACTCTTGTTCAAATAGGCCTTTATGCTCTCCAACATCTCTATATTATTCCCCATCAATAATATGTCATCCACATACAGTATGAGGAAAGCTACAGAGCTCCCACTCACTTTCTTGTACAGACAGGCTTCTCCGTAAACCTGTATGAACCCAAACGCTTTAATCACCTCATTAAAGCAAATGTTCCAACTCCGAGATGCTTGAACCGGTCCATAGATGGAGCGCTGGAGATTGCACACTTTGTTAGCACCCTTAGGGTCGACAAAACCTTCTGGTTGCATCATATACAAATCTTCCTTAAGGTTCCCGTTAAGGAACGCTGTTTTGACGTCCATTTGCCAAATTTCATAATCATAAAAGGCGGCAATTGCTAACATGATTCGGACTGATTTCAGCTTCGCTGCGGGAGAGAAAGTCTCTTCGTAGTCAATTCCTTGAATTTGTCGAAAACCCTTTGCGACAAGTCGAGCTTTATAAACGCTTACATTACCGTTCGCATCAGTCTTCTTCTTGAAGATCCATTTATTTTCTATGGCTCGCCGGCCATCGGGCAAGTCCACCAAAGTCCATACTTTGTTCTCATACATGGATCCCATCTCGGATTTCATAGCTTCAAGCCATTTGTTGGAATCCAAGCCCGCCATCGCTTCTTCATAGTTCGAAGGTTCACCGTTATCTAACAACATGATTTCCATTACACGGTTGCCGTACCACTCTGGTGCGGAGCGTACCCTTGTGGACCTTCACGGCTCAGTAGTAACTTGATCCGAAGCTTCATGATCATTATCATTAACTTCCTCTTCAGTTGGTGTAGGCGCCACAGGAACAACTTCCCGCGCTGCGCTACTATCCTGTTCGAGAGGGGGTGTAATTACCTCATCAAGTTCTACCTTCCTCCCACTTACTTCTTTCGAGGGAAACTCTTTCTCTAGAAAGGATCCGTTCTTGGCAACAAAGGTTTTACCTTGTATCTAAGATAGAAGGTATACCCAATAGTTTCCTTAGGGTATCCTATGAATACACATTTCTCCGCTTTGGGTTCGAGCTTTTCTGGTTGAAGTTTCTTCACATAAGCATCGCAGCCCCAAACTTTAAGAAACGACAACTTAGGTTTCTTGCAAAACCATAGTTCATACGGTGTCGTCTCAACGGATTTAGACGGTGCCCTATTTAAAGTGAATGCTGCAGTTTCTAATGTGTATCCCCAAAATGATAGCGGTAAGTCGGTAAGAGACATCATAGATCGCACCATATCTAATAAAGTGCGATTACGACGTTCAGACACTCCGTTGCGTTGCGGTGTGCCAGGCGGCGTCAGTTGTGAAACGATTCCACACTTCCCTAGGTGTGTGCCAAACTCGTGACTCAAATATTCTCCTCCACGATCAGATCGTAGACATTTAATTTTTCTGTCACGTTGATTCTCAACCTCACTCTGAAATTCCTTGAACTTTTTAAACGTCTCAGATTTGTGCTTCATCAAGTAGATATACCCATACCTAGTCAAATCATCAGTGAGAGTGAGAACATAACGATAGCCACCGCGAGCTTCAACGTTCATTGGACCACACACATTAGTATGTATTATTTCCAATAAGTCGGTTGCTCTCTCCATTATTCCTGAGAATGGAGTCTTAGTCATCTTGCCCATGAGGCACGGTTCGCATGTGTCAAATGATTCAAACTCAAGGGACTCTAATAGTCCATCAGTATGGAGCTTCTTCATGCGCTTAACACCGATATGACCAAGGCGGCAGTGCCACAAGTACGTGGGACTATCATTATCAACTTTAAATCTTTTGGTACTCACACTATGAATATGTGTAACATCACAACCGAGATTCATCAGGAATAAACCATTCACCAGCGGAGCATGACCATAAAACATATCACTCATATAAATAGCACAACCATTATTCTCTAACTTAAATGAGTAGCCGTATCGCATTAAGCAAGACCCTGATACAATATTCATGCTCAAAGCTGGCACTAAATAACAATTATTAAGGTTTAAAACTAATCTCGACGGTAGATGTAGAGGTAGCGTGCCGACAGCGATCACATCGACCTTGGAGCCATTCCCGACGCGCATCGTCACCTCGTCCTTGGCTAGTCCCCGCTTATTCCCCAGTTCCTGCTTTGAGTTGCAAATGTGAGCAACAACACCGGTATCAAATACCCAGGAGCTACTACGAGCACTGGTAAGGTACACATCAATAACATGTATATCACATATACCTTTAACGTTGCCGGCCTTCTTGTCCGCTAAGTATCTGGGGCAGTTCCGCTTCCAGTGACCCTTTCCCTTGCAATAGAAGCACTCAGTCTCAGGCTTGGGTCCATTCTTTTTCTTCTTCCCGGCATCTGGCTTACTGGGCGCGGCAACGGCTTTGCCATCTTTCTTGAAGTTCTTCTTACCCTTGCCCTTCTTGAAACTAGTGGTCTTGTTGACCATCAACACTTGATGCTCTTTCTTGATTTCTACTTCTGCAGACTTGAGCATCGAGTACAACTCGGGAATGGTCTTCTCCATCCCTTGCATGTTGTAGTTCAGCACAAAACCTTTGTAGCTTGGTGGGAGAGACTGGAGGATTCTGTCAATTATAGCATCATCCGGAAGTTTGACTCCAAGTGAAGTCAGACGACCGTGTAACCCAGACATTTTGAGTATGTGCTCACTGATAGAACTATTCTCCTCCATCTTACAGCTAAATAAATTGTCGGAGACTTCATATCTCTCGACACGGGAATGAGCTTGAAAAACTAGCTTCAGCTCTTGGAACATCTCATATGGACCGTGTTGCTCAAAACGCCTTTGGAGCCCCGTTTCTAAACTGTATAGCATGCCACACCTAACCAGAGAGCAGTCATCACTTCGTGTTTGCCAGATGTCCAGAATGTCCTAGCGGTGTGTCAAGGACATAAGCCTTTTTAGCCGCTTCAAGGATGACCTTCAAGTTGCGAACCCAGTCCGCATAGTTGCTACCATCATCTTTCAGCTTGTTTTTCTCTAGGAATGCGTTGAAATTGAGGTTGACGTTGGCCATCTACAATATTTATAAAGACAACTTTTAGACTAAGTTCATGACAATTAAGTTCATTTAATCAAATTAAGTATGAACTCCCACTTAAATCGACATCCCTCTAGTCATCTAAGTGATACATGATCAATGTTGACTAACCCGTGTCCGATCATCACGTGAGACGGACTAGTCACCATGGTGAGCAACTTCATGCTGATCGTATTCAACCATACGACTCATGTTCGACCTTTCGGTCTCTTCTATTCGAGGTCATGTCCGTACATGCTAAGCTCGTCGAGTCAACCTAGGTGTTTCGCGTGTGTAAATCTGGCTTACACCCGTTGTATGCGAATGTTAGAATCTATCACACCCGATCATCACGTGGTGCTTCGAGACAACGATCCTTCGCAACGATGCACAATTAGGGGAATACGTTCTCGAAATTTTAAGAGGGATCATCTTATTATGCTACCGTCGTTCTAAGCAATAAGATGAAAAACATGATAAACATCACATGCAATCATATAGTGACATGATATGGCCATTATCATATTTGCTCTTTTGATCTCCATCTTCAGGCATCGCATGATCATCATCGTCACCGGCGTGACACCATGATCTCCATCATCGTGTCTCCGTGAAGTCGTCACGCCAACTAATACTATCACTACTACTATAGCTAACCGTTAGCAATGAAGTAAAAGTAGTAAGCACATGGCGTTGCATCTCATACAATAAATTAAGACAACTCCTATGGCTCCTGCCGGTTGTCATACTCATCGACATGCAAGTCGTGAAACCTATTACAATAACATGATCATCTCATACATCATACATGCAACATCACAACTTTGGCCATATCACATCACATGTCAAACCCTGCAAAAACAAGTTAGACGTCCTCTTATTGTTGTTGCAAGTTTTACGTGGCTGATTTGGGTTTCTAGCAAGAATGCCTTCTTACCTACGTGATAGCCACAACGATGATATGCCAAAGCTATTTACCCTTCGTAAGGACCCTTTTCATCAAATCCAATCCAACTAGAGTAGGAGAGACAGACACCCGCTAGCCACCTTTATGCACGGTGTGCATGTCTGTCAGTGGAACCAGTCTCACGTAAGCGTACGTGTAAGGTCGGTCCTGGCGGCTTCGTCCCACGATACCGCCGGAAAAGAATAATACTAGTAGTGGCAAGCAATTGACAAATCATCGCCACAACCTTTTGTGTTCTACTAGTGCATAGAATCTACGCATAGAAAACCTAGCTCGGATACCACTGTAGGGTAACGTAGCATAAATTCAAAAAAAATTCTACGCATATTCAGATCTTCCTATGGATAGACCAGCAACGAGAGAGGGGTGAGAGCATCTTCATACCTTTGAAGATCGCTAAGCGGAAGCGTTGCTAGAACGCGGTTGATGGAGTCGTACTTGCGGCGATTCAGATCGCGGTGTGATTCCGATCTAGTGCCGAACCACGGCACCTCCGCGTTCAACACACGTGCAGCCCGGTGACGTCTCCCGCACCTTGATCCAACAAGGAGGAGGGAGAGGTTGGGGAAGGTCTCGGGCAGCACGACGGCGTGGTGTCGATGGAGAGACGAGGTCTCCCGGCAGGGCTTCGTCAAGCACCGACAGAGAGGAGGAGAAAGAAGAGCAGGGCTGCACCGAGGGAGAGGGAAAACTGTGTCTCCAAAAGCTCAAAAGTGCCCACTATATATAGGAGGAGGGGAGGGGGGTGCCAACCCTAGGGTTACCACCCTAGGTGGTGCGGCAGCCCCCCCCCCCCCCAGATGGGAGGTGCGGCGGCCAGGACAAGGGGGAGGGGTGGCGCACCCCTAGGTGGGCCTTAGGCCCACCAGCGCCTAGGGTTCCCCCCTCCACCTCCTGCGCCTTGGGCTGAGTGTGGGGGGCGCACCAGCCCACCTAGGGGCTGGTTCCCTCCCGCACCTGGCCCATCTAGCCTCCCGGGGTCGTTGCCCCCTTCTGGTGGACCCCCGGGGCCACCTCTGGTGGTCCCGGTACGTTACGGGTGACGCCCGAAACACTTCCGGTGTCCGAAACCATCCGTCCTATATATCAATCTTTACCTCTGGACCATTCCGGAGCTCCTCGTGACGTCTGGGATCTCATCTGGGACTCCGAACAACTTTTGATAACCTTGTATAACAATTCCCTATAACCCTAGCGTCATCGAACCTTAAGTGTGTAGACCCTACGGGTTTGGGAGACAGGCAGACATGGCCGAGACACCTCTCCGGCCAATAACCATCAGCGGGGTCTGGATACCCATGGTGGCTCCCACTTGCTCCACGATGATCTCATCGGATGAATCACAATGTCAAGGATTCAATCAATCTCGTATACAATTCCCTTTGTCTTTCGGTATAGAACTTGCCCGAGATTCGATCGTCGGTATACCTATACCTTGTCCAATCTCGTTACCGGTAAGTCTCTTTACTCATTCCGTAGCACGTCATCGTGTGACTAACTCCTTTAGTCACATTGAGCTCATGATGATGTTCTACCGAGTGGGCCCATAGATACCTCTCCGTCACACGGAGTGACAAATCCCGATCTCGATTTGTACCAACCCAACAGACACTTTCAGAGGTACTCGTAGTGCACCTTTATAGTCTCCCAGTTACATTGTGACGTTTGATACACCCAAAGCACTCCTACGGTATCCGGGAGTTGCACAAGCTCACGGTCAAAGGAAAAGACACTTGACATTGTAAAAGCTTTAGCATACGAACAATATGATCTAGTGCTACGCTTAGGATTGGGTCTTGTCCATCACATCATTCTCCCAATGATGTGATCCCGTTATCAATGACATCTAATGCCCATGACCAGGAAACCATGATCATCTATTGACTAACGAGCTAGCCAACTAGAGGCTTGCTAGGGACACATTGTGATCTATTTATTCACACATGTATTACTATTCCTGTTAATACAATTATAGCATGAACAATAGACGATTATCATGAACAAGGAAATATGATAATAACCATTTTATTATTGCCTCTAGGGCATATGTCCAACATGAAGCGCATTGGTGAGTGGAACTTGGTAAGGAAAAATTTATATATTGTGCTGAAATATACTGTCACTTGTCACTATGGAAAGTAATCCTTTGAGGGGCTTGTTTGGGGTATCTTCACCCCGACCGGAAGCACAAAGAGGTGCTCCTCAACCTACTGCACCTACTGAAAATATTTGTTATGAAATTGCTTCAGGTATGATAGAAAAACTGCTAGCTAATCCTTATGTAGGAGATGGAACACTACATCCTGATTTGCATCTAATCTACGTGGATGAAGTTTGTGGATTATTTAAGCTTGCAGGTCTGTCTGAGGATGATGTCAAGAAGAAGGTCTTTCCTTTATCTTTGAAGGAAAAGGCATTGACATGGTATAGGCTATGCGATGATATTGGATCATGGAACTACAACCGATTGAAATTGGAATTTCATCAAAAGTTTTATCCTATGCATCTGGTTCATCGTGATCCGAATTATATTTATAATTATTGGCCTCGTGAAGGAGAAAGAATCGCTCAAGCTTGGGGGAGGCTTAAGTCAATGTTATATTGATGCCCCCATCATGAGCTCCTGAGAGAAATTATTATCCAGATTTTTTATGCTCGGCTCTCTTGTAATGATCAATCCATGCTCGATACTTCTTGTGCTGGTTCATTTATGAAGAAAGATATTGAATTCAAATGGGATTTATTGGAAAGAATTAAACACAACTCTGAAGATTGGGAATTCGACGAAGGTAAGGAGTCAGGTATAAGCCTTAAGTTTGATTGTGTTAAATCCTTTATAGACACTGATGCTTTTCGTGATTTTAGCACTCAATATGGACTTGACTCTGAGATAGTAGCTTCTTTCTGTGAATCTTTTGCTACTCATGTTGATATCCCCAAGGAGAAGTGGTTTAAATATCATCCTCCCATTGAATTTAAAGTAGTTGAACCTATTAAAGTTTAAGAGGAAACTATTATTTATGATGTTGATCCTGTTATTCCCACTGCTTATGTTGAGAAACCACCCTTTCCTGTTAGAATAAAGGAACATGCTAAAGTTTCAACTGTGGTTCGTAAGAGTTGTACCAGAACACCTATACCACCTGAAAAAAATTAAAGTTGAACCTAGTATTGCTATGGTTAAATATTGGTTGATAAAATTGATGGGCATGTTATTCATTTCTGCGATGAACCTGCAAGAATTGCTAGACCTGATACTAAAGGTAAACATAGACCTATTGTTGGCGTGCCTGTTGTTTCCGTTAAAATAGGAGATCATTTTTATCATGGCTTATGTGATTTGGGTGCTAGTGTGAGTGCAATTCCCTTTACTTTATACCAAGAAATTATGAATGATATTGCACCAGCTGAATTAGAAGAAATTGATGTTACCATTAAGCTTGCTAATAGAGATAGTATTGCACCAATTGGGATTGTTACAGATGTTGAAGTCTTGTGTGGGAAAATAAAGTATCCTACTAATTTTCTTGTTCTTGGTTCCCCACAAGATTATTTTTGTCCCATTATATCTGGTAAACCCTTCTTGAATACTGTTAATGCTAAGATTGATTGTGAGAAAGAAACTGTTACTATAAGTTTTGGGGATGTGTCTCATGAGTTCAATTTCTCTAAATTTCGTGGACAACCTCATGACAAAGAATTGCCTAGTAAAGATGGAATTATTGGTCTCGCTTCTATTGTTGTGCCTCCTACTGATCCCTTAGAACAATATTTGCTAGACCATGAAAATGATATGCATATGAATGAAAGGAATGAAATAGATAAGATTTTCTTTGATCAGCAGCCTATTTTGAAACAGAACCTCCCTGTTGAAATACTTGGGGATCCTCCTCCACCCAAGGCTGATCCCGTGTTTGAGCTTAAATAATTACCTGATACTCTCAAGTATGCTTATCTTGATGAAAAGTAGATATATCATGTTATCATTAGTGCTAACCTTTCAGAGCATGAAGAAAAGAGATTATTGAAAACTTTGAGGAAGCATCATGCTGCTATTGTATATACTCTTGACGATCTTAAGGGCATTAGCCCCACTCCATGTCAGCACAAAATTAATATGGGGTCTGATGCTAAACCTGTTGTTGATCACCAATGACGGTTAAATCCTAAAATGAAGGAAGTGGTAAGAAATGAAATACTAAAGCTTCACGAGGCACATATAATTTATCCTATTGCTAATAGTAGATGGGTTAGTCCCGTTCATTGTGTCCCTAAAAAGGGAGGTATTACCGTTGTTCCTAATGATAAAAATGAATTGATCCTGCAAAAAATTGTTACAGATTATAGAATGGTAATTGATTCTAGGAAATTAAATAAAGATACCAGGAAAGATCATTACCCTCTACCTTTTATTGATCAAATGCTAGAAAGACTATCCAAACATACACATTTTTGCTTTCTAGACGGTTATTCTAGTTTCTCTTAAATACCAGTGTCAATAGAGGATCAAGATAAGACCACTTTTACTTGCCCTCTCGGTACCTTTGCTTATAGACGTATGCCTTTTGGTTTATGCAATGCACCTGCTACCTTTCAAACATGTATGATTGCTATATTCTCTGACTTTTGTGAAAAGATTCTTGAGGTTTTCATGGACGATTGTTCCGTTTATAGAACTTCTTTTGATGATTGCATGAGCAACCTTGATCGAGTTTTGCAAAGATGTGAAGAAACTAATCTTGTCTTGAATTGGGAGAAGTGCCACTTTATGGTTAATGAAGGCATTGTCTTGGGACACAAGATCTCTGAAAGAGGTATTGAAGTTGATAAAGCTAAAGTTGATGCTATTGAAAAAATGACAGGTCCTACAAATATCAAAGGTATAAGATGTTTCCTTGGTCATGCTGGTTTCTATAGGAGGTTTATTAAAGTCTTCTCTAAGATTTATAGGCCTCTCACTAATCTTTTGCAAAAAGATGTTCCATTCGTTTTTTATGATGATTGTGTAGAAGCATTTGAAATCCTTAAGAGAGCCTTGATCACTACACCTATTGTTCAACCACCTGATTGGAACCTACCCTTTGAAATTATGTGTGATGCCCGTGATTATGTTGTTGGTGCTGTTCTAGGACAAAGAGTTGATAAGAAATTAAATTTCATCCATTATGCTAGTAAAACTCTAGACAATGCTCAAAGAAACTACGCTACCATTGAGAAAGAATTTTTGGTAGTTGTGTTTGCGTGTGATAAGTTTAGACCTTATATTGTTGATTCCAAAGTAACTACTCACACTGATCATGCTGCTATTAAATACTTTATGGAAAATAAAGATACCAAACCTAGACTTATTAGATGGGTTCTTCTGCTACAAGAATTTTATTTGCATATTATTGATAGAAAGGGTGCTGATAACCCCGTAGCTGATAACTTGTCTAGATTAGAGAATGTTCTTGATGGCCCAATACCTATTGATGATAGCTTTCTTGATGAACAATTAGATGTCATAAATGCTTCACACAGTGCTCCTTGGTAAGCTGATTATGCTGACTACATTGTTGCTAAATTTATACCTCCTAGTTTCACATACCAACAAAATAAAAAGTTCTTCTATGATTTAATACATTAATTTTGGGATGATCCACACCTTTATAAAGAAGGAGTAGATGGTATTATTAGACGTTGTGTACCTAAGCTTGAACAGGAACATATCCTACACAAGTGTCACTCCAAGGCCTACGGAGGACGCCACGTTGGAGATAGAACTGCACACAAGGTATTACAATCTGGTTTTATTGGCCTACTCTCTTCTTGGATGCTCGTATGTTTGTCTTGTCTGTGATGAATGTCAAAGAATTGGTAATATTAGTAGATGTCAGGAAATGCATATGAATTACTCTGTTGTTATTGAACCATTTGATGTTTGGTGTTTTGATTATATCTGACCTTTTCCAAAGTCTAACGGGTATACTCATATTCTAGTTGCAGTTGATTATGTCACTAAGTGGGTAGAAGCTATTCCAACTAGTAGTGTTGATCATAACACTTCTATTAAAATGCTGAAAGAAGTTATTTTCCCTAGATTTGGAGTCCCTAGATATTTAATGACTGATGGTGGTTCACACTTTATTCATGGTGCTTTCTGTAAACTGCTTGCTAACTATGATGTTAATCATAGAATTGCATCTCCTTATCATCCTCAGTCTAGTGGTCAAGTAGAATTGGGCAATAGAGAAATTAAATTGATCTTGCAAAAGAACATTAATAGATCTAGAAAGAATTGGTCTAAGAAACTGGATGATGCATTATGGGCTTATAGAACCGCTTAAAAAATCCTATGGGTATGTCTCCGTATAAAATGGTTTATGGTAAAGCATTTCACTTACCTCTAGAGCTAGAACATAAAGCTTATTGGGCAATTAAAGAGCTTAACTATGATTTCAAACTTGTTGGTGAGAAGAGGTTATTCGACATTAACCCAGGCCTATGAGAATGCCAAGTTGTTTAAAGAAAAGGTTAAGAGATGGCATGATAAAAGGATACAAAAGCGTGAATTCAATGTAGGCGATGATGTCTTGCTATACAACTCTCGTTTAAGATTTTTTGCACGAAAACTTCTCTCTAAATGGGAAGGGCCTTATATTATCGAGGAAATATATCGTCTCGGTGCCATCAAGATCAATAATGCCGAAGCTACAAATCCGAAGGTGGTAAATGGGCAAAGGATAAAAAATTATATCTTAGGTACTCCATAAATGTTGAAATCAATATTATCAATACCATAACTCCGGAGGAGTACATTAGGGAGACCTATCAGAACGTTTGTGACTCTGAAAAAGGAATACATATGTGTTACGGTAAGAAAACCGACTCCAAATCTTTTCTAATGGAAATTTTTGTCAGTTTTGGAATATTTAATAAATTAGGAAAATTTAAAGTAGTCCGAAGAGTGCACGAGGAGGCCACAAGACAGGGGGCGCACCCTACCCCCTCGGCGCGGCCATGTGGCTTGTGGCCACCCCGTGTACCCTTCGGACTCCGTTTTCTTGTGGAATACTCTTTCAGCTCGGTAAAAAATCATTATATAATCTCCCGAAGGTTTTCACCTTCGTATCACGACAATATCTCCTGTTTTTGATTCGAGCTGTTTATGCAGCAGATTTAGATCAACATAACATCTTCAAGTGCTTCGAAGGTCAAGTTCTTCGAGAGGGTCATCAACCCCTACCTTGTGGAAGTGCTGCAACACCCTCAAACCATAGAGATGCATGAGGGGGTGCTGCACATCCGTGATGTTGAGGGGCCAAAGAAAACGGAAGCGTGGAGACACTGCTGGAATCGGGGAATTTGCCATGAGCGAGTTCTTTGTCGTGTGCTGGCTGATGGCAAAGAGCATCTTTGCCATCATCTTCCGCAAAACTCACGGCAAAGACACGGCTGATGGCGAAAAGAGTGTTTGCCATCAGCCAAATTTTGGCCGTCCACCAACTAACAACACAGAAAGTTCAGGCACACGGCAAAGGGCCCAGGCCCCACCCCTACACTTTGTCGGCTGCCAGCGGACGACAAAGAAGAGGCAGGTAGACGACAAAGGGGATGCCCTAACGACCGACGCCGCCCCCTCCCCTCACCCCCTCTTTGCCGTCCGTCACAGACGCCAAAGAGGATCCTCCTCTAACGGTCGTTACCCCTGGCCCAGACCCCTCTCTCTCCCGCATCCCCCTCTCACTTTCTCTTTGTCCACCTACGCCTCCCCTCACCACCCCCCGATCCCCTTCTCCTCCACCACCACATCGCCGGTGCGCGTGCAGCCCCCGATGCCCCACTACCCCCACACTCAGCCCCGCCACCTTGCCACCGCCCCTGCCCCGCCACCTCATCGGCGGCCCACCGCCCACGCGCTCTGCCGCGCCACCTTGCCACCACCCCTCCCCCCACAACCTCGCGTGCAACCCCGACATCCCTACCCTGCCAACTCGTTGTCGCCCAGCGTGCACAGCACCGGCGCCCCATCGCCCCCGCTCTGCCCCGCCACCTCGCCACCGCCCCTGCCCTACCACTTCAGGCGTAGCCCCGGTGCCCCACTGCCCCGGCGCCTCCGTGCTCTGTTCGCCCGGCGCCCCACCGCCCCGGCCCCCCACCACCCCCGTGAGTTTTGTTTCTGTTTTGTTTCTGTTTAATTATTAGGTTATATTAAATTTAGTCGTAGGTTATATTAGATTATATTTCTTTGTTTAAGTGTAAGGTTATATTAGATTTAGTTGTAGGTTATTTTTTTCTGTTTAGTGGTAGGTTATATTAAGAAAAGATGAAGAAGAAAAGAAGAATAAGTAGAAGAAGAAGAAGAGGAGGAGGAGAAGAAGAAAATAAGAAGAAGAAGTAGAAGAAGAAGAAAAAAAGAAGAGGAGGAGGAGGAGGAGAAGAAGAAGAAGAAGAAGAAGAAGAAAAGGAAGAAGAGGAAGAAGAACAAGAACAAGAAGAAAAGTAAGAAAACGAAGAAGAGGAAGAGGAATAACAAGAACAAGAAGAAGAAAAGGAAGAAGAAGAAAAGGAAGAAGAAGAAAAAAAGAAGGATATGAAGAGTAAGAAAACGACACCCCGACACCCCGACAACCCGACAACGCCCTCTGGTGAGGCCCCTGCATGAAACCCCCGGCACAACACCCTGACTCGACACCCCCGTGATGCCCCTCCGGTGAGCCCCTTTCACGACACCCCGGCACGAAACCCCGATGACACCCCGACACGACACCCTGATGAAACCACGACATGACACCCCGACACGACACCAGTCACATGCACCTGCGCAGCTGTTAATACGTCGCCCCCGACGCCACTCACCCCGACCCCAACACCTGTTCGGCCTCCTATTGACCCTCCCGCTCCGATGATCCCGACACCCTGACACGATCCCCAATACCCCGACACGACATCCCTACACCCCGGCATGAAACTCCGTGCAACTATTAATACGTGGCCCCCGAGACCACTGACCCCCAACCCCCGACCCCGACACCTCTTTGGCCTCTTGTCGACCGAAAAGGTGATCTTCCGCCTTCTAGAGGCCGACGACCGTGGACCTCACCAGGAGAATGCTCGGAGAGGAGAGGAGAGGCAGAGAAGAGAGGTCTCCGGAACTGGAAGAGTTGGCGTGCTAACCCTTCGACCGTGTGTCGCCATACCTGAGGGCGCCAGGGACGAGCGAGTTAGGGGGTTCCTCGGTGTCGATGGAACCCTAAGTGACATCTATATAGGTCATATATTTGTGTTAGGTCATATATTTTTCGATTTTAATAATGAGCACACAAATATTTGTGTTGATCGAGTGGATTTACATGTGTAGTTGTCTCATCGTTGTGAGATCTGTTGTTCGAAGACCTCCCCGTGCGTTCGATGAGCTCCGCCCCCGCGTTCGTGGGTGAGTACAAATGACATCTCCTCCTGGCCCCTTCATTTGCTCTCAGTCGGTCTTCGGATGAAACTTGCTAGATATAGGTACATTAAATTATCAGTCCGCATGACCAGTATGCATCTCCCATTCGAAAGGGTTATAGTTATAAATATGCATGCATTTGTATATATTTATAACCGTGATTCTTCCGAATTGTCCAATGTTATCCATGGACAGCCCGAGTATGTGTAGATTGAGGTTGTTTTCCCATATGCTTTTTTTGGGATCCGATGCATAATTTTGTCAGTGCCTCCCTGTTGTTCTCCGGATACACATCCTCTCTGTTTATTGCCGAGACGCGTATCAGGAGAACAACGGGGAGATGCTGCCAAAATTTTGCTTTGGATTCGGATTAGAGCATGGGAAAACGAACCCAATCTTCACATAGTAGGGTGGGATTAGGACCTATCTTTACCTATTAGTGTGTAGGTTGCATGGATGTAATAAAACCGGCGAACTTGATTAACCGATGAATATATATGCTGACTTATATATATATATTTCTTATGTGTTTAGTAGCTAGGCAAGATGAGTGATTGTTCGTGGATGTACACTGGTCACCGTAGTCATAAAGAGATGAAGAAAGAATGGTTTCTAAAAACCAAGAAGTTTGTGAAAGCCGCATGTGCAAATGGCTAGGAATCAAACTAGTGCCCCTGTCATGGGTGCGACAACTATAAAAAGAGGACAAAGGTTCTAATGATTAAACACCTACAGAGGAGGGGTTTTAAGCCTAATTATACGGTGTGGACATTTCATGGTGAGTCTATAAAACGCACCAGAGCTGAGGTGGTTCGTCGTAGCACTGACGAGCATGGTCCCGGGATCGAAGACATGGTGCAAGACTTTGATGATGCCCGGGATTCAGACGATGAGATGGAGGAATCTGCAAAGGCCTTCTATGAAAAGTTGGAGTCTTCAAAACGTCCTCTCCATGAGCACACTGAGCTTTATTAGTTGATGCCATTGCACAAATAATGGCTCTGAAGGCTCAGTTCAACTTGGGAAGAAAATGCTACGACGCGATGATGACACTATTTGGACGCTTTCTACCCAAAGGCCATGTCATGCGTGCAAACCTGTACCAGTCAAAAAAGTACTTCATGTACTTAAGACGCCCTATGAGAAGATAGATGCCTGTGAGAAATGATGTGTCTTATTTAGGAAGGAGTATGATCACTTGGACTATTGTCCCATTTGCAAGTCTTGCAGGTATCAGATGGTAGACAACGGTATGGGTGAGAAGAGGTAGACCAAAATTGTAGTTAATGTTCTTCTGTATATGCCAATCATATCAAGTCTTCAACGTCTTTTCATGGTCGAAGACACAACCAGACAGATGACATGGCACAAATTGGGCAAAAGAACCGAACTAGACGCGGATGGTAATAAGATGGCGATACACACATCGGATGGGCAAGCGTGGAAAGATTTCGATGGATTACATCAGGATAAAGTGGCAGATCCAAGGAATCCTCGAGTCTTTATCGCAATGGAAGGGTTCAATCCCTTTGGCATGATGGCAACCCAATACAGTTGTTGGCATGTATTTGTCATTCCACTCAATCTCGACCCCGGGCAGATTATGCAAAGAAAGAACATATTCCTGACGTTGATAATTCCAGGGCCCAACTATCCGGGGAAGAATATGAATGTGTACATGCAGCCGCTTAAGGATGAATTGCAAGAAGCCTGGGATAATGGGGTCAAGACATACGATTCCGCTAGAAAAGAATACTTCAAAATGCATGTGTGGTACATGTACTCGATACATGAATTGCCGGCGTATGCGCTATTCTCTGGATGGTGTGTGCATGGAAGGTTCCTGTGCCCCTTGTGCAAGGTAGCTCTTCAGTTTCATTGGTTGCACGTGGGTGGGAAGTATTTTTGCTTTGACTTGCATAGACAGTTCTTGGATCCTGACCACTCAGTTCAGAAAATACAAGAAGAACTTTACCAAAGGTATAGTTGTCACAACCTTGGCACCACCTACGTTGGCATGCCAACAGATCCTGGATCAGTTAAATGCCCTCAAGCATGATCCAGAGCATACAGGGTATTTCAAGGGGTATAATTCAGAACACGTCTGGACTCACAAGCCATGCTTGTGGGATCTGCCTTACTTCAAAGACCACCTCCTTCCACACAACATCGACATGATGCACACTGAAAAGACTATCGAAGAGACTATTTTTGGTAATTTTTTTGGCATAGATGGGAAGACAAAGGATATTCCTAAGGCTAGAGTCGATCAAGAGACACTATGTCACAGACCATTAGAAAACACGCGAGAAGGCAAAGGAAAGCATAAGTGGTTGAAGCCAAAGGCCTGGTTCAATCTTGGAAGGCCAGCTATGAGGGAAATTATCTGGTGGGTCAAAATGCACGTGATGTTCCCTGATGGGTATGCAGTGAATCTAAAGAGGAGAGCGAGTGTTGAAAAACTAAAAATCTTTGGTCTCAAGAGTCATGATTGGCACATATGGCTTGAGCGGGTAATGCAGTGATGTTACATGGCTTTATTCCCGAGGATGAATGGCTAGTGCTGGCGGAGCTGAGCTATTTCTTCCGTGTTGTTTGTGCGAAAGAACTGTTGCCTGACGTGGTAGATGACATGGAGGAGTTAGCACCGGAGTTGCTCTGCAAGTTAGAGAAGATCTTCCCGTCGGGCTTCTTTAATCCAATGCAGCATTTGATTTTACATCTATGACCAAGGCAAGATTGGTTGGGCCCGTGCAAAATCATTGGTGCTTTACAACTGAGAGGATGCAGAAGACGCTTCGAGCTAAATGTAAAAATAAACATAGGATTGAAGGATCGATGGCCAAAGCTTTCATTATTGAGGAGGTGGCTAACTTTGTTACAGCACACTACGAAGCCAAAATTTGTCATTTGCATAATTCGAAGCCTCAGTACAATGATGTCGGGTCTAAAAAAAGGTGGATCCAACCTCAACCTATTCGAAGGGAAGCTCGCACCAGCCAGTGCTTCAAAACTAATAACGTTGGATGTCGAAGAATGGCAGAACATTTCATTGTATATCTTCAACAACCTAACAGAAGTGCGACCGTACATCGAGTAAGTTCTCGGTACATTTTTCCGCAACTTCTAATACCTTTGAACTGCACTTATTCCCGGATATTTGATAGAATCGATAGATCGCCAAATTCTCGGATAGAGCAGTGATCCAAAATTATTTCGTTGAAGAGTATGAGCTTCTGGAAAAGCATGGTGGCGGCTATCCTGGTTTCATCTCTTAGTTCAAACAAACGGTAATTATCAATAATGGACCATTTCATTTCTTGGTCTAACTTGCGGCTAATGCAACAATCGTTTCATATTAAACTTGTAGGCTAATTCAGAGTCTATGGACGCCGAATTGAGACAATCCTTTCATTTGAGAAATACAACATCAACGGGTATCACTTTCGTACCTTTGGTAAAGAACTATCTATGCCCGACTGGAAATCTACAAATGGTTGTGTCTCTGCTATCGACGAAGGTGGTATCGAGTATTATGGAAGAGTTGAAGCAATTTATGAACTTCAATTCTATGGTGAAAACCCACCGAACGTCGTAGTCTTCAAATGTTATTGGTTCCAGCCGAAGGAGACTGGAAGGACTCATGAACATATAGGGCTAGTCGAAATCAATCCAAGCACCCATTTAGATGTTCCCGATGTCTATATTATGTCTCAACAGGTGACCCAAGTTTTCTATCTACCGTGGGCATGCCAAACCAATAAGAATCTAGAAGGTTGGCATATTGTTTATGAAGTGCCACCACATGTTAAACCACCTCCCCCAAATGAACAAGATTATGAACCTCACATTAACCCAGACACATATGACGGAGAATTATTCCAAGAAACACGTATTTCCAAGAAATGTTTCAAGAACCGCTGTGCTTCACCCCAGAACATGAAAGTAGAGAGCGATAGTGAATCCGACTTCACCCCAGAGCCGGAACCAACAGAGCTGGCACTAGAAGAGGTTACTACTGTGGATGACCTGTCAATGTCTGATCGAGTACAGAAAGGCCTTCCACAACTTGATGTCGTTGAACCCGATGAGCACGTCATTCATGAACACACGTGTGATAGTGATAATGATGATGCATTTATTGATCCAGACTATTATTAGTTTGTATGCATCCCAACTTAAATTCTATATGTACATATTATTATTCATGTCATTTATTCATTTTTTTATGTTATACTAATTTCTTTTACTCTTTATCATGGCAGGTGTTGAAAGATGGTGGGCGCGGGTCCAGATCGCTCAGCGGGTTCTTCTTCGTCGGCGACCAGCGCGAGGGGTGGTACTTCCATTCCACCCCTATCTCTCCGTAGAGCCTTGGCGGACAGTCTGACAACATCACCCGCGGGTGCTTCTTCATCGGTGGCGTTGCCCACTAGGAGAGGTGGTCGGGTAGGGAAGAAGGGAAGGGTACAAGACATGGACGCGGCAGAGGTAGGTGGACTGCTACGCCATCCTTGCCACCACCACCAGATCATTCACCCGAGCACAAGACTACTATGATGGACCCATTTGAGGTGGAGCCTACGGGGACTCCATTCCAGGAGCCTCGGGTCGACGGGCAATCGTCCCATGAGATTTCGATCCACGAGCCTCGGGTCGACAAACATTCGGCCCATGAGACTCCATTTCCTGAGGCTACGTCCCAGGATACTCCCGCCACGGAGGCTTTGGCCAACATGGAGACGTCCGGATGGGGTGCCTAGCCGGATCGGACCGAGGGGCCGGGTGGCCATTCTGTTGGTGGTGGGGATGACTCTACGGATAGCGAGGGCGACATGCAGGTGGACGGGGTCAGCGTGTACAAGCGTGATAGTACACATCTCCCGGTCGTGACGACTTCCCGCGAGCAGAGGACGGTAATTACGCCTGAAGGGGAGAGGTAAGTGCATTTACTCTATTTTTTACCTTTTCCCTTCAAGTTTCTTAAAATATCTAATGTGCTGACCTTGTCATACTGCAGGTGTTGGAAACACCCCGCTGGAGTCCGATACATCTCCAACGTATCTATAATTTTTGATGGTTCCATGCTATTATCTTGTTAACTTTGGATGTTTTGTATGCATTTTATATCTTTTTTGGGACTAACCTATTAAGTCAGTGCCAAGTGCTAGTTCCTGTTTTTTCCGTGTTTTTGACCCTTTTAGAGAAGAATATTAAATGAAGTCCAAACGGAATAAAATCTTCGGAATGATTTTTTCCGTAACAGAAGATACGCACGGAACTTGAGAACCAAGGCAAAGGATCCCGGGGGAGGCCACAAGCCCCCTAGCCGCGGCCTGGGAGGTGCCTACGAGTCTTGTGGCCCCCCGTGGCTCCTTTGCCCTACTTCTTCCGCCTATAAATTCCCTAAAAATATAAAACCACCAGAGAGATCCACGAAAATACTTTTCCGCCGCCGCAAGCTTCTGTCTTTGCAAGATCCCATCTGGGGACCGTTCTGGTGCCCTGTCGGAGGGGGGATTCGGACACGGAGGGCTTCTTCATCAACACCATTGCCTCTCCGATGATGCGTGAGTAGTTCACCACAGACCTTCGGATCCATAGCTAGTATATAGATGGCTTCTTCTCTCTCTTGGATCTTCAATACAAAGTTCTCCATGATCTTCATGGAGATCTATCCGATGAAATCTTCTTTTGTGGTGTGTTTGTCGAGATGCGATGAATTGTGGATTTATGATCAGATTATCTATGAATATATTTTGACTTTCCTCTGATCTCTTATATGCATGATTTCGTATACTTGTAGTTCTCTTCGAGTTGTGGGTTTCATTTGGCAAACTTGATCTATAATTCTTGCAATGGGAGAAGTGCTTGGTTTTTGGTTCATACCGTGCGGTGTCCTCACCCAGTGACAGAAGGGGTAGCGAGGCATGCATCGTGTTGTTGCCATCAAGGGTAAAAAGATGGGGTTTATATCTATTGCATGCATTTATCCCTCTACATCATGTCATCTTGCTTAAGGCGTTACTCTGTTTGTTATGAACTCAATACACTAGATGCATGCTGGATAGCGGTCGATGTGTGGAGTAATAGTAGTAGATGCAGACAGTATCGGTCTACTTGTCTCGGACGTGATGCCTATATGTATGATCTGTTGGGGAACGTCGCATGGGAAACAAAATTTTCCTATGCGCACGAAGACCTATCATGGTGATGTCCATGTACGAGAGGGGATGTGTGATCTACGTACCCTTGTAGACCGTATAGCAGAAGCGTTAGTGAACACAGTTGATGTAGTGGAACGTCCTCACATCCCTCGATCCGCCCCGCGAACCGTCGCGCGATCAGTCCCACGATCTAGTGCCGAACGGACGGCACCTCCGCGTTCAGCACACGTACAGCTCGACGATGATCTCGGCCTTCTTGATCCAGCAAGAGATACGGAGAGGAAGAAGAGTTCTCAGGCAGCGTGATGGTGCTCCGGAGGTTGGTGATGATCTCGTCTCAGCAGGGCTCCGCCCGAGCTCCGCACAAACGCGATCTAGAGGTAAAGCCGTGGAGATATGTGGTCGGGCTGCCGTGGGAAAAGTTGTCTCTAATCAGCCCTAAAACCCCACTATATATAGGAGGGAGAGGGGGGAGCCTTGCCTTGGGGTCCAAGAACCCCCAAGGGGTCGGCCGAGCCAAGGGGGGAAGGTCTCCCCCCCCAAACCGAGTCCTACTTGGTTTGGAAGGTGGAGTCCTTCTTCCCTTTCCCACCTCCTCCTTTTTTTTTCTCTTTGATTTTTCTCCCAATGCGCATAGGCCCCTTTTGGGCTGTCCGACCAGCCCACTAAGGGCTGGTGCGGCACCCCCAATACCTATGGGCTTCCCCGGGGTGGGTGGCCCCCCCCGGTGAACTCCCGGAACCCATTCGTCATTCCCGGTAACTCCGAAAACCTTCCGGTAATCAAATGAGGTCATCCTATATATCATTCTTCGTTTCCGGACCATTCCGGAAACCCTCGTGACGTCCATGATCTCATCCGGGACTCCGAACAACATTCGGTAACCAACCATATAACTCAAATACGCATAAAACAACGTCGAACCTTAAGTGTGCAGACCCTGCGGGTTCGAGAACTATGTAGACATGACCCGAGAGACTTCTCGGTCAATATCCAACAGCGGGACATGGATGCTCATATTGGATCCTACATATTCTACGAAGATCTTATCGTTTGAACCTCAGTGCCAAGGATTCATATAATCCCGTATGTCATTCCCTTTGTCCTTCGGTATGTTACTTGCCCGAGATTCGATCGTCAGTATCCGTATACCTATTTCAATCTCGTTTACCGGCAAGTCTCTTTACTCGTTCCGTAATACAAGATCCCGCAACTTACACTAAGTCACATTGCTTGCAAGGCTTGTGTGTGATGTTGTATTACCGAGTTGGCCCCGAGATACCTCTCCGTCACACGGAGTGACAAATCCCAGTCTCGATCCATACTAACTTAACGAACACCTTCGGAGATACCTGTAGAGCATCTTTATAGTCACCCAGTTAAGTTGTGACGTTTGATACACACAAAGTATTCCTCCGGTGTTAGTAAGTTATATGATCTCATGGTCATAGGAATAAATACTTGACACGCAGAAAACAGTAGCAATAAAATGACACGATCAACATGCTACGTCTATTAGTTTGGGTCTAGTCCATCACGTGATTCTCCTAATGACGTGATCCAGTTATCAAGCAACAACACCTTGTTCATAATCGGAAGACACTGACTATCGTTGATCAACTGGCTAGCCAACTAGAGGCTTGCTAGGGACAGTGTTTTGTCTATGTATCCACACATGTATATAAGTCTTCATTCAATACAATTATAGCATGGATAATAAACGATTATCCTGATACAGGAATTATAATAATAACTATATTTATTTTTGCCTCTAGGGCATAATTCCAACAGTCTCCCACTTGCACTAGAGTCAATAATCTAGCCCTCACATCATCATGCGAATTACATTGTAATAAATCTAACACCCATACAGTTCTGGTGTTGTTCATGCTTTGCCCGTGGAAGAGGTTTAGTCAGCGGGTCTGCTACATTCAGATCCATGTGCACTTTGCATATATTTACGTCCTCCCCTTCGACGTAGTCACGGATGAGGTTGAAGCGTCGTTTGATGTGTCTGGACTTCTTGTGAAACCGTGGTTCCTTTGCTAAGGCAATGGCACCCGTGTTGTCATAGAACAAGGTTATTGGATTCAGTGCGCTTGGCACCACTCCAAGATCCGTCATGAATTGCTTCATCCAGACACCCTCCTTAGCCGCCTCCGAGGCAGCCATGTACTCCACTTCACATGTAGAATCTGCTACGACGCTCTGCTTGGAACTGCACCAGCTTACCGCACCCCCATTAAGAATAAATACGTATCCGGTTTGCGACTTAGAGTCGTCCGGATCTGTGTCAAAGCTTGCATCGACGTAACCTTTTACGGCGAGCTCTTCGTCACCTCCATACACGAGAAACATCTCCTTAGTCCTTTTCAGGTACTTCAGGATATTCTTGACCGCCGTCCAGTGATCCACTCCTGGATTACTCTGGAACCTACCTGCCATACTTATGGCCAGGCTAACGTCCGGTCTAGTGCACAACATTGCATACATGATAGAACCTATGGCTGAAGCATAGGGGACGGAGCGCATATGCTCTCTATCTTCATCAGTTGCTGGGCACTGAGTCTTACTCAATCTCGTACCTTGTAAAACTGGCAAGAACCCTTTCTTGGACTGTTCCATTTTGAACCTCTTCAAAACTTTATCAAGGTATGTGCTTTGTGAAAGTCCTATTAGGCGTTTTGATCTATCCCTATAGATCTTAATGCCTAGAATGTAAGCAGCTTCTCCTAGGTCCTTCATAGAGAAACTTGTATTCAAGTAATCCTTTATGCTCTCCAAAAACTCTACGTTGTTTCCAATCAGCAATATGTCATCCACATATAATATTAGAAACGCCACAGAGCTCCCACTCACTTTCTTGTAAATACAAGATTCTCCAACCACTTGTATAAACCCAAATGCTTTGATCACCTCATCAAAGCACTTGTTCCAACTCCGAGATGCTTGCACCAGTCCATAAATGGATCGCTGGAGCTTGCACACCTTGTTAGCATTCTTAGGATTGACAAAACCTTCGGGTTGCATCATATACAACTCTTCCTTAAGGAAACCGTTAAGGAACGCCGTTTTGACATCCATCTGCCAGATTTCATAATCGAAAAATGCAGCTATTGCTAACATGATTCTGACGGACTTAAGCATTGCTACGGGTGAGAATGTCTCATCATAGTCAACTCCTTGAACTTGTGAAAAACCCTTTGCCACAAGTCGAGCTTTATAAACGGTCACATTGCCGTCAGCGTCCGTCTTCCTCTTAAAGATCCATTTGTTCTGAATAGCCTTGCGGCCCTCAGGTAGTACCTCCAAAGTCCACACTTTGTTCTCATACATGGATCCTATCTCAGACTTCATGGCTTCTAGCCATTTGTTGGAATCTGGGCCCACCATTGCTTCTTCATAATTTGCAAGTTCATTGTTGTCTAACAACATGATTGACAAGACAGGATTACCGTACCAGTCTGGAGCAGCACGTGGTCTCGTTGACCTGCATGGTTCGACAGAAACTTGAACCGGAGTTTCATGATCATCATCATTAACTTCCTCCTCAACCGGTGTCGCAACGACAGAGGTTTCCCCTTGCCCTGCGCCACCATCCAGAGGGATGAGAGGTTCGACAACCTCGTCAAGTTCTATCTTCCTCCCACTCAATTCTCTCGAGAGAAACTCCTTCTCGAGAAAAGCTCCGTTTTTAGCAACAAACACTTTGCCCTCGGATTTGAGATAGAAGGTGTACCCAACTGTCTCTTTTGGGTAACCTATGAAGATGCACTTTTTCGCTTTGGGTTCCAGCTTTTTAGGCTGAAGCTTTTTGACATAAGCATCACATCCCCAAACTTTAAGAAACGACAACTTTGGCCTTTTGCCATACCACAGTTCGTATGGTGTTGTCTCAACGGATTTTGATGGTGCCCTATTTGAAGTGAATGCAGCTGTTTCTAATGCATAACCCCAAAATGATAATGGAAAATCGGTAAGAGACATCATAGATCGCACAATCTCTAATAAAGTATGATTACGACGTTCGGACACACCATTACGCTGTGGTGTTCCAGGCGGTGTCAACTGTGAAACAATTCCACATTGTCTTAAGTGAGCACCAAACTCGAAACTCAGATATTCACCCCCACGATCAGACCGTAGGAACTTGATCTTCTTGTTACGATGATTTTCAACTTCACTCTGAAATTGCTTGAACTTTTCAAATGTTTCAGACTTGTGCTTCATTAAGTAGACATAACCATATCTACTCAAATCGTCAGTGAAGGTGAGAAAATAACGATATCCGCCGCGTGCCTCTACGCTCATCGGACCACACACATCGGTATGTATGATTTCCAACAAGTCACTTGCACGCTCCATTGTTCCGGAGAACGGAGTTTTAGTCATCTTTCCCATGAGGCATGGTTCGCACGTGTCAAGTGAATCAAAGTCAAGTGACTCCAAAAGTCCATCAGCATGGAGTTTCTTCATGCGCTTTACACCAATATGACCTAAGCGGCAGTGCCACAAAAATATGGCGCTATCATTGTTAACTCTAACTCTTTTGGTCTCAATGTTATGTAAGTGTGTATCACTATCAAGATTCAATATGAACAATCCTCTCACATTGGGTGCACGACCATAAAAGATGTTACTCATAGAAATAGAACAACCATTATTCTCTGACTTAAAAGAGTAACCGTCTCGCAATAAACAAGATCCAGATATAATGTTCATGCTCAACGCAGGCACAAAATAACAATGATTCAAGTTCATAACTAATCCTGATGGTAACTGCAGTGAAACTGTGCCGACGACGATTGCATCAACCTTGGAACCATTTCCTACGCGCATCGTCACTTCATCTTTCGCCAGCCTTCGTCTATTCCGCAGTTCCTGTTTCGAGTTGCAAATATGAGCAACAGAACCGGTATCGAATACCCAGGCACTACTATGAGAGCCGGTTAAGTACACATCAATAACATGTATATCAAATATACCTGATTTTTCTTTGGCCGCCTTCTTATCAGCCAGATACTTGGGGCAATTGCGCTTCCAGTGACCCATACCCTTGCAATAGTAACACTCTGTTTCAGGCTTAGGTCCAGCTTTGGGTTTCTTCGTCGGATTGGCAACATGCTTGCCGCTCTTCTTTGAATTACCCTTCTTGCCTTTGCCGTTTCTCTTGAAACTAGTGGTCTTATTCACCATCAACACTTGATGCTCTTTACGGAGTTCAGACTCTGCGACTTTCAGCATCGCAAACAACTCGCCGGGAGACTTGTTCATTCCTTGCATGTTGTAGTTCAACACAAATCCTTTATAGCTTGGCGGCAGTGATTGAAGGATTCTGTCAGTGATAGCTTCTTGCGGGAGTTCAATCCCCAACTCAGCTAGACGGTTTGAGTACCCAGACATTTTGAGCACATGTTCACTGACAGACGAGTTCTCCTCCATCTTGCAAGCATAGAATTTATCAGAGGTCTCATACCTCTCGATCCGGGCATTCTTTCTGAAAGATAAACTTCAACTCTTGGAACATCTCAAATTCTCCATGACGCTCAAAGCGACGTTGAAGTCCCGGTTCTAAGCCATACAAGACTGCACATTGAACTACTGAGTAGTCCTCCTTACGTGCTAACCAAGCGTTCTTAACATCCTGATCAGCCGTAGCGGGTGGTTCATCTCCTAGCGCAGCATTAAGGACATAATCCTTCTTCCCAGCTTGTAAGATTAGCTTAAGATTACGAGCCCAGTCTACAAAGTTGCTTCCATCATCTTTCAACTTAGCTTTCTCTAGGAATGTATTAAAATTCAGGGTGACTGTCGCGTGAGCCATGATCTACAACACAAATATATTCAAAGTGGACTTAGACTATGTTCAAGATAATTAGAGTTTAACTTAATCAAATTACTCGCTAAACTCCCACTCAAAAAGTACATCTCTCTAGTCATTTGAGTGGTTCATGATCCACTTACACTAGCTCAAGTCCGATCATCACGTGAGTTGAGTATAGTTTCAGTGGTAAGCATCCCTATGCTAATCATATCATCTATATGATTCATGATCGACCTTTCGGTCTCATGTGTTCCGAGGCCATGTCTGCACATGCTAGGCTCGTCAAGCTTAACCCGAGTGTTCCGCGTGCGCAACTGTTTTGCACCCGTTGTATGTGAACGTTGAGTCTATCACACCCGATCATCACGTGGTGTCTCGAAACGACGAACTGTAGCAATGGTGCACAGTCGGGGAGAACACAATTTCGTCTTGAAATTTTAGTGAGAGATCACCTCATAATGCTACCGTCGTTCTAAGCAAAATAAGGTGCATAAAAGGATTAACATCACATGCAATTCATAAGTGACATGATATGGCCATCATCACGTGCTTCTTGATCTCCATCACCAAAGCACCGGCACGATCTTCTTGTCACCGGCGCCACACCATGATCTCCATCAACGTGTCGCCATCGGGGTTGTCGTGCTACTCATGCTATTACTACTAAAGCTACATCCTAGCAAAATAGTAAACGCATCTGCAAGCACAAACGTTAGTTATAAAGACAACCCTATGGCTCCTGCTGGTTGCCGTACCATCGACGTGCAAGTCGATATTATCTATTACAACATGATCATCTCATACATCCAATATATCACATCACATCGTTGGCCATATCACATCACAAGCATACCCTGCAAAAACAAGTTAGACGTCCTCTAATTTTGTTGTTGCATGTTTTACGTGGTGACCATGGGTATCTAGTAGGATCGCATCTTACTTACGCAAACACCACAACAGAGATATATGAGTTGCTATTTAACCTCATCAAGGACCTCCTCGGTCAAATCCGATTCAACTGAAGTTGGAGAAACTGACACCCGCCAGTCATCTTTGAGCAACGGAGTTACTCGTAGCGATGAAACCAGTCTCTCGTAAGCGTACGAGTAATGTCGGTCCGAGCCGCTTCGATCCAACAATACCGCGGAATCAAGAAAAGACTAAGGAGGGCAGCAAAACGCACATCACCGCCCACAAAAAATTTTGTGTTCTACTTGAGAAGACATCTATGCATGAACCTAGCTCATGATGCCACTGTTGGGGAACGTCGCATGGGAAACAAAATTTTCCTACGCGCACGAAGACCTATCATGGTGATGTCCATCTACGAGAGGGGATGTGTGATCTACGTACCCTTGTAGACCGTACAGCAGAAGCGTTAGTGAACGCGGTTGATGTAGTGGAACGTCCTCACGTCCCTCGATCTGCCCCGCGAACCGTCCCGCGATCAGTCCCACGATCTAGTGCCGAACGGACGGCACCTCCGCGTTCAGCACACGTACAGCTCGACGATGATCTCGGCCTTCTTGATCCAGCAAGAGAGACAGAGAGGTAGAATAGTTCTCCGGCAGCGTGACGGTGCTCCGGAGGTTGGTGATGATCTCGTCTCAGCACGGCTTCGCCCGAGCTCCGCAGAAACGCGATCTAGAGGTAAAACCGTGGAGATATGTGGTCGGGCTGCCATGGCAAAAGTTGTCTCTAATCAGCCCTAAAACCCCACTATATATAGGAGGGAGAGGGGGGAGCCTTGCCTTGGGGTCGAAGAACCCCCAAGGGGTCGGCCGAGCCAAGGGGGGAAGGTCCCCCCCCCCCAAACCGAGTCCTACTTGGTTTGGAAGGTGGAGTACTTCTTCCCTTTCCCACCTCCTCCTTTTTTTTCTTTTTCTCTTTGATTTTTCTCCCAATGCGCATAGGCCCCTTTTGGGCTGTCCCACCAGCACACTAAGGGCTGGTGCGGCACCCCCAATACCTATGGGCTTCCCCGGGGTGGGTGGCCCCCCGGTGAACTCCCGGAACCCATTCGTCATTCCCGGTACATTCCCGGTAACTCCGAAAACCTTCCGGTAATGAAATGAGGTCATCCTATATATCAATCTTCGTTTCCGGACCATTCCGGAAACCCTCGTGACGTCCGTGATCTTGTCCGGGACTCCGAACAACATTCGGTAACCAACCATATAACTCAAATACGCATAAAACAACGTCGAACCTTAAGTGTGCAGACCCTGCGGGTTCGAGAACTATGTAGACATGACCCGAGAGACT